>NW_026126585.1:15397500-16045224 GCF_943737965.1 Phodopus roborovskii
CCATTTTGTTTTCTTCTCAGTGTTATGGCTGTTTTCTTTTCCCTCAGAGTTTTGTGGCAGTTCCCCCCCCCTCAAAGTTTTGTGACTTTTTTTCTCTCAGTTTTGTGGCCGTTTGGTTTTGTTGTTATTTTTTGTTTTTGTTCCCCCCCCCTTCAGTTTTGTGGTTGGTTTTGGTAAGTCAGAAGATACATTTACAGGAAGATTTTGGGCAAGTCACGAGCCTCTCTGCCCCTTAACTCCCCTGCGCTCTTCTACAGTGAGGATAATAAGGGACTGTCTCTACTTCAAAGGGACATTGTAGCGCAAGGGGATCTGCAAAGCAGGCTCTGTCCACACACCACTGCTGGTGGCATTGCAGACCCACCAGCTCCACACAAGAGCAGCAATGTTATCTCCAGGTGAGGTACACTGGGCTCTAAAGCAACACTCCCGTGATACTGAACCCTTGAGCACTGTCTCAAGTGTAAATGAGTTAGTTATTAGTAAGGACACACTTGCAGAAAGGTAATCTTTAACTGGCCCACTGTAAGGGTGCTTCTAAAGGGAAAGAGAGGGACAGTGGCACCCAAGTCACCTGTATAGCTAGAGTCTGGACTTTTTCCTTAGTGTGAGTACATAGGACTCTTGATGCTCATCTTTTAAGCTTCTTGCAGGAAAAAAAAACAATGAGTTTTGCCCAGTTATTCCCTACTGTATTCCTAGTTATTGGGTCTATTCAGATGGGAGAATGTTGATCTGGGTCTTCAAAACAGAAATGCTTACCAAGGGATAGTAGTAGAGTTCAGTAGTAAATTGCTTGCTGATCATTGTGTTGTGTGGGGTCCTGGGTTCAATCCCAGCTATGGGGAAAGTGGCGTGTTTTTTGGTACATGAAATGACCATGTTTTGGTGTCCTTGCCTTTGGAATTTAAACAGAAAGGTACAAAAGTGGAACCATGGTCAGCAGCAGAACCATTTAACCAATGAAATACAGTGCCCTGTGTTCTCAAATACTAAAACCTCGCTAGAAATGCTTTTTCCGGGCCCAATCATGAGTGACTCTATGACTAATAGTATTTTGGCAGCTGAACCCTGAAACAAGCTACAAGATGGATGCCTTCCTCCCCCACGAGCTCTTCAATCTGCAGGGAACAAAGACCCAGTTTCAACAGATAGTGAAGAGTTTGATTTATGTCTGTTGGGCAATGGTCAGCCTGTATAAATACTCGTTAGTCAGTCAGGAACCTGCTATCCTTAATCGGCTTTTCCATCAGATCAATGCCAGCATCGCTTGTGCTTTTACACAGATAACACCCAGCAGTCCTAAGTTCCTCTTGTGTCATCTGGTTGTTCGTTTTGGCGCTAGCCAAATTGTCAGTTTTCTCTGCTCGGTTGCTATCACTGAGTTCCGTTAATGTGCATGACACACACTTCCCCTCACTGGACATTTTGGACAAGTGTCAGCATTTAAGGTCGTGAGAACTGTATTTTTGTTCCCATTAAGAGTGTGGTACTGAGAACGGGAAGGGGTTAAAGGCTGAAAACTGGGATAGTTAGTATTCTTCCTCCGGGCTTAGCCCTCTCTAGTTCTTGTAGAACCGATTCTCGGTTTCCAACGTTGCTTTTTATTTTTGAGACAGTCTTGCCTCAGTAGCCCAAGCTGCTTCAGCCTCCCCAGTGCTAGAATTTGGGGTGTGTGCTGCCATGTCCAGTTCAGGGTAACGTTTAGAATTAAGCGTATTCCTCTCTCCTAATCCACGAGGCAGAACAGAGCAGTTGGAGAGCAAAGTCTTAAGGAAGGACTCTGCAAATTGATACTCTGGCTGCCCATAAAAGTGCTTTATATCAGAGCCTCTCCAAACATGGCCCTGGCCAGTAGCCTCAACCTTAGCTGCAAACTGGTTTGAAATGTAAAATCCTGGGTACTACCTTGACCTAGTAAATCCCAAACTGGGCATAGGACCTAGCAGTTCCGGTTTAGCAAGCCCTCCAGTTGCTGCTGACAGACACTTCAATGTAAAGTTTGCCCAGGGATCAGCTGAACTAGGTTTTCATTGTTCTACCCTCTCCATCCTCCCTGCCCATCCTCCCCGGCCTCTGGTTCACCACCTGCTCCGTGCCTTTGCCCAGGTGAGGTTACTGACACAGGCAGTTATGGTATCATGAGCTGATGATGGTGAAATCTTACCACAGCACCCTCATTTACCATTCCTGGTAATTCTCTCTCTCTCTCTCTCTCTCTCTCTCTCTCTCTCCCTATTGTGTGTGCACGTGCCACCCATGCATATGGAACTCAGAGGACAGTTTTGTGGAGTTAGTTCTCTCTTTCCACCTTTATGTGGGTTGTGGGGATTGAACCCAGGTCCTCAGGCTTGCAAGGTCAGTGAGATGTCTCTCTGGCCTGGCCTGGAAGTAATTGTTTTTTTTTGTTTTGTTTTGTTTTTTTGTTTGTTTTTGGGTTTTTTTTTTGGTTTTTTTTTTTTTTTTTTTTTTTTTTTTTTGGTTTTTTGGTTTTTCTTGGATATTTCATTCCCCTGTTGGAATCACCAGGGATAGAAATGACATGTTTCTCCTCCGTGACTTCATGACACACCTCTTCTACTCCTCAGCGTTTTATCCTGTCCCTCAGGGGTCCTGTCTGCTAAGTGGGCACTGTGGCTGGCTCACAACAGCAACCCACCACTCCAGAAGCTGAGGCAGAGGCTACAAGTCTGAGGCCAATGTGTGTCCCATTGTGGTTTCTAGACTAGCCTGGGCTACAGGATGACACTCTGTCTCGTTCATTTGTGTTTGTTTTTTCTTTGTGTATTTGTGTGTGTGTTTGCTTTCAGTTTCGACATATCTTCAGTTTTTTAAACTTTAAATTAGAAACAAGCTTTTTTTACATGTCAGTCCCAGTTCCCTCTCCCTCCCCTCCTCCCCTGTGCCCTCCAACCCCCATCCCATCCCCTTTCTGCTCCCCAGGGAGGGTGAGGCCTTCCATGGGAATCTTCAAAGTCTGTCATATCATTTGGAGCAGGGAGGGCCTAGGCCTTCCCCCATGTGTCTAGGCTGAGAGAGTATCCCTCTATATAGGATGGGCTCCCAAAGTCCATTCATATACTAGGGATAAATACTGATCCACTGCCACAGGCCCCATAGACTGCCCAGGCCTCCTAACTGACACCCACATTCAGGGAATCTGGGTCGGTCATATGCTGGTTTCCCAGCTATCAGTCTGGGGTCTATGAGCTCCCCCTTGTTCAGGTCAGCTGTCTCTGTGGGTTTCTCCAGCCTGGTCTTGACCCCTTTGCTCATCACTCCTCCCTCTCTGCAATTGGACTCCAGGAGTTCAGCTCAGTGTTTAACTGGGTGTCTGCTTCTGTTTCCATCAGCTACAGGATGAAGGCTCTAGGATGGCATATAAGGTAGTCGTCAATCTCATTATCGGGGAAGGACATTTAAGGTAGCCTCTCCACTATTGCTTAGATTGTTAGTTGGGGTCATCCTTGTAGGTCTCTGGACATTTCCCTAATGCCAGATTTCTCTTTAAACCTATAACGGCTCCCTCTCTTAAGGTATCTCTTTTCTTACTCTGCTCTATTCCTCCCCGGATTCAACCTTCCTGCTCCCTCACGCCCTCCTCTCCCTCCTCTTCTCCCCTTCTCTTTCTCCTGACTCCCTCTCCCCCCCCCCCCATGCTCCCAACTTGCTCAGGAGATCTTGTCCCTTTCCCCTTCTCTGGGGGACCATGTATGTCTCTCTTAGGGTCCTCCTTGTTTCCTATCTTCTCTTTGTTTTTGTTTTGTTTGAGACAGGGTTTCTCTGTATAACCCTGACTGTCCTGGAACTCACTCTGCAGATCAGGCTGGTCTCAAACTCAGAGATTCGCCTGCCTCTGCTGGGATTAAAGATGTGTGCCACCAATGCCTGGCTGAGAGGCCCTGCCTAAAACAAAACAAAAAATAAATAAATCAACTTCAATGCTGGCAAGATGTTTCAATGGATAAAGGTGCTTGCTGTTAAGCCTGATCACCTAAGTCCATTCCCTCATGGGATTCATGTGGTAGAAAGGAGAGAACAGACTCAGGAAAGTCCACCCTCTGTGTGTACCTGTAGGAATGTACGCACACCTGCAGGCATGTGCACACACACATACACACAGAAGAGGGGGCTCAGAAGATGGTCCCATAGGTAAGAGCTTTTGATTTGCAAGCACAGGGACCCAAGTTTGAATACCCAACCCCCACATAAAAAGATGGACATGCCTGTACACCCATCATTGGATCTCAGAGCCAGATGGATCTGGGGAAGTTGAGGACCAGCCGGCCTAGCCAAAAGGGTGACCCTCTGGTTCAGTGCAACCTATCTCACGGCAATGAAGCAGAGAGTCTAAAGCAGAAGACACGTGATGTCTTACTCAGGGTTGCATATGTGTGTGCACAGGCACACTCACACACACATCTGTGTACACACACTGCACGTGTCTAACAGGCATGTGCACATACTCACCAACCAAGAATCCCACCTGCATTAGACTTCTTACAGATCCAGGCCCTGTTCAGATTCTTTCCCCCACTCTAGAAAGAGAAGTGGGCAGATGTCTTTGAAAGCCACAGGTGGTCATGTGACACACAGTTTCATCTGTCACAAAGTAGACCCCTGGTGGGACTGTCACTGAACCTTGGGAATAAAAGTAGCTCCCATTGCATGCGTCTTACCACAGATGTACGAAGTACATGTAACATGGCTGTCCTTGACTTAAAGAAGACGAAACTGGGGTCTAGAGAAAGTGTCCCCTTCCGAATACAGCCTTATAGCCCAACACCGGGCAAATATTTATTGACGAAAGTCAACAGGGATCAATTGCAATTTGGTTCCCTTTGCTTGGGTCCCAGAATAGCTTCTGGCAGAAGCATCAGGTGAGTAAAGGCTACGATGCTTTACTATAGTAAAAACTCGGCAAAATCGGGGGCCTGGGTTTGAGTTCAGCTTCTCCACTAAACAGCGGAGCCCTTGTTAAGCCGCTTCACCTCCCTGAGTTCCCGGTTTTTGCAGCTGTGAGCTGTCTGTGGCATCTGCCTCCCTCTCCACATTGCTGGGGGGGGGGGGGGGGGGAACACCCTGCCGAGAGAGGCTGCAGAAAGCTTTCTCCTGGGGACTGAGGGGTTAATGAGACATTTGGAGTGGCCTTGAGAAGCAGAGGTACAGTGTCTGTCTGCTGTTCTTTCCTGTTGTGCAGGGAAGCTATCTTTCTGGCTGTTTTCTCTAAGGGTGGAATGATGGCGTAATCTAGGTAAATAAGTGAAAGGGAGTGTCAGGTGGGACTCACAGCCTCCCTCGGTGTTCCTTGGGCCTCCTGCATGCCTTGCCCTAAGCACTGTCTGTCTGTCTGTCTATCTACACTCACCTTGAGAACCATGGGGTAAACAAGGTGCTTCTGTCTTTATAGGAGTGACTGACCCAGAGAGGGGCCTTTGTTGGAATGTCCTAGGCTCTAGGAATGGCACAAGGCAGGCCTGCCTCCCCATATTCTCTGGGCTGGTCAGATCTTCCTGGTTAGAGACCATGGGTGGTAAGCGGGTAGAGTGGCAGGTAACTGGTATCCCCATTGTCACTCTGGTAAAGAACACACTGTCTCGAGCTCCTACCTGGCCCACTCTCTCTGATGCTAGAGTGCTGGGTGAAGGGTGAGCTGGTGGCTCATGGGAGAATCCTTCTCTTTCGCTGGACACTGGCTGGCCCTGAGTCTTGTGGAGCGGGCTACACGTGGGCTACCCCTTCGATTCCACTTTAGGGACCTCTGTAGATACTGCAGTCTCCATCCTCCTGCCTCAGCCTCCCAAATGCTGGGAGAATCTAGCTTGGCTCATTCCTCATTTTAGAATGGGGGGTTGCGAGGGAGGAAGGAGAAATTCAGAACTGAAATCTCAGAAGAATTGGTTTACTTAGATCAGAGCCTCCCAGCCTTGACTATCTGCTGGGGGCCTGGGATGTCTTAGCACACGTTTGGCCCCCACCCACTGGGTGCCAACAACAGCCCTCCCCCAAGACATACTAAACAATATCTCCAGACACATAAATAAATATCCCCCCCCAGGGGACAAAGCTGCCTTGAGTTGAAAACTATCAACTTAATAGCTTCCTGGGATTTCCCCCCCTAGTGATCTGATGCTTTTGTTCCTGGGGCCTCTTCTAAGAGTCAGGGGTAGAGCTGGCTGATGAGAAGAATCCAAACACTTGGCCTCCACCTTCCACACCCAGCTCAGGAGCCCAAGGAAAGCCTTTGCTTTCCTTTCCGTATGGTCCACTGCAGCCCAAGCAGCTATCCGAGCCACTGAGGCTGGCCCACACTTGCGCCCGGACACAGCCTGCCCTCCGTGCAGCACTACTAGAGGATTTACCACATGTGCCAGGCACGTAGGGCGTCTTTGTATCCGTGGCCTATGTGCGTGTGAAAGAGAATGTCAGGAGGAAAGGACTGGTCACTGGCCCCGTGCTTCTTTAAAACAAAAGGCAAGCTAATGAAGGAAAATATATTTATGGAATCAAAGTTTTATGTGACATTTGAACCTTCAGATTGAAGCCCCAAGATCCAGGGGAAACTGTCTGTTCTTATGTCGAGTTGATGAAGAAACAGACATGGAAAAAAAATGGTGTGACGTAAGTAATCACAACCAAGGAGAACCCAGCAGGGTTTGTTTGGGTTCTCCTTGGCCTCTCTGGGAAGTGTGGAACGGGACTCTGCTGGAGTAGGGCTCTTTGATCTTGACAAGAGTTCTTATACAGAAGCCTCGTGTCCGTAGCTTGTCTCAGTGGCAGATGGAGGATGAGGACGCCTCAACGGAGGCCTCTGGGCCCCTCCTCTGGAGACACTGTTCTCTGAACCCTAACAGAAAGACAGACTATGGGGAACCGGGATGCTTTCCTTCTCAGAGTTCTCCATTTCCCCGGGGCAAATTACACGTAATGAAAGGAAATAGTTTCTGGGCTGAGATGGGAGACTCAAGTCCCTGGTGCTCCCTCCTCATGAGAGTCCTGGGAAGGGAAGGAAGAGGAAGTTTCTCTTCACTGTCCCCGCCAGGGGGCCTACCGTGGGACAGAGACCTCTTCCTTCAGCCAGCAGAAGCTTCCAAGCCTGCCACCGGGCAGAGCAGGGAGGTGGGCAATTCCGGAGAAGCTGAGCAAAAGATGAGCTTGTTTGGTAGAGGAAGGCCCTGAAAAGGTCAGGGTTCTTAGTCTCAGTCTGTCAGCTGGAGTTGGCTGGCCCCTGCCACGGCTGTGAACAGCTCCCGGGCACAAGGCTGGCTGTTTTAAACTTGGCTGGGTGACACCAACCCGGTGGGGAGCAGGTGATGATGGCTGGAGTCCCAGGGCAGGCCAGCAGAAGTATCCTCTGCCACTAAGCTTTCCTGAGTCAGTGCTGTCCCTGGCAGGTAGTTCTAGAAAACAGTTCCTGTGGGGGCCTTAGGTGAGGGGACAGCTGTGAGGACAGGAAACAGTGACCATTCCTATAGGACAGTGCAGGATGTGACCCTTGGGGGCCACTGTGGAGAGGGAGGGCAGAGAGAGTGAGCTGGGGAGGGGGGAGGGGCAGGGAGCTAGGAGAGAGGTCCTGGGCCCCTGGCTCACATGCCTGCTCCTTTCTCAGTCAAGCCTTCCCTGGAAAACTAAAATGCCAGCCTTGAGGTGACAGGGATGGGGGAGAGGGAGAGGAGTGAATTTATGGTCTTAACGCTGGCTGTTTAGCAGTTTCTTCCCTGAGGAAAATCAGGCTGGTCAGCCAGATTATTTAGAAGTAGGGAGGAGAAGAAGCAAGGATACTTTGGAGACTATGCACCCAGGACGGGGGCGGGGGATATATATATATATATATATATATATATAATTTTATTTTTAGACAGCATTAGGGGCAGAATTTAGGACTTTGCACAAACCACTGAACCAAACTTTTTTTCAATTGAAATTTTTACTGTGGGTGTGAACATGTAACTCAGTTGATAGAATACTTGCCTGCATGCACAAAGCCACACGTTCAATACCCAGTGCTGCCTAAATTAGGGATGGTGGCACATGCCTATAACCCTAGCACCTGGGAGATAGAGGCAGGAACACCAGAAGCCAAGTCTGGATGACATGAGGGAAAAAAAAACAAAACATTTTTTAAAGTTTGGACAGTTGTATATCCTCATACGAAAAATAATTGGTTGGATGTGGTGGCACATGCCTTTAAATCTCTGAGTTCCAGGCCAGTCTGTGGTACATAGGAGGCCCCTTCTCAGAAAACCAATAAATAAGTAGAAAACTGGACTATAACTCAGTAGTAACTAGAGCATTTACTTAGTACACACAGGACTCAGGATTTGATTCTACAATAACAAGGGGAAGGAAAAAAAACCAATCTTTTTAGAAAGCTCACTTATGCTGGGCGCTGGTGGCATACGCCTTTAGTCCCAGCACTCAGGAGGCAGAGGCAGGTGGATCTCTGGTCTACAGAGCTAGTTCCAGGACAGGCTCCAAAGCTACAGAGAAACCCTGCCTCAAAAAAACAAAAACAAAACAAAAAAGAAAAAGGAAGAAAGAAAGAAGAAAAAAAGCTCACTTACACGCATTGCCCTGTGTCTCCCAGTGACAAATATTCCACTGGGCAAGGAGGGGAGGTAGACAGACAGATGAGTGGGCCTGTGTGTATGCATATGTGTGTATGCTCGACATATGTATGTATGTGCCTGTGTGTGTGCATGTGTGTATGTATGTGTGCATGCCTGTGTGTGCACATGCATGCCTGTGTGTGTGTGCTCGAGTGTATGTGTGCCTGTGTGTGCCCATGTGTTTAGTTCACATATACAATATATATGTGAATATCCATGACTGGAATCACGTTCTGGATGTCACACATCCCAAGGATTTCCGGTAATGCCCTTTTATCAACACAACCCTCCCATTCCTCCTTGTGCCTCCAGTGCTAAAGTTTTGTTTCAAAATGTTTCAACGGGGTGGGAGGGATTGCTTGATCCCAGCACCCAAACTGGGAGGCTCACAATCCAATCATCTGTAACTTCTTGGGATCTGATGCTGTTTTCAGGACTCCATGGGTATTGGTGCATGTACACACGCACGCACACACACACACATGCACGCGCACGCACACACGCACACGCACGCGCACGCACACACACACGCACACACACACATGCACACACGCACGCACACACGCGTGCACACACACACGCACACACACATGCACACGCACGCACACACGCACACACACGCACGCACACACACGTGCACACACACGCACATGCACGCGCGCACACGCGCGCACGCACACACACACACTTTAAACAAAAGGTTTCCTGTATTCTGGGGACACTTGTCTCTCAACACAATCCTTCGTGACCTAGCCGAGCAGCAGAGACGTGCATCAGTGATTCATTGCTTTTTGCTCCTGTGCTCGGGGTCCCACCCACTGTCTCAGTGACTTCTTGTTGCCTCTTCTGATCAAGATGTCGGCAGCACCATGTCTGCCCGCACGCTGCCATGTTCTCCGCCATGGTGATAATGGACCAAACCTCTGAAGCTGGAAGCCAGCCCCAGTTAAAGGTTTCCCTTAGAAGAGTTTTCTGTGGTCATGGTGTCTCTTTGAAACAATAGAGACCCCAGGGCAGAACCCAAGTCTGTTTTGCCACTCACCTGTTGAAAGACATGCGTGTTTGCCCCCTAGCTTAGTGACAGGCAGAGAAGGTTGCTGTGTGCCCACCTATACCAGCACTGCTGACTTTGATCCAGTTACAGCATCCTGCTGGGCACACCGTGGGTCCTCAGTCACTGGTCCTTGGTAGTGACTGCAGATGAGCTCAGTCCCAGTGAAGGGAAGGGAGAAAGGGAAAAATAAGGGTGGCTCCTGGCAGTCACAAAAGACAATGACCAAAAAGGACTGACCTCAAGACGGGGGCCAGCATTAGCACAAAGTGGTTAGTTAGCACTACAAGAGGACAGAATGTAGTTTGCTATGCGTGGCAAGGTGAAGATGGCCTACAGCATGCCGAGGCACTTACGGCAGGGAAACAGGGCTTGGGGGACACACCTGACTGCCACTGTCTCCCACATTCTGAGCTGTGTGTTCTAGAGAGACAGACGATCAAACTATCCCCTATTCTGGAATATGGAGATCAGATCTTTGTCCTAAAGATCAAAGGAAATAAATATAGTATGAAGGCTGGAGAGATGGGTCAGTGGTTAAGAGCACTGACCACCCTTCCAGAGGGCCAGGGTTCAACTCCCAGCACCCACTTTGGCAGCAAACAACTGTCAGTAACTCCAGTTCCAGGGGACCCAACAGACATATATGCAGGTGTTTTATCAATGCACATAAAACTTAAAAAAATAATAATAATAAAATATTTGAGGGGGGGACTGGGTGGTGGTGGCACACTCCTTTAATTCCAGCACTTAGGAGGCAGAGGCAAGCCTCTGTGATCAGAGGCCAGCCTGATCTACAAGAGCTAGTTCTAGACACAGAGAACCCTTGTCTCAAAACATAACAAAACAAAACAAAAAAAGAAAGATAGTACGTATACAGTTTCTGACTCCCAACAGCCCCAGAGTAGCTGTTAGTTTTCTGTCTGCCTCTGTCCCAATCATACAGATACTGAGGGAGGCTAATTGAAACAGACTGTGAAAGTGTTGGGTCTGGGGCACAGACAGCAGGTGGCCGAGGCTAGCCTAAGTAGTGAGTCCAGATGATGCTTCAAACAGAGTAGAAATTCACAAGTAGGGTTAGACCCAAAGGGTCCATCTACCATTTGGCTGGGTATCCTATCACTATTGCTATCTGCCTTAGTTTCTATTGCTGTGACGAGACACCATGACCATGGCAGCTCTTATAAAAGAAAGCATTTAACCGGGGCTGGCTTACAGTTTCAGAGGGTTAGTTTATTATCATCATGGTGGGAGGCATGGTGGCACACCGGCAGACACTCCCTGGTAACCAAGCACTCATCAATGAGCCTATGGGGACCACCCTCATTCAACCACCACCACCATCATCACCACCTTCATCCCCATCATCATCATTTTCACCTTCATCACCCCACCACCACCACCACCATCATCATCACCATCATCACCACCATCATCATCACCTTCATCACCCCCACAACCATCATCATCACCACCATCATCACCACCTTCATCATCATCACCTTCATCACCCCACCACCATCACCATCATCATCATCACCATCATCATCATCATCACCATCACCATCATCATCACCATCATCATCATCACCATCATCATCATCATCATCATCATCACCTTCATCACCCCCACCACCATCATCATCACCACCATCATCATCACCATCATCATCATCATCATCATCACCATCACCATCAGCGCTTTTTTTTCCCACTCAGTGTGTTGATACTTTTCCCTGCCAAATAACTAACTTCCAAAGCCATCTTAAAATCTCCAAATTAAACCCTGTCACTCTCTCTGTGTCCTTTTGAAGGACTTCCTGTTACAGAAGAATGAGATCCACACAGTCTGGTTTTGGCCAGTTTGCCTGACCCCATTTCTGTTTCCTCTTGCTCTGACTGGCTTTCTTCCTGAAGCTCACCTAGTAAACAGCCCTGCCTCAGGGCCTCTGCACCTGCCACCCCATCTAGTGCTTTCCTCTTAGATCTCCCAGGGGAGAGAGCCTGTCAGGATCAGCTCCAACATCAGTCACCTCCAAGGGCTTTCGTTCCCTGCCCCCACCCACCCCATCACCACATTTGACCTTCTCCACCACCATCTGAAGTCAGGAGTGAATCTGGATTGTTTTTGTGGGGGAGTGGGGATATAGTCTCCAAGTCAGTAGGGACTTCATCTGCCCCCCATTATAAAAGGGCCTAAGAAAGGGAACACCCTGAGACTTCACAGGGACTAAGGAAGTCCCAGTGAATGTGGGTCTCAGAGACCGAAAGGCCAGAAGCCTGTGTGTCCCCAAGCCCTAAGCCCAAGCAGAGGCTGGGCTTCCCTGAATTTAGCTTTGCTCGTCTGTGCAGGACACATCACCATCATGTGCTTTCCAGGGGAGTGTGGTGAAGGTGAGAGGAACCCACAAAAGGACAAATAGATACGGAATTGTACACTGGCTTCAACCTAAGTCCACACGCTTATGGAACTACAGTGAAACAGTTTCAGGGTTGCTGTTTGTGAAGCTCCTCTCATACCTGCAATCCGAGCGGTCATACTTTCCACTGGTACCCTGAGAGGGTGGTGGCAGGGTGGAGCACAGAAACTACCTCCTGCAGTCTGAGGCCAGGCTACTCCTGAGGTCCTATGGTCGGTCCACAGGAAGAGGATGGCTATTTGTTTGTTTGTTTGTTTGTTTTGTATGTATGAGTGTTTTGCCTGAATGTATATAGGTTCACCTTAAGCATGTCTGGTGCCCGTGGACACCAGAAGACACAGGCTCCCCTAGAACTTAAGTTACAGTTGTGAGCCACCATGTGGGTGCTGGGAACTGAACCTTGGTCTCTGCAGGAGCAGCCAGTGCTCTTAACTGTTAAGCCATCTCTCCAGCTGTTTTTTTATTTCTTTCGTTTCGTTTCTTTTCTCTTTTCATATCTAAAAGGTTAAAAAGAAAATCAAAGGAGGAGAGGGCCAGGTGTGTGGCTGACTGCTCCAAGCCTTTCCTGGCTAGGACAAGACCCTTGGTTCATTTGCAGCAGTAGGGGGAGAAATTACTCTTGGGACGCATGAAACTCAAACTTCAGTGTCATACAGGTAACATCTTCTCATTAACCTCAGCGTCACCTTCACTGACGCCGATGGCTACTTTTGTGCCATAAGCAGAGGCCAGAAGCTATGGAGACCGTGAGGGCCCAAAATATCTTCTGTCTGGCCCTTTTCAGAAAAGTTACATGGACCTTGGCAAAAAAGTCAAGGGCCTGTCTAGGAGTCTGTGTGGTGGTAATGAGGGCTAGGGGTAGCCCTGGGAGAACTGGTCCCTTTCCAGGGCTCAGCTGCAAGCTTTGAAAGGCCTTAGTTAAGCTGGTTAGTGGTGGCACACGCCTTTGATCCCAGCACTCAAGAGGCAGAGGCAGGCAGATCTCTGAGTTCGAGGCCAGCCTGGTCTAGAGTGAGTTCCAGGACAGCCAGGACTACTCAGAGAAACCCTGTCTTGAAAAATCAAAAGAAGAAAAAGTGGGAGGAGGAAAAGAAATTGGAGAAAGGCCTTGGCTCCCCTGTGTCCCCAGAGGCAGGGCCTACCTCCTGCAGCCCAGAGGGAGCCTTCCTGGACCCTGGGGGAGGAGCTCCATAGCCAGCCTGGGGGAGACCTGTCTGTTACTGTTTGTAGGTAGGGAGTGGGCAGGTTAAAGTGGCTTCACGTCTTTGAGACATCAACTCTTTAAGATAAAGGTGACCAACCCCAGGGAGTCACCCTGTGTGCCCCCTGCCCTCCTAGAGACAATGCCACCCACATCCGCTCCGCAGCCTGTGTGGGAGACAGCCGGCGAGAGGCTGTTGAATTATTCTTAGAGAGGAGAGGAGAAATGGCTTCAGGGCGGTGGGAAGTCGGCTCCTAATAACAGACCTCTCTCTCCCTCTCTCTGGGGAGTGTATAATAATCCTCCGTGTGACAGAGACAGGCTTGAAGGAGACCAAGACATCCAGGGAAGCTGTCATGTGGCCTTGTCGGGGAAGAGGGTGGCAAACACTCACAGCCATGGGGAAGGGACATGAATTAAAATGCAAATGTACTCAACAGTTCTGGCCTGGCCTAAGCTAAGGTGCCAGAGGACAGAGCGTGAGGGCAGGAAGGGGCTAGCTGCCCAGCAGGGGAGGACACGGGGTGGCAGTGTGGCTTGGGCAGCCATATGTCCTCTGGATGCCTCCCTTTTCCTCTCTGATCTCCCACCATGCGTGGGAGTCTGGAGCATCAGGCTGGAATCCCCACGGCATGGCTTCCTCTAAGGAGAAAAGGTCCCTTTGGGAAGCAGAGATAGAGTATATGCCTCCTTCCTCACTTTGGGGCACCTTCCTTAGAAGAGGACCGAGTTTGAAGAGGACAAGGCCAGGCTCCCACACTTGAGGCTCTGTGGCTCAGGCAAGTCATTCATTGCTACTCTGAGTTTATATTTCCGCCCCATAATAACACCTGTCTCTCAAGGTTACTGTCAGAACCAAATGACATGTTGCACACAAAAGCCACTTTGAAAACCAGGAAGCCCAAGCGGGAGTATTCACTAAATGAGCTACAATCTTTCTGCTCACACAGTCTGGGTAGACAAAGGGGACCATGTTCCATTATACTATCGTGACTCGGGTTCCATCAGCTTATAGTGAAAAATCTGAGTGTTTCCCCAACAGGACAGACTTCTGTCCCCAAGGGGCTGAGGTTGGGGACAGCCCACCCAGGGTTGTGCTGGCACAAGGCTCTCATATGGGGCTTCTCACCTCCCCGTCAGTCCCCCCCCCCAACCCGACCGGGGTGGTGTGATCACATCTCTGATAGGACCCTAGCTTCCTGTTTAAGCCTAAAGACCGTTAGGAATGAGATAGGGTGTTTTTGGCTTCCGCAAGCCTAGTGCTCCCAACCCTGGTCGGGGGGGGGGGGGGGAGAGGTTGTGACTAAATGGGCTGCAGGTGGCACCTCTCTTGTCTTTGGTGCATAGGAGGGTTGTGAAGGTTCTAGAAATGCCCACATGACTCAGGGGAGCCCAGTGCCATGGGAGAAAGGGAAGTTCCAGCCAGCACAGCCATTCTGTCCTCATTGTCCTCAGCAAGTCTCATCCTGTAAAGCAGAAAGGGCACCCTGTTGTCCACCTTTCAGAGCTGTGAGGGCCCATTCGTCCACGACTGCTAATGTGCTCCCATGAGCTGGTCTAGCATCTCTCTTCCCCTGACTCACTGAACTAGGGTCCCTGCTCCCAACTCTTGCCCTGGAACCCTTAGGTTTCTATACCACTGTTTCTGGAGCCCATGTCCCTCCCCAGATACCTGGACCCAGGCTGCCACAGCTTCCCAGGCTGTGTGCACCCTGCTACTTCAGACCCTGGTTATTAATGACTGGCTCACTTGGTATCTTGAGCATTGCATCAGCACCGTGAGAATCACTTTATAGCCGCTTAACTTTGGTATCAGCCCTGCTGGCTCCCTCAGCCACACGGGATTAGCAGTGAGGACTACCAAGGCCATCCTCGGCCCAGCTCACTCACACAGCTCTGGGTCCTTGCTAACCATCCCAGTTCTCAGCACCCTCAGACCCCTCATCTCACCTGCCTGCTACCCTTGGGTTAATTGGCACGGGGTTCAGCTCGGGTGGAGACTTGCAGGAACAAGGTTAGATTTTACACCGTGCTCAGATACCATAGGAAGTCCTTCCTCCAGCTCAACTCTCATCCTTCCTGCTGTGGTCCTAATGTTTTTCTGGTTTGCAGCTTCCACTTAGTACACCGGTTGAGAGAAACGTCATGGAAGCACTGATTGGTGTAGATGACTTACGCTCCTGTTTATGCTGTGCCCAGGGCTTCCCCTTGCACCCTCCTGCCCCTTGCTCGACCCCTCCATTTCTTCTACTCTGTAGGCTAGAGTCATAGCTAACACTCAACCAGATGCCTGTGACCCTCAGCTGGTGTGGGCTGTGTCCGGGTCTGCTGCTGGGTACAGAGCTGACCCTGAGGCTATCTGAGCCTGCCCCCATACTGCAGGGCAAGGCACTCAAGGCTTTCTAGCCACTCAAGCGAGGAGCCCTGGGATCTCACTCTCCTTGGCAAGCTGTTTGCCCTCAGTTTCCCCAACTGTAAAAGTGGCACCTGCCTACTGTAGACAGCTGTGGGAAGCAAACCCAGGGTATATAGAGAAGTACAGGACCAGGTGGTCATCAGGCCCCCTCATCAGCATCCTAGAAGCCCAGTGCCTCCCCAGTCTGCCCCCCCCACTGGCCCACTGAACCAGGATTATCTTTACCTCCAGGCTTGGTGCGGGCGGAGCCTGCAGAGTTTGTGTTTGTGGAGATATGACTGAATCACCTCTGGGTACCACTTTCATTCAGCTTCTGGAGCCAACTGTTATCTCTACGGGGACAGAAACTATCCAGGGTGTTCTCCATCTCAGCATGGCACCCAGGTTAGGGTTCCCTACCAAAGACAGAATAGAATGGGTATGACTACTTTGACCCCACGTATGTTTAACTTGTTCGACAGCATCCTTCACCTGGACCTCTCGGGCAGAGGGGCCTAATCCTAGGCTTTCCCTTGTTATCTAACAAATGTTAGTTGATGCCTCTGGTGTCTACCGAGTATCCCTAGCCAGTGTGATAGCACAGCCACACTTGCTTCACTGTAGCAGTCTCCCGGTGACAGACTCCCTGGTGACGGAGTCCCCTGTCCATGGGGGGATGGCATTGCCAGAGATCTGTGGTCTCTGGCTCTTCCCCCTTCTCTTGACCCAGGTAGTTAACCCTGCAGGCAGTTTGAGCTCTCGTGCAATCTCAGTGTTCAAGTATTCATGAAGACACAGTACCTCCGTGCCACTGGGGCCTGTTAATAATACTGTCACCCAGCAGGGTGACTGGGGACACACAAGGAGGTACATCCCGGGTCCACTTTCCTCCATGAGGAAGGAGACAGCTTTGCTTTTCATGCCTTGATCCACAGGCGTGACCTAAGATGTCTCTACCAAGTGTCTAACTAAATCCCTCCTACTTAGGCTTCTACAAGAGACACCTTGGGCCACGCTTGTAGCCCATGGGAAGAGGTGAGAGATAAACAGATAGACGAGGATGCAAGGTCACTGCACTCTGGTACCTCAAGACCCCAGTGTCCCTACCTTGCTCAGTGCCCACTTGAAGCCATTTGGGCCTTGCCTCTCAGTGAATTTCCTCTCTAACCCTCTAGATCTCCTCAAAAACTTGCTCTGGTTGACTCCCCGTGGTCTTAGTTTGCCCTTTGAAGCCATTTCTAGACATTGACTTTGCCCATGCAGAAGCCAGGAGCTTCCTGCAGCACGGATAGGCTCAGTATTCCAGTCCCATTAGGGTTTGTTAGCTCCCGCTCCTACCCTCTGCTCCTGCTTGTTGAAGCTGCAGCTGGGAGGCACCTGGTTCTCAAGATTCCCTGGGCCTGGTGAGGGAAAGGGGTGCAACAGCCTCCACAAGGAAGTCTGAATGCAGGAGAGAGGTTCCCTCCCACAAAGGTTCCAGAACATTCTCTGAGGGGAGCTTTGCCCAGAAAGTGCCTTGAAGAGCAGGACTGTTGTTGTGTCCCAAGCTATGTGGTGAGGACCTCATTTGTCAACAACTGTAAGGCTCTCTGGCCCGTGACAGCAGTCAGGGTGGAGCACAGTGACCCCAAGACCCAGAGGCCAACAGCATCCCTGAGCTGGAGAGGGAGAAGAGCCATCTGGTTCTGTTAGTGCTTTCGGTTTCCTACTCTTGCGCTGACAGAACATCCAGAAGCTTGGTATGCTCAGTGCTGGGAGGCCTGACCCAGCTGCGGCTGTGCAACCTTCCGGGTTGCTTCTTGCTCACCCTGTCCACACTGTCCCTCCCGGATTCTTCCCTCACAACGTGGAGCCCTTGTCAGGAGGATTGCTCAACCCTGGCTGTCCTGGTCTGGCCTGCCCACCTCTAGTCTGTTGGGTACAGGTGGCAGACAAGCCGCAGTGTTAGCCACCCAATTTGTTCTTCCCCCTTCCTTTATTTTTTTTATATTTAAAAATAGTATTTATTGGGTCATTAAGATGCCTTTAGGATAAAGGCATTTGCTGTCACACTTAAGTTTGAGCCGGGTGTCGGTGGCGCACGCCTTTAGTCCCAGCACTCAGGAGGCAGAGGCAGGCCGATCTCTGTGAGTTAGAGGCCAGCCTGGTGTATAGAGTGAGTTCCAGGACAGGCTCCAAAGCTACAGAGAAACCCCGTCTCGAAAAACAATAACAACAAAAACAAAAAACAAACAAACAAACAAACAAACAAAAAAACCACTCTGAGTTTGAGCTCCAGAGCCCCCATGATGGAAGGAAAGAACCAAGTCCTGCAAGTTGTCCCCTTCCCCCGCCAAACACTCTGTAATGCACAGAGGCCCTCACACACACCATAAACAAACAAGCAAGTATGCAAGTACAGGTTTATCAAGCTGGGCTCGGTGGAACACACTATGGAGGTAGAGACAGAAGGGTCTCATGTTCAAAGCCAACCTGTGCTTTACACAGCAGTAAGTCCTTGTCTGGAAAACAGCCAGGCATAGCAGTGAATGAGTGTAATCCCAAAGCTAGTAGGCAGAGAGCCAGGGGGCTCTCACTCGAAAACCGTGTTTTAAACTTTAGACTAGGATCACAAAAATAACGCTGAATTCCTGTCTGCTGTTGGACCACTTTCCCACAGCACAATGATCAAAACTGAGAAATTAATACTGGTGGAGCGCTATTTACTAGAAAGAAATTTTACCAGTTCTACTTTTCCCATTGACACCCTTCTCCATTTCCAGATCCAGTTCTATTATATGAGGTTTTTACACAAATCTATATCTTGCTGTGCATGCTATTTTGTAACCAGCTCTGCTCGCTTGATAACGCACCACAAACATTTCTCCAATTGCAATTATAATTCGATTCTTTTTTTATTGGCTGAGATGGAGCACAGGACTTCCATCACTGAGCTACACCTCTCCTCCTTGATGTTTTGAGCTGGGATCTCATTCTTGTGGCCCAGGCTACCTCAAATTCACGATCCTCTTGCTTTTGCCTCTGGAATAATGTAAGTACAGGCACCCACTACCTGCCTGATATCATTTTTAATGGTAGCAGAGCTTTTCATTGTGTGGATTTGCCATAATTTGCCAAACCAGGGACGTGTTTTTTTCCCCTGCTATGAAGAATAATGAGACGCATGCTTCTGAAACATGTGTCTCTGGCTATTCTGGAATAGAATCGCTGCGTCCAGGGGACCTATTCTTTTTTCCAATTTGCCAGCATGTATTTGACCCTGTTGCTGGTCCTTCTTATTTCAAGAGCCCGCTGGCTCTTACTGCCCAGGCAGGCAGGAGAAACAGAAAGGATGTGGAAGTGGCCACAGCCTTTGGATTGTGCAGATGGGAGAAGACATCAAAAGAGCTATGGTCCTTCCTGGCTTCTCAGCCTTCTGCAAAGCCCAGCACTCTCAGCTAGGTATCTTCTCTCCCTAGAAAGGAGGCTGCTTGCTCTGAGCCCAAGGATAATGGGGAGAAGAAGAGGAGGGGGTGGGGCAGGATCTGCTAATGCATTTTGCCAGCATCTTCGGTTTCTCCAATATCCAGCCAGACTATTAGCGGTTCCCCAAGGATGGCCTTATTCCTCACATCATCCCCCATTTCCTATAAATGGGAAGTGGCTAGGGAGCAGGGTTTTAGTATGTGTGTGCACATGTGAACAACGGGGGGGGGGGGGGGGGGGGGGGGAGAGGAAGGGAAGGGTCACAATGGTTTTCCTACTTAGTGGAGAACTGAGACCCAGAGAAGTTGTTGGTGCAGAAGGCCACAGCATGGTGGGGAGGAACAGAGGTGTGAAGAATTCCTCTGAGCTCTGAAGTTACAGTCAGGGCTAGATGACAGACTTCTGCTTCGGCCTTGTGAGTTAGTCTCCCGCAGCCGGAGACTGTGATTGGGGAGTTGGGGTAAAGGAATTAAACTGAGAAGCCGCCTTCAGTGTCTAAGTAATATTCGTGGCCTGGGTTGTCCTAAGCGTTTAGAAACAGTTCCTGGCACACCGGTTAACTCGTATTAATATGACAGGAGGCGGTAGAAGGAGGAAGGGACTTTAAAGCAGGATGGCCTAAGGCACTAAACGTATCCCTGTGGCTTGGGAAGGAAGGGCCTTTGTTAGGAACAGGGTCTCAGGCAGGCTGCTGGGGAATCTCATACCAAGCTACTCCCCCACTTTCTGGAGCCCTAACTCTCTTCCCTCTAGCGAGTAATGAAGCAGAGACAAGAGAAAGGACCCCCAATCCTCTGAGGTGGACAATACTCTTGCTCCCACTGTTCTTTCCCAAGCCTGGAAAATACCACTCTCCTGTCTTTCCGGGCACTGTAATTTTCCACCTGACTTGGCATTCCCCTTGACTCTAGCCCTTTTTCCTGGGACAAAGGGAATACTGGCTCAGGGACCCAGGACTCCACCCTGAGCTCTCTGCTAGCCATGTATAAGTATGCCAAAAATGTCGGAAAGCCAGGGTCCCAGCTAGGGATGGAGGTTCATGTGCTCCCAGGATGCCATGCCCAGATGGGTTTCAAGTTGAACTCAAATGACTCAGAATGCAGGCTCTTGACACGTTCGTCCTCGGCTTGTGCCTGTATACACACTGTCTTCCCTAGTGCCACTTCTGCACTTGGCATCTCCCTTTCTATTCTGTCCCCATGCTCCCACCTGGGGGTGCCTCTAGAGCTCGGCTGGCTAGCTGCCGGTTCTAACAGAACCCAGAACATGAAAAGGACATGCCCCAAGGTGTGCCGCTGGTTAACACCGGGCTAGCATTGCAATCCTGCACCACAGTGGCCTACCTAAGGCCAACGGCGTCCTTCCCATCAAAAGCTTCTCCTGGGACTTTGTTGTGCAGATGGTTCCAAGACCCTATGGAAACCCGATCCATCCCAAGGCCTCTCTGGTGTAGCATGGTGTCATATTTGAACACAAACCTACACACATCTTCTGTGGACTTCATCTCACCGAGAGATTACACACACTTAATATGATGCAAAAGCTCACACAGGTAAGAACTTGTTATGTATATCTGGCTCAGAGAATACTGACAAGAAAAAAGGAGTGTTCATATTCACACGGAGACCATTGAACTAATCCTCAGCCTACCACACAACACATCAATGTGACACTTTTCTCTGATATTTTGATTAGTTGAGTCTCGTGCACCACAAAAAGCCGCAGAAATCCCTCGCCTGTGGTATTGAAGTCAACAAGTCGCCTAAGTGAATTTCCCTTCTCCTTATAAAATTCCATGGATGAAAGAAAGGCAATAAAGCCCCCAACCTCCACCCTGAGGTCAGCCCAGGACTGCCGCGATCTGCCTCCCACCTGGTTTCCCGCTAGTCAAGACGTTTTGGAAACCTTGACTGGGAACATTTTGGTGGCAATTTATCACCTCTCCTTCCGCATACACACCCACAGTAGAAAAGAAAAGAAAAGAAAAAAAAAAAAATAAAAATGGGAGTTTGTCTTTGAGTTGTAGAAAGAAGCACTGAGTTAGCTTTCTGAGACCAGGGAGAGTAACTCGCGGAATGTGACAGACCCTTTCAAGGCATGGTCCAAGGCCGGTGGGGTGCAGCTGTGCCTGGACAGCAGGATATCCAGCACAGCACGCGCGGGTAATGGTCGCAGACTGGCTCGGGAGCAGAGGGGAGGTACCCCGTGGAGCCGGGTAGTTTTTACCTAAATGTTTTGTTGGCGCGCGGCAGAGGGGGCGGTGCACGGCCCTAGGTAATGACAGGGCAGTCTAGGAGCCACGCGGGGGCTGCCCGTCCGGCCGCGGCCAGAAAGGAGACTGCTTTTCCACCTCCCGCTTTCTTCCCTTGGGGACCGGCCCCACCCCTCCATCCCCTCCCAGCACCCCCCCACCTCCGTCCCGCCTCGCCCCGCCCCCCTCCTGGCAGCCCCAGCGCGCATGCTCTCTCTCCCCCACCGAGTAACCTGGAGATTTAAAAGCCGCCCGCTGGCGCGCGTAGGGGAAGCAGGGGTCCGAGCTTGCACGCGCCAGCCCCAGGTGACAGCCGCGCGCCCCGCCAGGTAGGGGAGGGGGCTGGCCCGGTGGGAAAGGAGTGCACGGGTGGCCCCGCTCGGCCGTGGCGCTGTGCGCCCAGCGGGATGGGGCCGCGCCGTAGCGTCCCGGCCCTGCGCGAGAGGAGGCTCGTGGGGAGGGCGCGGCCCCTGGCGGCCCGGTGCCCAGGGCGGGCACCCCGCTCGCGTCCGCGCCGAGTGCGCTTCCTCCGGGAGTGCTGAGCGGCGGCGCCCGCTGTCCAGGGCCGCGCACGGAGGGAGGGCGGGATCGGAGCCGGGGAGTCCCGGGCCAGGCCGGCGGAGGGCCGGCCGCCCCTGCTGCAGCCTCCCGCTGCAGAGTTTTCTTTGCAAAGTTGCGTTTGTTTCTTCCCCTGTGTGAGCTTCGCCCGAAAGGGGCAGATGAGTCACCGCCCCGGCGCCCACAGTGCGCACTTAGGGGAGTCGGACAAGGGGCCTCCTCCAGCTGGGCGCCGTGGTCGGGGACAGAAGAGGAACCTAACTTTCTTGGCCGCAGTATTGGGGCAAGGCTTTGGTGGAGTTGAGGCTAGCTTAGGGGCGAGTGTATGTGTACGCGCGCGACCCTGTGCCCCCCCCCCCCTTCTCTGCCTCCTTTACCCTCCCGAGGACGGAAAAGCAGCGCTGGCTCTTGTGTCCCGAGGCTCAGGTGGAGGTGGGGAGTACTCTGCGGTTCTAGAAGGCGCTAGGTGTTCGGTAGCGCGCCTGGTGGAGAAAGCCCAGGAGCCTGCAGGCTCAACCCATCCCTGGTCTCCGCTCCCCTCCAGGGAGCCCTGTGACGCCTCTTTCCCTTAACCTCCACTCGGCCCCCTCCTTCATGACACGCACTTGACTCGTCCAAGGCCACGGGGTACCCGGTGCTCCCTCTTTCCCCACGACACTGAGTTGGAGGTAGGAGGAGTTTGGTCCGGTGGGTACTTGGAGAGAACTTGATGTTCAGCAGTGGCAGACCCTATTCCAGCTAAGCCGAACTTTGTAGCCCAGTTAGGGCCTTGCAGCCGGGCATGGTGTAGACACGGGGCACAGAATGACTCTTGCTGGGCTCTGGAAACTAATTCACGCAGGAGTGAGGGTGAGTGAGTTTCTGACCTCTTGGTTCCTAATCATGAAGCACAGTCCCTTTCCCAGAGGGCAGCTTCCGTGTGGGCCCACGTGCCTGAGGCGTAGGGAACAGGGTGACTTATGGAGCTGGGGACCCACGAGCTGTGTATGCTGGACTGGAAGCCTCTCAAGCTCGCAGAACACCACTTACTCCTAGGGAGTAAGTGGGACATGATTTGAAGCCTCCGGCCATTCTGTTGGATCCCCTTAGGCCCCTCATTCCTCCCTTATCTCCCTCCAGCCCCAGCTCCAGGGCTGTCCTGGAAACAAGACTCACTGGATGAGTCTGAAGATAACAGTAAGGCCGTGGACAAACAGGTCCCAGTTGGGGTCTTTGCCAAGGAGAGCTTCCCTCTGCACTTTCGGTGTGGAGGGTGAAATCCACTGTTCCTCCCATTTCTCGGAGTAACCCTGAAGGAGCAGGAGGAGGAACTGGGCAAGGTCCCCCGGGTGGTCTACTGTGCCTGCAGGTTACTGGGTTGTGAGATGTGCACTTGTCCGGAGCTGGAACTGGGCCTAGGCAGAGCCCCGGGACAGACAGTCAGGAAGGTGGGGAGGAATGTAATACTGGAAAACTGATTTCAGGTAGGAACGTTGGACCCTTTAGCACTTCAGGGGTGAGAACACAGACTGCCAGGAAGCCGGCTTTTCTGGCGCCTCTTTTGCACCTGTAGCCTGCAAGCCATGCTAACTTCCCAACCTTGCTGCAAAATGTGGACGATGACGATATGTACATCTTTGTTGTCCATGTTGACTACAAAAGGCAAACAGCACTAACAAAGAGATACAGTCTAAACATATAACTCCATCAAATAACGAACACATATAGAGTTTAACTGTGTGTTTTTTAACCTATCTAGCCTGATGGCCTACACCTGTAACCTCAGCACCCTTGGGAGGCAGAAGCTAGAGGATTAGGAGCTCACGGCCAGTCTTGTCTACATAATGAGTTCCAGACCAGCCTGGGTTATGTGAGAGTCTGTCTAAAACAACAACAAACAAAACCCACGTTGTTACATGTCTGAAGTGGAGTAAATGCTTAATAAATGTTAGTCTTAATGGTTACGGTTATCTGTGTCTGGATGGTCTGCAGCAGCTGGTTTTGAGACTCTGAGGCCCTGCTGTTTTTGTGTGTGTGTGTGTGTGTGTGTGTGTGTGTGTGTGTGTCTGTGTAGCTTAGGCTGCTCTTGAACTCACAACTGCCTTGAGTGCTCTAGTGGTGGGATTATAGGTGTATACCAGCATGCCCGGCATGAGTCCTGCTCTTATTTATTTATTTATTAAAGAATCTGTTTTAGACTTCTTTGGGGACAAGATCTCTTGGGGCTTTGAGAAGTTTCTTCATGTCTTTAAGAGTCTTCTTGGCTCTAGCAAGTGGACCGAATCCCATTTCCTCCGAAGTGAGGTATTAGCCTCTTCATTGTGCTTTCTTCTCTGTAAACCAAGCACACTAGGACTCCAGGACCCTCCAGAACCTGGGGATTAAGGAGAGGCTGCAGGTAAACCTCTGAGCAGAGGGACTGCTCATGGAGAACCTGGTAAGTGTCAGCCGCTGCTGTTTGGTGGCCGTGTGGAGGCAGTCATTGTGGATTAACTTAGAAATGGGCTCCTTAGCCAGGGACCGTCACCACATACAACCATAGGAAGCCATGAGCAACACACTTGCAATTTGCATCCAGAGCAAAGAACAAACCAAGACAGGGTGGGCATCTTGATCTATTCCCCTGTCTGTCCTTCCTGACTAGTGCCTTCCTCCCAAGAGTGTCCTCACAGGCTGGAGCAGGGTACTTTGGGTAAAGGAGTGAAGGTTAAGAGTCTTCTATGTAGACAGGTATTTTAGGAAGACCGTGGAGAGGGTGCCCTGAAGTGAGGACTCCTATCTGTCTTCTCTTTCCAGCTATCGGGGGTCTTTCACGATAATTCTTTGGTATCCGTGAGGAGAGCCCAGCAGCCAAGCTCTCTAGGCTTGCACTCTGTCACCGAGTTAGATCCACAGCCCTCCCAGCCCAACTTCCTTTTAAAAGCCAGTGGCCCTGTTTGCTGGATTGTGTGTGTGGCTGCTGGACCAGTTGGTACCAGGCCCAGCGTCTCCAATGCTGATGCCACTTGACTCCCAGCAACAGAGCTGGAGTGCTGAGAGCTTTGTCTAGTGTATTGAGTTTGCCTGGGGGGGGGGGCAGGGGTAGTCAGTGACAGCCACATCAGTGCCCTGATCTTTGGCCAGAATTACCTGTTTGATCCCATTTTCTGTTATGAGGTCTGTGTTTCCTCCTCCCCTGAGGGCCTGGGGTGGGGAGCCTCTCTAATTCTGAGGTTGGAGATGTCCTCCTGCCTATACCGTTGACTTGATTTTTCTGTAAGTGGAGGTTCTAGTCACCCTGCAGGGCTGTGGTGGGAATTAGATGTGATGCATATGCCAGCAAAATCTGCATATACTCAAAAAAACGTCTTCTCTCCTCCCCCTAACTCTGGACATCACTTTCCCTGGGACAAGCCAGAATAAAGAAGGTAGGAAGCTTCTACTGGTTATCAGACCCAGGCCAGGCTAAATGCCCAGACAGATGGGATACCCTCAGGACTCAGGACCAGCCAGTTCCCCTCTGCCAGAGAGCTGTCAGCACCCCAAGTCTCTAATCACAAGTGTACTTTGAGCAAGGAAATAGTGTCCAAACCAGGAGTCCTTCATCACTATAGGGATGTAGCCATGTAGATCCTGATGCCGGAGGTCTGTGCACCCAGATACCTGGAAGTGACTCTGGCTGGTGGGGTGGGGTGGGGTGGGGTGGGGGGCTGGTCCAATCAGATGATCCCTGCCTTGGTCTGCTTTCTGGACCCATAGGGCCTGCTTCCAGCTGTCTGGACTCACAGGAAGGGTGCCATGGGATAGATAGGGCCACACCAGCGTCTGAAGGCCAAATGCAGAATCTGGCCTTGTCCCTTAGTTGTAGCAGAGTTTCGAGGGGGGGAGGGAGGGAAAGAACATCTTGGGGTCCTGGGAGCCCTGGAGGATTAGGTGTAGGACTTGAGCTAGAGAGGGTTCAGGCGAAGGGCAGAGGCTGTTTAGAAAGGGGAAGTAGCTGGAAGCCAAAACCAGCCAAGAGCCAGTGAGCCCAAGGAGGTGTGACCATTCCAGGGCACACCGTTCTGAGAGCCGGATCTGAGATCAGAACCCAGATGTGTGGCTTTGGTTCTCATGTTCTTTCCTGCATACCTCACTGGAGAGGGGCCAGTAGGAGGGGCGTGTGTTTGGAAATCCCAGGCTCTAGGGGCCCTGTGCCCTTTGTGCCTAGCACCTGATTACCTTTCATGACTCAGCCGCAGGCCCACTCCCTCCAGGAAGCCTTGACTTTGACACTACCACGCCCCCTACTTGCCGGCCTGTGTCTTAGCAATTATACCACCTTAACTGTACGTCATCGTATTTCTCTTGCTAAGCAGAGCTGTAATCAGTTACTTTCACTGCAGGGGGACGGTAAGTAACTGGCTCTGTGAGTGCTGCTGGGCACATTTTGGGGCTCTGAGACCAATCCTTCCTCCCTCCCTCCCTCCCTTCTTTCTGAGACAGGGTCTCTCTGTGTATAGCTCTGGCTGTCCTGGAACTCCATAGACCAGGCTGGCCTCGAACTCACAGAGATCTCCCTGTCTCTGCCTCCCGACTCCCGAGGGCTGGGATTAAAGGCATGGATCACCATCACACTCCTTGACATTTCTTTAGGGGTACTTAGGTTGCATGCTGAGGTATGCTTCCTCCACGAGTAGATAAACCAACTTCTTAATATTCCGTTTTGGGATTTGTTCTTAACCTTGTTCACCTGGGCCATCTGGGCTTGGGATCAAATAGAAGCTATCTGAGCTCTCCCCACTGAACTAGATCATTGGCCTGCTTTGTTTTTGAGACAGGATCGCACTGTATAGCCTGGCTGGCCTAGAACTCACCATGAAGACCAGACTGGCCTCAGACTCACAGAGATCCATCTGCTTTTGCTAGGATTAAACATGTGTGTTGTCGTACCCTGAAACGGGGTCTTGCCATGTAGCCCAGGTTGGTCACAAACCTGTAGCCCTCTTGTGTGAAGCCTCCCTAGTGCTAGGATTACAGGTGTGTTCCCCGTCTTGGAGACTACTCCACAGAAGAGTCTGGCCCAGACCCCTCTCATTACAGATAGGCTGGCCACAGGCCTGAGTATGTGCGGGCAGATGGAGAGGCCATCAGATTCGCAACCCTGGATGGAGGTGAGGCATCCAGAGCCGGGTAGCACCTTGTTGGAGCACTCCGCCCAGGGCTCTGCTCGGCTGTGGATTTGACCCAAATGCTCAGCCCCTGGCTTCTGTCCTGTGTTCCTCACCTCCAGAAAGAGGCCAGGCTAAGGGAAGAGGATTGGGATTGGCTGTGTGTGCTATGGGAAGAGCTGGCCTGGCTGGCCTGGCTGACTGACAGGTGTCAAGTTCACTGAGAGAAAGGCTGGTGAAGTTTCACTTTGCAGAGTCTCTGGCAGAGCCGGAGGGACCTTCGGAGTGGCCTGGAGTGGCCTGGAGGCTGTGCTGAGACCCCCGTTACTTCCCGTGGCTCTGTCCTCTTCCGCCTTGGCAGAGGCCTTGGAGAGCTTTTGGCACTCTGCGTTTATTATGGACCAAGAAGAGAAAGAATTTAGTTACTAATTTCTGCCAGGAACAGAGTCCAGCTCCAGGAGAGAGGAGGGAGAGGGCAGTCATGTCCCCGATGCCTTGCTTACTTGGTTGCATTTCAGGTGACTTCTGACCTTGGCATAGTGCTGGTATCTGAGCAGTGTGTGGACAGCTCTGACGGGGTAAGGGGTAAGTACAGCTGGACAGTTCTTCCCCACTCCATCCCCCTGACTCACTGGTGAAGGCTGGCTGCCACAAGCCCCTCCCTAATGCCCTGTGGCCTTGTCAGGGGACACCTGCCCATGAGATCACGCTACCTGAGGCCGAGGACAGGTGCTGGGTCACCTAACTGTACACCTTAGACGTAGATTAGCTCTCATTTTACAGGCTTAGAACCTGAGTTCTGGGGTGGTGAGATGGCTTTCCTGCCTTACAGAGCTATCAGTGTTGCCAAAATAGTTACAACAGTTACATCTTTCTGGCAGTTCAAAGTGTTTTCCAGAATTTCTGAATGGTTGCAAAGTCCAGCTTTTCGTTTTTTCAACCTTGGAGGTGTTAAGTTCTCTGAAACCGGAGTCTTCATCTTGTGAAATTGGAATATGAAATACCAACTCTGCGTCTACAAGGCTCTTGGAATGTGCTAAATGTCCCCTGGGCAGTTGGTAGGGTCAGCTATTATCATCGTCCCTGTGGATGGAAACCACTGTCTGGCAACCATGGGACAGCCTTCCCTGTGTGGCAGATCCTAGGCACTGACCTCTCCCCTCACCTGTTCGGGCCAGCACCTGGGAAGGCGTTTACATTCTTGCCATTCCTCTTGCTACTGGGGGCTGCTGGGATCTGGTAAGAGGCTGCTTAGATAGGGAGAAAGGTCGGGTGGGTCTTTCCAGCCATGGTTAGGCCAGGAGAAAGCCTCTCCCAGGTTCCCTCCACCAAAGGCCCTTCATACACCTTTTCCCACGTGGCTCTGAAGTTGTTGGCATGTAGGTTTTTGGCTTTTTTTTTTTTTTTTTTTTTTTGTGGTCCTTAGGATGGAATTCCTGAACATTCTGCATGCTAGGTAAGCACTGTACCTACCACTGAGCCATCCCTGGAGCCTAAAGTCAGCCATACGAAGTTCCTTCTGTGAAATGGCCATGCTAATTGTACGCCTATCACCCAGTGGCTGGCAGAGTAAACCGATTGAAAGGGGTGGGGCTGGCATTGCACGTAACAGTCACACAGGCTAACTGCAGTTATGAACTATAGATGTGGAAACTTAAGGGTCAGTATAGGTCAAGCTACAAACAGGCTGAAACCGGCATCAAACCCAGGTCCAGCTGACCTCCCAAAAGCTAGATCACTGTGGAATGTGGCCAAGGTTCAGGATAGCCATGTTCAAATCCCCGGCCCCGGGGATGTAAGAGGGTCCCTGGTAGAAGAGCTGCCTGTCTTGGTATGGAGAGCACACACCGCCGCCCGCCGTGTGACGGTGGGTAGCAGCTGTTGTCAGCAGTGAAGTCTGGTTGGGAGGCCCAGGTGCCTGGAAACAAATGCACGTGTGTGTTGACTGTCACCAGGCTGACCAGGATCCCTAAGGGTACTGCAGCCTCAGGTTAGGCTGTCTTGGACTGACTGCCAGCCCCGGAGTCCCTGTCACTCGATCGGAGAGAGGAGGGGAGGAGAGATGAGTGCTGTCTCCAGGGGCGGCTTGCTGCCCCTTTCCCTCCCCTTCCCCCAATCTCGAGGGCGTTTGTTTCCTTCCGAAGCTGCAAGCTGCGCTGGGTTCTTAGACCCCGCAACAAAAGCGACTTTCCTCCAAGCTTCTGCCACCTGTTGGGTTTTCACACATCTCCAACGAGTTGGGGGGAGGGAGCCGTTGCCCTTTTCCCAGTGTCTCTGGTGTGCCCCCCCACTGCCCCCCCAGGGCCTGGGATTCTCTTTGCTGCCCGTTTGTGACAGGACTCTCTGGAGCAGGAGGAGGTGGGGGCCGGCAGCAGCTGGAACGGGAACTGAGTGGGAACGGGCCTGCGCTGGCAGCGGGGGCGAGTTTGATGGATTACTCCGCGGGCCCAGAGGTTTCTCCCTAATCCCCCTTTGTGTCCTGGCCTGCAGCCCCTCACTCTCTCTGACAAGCTGCTGAGCAGAAGGCTTCCAGTCTGACTGAAGAAAAGGCGGCCCAGCAGGGTGAACTTTAAATCCCTGGCCTCCCAGCCGCGGGGGAGGCAGGAGCTGTGGGGAACCTGCCCGGGGTGGGGCTGGGCCCCCCCTCCCCCGTGCCCAGCCCTTGTTCTTTGTTGGGATTCCCTCAAAGTGGCGAGGTTGCGTTGTGAGGGGGGTCCCCGGATGCCTGTGAGGCAGTGCCGTTTGTGCAGTCGCTGTGGAGGCTTTCTCCAGTGGGGCAAGGGATAAACAGACCTGCCTGGTTTGGAAATAATTGGTCCCAGAAAGCCGGAGACTTGAGTGGTAGATTGGGAGGTATCAAAGTTCAGTGTTCCATGCTGCCTGCCTCCACCGCCAACCCCCCCCCCTTCCCAGCTCAGCAGCCCAGGTAGAAATTTCCACAGCACCTGTGTGAGGTCTGTAAGCTCGGTGCCTCAAAGCCCCCCATTCCCCTTTAAGGTGCCTCCAAGTTTCCTTATGAAAGCTACCATGCAGCTGCACTTTAGGAGTGCAGCCTACCAAGTCTTATTAGGTGAGGCGCAGGGCTTTGGTCTCCGGGGACTGAGGCAAGGGTATGGGCAGTAGGGGTGTTGCGCTGGGAAACACACCCCAGAGGGTCATCATCTCCTTGCTGCCCGCCTCCAGAGTCTGCTCAGTGTGGAGCAAAGCATTGAATCCAGCCCCCTTTGGAGGAGCAGGGATCCCCACTCCCTCTCTGGCCTTGCCTGGAGTGGGCCAGAGAGGTTGAACTGGGGCGATCACCCCTTCCTTTTCTTCGTGCCTTGGCGTGAGACACTGGCTACCGGGTTTCTCTCTCTGGGAAGGTCTGGGACAGGGAAGTGTGTTCTGAGCTTCCAGAGGAACTCAGCCTGTGAGAACGCTTTGTGAGGACACAGGGTCGCGGAGCCTGCGGGGTCAGTGTGGGGGCTGAGGCCGTTTGATGTGCCTGGGCGGGGTGTGGGGACTCCGGCATGCATAAAGACGCCATAGAATTGCTGTGTGACAGAGGTGGGGCGGAGCCTGTCCCCAGACTCTGCTGGCTGTGGTCTCTGTCAGCAGAGGGTCTCTGCTCCCCCTGCTCCACCTCAGCCTTGTGGGGTGGCAGGAGCCCCTTTGAAAGCCCTCAAAGGCCTCTTTATGTGGCCTCTGATCCTCCCCTCCCTCACTGAGCCGTGAAGGACAGGGCTCACTTGGGTCACTTTCTTGTGCTTGGCCTCTACTCTGGCTTTTGAGTTTTGCACAAAGTTCAGGCCAAGTTTGTTCCTGTGACTCAGTTTCGCTTCCCTAGGCTGCCCGGGGGTGAAGGGGAGGCATTCTGGGCCCTCCCCGGGGCTCTGGCGGGCGTATCTTAGGTGAATTTGGGAGGAAGACTTTGTAAGTTTTCCATCCTTTAAACACACACCTCTGCTGCGTCCATTCATTATTTTTGCATGCACATTTCCTAGTCTTGCTGGGCGCTGTGTCAAAGAGTGGCCTGCCCTGGGGCTACATCTCCAGGTTCACAGGCTTCTTAAAGAGTCCAGGTTCACTGATGCCCCCACCCCACCACGCCTCCCCAGGCTTTACTCCTCAACCCCATAGGGATGAGGATGGTCGAGCTCCACGAAGGGTTCTCGGAAGGCTCCCAGTGGTTTCTTCTGGCTTTGTAGCTCTGAGGCCATGAGGGCCCACCGAGGAGGGGGCGGGGGAGTTTGAAGCTTGAGAGGAACATCCGCACCTGCTCCTGCAAGGCTGCTCATGCTTGTCCTTCCTCCTGTGACCTGACCACCTTCCTCTTCCTGCCACCTCCTCTCCAGGTGAGCAGCTGGCTGGCTCTGCTGCTCGGGCTTCTGTTGGGCAGACCAAGGGCTCTAGAAGTAGTGGGGAGCGAATCTGAAAGTCTCTGAGATAGGAAGGGAAGAGAATGGGGGGCCAGTTAGGAACTGTCGCCCTGCCCATGTCCCTTTAACTCCAGGAGGATGAGGGAGCCCGAACCGCAAGGTCCCTTTCCAGCTTTGATGAGTGCTGCCACCAGAATGGTACTGGGTTTCTTTCTGTCTCAGTACCCAGGGCAGAGGGCCTTGTGGGTAATTCTGTCAGCTGGAGTCAGTGCATGGGGGGTCTGCAATAGGGCTGGCAGACCAAAAGCAGGGAAGAGTTGAGGAGGGGGGCATTGAGGATAAGAAAGAAGGGTTTGGGGGAAGAGGTTCTTTGGGGCTTAGACTGTCTTGGATAATTCTGGGCTCAGAAAAGTTGGGCTGTCAAGAGTATCTATCTCTACTTCCAGGGTAGAGAAGGTATGAAAAGAGGGACGGGCAGGCTCAGCAACCAAAGTACAGGGGCCTGGGAGCCTGCCTACCTCCTCCTCACTCATTTCCATGAATTGTGTGTGCCTCTGGTCCGCACCCCAGATACCAGGTAGAGAATCTCTGTGGGGTGCAGAGGTTCCATAGCTTCGAAGCTGCCTGGGCTGTAGGGAGATGGGCAAGGTGCCTGTTTTCCTGTGGTCTAAGAGCTCCCCACTCCCACTCACAAAAGTGCCCAGAGGACTGAGGGAAGGGCAGCAGGTGGAGTGGCCTGACTAATGGAGAAAGCGGGACTTGGAGAATGAAGGCAGCTTTATGGGTGAGGTTGGCCCTGGCAAAGTCTCTGTTTGCTCAAGGAGGATACCAGGTCTTTTAAACCCAGTGCAGGAGAGTGCCCAGTCCCTCCCAGGACGAAGGGTGGGGAGCAGAAGGGTTAGAAGTCTTTTACCCCAGAACCTGCCCCTCTAGGCTGGGGAGCTTGGCCTCTGAATCGCTAGGGAAAGAAAGGGCAGGGGTCACGTTGAACCCACAGTAGCCCAGCTGACACGGAAGCCTGTCCAGTGCCTCTGCCTCGGGACTCTGGGGGGTCAGTATTTTGTCTTCCTTTCTTAGGCCACCTTTTTATGAGCCCTGCCCCTTACCAAAGTGTAGGGACTTTGGGGGAGGGAGCAAGTCCTGTATTTCCTGGTCTTCTAGCAGCCAACTCCAGAGGGCCAATGTGGAGTGGGTAGACTTTTCCTCGGGTAGATGGTGCCTGGTGTCTCTGAGGCACAGCTTAGCACCTACTGCATGCTTTGTGACACACAGGGCCCCCATGGGACCTGGTGTTGATGGAGAAGATAAAAGGGGAGGGAATGCCTTTTATTATGAGCTGGTAAAGCTGGCAGAGGGTGTATGTGTGTGCGCATGTGCACGTGCCTGTGTGTGTGTGTGTGTGTGTGTGTGTGTGCGCTCTCTCTCTCTCTCTCTCTCTCTCTCTCTCTCTCTCTCTCTTTCTCTCTCTCTCTCTTTCTCTCTCTCTGCAGGATTGAACCCACGGCTTTGCAAATGTCAGGCAGGTGCTCTATCTACCACTTAAGCTTCTCAAAGCCCCTCGTTTATCGCGGGACCTCAAATTGACGGTCCTCTTGCTTCAATGTTACAACTGCTGGGAACTGTAGTCCTACAGTTCCCACAATGCCCTAGTCGCATAGTTTGCAGGCAGGAATGTTTCCATTGCTGGGAAGCAAGCAAGACCTGGTGGTTACTTACCCAGTGACCCAGGAACTAGGAAGGTCTGTGCTGTGTGCACTTCTGTGAGTGGAGGCCAGATGTCAGCTAGGGAGTGTTGGCGGCGTCTCAGATCCTACCAGTGAATGCATAGGGATGAGGTCCAGGGTCTTGTGCTATGATGCTGGGGTTTAGGTTAGGCATGGTCCCAGCTGCCTGTGACAGTTGGGCAGTAACGTTTGGGTTGCACTGCCCACCACCTCCTGGGACTTGAACTTGAGGGAACTTTGTGTCTCGGTGACAGATTGAAACCCCACTTAAGGAACTGTACCTTCTTCCCTCTTGTGTCTGCACTGGGGCGTGGGGGGTTACTGTGTGACATGGCTCGGAGCCTGAAGGGAGAGAAGAGGAAGTGGCATTTTATTGTTTTATTTTTTTGGCAGGTTACACGTACACAATCGTGTGTGTGTGTGCTGTGTGTTCGTATTTGTGCGAGTGGAGGCCAGAGGTTAACTAGTGGGCCTCTCCCTTGACACACCACTTTTTGAGACACAGTCTGTCATTGAATAGCACCAATTGGCTAGGCTGGCTGGCCAGTGAGTTGCAGTGTTCCACCAGACTCCGGCCCAGCACTGGAATTATAGGCAAGTGCAGCCACACTGACTTTTCTATGATGCTGGGGGGGTGGGGGTGGGAATTCAGGTCTTTTGGGGAGAGAGGGGGTTGAGACACGGTTACTCTGTCTAACAGTCCTAGCTGTCCTGGAACTCACTCTATAGACCAGGCTGGCCTCGAACTCACAGAGCTCAGCCAGCCTCTGACGCCCAAGGGCTGGGACTAAAGGCGTGCGCCACCACCGTCCGGCTTCAGAGTTCAGGTCTTTATGGTTTTGTTTCGGGCACTTTGTCAGCTGAGCTGCTGCCCCCTTCATTTTCTGGAATTATTTGTGTGTGGGGCACGTGTTCGTGTTCATGCGTATCCGTGTGTGCAAAGAGCAGAGACTGACAGTCAGATGTCCTCTCCTCTGCTCTCCACCTTAGTTTTTTTGGGACCGGGTCTTCCCCTGAAGCTGGGCTCAGGGACTCAGCTGGATGGCCTTGGGATCATTCTGTTTCCCCCCAGCCCCAGGGTTACAGATTCACTTTGCCATGCATGCCCAGCTAAAAGTCTGCTGGGGATCCCAACTCAGCACCTCCTGTTGGAACCGTGTGTGCTTTGTCTGCTGAGCTACCTCTCAGCTCTAGCACTGACTTTTAACAAGAATTGAGTGGTCCTTCCGATTGGACGTTGCAGAGAAAGCAGACAAGTGGGGCCTGGCGGAGGGCGTCCAGCATCACCCTCAGAGCCAGTCCTGACTTCCTCCAAAAAGGGCAACTGTAGCGGCACTTCAAAAGACAATGAGTGACATCCGCTTGGCCTTGGGGTGCGCTGAGGTTCAAATGTCACTTTCTCTAATATTAACGGGAGCCTCCTGGCTGGGGCCAGGGGCAGCTGAGCACAGGGCCACCTCACCGGCCTGCAAATGAACAGGATTCAGACACCGGGTTCCCGGGTCTCAACATTTCATGTGACTGACTGCCTTGCCCTTCTAGGATCTGACTGATGAGAGGTGTCCCCGCCAAGGCACTAGACAGTGACGTGTTAGCGTGGGGTGAGATGCCACACTGGTTCCAAAGGGCTGGCAGAAATGGGAGTCTGGCTCAACTCTAGGAAGTTGGTGGTAGCAAGAAGGAGAAGCCACGGCAGGGCTGAGCCGTCTCACCTGTGGAGTGCGTGAATGGCCCCTGGAGCCCTCACTGCCCTGCCCATCATGATCCAGAGGCTGTGGGCCAGCCGTCTGCTACGACATCGGAAAGCCCAGCTCCTGCTGGTCAACCTGCTGACCTTTGGCCTGGAGGTGTGTCTGGCTGCTGGCATTACCTACGTGCCACCCCTCCTGCTGGAAGTCGGGGTGGAGGAGAAGTTCATGACCATGGTGTTGGGTGAGTCGCTGTCCTTTCCTCTCCTCTGTTCTAGTATGTGGTGCATCTGGGTTGCAGGCAGCAGTTCTCTGCCTGGGGCGTGGCTCAGAGCGGCTGGATGCCTGGTGGGAGGGTTATCTGGTTTTCATTTGCACCTCACAGCCCTTGGGGCCAATCTACACACAGGGAAAGGGAAGCTTAGAGACGGCTAGTTTGTCTGTCTCTTTAGCCCAGCTGGTGTGGCCGCTGCTCGGTAGAATTGGGACTTCACTATGGTTTCCCTGTCAGGGGTCTCTTTCCTGGGCACAGAACAGGTAGTGTGGGTCTCTGATGCTGTTAACAAGCAGAAGGTGAGCGAAGGCAAGTGGCTTCCCTCCTTCAAGAGAGGATGCCCTGTGAGGATGCAGGCTCTGGGGTCTGGCCGTTTGTTGAAACCCTGCTTCTAACCCACAGCAGGGCTGAGTCGTTGCATTAAGTATTGCTTCTCAGGTGCTGCGTGCCTGCGACTGTTTCCTCATCTGAAAACAAGGGGTTCATAACACACCGTCCTGAGGGGAGCAGAGCCCCTGGGAATGCCGTGTGTGGGATCTTACCTCGGTGTGGCATGCTATTGTGCCATCCTTCTCAAAGAGCTGGTCCTTGTCCCTCTTGTCCTGACTGCTGATTTGTGCTGTTTGTCCTTGCAGGCATTGGCCCAGTGCTGGGCCTGGTCTCTGTCCCGCTCCTAGGCTCAGCCAGTGACCAGTGGCGTGGGCACTATGGCCGCCGGAGACCGTTCATCTGGGCTCTGTCCCTGGGTGTCCTGCTAAGCCTCTTTCTCATCCCAAGGGCTGGCTGGCTGGCAGGGCTGCTGTGCCCAGATACCAGGCCCCTGGAGTTGGCCCTGCTGATCTTGGGAGTGGGGCTGCTGGACTTCTGTGGTCAGGTGTGCTTTACCCCGCTGGAGGCCTTACTGTCCGACCTCTTCCGGGACCCAGACCACTGCCGCCAAGCCTTCTCTGTCTACGCCTTCATGATCAGCCTCGGGGGCTGCCTGGGCTACCTGCTACCTGCCATTGACTGGGACGCCAGCGCCCTGGCCCCGTACCTGGGCTCTCAGGAAGAATGCCTGTTTGGCCTCCTCACTCTCATCTTCCTGGCCTGCATGGCGGCCACTCTGTTCGTGGCCGAGGAGGCCGTGCTGGGCCCACCCGAGCCAGCGGAAGGGCTGTCGGTCCCCCCCCTGCCACCCCGCTGCTGCCCCGGCCGTGTCGGCCTGGCTTTCCGCAATCTGGGAACCCTGTTTCCCCGGCTGCAGCAGCTGTGCTGCCGGATGCCCCGCACCCTGCGCCGGCTCTTTGTGGCTGAGCTGTGCAGCTGGATGGCACTCATGACGTTCACACTCTTCTACACAGACTTTGTGGGAGAGGGGCTGTACCGAGGGGTACCCAGAGCCGAGCCAGGCACGGAGGCCCGGAGACACTATGATGAAGGTAAGTCTCAGTAGCCAGTGGGAGCTGCTGAGGGTGCTGCCCCGCTCAGGACGGGGCCAGGGTTGGGAGATGCTCGCAGCCTGGGGCCCTGGCTGGCGGCTGTACCCCTCGTCCCCAGCGCCCTGTCAGTAAAAGAAAAAGGATTCATCTGTGTGCCACACGCAGCTCATGGATGCGGCTGCTACCCTTGCTATATCAGCAGGACTTCTGAGTCTGTGCGGTTCCGTTGGTCCCTGGCCTCGTGCCCCCTGCTTACTTTCCTAAGACCTCACCATGCCTTCTAGCTCATTCCACGGAGCTGTCTTAGAGAGACGTGGGGCCATCTCGTGCGCCTCACCCCCTCCTCCGTTACGCACCTTGTCCTGCTTCCTTAGACCGACATAGACCGTCTTCCTCTGCCCTTGACTAACAGCTCTGGCTACAGTCTAGATCCCATTGTTGTGGGCAGGTGTGGGGAGGGCCCTGGGGAGCAGGTGCCCACGGCCACTAGTCTATAGTCTCGGGCCCCTGCACACGGCGTAGGGTCCTTATCCCGCGTCTTCCCTACCCCCAGGCATCCGGATGGGCAGCCTGGGACTCTTTCTGCAGTGTGCTATCTCTCTGGTCTTCTCCCTGGTCATGGACAGGCTGGTGCAGCGGTTTGGCACACGGTCCATCTATCTGGCCAGTGTGATGACCTTCCCTCTGGCTGCTGGTGCCACGTGCCTGTCACACAGCGTGGTCGTAGTGACAGCCTCGGCTGCCCTCACCGGGTTCACCTTCTCGGCCTTGCAGATCCTGCCTTACACGCTGGCCTCCCTCTACCATCGCGAGAAACAGGTACTCCCATTGGCCAGGTACGGGGTGGGGTGGGGGGGCTGAGCTGGTCACAGTTCGGGTGTCCTATAAGAGGCGTTAGAAGAGGCTGGGCTTTCTCTGAGCAGAGGCCCCAGCTGCTGAAGAAGTGTAGATTAGATCCTAGGAAGGACTTCCTGGCCTTAGAACTAGAAAGTACTTGAGTGGACGATTGCAGGAAGTACAGAGCCCCTCCCTAGGAGTCCTGGAGAATAAACACACAACGGAAGTTGTCTATTCTCTGCTATATTACTATATCCAGAGGTAGAGCGAGGGCCCCTGGCATGTGGCTGCAGCCGACGGCAGCAGTGGCAATAGCCTGGCTTTAGCGATTCCTTTTTTTTTGGGGGGGGTCTTTCTAGACAGGGTTTCTCTGTGGCTTAAGAGCCTGTCCTGGAACTCACTCTGTAGATCAGGCTGGCCTCAAACTCCCAGAGATCGCCTGCCTCTGCCTCTGCCTCCCAAGTGCTGGAACTAGAGGCTTGCGCCACCAACGCCCAGGCAGCTTTTTTTCAGGGAGGAATTTGATCGATCTGTATCCTCCTTGCTGCAAGATAGAGACTGCTTCCTGCGCATCTCTTTCTAGTCTAGCCCGTCTAGTCCCCTGTCTCCGTCCACTCGCCGCCCCCACGCCCACCCCGCTTTCCTTCTTTGTCTCCATTCTCTTCCTGCATCTCTTCCGTGCATATCTGAGCCTGGCATACTAACTTTGTCTGCCTGAGCAATTAACTGGGCGCCTGGCTCCTTGTTCGGTCAACACTAAGCAGCCCATGCAGAAGGAAGGCCCTCTTCTGTGGAAGGCCTGCTGACCTAATCAGTGTGCTCACCTCTGCCTTGTGCTGTCCTCACTGAGTTTTAGGGCCTGGATTCGGAACACAAGTTGGCATGGCTTTGGGGAGAGACTACAGGCCTTCCCATCTAGAGTTTTCAGGGTTCGGAGAGACCTGTCCCTGGCCACAGCTAGTAGGCTAGTTTGCTCAGCAGTAATTTGCAGGGGTGTGGAGAGCTGGGCTGGGAATGGGAACCTGGTCCCTCAGGCTTCTGTTGGCCGTCTTGGAGCTTTGGGCTGGTACTTTAAAAGCTGCCATCCAAAGATGAGGTGTGAGTATTGATGGTTATGCTGGAGCTAGCTCTCCTCTCTGAGAGCTGTCTCTCCCTGGGGACCTCTCTAGCATCCAGCCTTCCTGTTCTTTCCCTGGGTGGCAGGCAGGACATAAGGGTCTGTAGAGGCCCGTCTCCAGCAGGTCCTACACCCTGTCTGACTGTCCCTGGCCACTTTCTGAGCTATGGCATGGCTTGAATGGGCTTCTCTGGCCTGGCCTGCGACCTCCTAGTTCCCTAATGCAGCCAGCCCAGCCCATCAGACTTCTGTGCTCGACACTGCCTGGTGCAAGGGCCAGCATGGGATAAGACCTTGCCTTGTCCTTCAGTAGGAGGCCCCAGGCCACTGGGGCCTAGGGTTGATAGGGTCAGGCAGATGTGTGCTCTCTGGTCCCAGGCAGCCTACAGGAACGATCAGAAAAGCTTCAGAGCCGGACTGTGGAGGTCACCAAAATGGCCTTCCTGCTGCTTCTCCTTCTGCGAGCATTTTCTGGGCTCTTTCCTGGTCAAAGGCCAGGACAGTGATGACCTCAGCTTGGGCAGTATCTCCAGCCAGGGCCTGGACCCTAGAGGAGAGACAGGACTTCCCTATGGCCTGGGAGAAGAAAGGTATAGAAGGGGTTCAGGTAGCCTGTGCGGGACTGGGGACTTTAGGAGGGCCTCATTTGGGTTTTGTTCCTCTGTCCTGTGTCTCGCTTCTGTCTGTCCCATTTTCCCCATCTTTTCTAGAGGGTTCTACACTTTTCTGTTGCTGACTTCTCTATTCTAAGAAAAGCTAGAGTAGACTTCAGGCTTCAAATTTGGAGGTTCTGCTTAGATCTGCAGCAATAGGTTTCCCCTGGTTTTTGTTTTTGCTTTTGTTTTGTTTGTTTTTGCTGTTGGTGTTTTGCTCTCCCCGAAAGCCTGTCAGTTGCCTGGTTTCTTAGAGCCCCTGGGTCAGAGGCAGCGAGGGACTGTCGTCTTCGGGGAACCCCTGCACCCACCCGGACACAACCTATCCTGTTTCCTTTTTGCCCCTCAGGTGTTCCTGCCCAAATACCGAGGGGACGCTGGGTGTGGTAGCAACGAGGACAGCCAGACAACCAGCTTCTTGCCAGGCCCTAAGCCAGGAGCCCCCTTTCCCAATGGCGGCGGCAGCATCCTGGGAACCACACCTGCACTGTGCGGGGCCTCTGCCTGCGACGTCCCCATGCGAGTGGTGGTGGGTGAGCTACCTGAGGCCAAGGTTGTTCCCGGACGGGGCATCTGCCTGGACCTGGCCATCCTGGACAGTGCCTTCCTGCTGTCCCAGGTGGCTCCATCCCTGCTCATGGGCTCCATTGTCCAGTTGAGTCATTCTGTCACTGCCTACATGGTATCAGCTGCAGGCTTGGGTCTGGTCGCCATTTACTTCGCTACACAGGTAGTGTTTGATAAGAATGACTTGGCCAAGTACTCCGTGTAGGAAGAATGCTGGAAGGCATCGAAGAAAGAAAGGGTCTGCGGCCTCACGGAGTCTCAGCCTTAGAGGGCATGCTACAACGCTGGCCTTATGGGTCTGGTGTTGCCTAAGTGGGGCAGCTCTCTGCTGCCACCTGAAGGCAGTGAGGTGTATCGTTGCACAGGGAGAAGCTGGGGCTTCCCACTCTGGTTTTAGAGCTTGGCTGGCCTGCTGGCAGCTACTCACATGGGTGTGTCGGTCTGAAAGTTCTTCGGGGATGAAAATGCAGGCTTGTACAGGTGCATTACCAAGGCTCAGAGTTAATAGCTCTGAGTCACCACGGAAGGATTTGGGGACCTGAATGAACTTCCCTCTAGGTCCCTTGTCCATACATATTCTGTCACTGTTGTATGGAAGCTTCTCGTAGGAAACCCTCCTCCACAGGGTTTGACTGCATGGACGTTGGAAGGAGGAGCCTGAACGGGCAAGATGAAATCCCGTGGTCCACAGCACTACCTTTCTGCTGAGTCCCCTACCCCAACCTGTCCCGAGAAATGGCTCAGCTTATTGGCCCTTGTATTGCCATCATGGAGACATCGGCCTTTAAATATTTAATTTATTTATTTAACACATTAGAAGTAAAATTCATTCCCAGATTTTTTTTTTTTTTGGCCTAGGAGTTGAGTAGGGTGGGAACCCCAAGAACTGGTTCCCCCAAACGAAAAGCTGATACTGCCAGACCCCTCTCCTAGGGTGATAGGTCGCCTGGCCTAGTCAGTACCTTGGGCAATCTGTCACCCTAATTGAGGGAAAGTGGAATGGGGCTCAAGATCTACACAGCATACCAGGTCCCATTTTCCCCTTGTCCCTGCCTGGCCCCTGACTCCGCACAGCCCCCTCTGAGAGTGGACCCAGGAAGCGATTGCCCTCCCAACTCTGTCTACCAGCTCCATAGCCTCTATGTGGGGCTTTTTGGACCCTAAGCACAAGTGTGGATCCTTAGGCCTCTGCCTATCACAGCCTCTGGGGTCTGTCTGCCACAGCCTGGGGAATCTCACACAAACTCAGGAGTACTCCCTGCCAGAGCCAAGGAGCTCTTGTCTAGGGGGTGGATTTCAGCGCTCAATTGCAATAATGTTGTGTCTTATTTATTTAGCAGAGTAAATATTTTATACAGTATGTGAGAAATCAGAGTATAAAGTTTATGGTGATGAAATTAAAAGCTCCTTCTATGTTTGCTTGCTGTGTGTCTTTTCTGAGTGGGAAGGGGTTGGTGCTGAGATCAACATCACACTCTCTTCCGGGGGTGGGGGCTCGTAGCTTTGGTGGGTCAGTTCCATTTTCCACCAGCAGATGGCGCCATGGACCATCACCCAGGCACAGGCATATACAATTTAGGTAGAGAATAGCCTTAAGTGCATCAAGATGGAGCATTCACAGCAAGGACACTAGAGTGTAGCTGGTACACGGAAGCAGTTGGTTGTGGGCCTCTGGTCAAGCTCAGTCCTTCCTGCCTTGCCTTCTTGATCTCTGCAGCCCTGACCGACCTTCCTGCTCCTGAGTGGTCAATACTTTAATACCCATGAAAGGGCTCATTTGACTTCTGGAAATGTTTCCTATGGGGCTGGAGAAGATATGGCTCAGTCGTTTAAGAGAACACACTTTTCTTGCAGAGGACTTAAGTTCAGTCCCGGCACCTGTATCCAGCAGCTCACAATTGCCTGGTGACCCCAGTTCCAGGAGATCTGATACTCCTCAGACTTCCTCTCATACCCAGACACGCACATGTGCACATAAACAATAATAAAATCCAAATGAATGTTCTCTGCATTATTTAACTTAATTGTGAGAATTGTCGAACAGCCCTGAATAGTGTGTCTGTAGTTGTAGAACCCAGTTCTACAACTCAAACTTTGCAATTTATTTCTGCTTCTCTCCGGGGATTAGCTTTAAAACTCATGTGCCAGGCCATTTTATTTCACCTGTAAAACTTTGGTTTGCAGCCCTAAGAGACAGGACCTCAGCTGGAGAGATGGTTCAGTGGCTAAAGAGTACTAGCTGTTCCTCCAGAGAATCAAACTTGCATTCTCTAGCATCCACAAGCTCCTGTAACTGCAGCTGCAGCTCTCCCCGCCCTCCCTCACCCCCCCCCCCGTCTCTGTAGGCACCCACACGCAAACATGCTCGCACATGCAATTTAAAAGTAGACTTGTTTACTAGATCATAATACCATGTTATCCAATGAAGCACAGACTAATTTCTAAGTATTGAGATCATGCATAGCTTCCCCGATGCTGGAGGAGGGTCTTTTCCTACTGTTCTTTGATGTGGTGGCTGGCATAGAATGGCCCCCATAGCTCATGTACTTGAGTATTTAGTCATCGTGGAGTGTCACTGCTTGAGAGGGATTAGATGTGACCTTGTTGGAGTAGGTGTTGTCTTGTTTGAGGAAGTGTGTCGCTGGGTGAGGGTGGGGTGGGGTGGGGGAGGGGCTTTGAGGTTTCAGAAGCTCAAGCCAGACCCAGGGTTGCTCTCTTCCTGCTGCCTGGGAATCCGGATGTAGACCTCTCAGCCTGTCCAGCACCCTGTCTGCCTGCGAGCCGCCATGCTTCCTGCCGCGATGACAACAGACTTACGCCTCTACATTTGTGAGTGCGCCCCGATTAAATATTCATAAGAGTTGCCTTGGTCAAGCCAGGTGGTGGTGGTGCACACCTTTAATTCTAGCACTCGGGAGGCAGAGACAGGCAGATAGATCTCTGTGAGTTTGAGGCCAGGCTGGTCAACAGAGTGAGTTCCAGGACAAGCTCCAAAGCTACAGAGAGACCCTGTCTCTAAAAACAACAACAAAAGAGCTGCCTTGGTCATGGCGTCTCTTCATAGCAAGGGAACACTGACCAAGGGGATTAGTTTGAGTAAGGTCTCATTTTATATACATTGCCTTTAGTTGCTTTATCATCTTATTTGCTGCGTTCCTGAGTGTCCCCTTGTTTTATTCTTTTTAAACTGCCTTTATTTAGGGGCAGTTTATTTAGGCAATTTCCTGCAATTTTGTACACACACACACACACACACACACACGCATGCACGCACGCACACATGCACACACACCCTCAATTTTTTTCTTTCATGTTGGGGCCTACGTAAATCTCATATTTTGCAATGGGTTCTGTCTCTTAAGTCTCATAATCCATAGTTACTGCTTCTGTTTCTTTTTGTTGTTTTGTAAAATCTGTTAAATAAACCGGGAGGCTTATGATGGAGACATCTGCATCCCCATAATGACTCACGTTTTGGAGACAGAATCTCATGTAGCCCAAGCTGGTCTCAAACTCAGTATGTAGATAAGGATGACCTTGAACCTTTTAACATTTATTAATTATGTGTACATGGGGGAGGTATACGGTGGTGATTGGCTCTGTCCTGTTGTACGACTGGTCCTGGGCATTGAACTCGGGTCATCAGACTTTGCAGTAGGTACCCTCACTGACTAAGCCAATCTGCCAGCCCAACAACAATGAGCTCCTGCCCCTCTCGAGTGCTGGGTAACTCCCAACCTACTGAGAATTTGAAGGGCGGGGAAGCAGGGAGAAGGGGGCTGTGGGAAGGCAGGTAGCATGTGGCCTCTTAACAGCTAACTGGCCCTGTCGCTGTGGCTTGTAGGTCAGTGCAGCCTGGGCCCCGAGGGTGCATTTCATGGGGGTGGGGAGGAAAAGGCCAGGAAACTCTAATGCAGAGGTGTGTCAGACATTTGGTGGGTAGCAAATGCAGACCGAGTGTAGAGGAGCGGGGGAATGTGACTTCTTGTGGATAGAAGAGGAAAGCCCAGACTGGTATAGCTTCCTGTGTAGTGTGAATGTAATTGGCCACCATATGCACGTAGGAGCGGCACAATTAGGAGGTTGGAGTAGGTGTGGCCTTGTTGGAGGAAGTGTGCCGCTGTGGAGGTAGGCTTTGAGGTCTCATATGCTCAAGCCATGCCCAATGTCTCAGTTCACTTCCTGTTTCCTGTGGATCTAAGATGTAGAACCCTCCGCTTCTCCGGTATCATGTCTGCCTGCACCCTGCCACGTCCCACTGTGGTGACAATGGACCTCTGAACTGTAAGCCAGCCCTAATTAGACACTTTCCTTTATAAGAGTTGCTGTGGTCATGGCGTCTCCTCACAGAAATAGGAACTAAGATACTTCCCCTGCCTACTGATGCTGGGCCCAGCTATGGTTCAGATAAGGGACAGAGTGACCTGGGGAAGTGGAGAAGGTAGGGTGTGTGATGTCTCATCTTCCATGTACTCTCGGTCCTCTGGCCCGCTCTGCAGAGCCATGTGGGAAAAATACCTTTGGTTTCCAGGGTAAGGGTTGATTACAGCAGCCTGACAGCCTTGCCACTGTTGGCTGAAGAGCTGTCGGGTGCTGTAACTTCTAGACACACAATACTGTTATCAGATTGCCCTGCATATTTAGAGGCGGTTGATATGACCCAGAACAATATTGCTTGACCTCAGTCTGCTTTTTCTGGAACTCAGCCTTGGGCAGATGGGTGTGTGTGCGTGGCATTGATTGGGTTGACTTCATCTCTGTCTCCTTTAGCAAAATTTGCAGCCCCCCACATATTGCTGTCCTTAATCAGTTATCATTTCTTATGTGGTGGACCCTCTGATACCTGGGCTGGTCAGGGCAACTCCCTGGTTATGGAGAATCCTGGAAAGGGCATCTCACAAACCACAGCCTACGGACTTCTTGTTTTCTATTGAGGTGATTTATAACTAGAGTGAATGGCTCAGGAAGGTATGTTGAAACCCAGGTCCAGTGCACTGGAGGCGAATCTTTAGGAGATGACTCAGCCATGAAGAGTCATGAGGGTAAAATCCTGAACGGGGTTAGAGGGCTCCACAAGCCAGGCACAAGACATGCGCCTAAAATCCTAATCCACAGGAGGGTAGGGAGTTCCGGGTCAGCCAGAGCTTCAAGCAGAGGTGATATGTGTTCAGAAAGCTGCTGCAATATCTTTACCTTTCCTATACATCTAATAGTCTAATTTTAGAAGGATGTTCTTTTAAAAATAGTGCATGGGACCTTTAAAAAGCAATCCTGCCCGACTGCAATGCAGTAGATTGGCCAGCCATCGCTGCTCCCTGAGGACTTGGTGGGCTCTAAGATGGGAGGTGCTATGGGCATCATAAGATGCTGTTCTTACTCTGTGATTCTGTCTGTGACCCCTGGCATGGGTGGAAATCAGGAACTGAACCTTTAAACGGTGCCTTATCCAGAGGGCTGCAATCTAAGAAGACTGTGGATTGGCACCTGAGAGGTCTGTCTTCCTCTCACCCTTAGCTAGCAGATTGTACAGGGAGGGTGATCTGGCAGGCAGCCACTCCAAAACTTAGTCTTGCCCTCTGGTCAGGCGGTGAGTCTTGTCTCTGAGATTCATGGCTGTGTGTGTGTTAGAATTTCTGTTGCTGTGAAGAGACACCGTGACGGCAACTCTTTGTGTGTGTGTGTGTGTGTGTGTGTGAGAGAGAGAGAGAGAGAGTGTGTGTGTGTATAAGAGAGAGAGAGAGAGAGAGAGAGAGAGAGAGAGAGAGAGAGAGATTCTCTGCATTGCTTTGGAGGCTGTCCTAGAACTTGCTCTGTAGACCAGGCTGGCCTTGAACTCCCAGAAATCCACCTGCCTCTGCCTCCTGAGGGCTGGGATTAAAGGCTTGTGCCACCAACACCCGGCAACAGTTCTTATAAAGGAAAACATTTCATTGGGGCTGGTTTACGGGTCAGAGGTCTAGTTCACTGTCGTCATGGCAGCGAGCATGGCAGTGTGCAGGTAGACACGGTGCTGGAGAAGGAGCTGAGCGTCCTACATGTTGATCCACAGGCAGCAGAAGGAGACTGTGTATAACACGGGGCATAGCTTGAGCATATAAGACCTCAAAGTCTGCCTGCACAGTGACACACTTTCTCCAACAAGGCCACACTTCCTAATAGTGCCACTTCCTACAGGCTTGGCTGTAGACTCTGAATGAGTCTATAGGGGCCACTCCTATTAAAGCCACCACAGTAGTGTCCTTTCTGTACCATATCCTCTCTCTGTGTAGCAGGGGAGGGCTGACATATATCAAGGCCTCTGAGTCTTCTCCCGAGCCTATGTTTGGATGACATCTAGACTGAAGGTCGACCCAGAATAAACAAACAATTAGCAGTGTATGCCTGCAGATTCCTTTCTGCAGAATGGATTACACGTGTGGTGTTTTATTTTATTTTAGTTATGTGTATGGATGCTCTGCCTGTATGTTCTGCCTGTGAATCATGTTTATGGCTAGTGCCAGACGATGGCATCGGATCCCCTGGAACTGGAGTTACAGACCATTGTGAGCTGCCATGTTGGTGTTGGGAATTGAAACTGTGTTCTCTGGAAGAGCAGTTAGTGCTCTTAGCTGGTGAGACCTTGCTGCAGCCCCCATGTGTGTTCCTTTAATTTAGACTCTGAAGTGTTCCTGTCATGGTCCCAGTCTTCCCAAGGGAGAGCGAGGCATGTCCGGTGAACTTGTTTCTCACAGGTGGCCAATGCTACCATGAATTTGATGGGCGTGGCGAAACCACTGATACAGGAAGGTGTTTTAAAATAGGAATAAAGGTCAGTACGAATGCTTATAAATCCTAGCACTCAGTGGGCTGAGGCAGGAGGACTGAACTCCAGAGGCCAGCTGGGATACAGGGCAAAATACCCCGATAAAAGTCATTTCCCAGCCAGGCAGTGGTGGTGCACACCTTTAGTCCCAGCACTCAAGAGGCAGAGGCAGGTGGATCTCTGTGAATTTGAGGCTATCCTGGTCTACAGAGTGAGTTCCAGGACAGGCAGAGCTATGCCTATATATATATTCCTGCCTGCACTCCAGAAGAAGGCATCAGATCCCATTATAGATGGTTCGGTCACTATGTGGGTGATGGGAATTGAACTCAGGACCTCTGGAAGAGCAGTCAGTGCTCTCGACTGCTGAGCCATCTCTCCAGCCCATAATCTATCTGCGGCACAGACACCGTTACAGAACGAATGTCGATGGTTTGCCGGTGCCTCAGAGCTAGCTGAGTGGGTAGAGGATCCTTAGTCCAGCCTGAGATGGGGCTGTGGGGACCAGAACGAGTTCCTGGGGGAAGTAATGCTAAAAGGAGAGCGGAAGTCCAATCAGGGATTTGCCGTCTGCTTCCTACTAAGCTCTTCAGTGAGAAGCCTGCCTCTCAGTCATTGCTGTGGTACTCCACATCGAGCTCAGTATTTACAGCCAGGAGGCTCTTGATATGCATGTGCTTGGTTAAATGCATGACTGAGCAAACACAGTGAATGGATGGGTGAAATGCTGAGCCAGAAGGCAACCTCAGCCTGACACTCCTATTAACCGCCCGGACTAACGCCGAGGCTGCATGACACATAGCTTATTGTGGGTTTTCCTGATCTTTGGACTGAGTTCAGTAATACAGCAGCTGCCTTATTCACAATAGACGCATCCTGAAACTGCATTCCTGAAACTGTAGACAGTACTCGCCAGCACAGTACAATGGGCACTTTCCCCCATATATATATATAGAATACATGGGAAGTTTAATTCCTAAGTTAGGCACAGTGACATTAACAAAAGTGACGAATAAAACAGTACAGTTGTAACTATATCCTTTAATAGAAGTTGTGTGCGTGTGGCCTCAGCTTCCATAGGCAGGTAGCATACACTTTGTGGAAACTCTGGACAGTGGCTTATGTCTCAGGTGAGATGGGGCAGGGTAAGGAAGACTTCTTCACACTCACCAGAAAAGCAGGCAGAACTCTTTTGAATTGTCTGCTTCTAGAAGTTTCCATTCATGTTTTCGAATTGTGAGTGACTGTGGGTAACAAGCCACAGGAAGTGAAACCAGGGAGAAGGGATTGTGCTGTGGGAGTGGTAAGTGGTTACACATTTTGAATGTGTGGCTTTTGTTTTGGTGTGCTATGGTTAGAAATGCTTATGAGTTATATAAGTGATGTTTTCCTGAAACTATGTTTTTCTTAATATAAAAGCCCCCCCCCCCACCTAAAAGAATAACACCATCATCTTTTGCTGGGCAGAGCACTTGGGATGCAGAGGCAAGCAGACCTCTGAGTTTAAGGTCATCCTGGTTTACAGAGTGAGTTCCAGGACAGCCAGGGCTACGCAGTGAGAAACCCTGTCTGGAAAAGAAGGGAGTAAAAAAGAAAAAGATTAAAAGTTCCGAAGAATAATGGAAAGAAATCATGGGATGTGGGTAGTCAGCCTGATAACAGCAAGTCTTGACTTTGTATTGAGAGTCCCAGGAACTTATCCATCTGGAAGTTTCCTGTTTGCAGCCAGGATTAGGCCTCATAAGAGATGATCATCACCTGCCTCTAAGAATGTGGTGATGAGTTGCTTCAGGTGGGGGTGGGGGTGATTGGGTGGGTAAAAGCACGTGCTCTATAAACGTGATGACCTGAGTGTGAATTCCAGGCACCTGTGTGAAATCCAGGCATGGCTGCGCATGCCTGTGACTCCAGCATTGGGAGGCACAAATAAGCAGAGTACACGTACTGGAAGGCCAGCCAGCTTAGCCTAAATGGTGAGCTTCAGGTTTAGTGAGAGACCCTGCCTCAAAGCAATACAATGGAGGGCACTGGCGGAGGACAACTGATGTCCTTTGGCCTCTGACTGAGCACACAGGGGCATAGGTGCCCATATCCACCGGCTTGCATGTCTGTACCATATGCACCACAGAGAGAGAGAGAGAGAGAATGATGATTTATTTTATGTGTCCAGATATTTGGTCAAAAAATATGCTCAGTGTTTCAGTGAGTGTATTTTGGGTGAGACTAACCTCCATTTATCCAGCACTAAGTGCAGCAGATTGCCCTTCTTTATGCGAGTGAGTCTCAGCTTCCCCTGAACACAGAAGAAGTCATCCTGCCGCACTGCCTTTAGAAGCTGTGTGTGGGACATCACTGGATCTACACCACGGCTCCCCTGAGGATCCGGTTTTGAAAAAATGCAGATTTGAGGATTTGGCAGCCTCTGTAAGTTTGTAAACTGATCTCTCTCCCTCCCCTCTCGCGCGCATACCTACCTGTCCATGCATTTGTCTGTGGGTGCCCATTTGTGTGAAATGGACAGAGGTCAGTACAAATATCTTCCCCGTCGTCTATTGCTCTCCATCTTATTTTTGTTCTTTGGGAAAGCGACTCCCATTGAACCTAGAATTCTTTGGTTTGGCCAGATGAGATGGCCATCGAGCTCCAGGGATCTATCTGCCTGTCTACCCAGTGCTGGAATTAGAGATGCTCACTGCTACACCCTAATTTTGTCTGCTGTGAAGTGTCTGAACTCAAGTCTTTAATGGTTGCATAGAAGGCATTTCAACAACTAAACCATCTTTCCAGATTCCTAATGATCCAATTCTTTCAATTAAATAATATTTATTTGTATTTTATGTGTTTTGAGTGTTTTGCCTGCATGAATGTATACTACATGCATGCAGCGCCACTGCATGCATGCAGCGCCACTCAAGGCCAGAGGAGGGCACCAGATCCATTGGAGCTAAAGTTATGGTTGGGTGTGGCTGCTTTTTGGATAATGGCAACTAAATCTGGGTCTCCCGAAAGAGCATCTCTCCACTGTCTGGATTCTTTATTGTAAATTTCCTCCCCCTTTCCCTCTCTTCTTTTGGGTGTTTTGAAACATTGTCTCACTATGTAGCCGTTGGGCCTGGAAATTGCAGTGATCCCCTTCCCTTCCTCTTAAGTGCTGTAGAATAACAGACATGCCACCACAACCAGCATCTATACAACACACACACACACAGAGAGAGATACACACCACACCCTGATTATGTGACAGGGCTGGGGTACGACATAGGGTGCCTCTCCTGTATCTACTAACTCTTGGATGCCAAAGCTAGAAATGAACCTCACTCAATGGAGATTGTACTCAGAAACAAGACCGTAAATGCAGGGGCTGCAAGATGGCTCAGGAGTTAAGAGTGCTTGCTTCTCTTGCAGAGGACTTGAGTTCAGTTTCCAGAACTCGTATGAGGTAGCTCAAAACCACTGTAACTCCAGTCCCAGGGGATCTGACACCCTCTTCTGACCTCCTTAGGCACCTGCACTCAGATGCTCTTAACTGTTGAGCAGTCTCTCTGTCCCCTTAAATCAATTCTAATCCGAGGAGAAAAACTTTACACTCAGTGCTTTTTGAGACATACTAGATGGGAGCTGGAGAGCTGGCTCAGTGGTTAAGACCATTGGCTGTTCTTGTTTGTTTGTTTGTTTTTGACAGGGTTTCTCTGCATAGCCCCAGCTGTCCTAGAACTAGTTCTTGCAGACCAAGCTGGCCTCGAACTCACAGAGATCCACCTGCCTCTGCTTCCCAAGTGATGGCATTAAAGGTGGGTGCCACCACTGCCCAGCTTCGTTGGTTGCTCTTACAGAGCACCTTGGTTCAATTCCGAGTACCCCCATGGAGCGCGTCCTAGGGCATCCAATACCCTCTTTTGCTTCCTTGGGTACTAGTCATTGCACATGGTGCATAGATATATGCGCAGGCAAAACACTCATAAATAAACCTTTTAAAAAGATTCACAGAGGAGAAACCCTTTTTAGCTTAACATTCAGAGGAACATTAACCTTGCAAGGAGTTGTACCTTCTAGTCAGGATCTTCAACTGCGTCTCAAGATTGGAATTCAAGAGTTTTTATCAATTAAGGAACATTTTTTCCAAGGAACCATTAGAAACAGAGTAGTAAGTCCCCTTTGGCGCTTCAGTTTTTTTTTTTATAAGCCCAGAAAAGTGCATTTATCAGACTAATAAAATTATTTTTCATCAATTTCATTAGTGGAGGAAGAAGCCAGCAGACTGGGTGTAGAGATCAAAATTGAAATCATATGATGTTCTATTCCTGACTGTGTTTGTGAAGCAATTAGTCTTAGGTCATGGCTGTGCCCCAGGCATGTAACTGTGGTAACTCATGTCTTGTCAAGTCCTCTGCAAATGATGCATAATGTGGGCTGGAAGATGGTGTCTGAGCTTACCTCATAGTCTAGAGGCCACAGTGCATTGTTAAAGGACCTTTCTATGGGGTTTTCTCTGAGCCCTGAATACTTTCTGAATTATCTCAACAAGGAGCAAACTTCTTTGCCCAGAGTAATATTGTTGGTGAAAGATATCTCTAAACATCATTTTATTGGTTTTACTTGGCAAAGCTTTGCACCTGGCTGTGGAGTTTATAACTGCCACCCACCAGGTTCAACTTATAACCACTCCACATTTATTTTCAATAACTTGTCCTCAAAGATCTTAATTCATACACATACTGTACCTATAAGGTCATTTAACAAGGGCTCAAAGAAGTGTGATTAGCTAATTTTTCCTTTCAGTCTGTCACAACAAAGAAGCGAAAGATGTAATTCCCCCCTCCTCCCCCTGTCCCTTTTTAGGGTCTCATGATCCCCAGGCTGGCTACAAACTGACTTAGGCTGAGGCTGGTCTTGAACTTCTGATCCCCATGCCTCTACCTCCCTAGTGCTGGCATTACAGTTGGGAACCACCAAGGGGATCAAGCTCTGAGTTTAGGGAGCCGGGGAGACAGGGACCTGCAATTTCTGGTTGCAGGGGACTAGGTGGCTACTTTGTTGTTTTTTTGAGACAGGGTTTCACTATGCAGCCCTGGCTGGCTCGGGGCTCTTTGTAGACCAGGCTGTCCCTGAACTGGAAGAGGTCCACCAGATTCTGCCCCGAGTGCTGGGATTAAAGCAGTGTGCCACCACACCCAGACTCCCTGTTTACTGGTGTCAGTCAAAAGCAAGGAGACATTACTTTAGAAAGGAAGGAGGCTAACTGGGGGGGGGGGGGGGGGTGATGACAGGCCAGAGAAATGGAAGCCAAAGGAAGAATGATCCAGACCAGGTGTTTCTTGGGATAGGAAAAGGTAAGTCAAGTGGTGGGTCCCTGGGCTGAGGTGAGTGCAAAGGCAAACAATTGAGGGATGGGGCAAACATTTTATGTTCTAATAATATCTATTCATTTAAACTGAGGTGGCCCTGAGAAGCTAAGGCTAAGACTGGACATACACCTGTAGTGGAAAATGAGTTTTGGGTTGACCAAGCAGAGCCTTGTGCTGTGTAAGGAACTGTGGAGAGTCTCTGTTTGCAGACTCCTGGGGGTGGGGGGGGGGGAACCAGGCACATTACGGAATCCCCCAACGTCTAGTACTCTAATTGGAAATTTACTTTCCCCCAGTTTCTGTCAACATGTACAGCATTTAAAAAAAAAAAAAAGTCAATTTAAAAGCAGACAGGCTTGCTATGACTAATGTCAGAACTCCCAAAGCAGGCTTTTTCCAAAAATACATTGTAATTGATAGCACTATAAGCTCCGTATAAAAGGGCTGTGACACAACTTCTGGCCCCAGGCTGAACCAGATGTTTCCTGTTGGTTCAAGAGCAGCGGGAACATCTGCAGGTCTCTGTACCCCTTCACCGCCCTTGCTGTGGTGCCTTAAATGTCTTACACTTCTCTGCAAGTGAATGTTTCCAGTGGGTATGTTCAAACCATCTACCTTCATAATTCGTATTTTTCCTTTTAGTTTCCAAGAAGTTGTTACAGAAAAAAAAAGTAGAATAGAGGTCAAGATGGCTGCTGGTTTTCAGATATTGCATGTTACACATACTCAATACCAGGGGAAAGAACTCAGGTATCCCTCTACATGCTCTACTGATGAGCCATATTCCCTTTGGGGGAAATTTTGGACAGTGTCTCAACTAAATCTCCTAGGCAAGCCTCTAACTTGTCATCCTCCTGCCTCAGGTTCCCAAGGAGTTGATCTTATGACTGTATACCACAACAACAGACTTAAAAATGTAGTTCTGAATTAAAGTATCTTTACATCCTTTGGAGAAATGGTTTTGTTTTTTATTTGTTTGTTTCCATTTGTAGGTCTGTTTAGACAAGTGTTTCTGTCGCCCAGAGTGGCCTTGGTCTTGCAGCCTCTGGGGTTGCAGGCATGCAGCATCATGCCTAGCTTGCTCAAATCGGGCTCTGGGTTTGTTTCGAGGCAGGGATTTCCTACGTGGCCCTGGCTGGTCTGGAACTCGTTATGCAGACCAGGCTGGCCTCCAATTTGTGGGTCTCCTGCCTCTGCCTCCTGAGTGCTGGGATTCCATGCATGGGCCACCACATTCAGCTCCAAAATAAGTTTTGAAAAACTAACAGCTTTTGGTCAAGTTGGTCTCACAGGCTCAGTTACCTCTGTGTATTTTCGTTACCAGGTGTTGTGGAGAAGGTTGGAGGCACAGGAAGTAATGCTCATGCAGTGTGCTCAGTTAGTTTCACCCCGAGTTCAACCGCAGAAGACAAGTGGTAGGAAAAGAGGTGACGTCACCTTTTACAGAGTGTCTACTCTGTACCAGCCAGAGTTCATGCTTTCCCACCCTCTGGGTAATGCTGTACATCATCGTCTTTTAATAATATGCAAAAAAAATCAGAGACGTTAAGCAGCTTACTGAAGGCAACACAGCTAGCAAACAGCCAGGGAAGCCAGTAGCTCAGACACTGACCTTTCTGGCAGCATGTTAAATATGAGATCATAATCTATTTCTTCAGAGTTCCCCCCCCCCCAGCATTAATGGCCCTACATGTTATTTCCAATGGTTTCCTGAACCAAGTGTGGCTTGGTTCCTTAAGAATTATAGCTATGGGGTTCTGGAGAGAGGGCTCGGTGGTTAAGTGCACGCTGCTCTTCCCGTGGACCTAGCTAGCTAGGTTCCGGGTACCCATGTGTGTGGCTCCCAACTAACTGCCTGTAACTCCAGCTCTAGGGGTGTCTGGGATCTGACACTCTCTTCTGGCTTCCTTGGGCAGGTACTGACCAGGATGTTTCCTCCTTGTTGATTGGCTTTCATAATACTGGAAGGTGCTATCCAGTTTCTGAGGAAGAAAAGTAATCCACAGTCTACCCAGTGGTGAACCCTGTGAGCTATAGTAACATACCAACGGGTGTGGTAGTGCCATGGACATAATGGTTGGGTTTAAGTTCCACTCTACAGTAGGTAACTGGGCAGCCAGGTATTGTAAATTTGGCCAAGAGCCAGCAGCTGGGGACTCCTAGCTTAGAAGTCAATCTGTTTCTAAGAGGATTTTGCTAAACGGACATAGTATCAAACTGCCTTGTAAATACTAATAGATCAGTGCAACCCTCAGCTCCCATCAGAGACGCTTCTTTTTGCTATGCATACCAGATTAGAGTCCCAACTGGCCAAAGTGCAAAGAACTAATGTCTGTGGCGTGCTCGGCCATAAATGGGACACCTACAGCAGGTCACCTCCACCCAAGGGACACTGAGAAAGAGGAGGGGGAATGGTTTTAAGAGCTAGAGACCTGGGATGACCATACTCTTCCCCACATGAGCACTGTACTCATGAACTCACAACAGCCATGGCTGCCTGCTAAAGGTCTGTACAAGAGCAAGCAATCAGCGTTCCAGGACGAATAGCATAGAAGCCCTACTGGCTGCTGAAGAGCTATTGGTTCTTGACTGCTGCTAGGAGAGATTTGTATGAACCGGCTTGGTAGCTTATACTATCCTAGCCCTGGAGATGCAGAGACAGGATCTCTGAGAGTTCAAGGCTAACCTAAGCTACAGTCAATTCCATGGCAGGCGGAAGTACAACTCTGTCTCAAAAAGCCTAAACAAATGACACACACACTCATTTGTTTGGTGGGTCGGGGAGAGAGTCTCAGTGTACGGCCTGGGCGAACCTGGAACTCCCATCCGCCTCAGCCTTTAGAATTCGAACATACTGAGAACTGTATTACAAACATATGGATTTGGAAGTGATTTTTTGCACGTCTTCTTTAGTAGTTCCAACTTTAAGATTAGGCTCTTTCAGTCCTTTTACAGACAATTAACTTGGGTTTTAGATTCTTTTTCTCTCCCCCCCTGCCCCCCCCCCCCCCCGGGCAGGGTCTCTCTGTGTGGCCTTAGTTGTCCTGGAACTCTCCATGTAGTGTAGGCTGGCCTCGAACTAGGCGATCCACCTGTTTCTGCCTCCTGAGTGGTCGCGCGGTTTTCAGCAAGGCGTGGTGGTGCACATTTGTAGCCTTAGCACTCGAGAGGTAGAGGCGGGCGGATCTCTTGCTGAGCTCAGGCCAGCTAGAGCTACCTGCTGAAACGCTGTCTGAAACAAAACAAAACAAAAACAAAGAAACAAGCAAAACAAAAAGCCTCTTAAAGTCCCGGGACTAGCAAAGGGTGCAAACCGGGAAGCCTTGCCCGCGCCACCGGGGAGGCTATTTGTGAAGAGAATGATGCAGAGGTGGTGGAGACTCCCCGGAGGGTGTCGCCCCCTCCCCGCTCGCCCCAGGCCCCACTTTGAGCTCGCGGTGTTGGGGGGGGGAGGACGAACGTCCCGCGGAGCTGGAGGCCCGGGACACCCAGCGCAACCGGAGCGCCTAATAGGGTGCAAGCGCGAGCTCGGGGCCAGAACCAAAACAGAGGCTTCGGGGCGAGCTCGGCCCCTCCCCCGGAAGTGACGCGGGCCGCGGCGTCGAGGAAGGGCCCCGGCGGTCCCGGGGAGGGGTGGGGGGGTTCGAGAGTGGCGGCGGCCGCCGAGTGACGGGAGAGCGGGGCCGTGGCGGCGGAGGACGGACGCAGCGCGCGCGACCGGCGGTGTCAGCCCAGCGAGCCACATCGCCCGCCCGGGCCGCGCGTGCGGAGGCGGGGCGGAGGCGGAGGGCGGGACGCGCGGCGGCGGGAGATGCGGGCGGGCGGGCGGGCGGCTGCAGGCACGCGGCTGGCTCGGCCCGGCCGCCGCCGCCTTCTCGGGCCCCCGGCGCGGGGGTCTTCGCGGCCGCCGCGCCGCCCTTGACTTCCGAGCGTGAGGAGCGGCCGGACTCGAGCACCGCGTGCCAGGCCGAGAAGGATCGGCGCGCACGGCCTGGTGAGCGCCACGCCCACGCCCCGCCGGGGTCCCGCGCCTCCGCCGCCCCGCAGCCGGCGGGGGCTGCGGGCGCGGCAGGAAGTGCGCCCGGCGGCGGCGGCGCGGGGTGGGGGGACGGGGGCGGGGCCTGGGCGGGGCCGGGCCCGGTGGGGTGGGCGGGGCCTGGGCGGGTGGGCGGGCCCTGGGCAGGTGGGCGGGCCCGGTGGGGTGGGGCGGGGCCTGGGGCTGGTGGGCGGGCCCTGGGGGTGGGCGGGCCCGGTGGGGTGGGCGGGGCCTGGGCAGGTGGGCGGGGCCGGCGGCGAGCTGGCCTCGGCAGCTGCGGTCCGCGGCGCCCAGGTGCTCGCTGGCAGGAGCGCCTCCTCCCGCCTCCCCGCATCACGGTGGGTCGTGAGAAGTCCCTTAGGCGGAAGGTGGCAGCGGGTTTTTGTTGCCTGGGTGGGGCGGACGGGGGAGCGGTTTTAACTTGTTGCATTGGCAGGAAGTTGGAAAGTGAAAGTGCTTTCATGGCTCGCCCACGGGGCCGGAGGTTTGCGTCTCCCCGCGCTTTGATCTCGGGATGTGCGGCCTCCCGCCGCATTCTTCCCTTCCCTACGCTCGCTGTCTATCCGACCACCGGTTTATCTTCCCTTTTCAGCAGCCTTGCCCCCCGCCTCACCCCCCCACCCCACCGCTTACTGTGCAGCTGTGGCAAGCTCTTCCTCCGAAAAGCATTGGGAGAAACATCTTTTGGGCGAGGAAATCTTAACAGGCATCCGCAGGAAATTAGGGGAATTTGTTAGGTGAAGTCAGAAGACATAGTAAGCTTTTTCTCAAGCCGTTGCAATTGGAAGGTTAGGCCATTTAAGTAAGAGTCAGCAGTACGTCTGCCTGTGTGTCGTTACAGGGTCAGATCTCTCTTCTGCCTCCCTCCTCCTCCCCTCCAGCACAGAACTTGAACCTCTATTTCCGGCTGGCTGTGGTGTTTTTGTTAAAACTGTGTGATTCACCCCCCCCCCTAGGAAGTCGTTGTTCTTTGATCCTTGGTTTTATTTAGAAATGGGAACTGTTTATGTGGAGTTCATTGTATTTTTTGGGGGGGGGAATGCTTAGTTAAATTTTGGGATGCCATTATATATTGGAGGCCGGGGATGTACAGAGTGGTGATACTCTGTCACCAGCACAACAAAAGGAAGGAAAGGACACATTTACTCTCCTGTGTGTAGGATCTTGTGGCTCTCATCTTTGCGTTCTCCCTCCTTCCCTTCTTGTGCTGGGTATCAAAACCAGGGTCTGCAACAGATGTCCCTCAGCTGATCTGTACCCAGACTCCCCTGTTCTTTCTTCTTTGCACTCCTTGGCGAAGGTAGCAGCAGTTTGCATAGCCTAGGTGAGGGCTAGCCCTCTAACTCACGTTCTCAGGCATGCTAGCCAAGCATGCCACCCCTGAGCTGTATTCCATCCCCTGCAGTCCTTTTTTTCAGTGTAGCTTAGAAACTGAGTGCCAAACCTTTTCCAACGGTGAGATTCCTTCATTTGGATGCATTTAAGCCTGCCTTTGTATATTTCTAAAAAAACCGTTGGCCTGGTGGTGGTGGTCCGTGCCTTTATTGGCAGATCTCTGAGTTCCAGGCCAGCCTGGTCTACAAATAAGAGTTTCAGGACAGCCAGGGCTGCACAGAGAAACCCTGTCTTGAGAAACCAACCAAACAAAACCTTTGACGCTGTAACTGTTGTTAGACTATGTCTCTGTCTCTGTGCATGTTTTGGGTATGTTTCTGTTCCTGTCTGTTGATATGTAGCTCAGGCGGGCTTCATACTCGCTCCTCCACGCTTCTCCGTCAGGTGAGCCAGGGTTATAGGTATGCACCTCGCCTGTTTCCCCCCCTGCTCGTTTTCTGGTGTTTTGTTTTGAGACCGTAGCCCTAGCTGGCCTGGAACTCACGGAGGCCCAGCTGCCTTTGCCTCAGAGTGCTGGGCTTAAAGGTGTGCGAGCAGGCCGAGCCCAGTTCTCTGGTATAGTTGAGAGAATTATTGAAGGGCATAATTAGTATCACACTTGTAAGAGCTAGTGAAGAGTTTCTGCTGTGTGTGGAGGATTCATTGACGGAATAACCTGACCCTGCTATTGAAGCATGGGTTGTAGCTCAGTAGCAGAGCCCTTGTTTACTGTATGAAACCTTTGGTTTGGTCCCCAGCACCACACGTGTGTTTTTTGCTGTTTTGAGTTAGGCACGGTCTCATACAGGCCACAGTGGCCTCTTGGTTCTCTGCTTCCCAAGTGCGTATCTGATACAGTGACCGGTCACCCCTCCCCTGCCCTGCCCTGCCACACTTAATGGAAATGAAATTCACTGTTCGATGTCTAGCGGGCGGGTTCCTTAGCACGAAAGGGGCTCTTTGGGGGCTGGGGGTACAGTCTCTGGTGTTTGATGCTGGCAGTGCTCTTGCTGGATGGAGGGGAGGGTTCTCCGAGAGGCAGAGCAGCGCCTGGGATTCCTGTCTCACTTCGTTCCTGACTGGAGGCATCCCTTCTCGTTTTCCCGTCCGCTTTTGCATCACAGTATCTGAACAGACAGTGTCAAAACTGGTAACTGGAGTGGGGGTGCGTTTTCATGCTGGAGAGCGATTCTAGAAACCCAGACATGTTCCTGGCTGGTGCTCACTAATCCGTCCTCTGAGTCATACGTTGTTAGACTTCGTCTTCTCATGCCTGAATTTTGTAATGCTGGTTACGTTAGGTTGGTTTGTTTGTTTTAAACGTCTTCATTGAGAGTAAGATCACCTGCCAAGAGCACACGGTGGAGCGCTCTTTCATGCACAAGAATGGCATCACCACACTCTTAGATGAGAACGTTTTTCAGCCACCCTAAAGGAAAGGAAGCCTGTGGTCATCGGCTTTCATTCTCCAATTTCTCCCCTCTCTCCTTCCACCCGATGCTCTCCGCCTACCTCAGCCAGCTCAGCCACGTTGATCGCCCTTCTGTCCGTGCAATGAGCTGCTTTGCACACTCATCTTCTGGGGCCACCCACTACCCTTCGTGTTTTCAAGGGTTGTCCGTGCCGTACCGTATCACCCTATCAGTACTTGGCTTCTTCCCTCCCTTCTTCCTTTCTTCCTTTCGTTTCGTTTCTTTCTCTCTCTTTGAAAAAAGTGTGTGTTTGTGCGCACGCACGAGCAACTGTGAGGAATCAATTCCTTTCTTCCAGTGTGGGTTCTTGACAACTAACTCGGGTTGTCAGGTGTGGTAGTTTGAATGTAATTACTAACTCAGGCTGTCTGGTGTGGCAGTTTGAATGTAATTGGCCCCCATAATCCCATAGGGAGTGATACTCTTAGGAGGTGTGGTGGTGTTGGAGTGGGTGTAGCCTTGTTGGAGGAAGTGTGCCACTGTGGGGGTGGGCTTTGAGGTTTCCTATGCTCGGGATACTGCCCAGAAAGTCAGTCAACTTCCTGTTGCCTGCAAGTTTAACACTCTCAGCTACGGGTACCACATCTGCCTGTATACCGCCATGCTCCGGTCCTGATGATAATGGACTAAAACTGAAAGCCAGCCAGACCCAATCAGATGTTTTCTTTATAAGAGTTGTCGTGGTCATGTGTCTCTTCATGGCAATGGAAACCCTGACTAAGTCATCACATGTGCACAGCAGGTTGTTTTACCTGGAGTCCTCTCCACCCCTCCCCCTTTAAACTTAATGCTGTTTTTAATCTTTGTGTGTGAGTTCGTGTTTTTGTTTGTCTGTGTGTAGCTTAAGGAACCAGGACGGCTCTCCCCTTCTGCCTTGTATAATTAGGGTCTTGTTGTCTGCTGCCAACTGGCTCCTGAGCTTGTAGGGATTCTCGTGTTCCTTACATTCCTTAGAACACTAGGGTTAGAGATGGTCACTTCTGCCTTATGTAGATCTGGGGATTCAAACCTTCATGCTTGTACAGCAAGTGTTTTAATCACTGAGTCGTCTTTCTCCCCTGTTGATTGTGTTTCATGGGTGAATAATATTCCACCATATGAATATACTATGTTTTATTATTCCATTCGAGAGTTGGGTGGATATTTGAATTGATTTTGAATAATTCTACTATGAACGTTTCTGGTTTTGCTTTTTGTTTTGAGACAGAGTTTTGCAATGCATTTCTGGCTGGCATGGAACTTGCTATGTTGACCAGGCTGTCATTGAGCTCATAGAAATCCACCCGGCTTTGTCGGATAGTACTGAAATTAAAGGCATGTGCTACCGTAGGTCTGTGGACATGTGTTTCCATTCTGCAGGTGTGTACCTGGTCACGTGGAACTTGGCTGTAGAGGCATGGCATTTCACATTTCTGCCAGGTGTGAGTTTCAGTTTCTGTCTTTGTCAGCCTATTGTTACTTCCTGGTTATAATAGGCACATAGTGGCTTTGGCTTGTTTTTGAGTTCTAGTCCCTCCAGTATTAATGATGGGGAGATCTTTCTGTGTGCGCATTGGCCATTTGCAGCTTTTCTCTGGAGAGACCCCCAGGCCTGGCTTTTCTGTTTATGCCATAGGAGTTGTTTAGCTACTGGGGGGGGGGATGCAGGTTCCTTTATGACACATGATTTGTGAGCGGGTTTAGGGGTTAGAGCACACAGGAGGGATTGTTTTCTGGCTTGCTGCTATTCACAGCACAGTTGACAATTTTGATGGAGTCCAATTTGCTTGTCTTTGTAGTGTTTCAGTTGAATCAATTTGTCTTCTCACCCTCCTCTGACCCTCTGAGGTCTCATTCTGATTTTAGTTTTTGTGGAAGCTGTTCAGTCACTTGGTCACATATGAATAACCTTACATTTGATCTGGTCAGAGCTGCCGTGTAAGGAATTGTTCCCATGAAGTTCTCCGAGAGCATGCTGTCTGGGAGGGTGGTTGTCAGCGGGGATGATTTGACTGCAGAGATGGTCTCAGCGGCAAGGGTACTAACATCTAGTGGGCAGAAGCCAGGGTGCTGTCGGAGCAGCCGCAGTGTGCCGACAGCCCTACAGCACAGGATTGGCCGGCTCCAGTGTAAAGCTTGCTGCAACTGAGAACTGGCCCTAGCTGGAAGACCCCAGTACTGAAGGCTTTTTCTTCTGTCCTTGTCCTGATCACTAATTAAATACAAGGAACCCTGCAGGCTGTGAACAGTAACAGAACTTGCAGATCGAAGTAGGGAACATTTTGTTGAATTCTGTGTTGCCAGTTTGTATGTAAAGCATGATGCTTACTATTTGAGGAGAAAGACCAGTTGGAGTAGGAACAAATTGTTCCCTCACCTCAGCCTCCAAGCCATCCTGAGACACATGTCTTGTCAGATTAGCACAGCGGGCTCGTTTAGCTAGACATTTCGGTGGTGGTCTTCCGGGAGAATGGGACAACAGGGCTTTTAAAGGTGAAAGTTGAGAACTGACTGACCTCTGTTGACGTCCAGCCTTTAGCTTGCTGCTGTCATTTATGAAACTGGCTTTATTTTCCTTGGAAGCTGCTTGTTTTTAAGGTAACATTTATTTTTCCTGTCATGCTGGGGCTGGAACCCAAGGCCTCCTGCACGCACAGGGGCTTTGCTGCTGAGCCATCCAGCTATGCTTAAGACTTCTGAAGCTGGGGCCTGGAGAGAAGGCTCAGCTGCTAAGAGTGTGTGCTGCTTTCGGGGACCCGAGTTTGGTTCTCAACATTCATGTCAGGCACTCAGCTCAGCTCTAGGGGATCTAATACCCGCTTTTGCCGTCTGTGGCATCTCTGCCATGTCCACAAATGCACGCACGCACACGCACACACACACTTCAGAATAAAAATAAAATATTTAAAAAAAGATGTTCTGAAGGGAGCTGGCCATAGTGACAAACAGTTTAATTCCAGGGCTTGTCTGACTGAGGCAAGAGAACTGAGTTCAAGGCCAGACGAGGCCACACAGGAAACACTGTGAAAACAAAACAAACCTAAGTAACGCAGCTTATGTAAGAATGTGGACCCTGGGTTCAGATTGCTTAGGCTCAAGTCTAGTGTTAGCATTTGCCGTGTCCTTGGACAAGGTATTAGCCCTGCATTAATCTCCTTTTTGACATGTGGAATGATGGTGGCGTAGTGTGTGTTGCAGGAGTGTTGTGCGGGACACTTAGAACACTGGACAGCAGTGCCTGCCGTCATTAAATGTCTTCCCCATCCCTGTGCTTTCAGCCCGTTGCTATGGACAGCACCATCACTCTGTGGCAGTTCCTGCTTCAGCTCCTCCAGGAGCCCCAGAACGAGCACATGATCTGCTGGACATCTAACAACGGGGAGTTCAAGCTTCTGCAGGCTGAGGAGGTGGCTCGTCTCTGGGGAATTCGCAAGAACAAGCCTAATATGAATTACGATAAGCTCAGCCGAGCCCTGAGATACTACTACGTAAAGGTAAATGCCTGCCCTGACCCTGATGCTGTACAGAGAGCCTCAAGACAAGAATTAGTTCTTTGTTTCTGTTGCAATGTTGAGCACTAACGTGGTTTGTTTAGTCCAGCTTATTTAGCAGTTTCTTCCAGTGGTTCTGGTTGTATTTCCACAAACTCCTTTAAAGCTTTTAAATGTTCTGTTCAGTGGCACACATGTGCACACGTGCAAGTCAGAGGACAACTTGTAAGAGTGAGTTCTCCTCCCATCAGATGGGTTCAGGGATCAAACTCAGGTCATCAGACTTGGTGGCAAGTACGCTTACTTGCTGAGTCACCTTGCTGGATGTACTCATTTTCATTTTGTGTGTGTGGGTGTTTCTCTTGCATGGATGGCTGTGTATCGTGTACATGCAGTGCCCCTCAGGTGCCAGAAGAGGGCATCACTCCCCTTAGAACTGGAGTTACATACAGTTGTCAGCCGCCTGACATGGGTGCTGCGACCTGAGCTCAGGTTCATGCTCTTAACCACTGAGCCATCTCTCTAGCCCCTGAGGTGGTCTTTAAAGAAAAAGTGCAAGATTGGAATACAAAGAAAAGAATGGAGATGCTTGAGAATAAATACTTGTATGTATGTCATAATTTACTTTAAAGAGTATCTTATAGGGCTAAGGATGTAATTTAGTTGGTAGACTACTTACTTGGCATGTGTGAAGCCCTGGGTTCAGTCTTTAGCACCACAGAAACCACTTGAGGGGCAAGCCTGTAATCCTAACCCTGAGGAGGTAAAGGCAGGAGGATCTGAAATTGATGACTTAGCAAATGTGATGCCAGCCTAAGACCCAGGAGGCCCTGCCCCATTAAAAGAGAAAACAGGGGCTGGGGAGATGGCTCAGTTGGTAAAGTGCTTATAGTGCCAGTGTGATGACCAGAGCCTGCTGCCAGCGCCCACGTAAAAAAGCCAGACATGGTGAGCCTGTATCCCAGCGCTGGGCAGCAGAGACAGGGAATGCCTGGCCAGTCTAGACAGATTGGCAAGCTCCAGGTTCCGTGAGAGACCGTGTCTCAAAAAACACCACCAACACACACAAAAACCAAAGCAATTGAGGACGACACCTGTTGTTGGTGTTTGACCCCCATGCACATAGGTGCACACATACCTCCACACATGGGAACACCCATGTACATTCGTGCACACACAACAATTTCATCATATATACCTGTAGATTGAATTTTGAGCTTCAATTTAGTCTTGGGAACTCAAATTAGTACCTTAAGGAATAGCTGTTGCCAGCCTGGCGTGGTGGCACACACATTTAGTCCCAGCATTCAGGAGGGAGTAGCAAGTGGATCTCTGTGAGTTCGAGGCCCGCCTGGTCTACAGAGTGAGTTCCAGGACAGTCAGGGCTACACAGAGAACAGAGAAACCCTGTCTCGAGAAACAAAACAAAGAAGAGCTGTTGCCCCAGGTGTGGTGGCTCTCCTGTAACTCCTCAGCACTCAAGAGGCTCTAGATCAGCAAGAGTAGCCATTTAAAACAGTTGATTTCTTAGTTTAAATTACACTTTAAATTTCTTAAAATGTATTTTATGTGTCTGTGAGGGAGTAAGAAGGGGGCACATTTGTGTCCTGGCATGTCTGGAGGTCAGGGACTTTTTTTTTAATGCTTGATTTATTTTATGTATATGAGCTTGTTGCCTGTGTGTGTGTATATTTACCACCTGTGTGCCAGGTACCTGAGGAGACCAGAAGAAAGTGTCAGGTCTCCGGGAACTGGAGTAACCAGTGATTGTAAGCTACCATTGGTGCTGGGAATCAAACCTATATCCTTAGAGGATCAGCCAGCGCTTCCTCTGTCTTGTCTATCTGTCATCCATCCGTCCATCCATCCAACTGTCTGTCTATCTATCTTGAGGCAAGGTCTCTCTAGCCCTGGCTGGCCTCAAACTTAGAGATCCACCTGCCTCTGCCTGCCGAGATTCATCCCAAGTGCTGCACCCAGCTTTAGCAGCCGGTGCCCTTAACTGCCGAGCTGTCTGTCCAGTCTTGCTAGAGGGTAACTTTTGAGGGTCTGTCCTCACTTTCTGTGGTACTTGCCGGAGCAGGGTCCCTTGTTTCTGCTGCTGAGTGTGTATCCCAGGCACCAGGCCTGCAGGTTCCCTGGCAGTTCCCCTGGCTTTGCGGCCCACCTGTCCGTCTGTCAGTCCGTCCGTCCCCCCCTCCCCCCCTCCCCAACGTGCTGGAATTACATGGCTGTACTACCACACCCAGCTTTTTACATTCTGGAGGGGCAAACTTGAGTCTTGAGTCTTCAGGCTTGCATAGATAATACCCTTACCTGCCAAACCATCTGCTCAAACCAAAAATTACATCTTTTTTTAAAAAAGTTATTTATTTATTTATATTTTATGGGTCAGTTCTCTGTATACCAAAAGAGGGCATCAGATCGCACTAGAGATGGTTGTGAGCCACCATGTGGGTGATGGGAATTGAACTCAGGTCCTCTGGAAGAGCCGCTGAGCCATTTCTCCAGCCCAAAATTCTGTCTTTTAATATCTTGCGACTCTTAAATATTTTCTTGGGCACTGGAGAAAAATACACATTTCCAGAGAAGAGCCTTAGTGGTTGATCTTCCCAGCCTTCCTGAGGTAAGAGTCAGCTGACGTAGGCAGCTCACAGGGCCATGTTCTGAGACGCTCAGCTTCCTCAGGGTGCTTACGGCTTACACCATTGGGGCTGTTTGGGGATTGCAGTTCGGTGAGTTCTGACTTACACAGGTGTGTTTGGTGGGGAGGGAGGGTCAGACAATCACCGTCTCGGCTCCTGTGGGCTGGCTTAGTCCAGTTGCTGAGAGGGCACTGAGCTGCTGTGTTAATTTCTCTGAGCAGGCGCCGTGTCTGACCTGGGTAGGTGAATGTAGCTGCTTTCAAAGCTGTTTTAAAGCTGTGCCTACTTCTCAAACGGAGCACTTCACCAGGCTCCGCCTTTCATCAACTGCGAGGTGTAAATTTATAAGAGACTTTAAGACTGCTTATCTTCTCTGCCTACAGAACATCATTAAAAAAGTGAATGGTCAGAAGTTTGTGTACAAGTTTGTCTCTTATCCAGAGATTTTGAAGATGGATCCGCTGACAGTGGGCAGGATGGAGGGAGACTGTGAAACTTTAAATTCCCTTGAAGCCAGCAGTTGCAAAGACGCTGACGGCGGGGTGAAAGAGCGGGCCCCTCCGCCTGCAGCCAGGACGTCTAGTCGCAATGACTACATACACTCTGGTTTGTACTCTTCATTTACTCTCAACTCTTTGAACACCTCCAACAAGAAGCTTTTCAAGTCAATAAAGATAGAGAATCCGGCTGAGAAACTGGCAGAGAGAAAAACTCAGGAGCCGACACCATCTGTCATCAAATTTGTAACAACGCCTGCCAGAAAGCCACCCATCGAACCTGTTGCCGTTACCTTTTCAACAAGCCCAAGTCTTTCTCCCTCTTCTGAAGAAACTATCCAAGCTTTGGAGACACTGGTTTCTCCTACACTACCTTCTCTGGAGGCCCCAGCCTCCGCGTCCATTCTGGCTGCCACCTTTAACCCCACCCCTCCAGTCCCCTCCGTACCCGTCCCTCCAGAGGAGTCCCCTCGGACACCTTCTCCACCATTGAGTTCTAACCCAGACATTGACACAGACATTGACTCGGTGGCTTCTCAGCCAATGGAACTTCCAGAGAACCTGTCACTGGAGCCTAAACATGAGGGTTCAGCTGTGCCAGAGAAGGACAAAGCAAATAACTCCTCAAGATCCAAGAAGCCCAAAGGGTTAGAACTGACACCCGCCCTTGTGGTCACAGGCAGTGACCCCAGCCCCCTGGGGATCTTAAGCCCATCTCTCCCGACAGCGTCTCTTACACCAGCACTCTTTTCTCAGGTACCTTGCTCTTCCTCTCAAGTGTGATTACGTTTATTCACCTAGTCACCTTTTCAGCTGTGTCTAGAGCTTATTGTGCCTACGGAACTCAATTTCTGCCAGTGAGGGCTATCTTAGAACGGTTACACGTAAACCTGGGAAGCCCATCTCCTTACTTAACTAGAGTCTGCAAAACAAAAGAGATTTGACATTGCATCTTTTAAAATGCATTGCTCTTGGGCCGAGGGTGTAGCTCAGATGGTAGAATGCTTGCCTAGCGTGCACGGAGTCCTGGGTTCCATCCCCAGCATTGAATAAACCAGGCATGGGGTCACATTCCTGGAATCCCAGTACTCAGGAGGGAAAGGCAAGAAGATCAGAAGTTAAAGGTCATCCTTGGCTACATAGCCAGTTTGAGATCAGCCCAGGCTACATGAGGCCCTCCCTCTAAATAAAGCAGAAGTCATTGATTTGCAAGGTTTTCTACTTCCCCCTAAAGCAAGCAAGTTCAGGGACTCCCTTAAAACTGCTGCTGCCTTGGGAGAAAGCAGGAGTGAGTGAGAGCCTGGAGAGAGGGATTGCTGTGGGCTTTGCTGTCTGCTTACCCAGCTGCTTTAGGCATTAACTTGCTCACCTTGGAGAGCTCTTGAATAAGCTCCGCCAGATAGTCCTGTGTCATAGGCTCTCAGCTGTTGCTCTTTTGTACCCGAACTTAGGTTTGCTTTCTAGCTTGGAAAGGCCCTATAAGAGTTAGGTTCTAAAGTGATTATTGTGCCCTTTCTCTTTCCTGGGTCATAAAGTGATTTCAGGGTTAGAGAGGTTTGGGGGCGGGGGGGGGGGGTGGGAGAACCTAGTGTGTGGATTCTGTTTGTATCTTTGGGACGATGGAGCCCAAGCCTGGCAAGTCTCGAGCAATGTTCTTGTGTATTGCAGACTCCCATCTTGCTGACTCCCAGCCCTCTGCTCTCCAGCATTCACTTTTGGAGCACTCTCAGCCCATTCGCTCCCCTGAGCCCAGCCAGACTGCAAGGTGCTAATACGCTTTTCCAGGTAAATTACAGTGCGCCTCCTGTGACTGGGGGTGTCAACTGCAGAAATGGGCAGAGGTAGTGCTCAGTGTCATTGTCACATACACTGCAGAGTGATGCATTGTGTGGTTGGGGCCTGTGGCTCTCAGTTGCTGCCCAGCATAGTAAGACACATCCATATTGCATATTGCTAGTCTAGGAAAATATGATGTTCATGTTCAAGGCATAGTTTCTGTTGAATGCATGTGGCGTTGTTTTTGTGTGTGTGTGTGTGTGTGCGCGCGTGTGCTGTGTTAAACCACTATAAGTCAGACTGTCTGTGGTCATACACTAATGCTATTTGATCATAATTACATACCTACACACACAACCTAGTCCCCTTGCTTATCCCAAAGAGAAATTCTGTTCTCTTTGGAAACCTTCTTCCTCCCTCTTCACAACACTTCCTCCTCCTAAATTTATGTCTTTTTGTTTTGGTTTGGTTAGGGTTACTTGCCTGTGCATAAGTGGGTATGGGCTTATTTACTGGATCTGGGGCTACACCCCTGAAGAAACGTGAATCAGCCTTGGTCAACAGTTCCAACTGTCATAGCTCAACTAGGATGGGCCTCACGCCCCTCCCCTGTCCATGCTGGATTGTTGACTTGCTTGATTTTGCTTGACAGCGTGAGTAACCACAGCTGCTATGCATTTATGAGAGCAACACCACGTCATATTGAGAAGACAGTATTTCACAGCACTGCTCTCCATCCTCTGGCTCTTAAATCCTTTCGAGCCCGCTTCTACAATGTTCCCTGAGTCTTGGGGTCGGTGTGTGCATGCAAGCAGGCGTGCATGTACTATAGATAACCCATTATGACTGAACTCACCACAGGCTCTTGTTCGCTGCTCTGTGAGTCCTGTATTACCCATCCTTCACGGTAAAACACCCTCCCCGGAGCTGGGGAATCGGCTCGGGGTTAAGAGTATGCACTACCCTTCTCTTGCAGAGGGACCAGAGTTCAGTTCCCAGTACCCTTTTGGACACCTGCACTCACGTGTGTAAACTACACACATAGACACATAATTATTTTTTAAAAATACTTCTTTTATGAGGGTTGAGAGCTGCATTTGTCACTTGGTATAAAGGTAAATCTTTAGAAGGCTATTTGGCAACATGTCCATTTAGCAAAGCAGTCACAGTTGGTCCCCTTAAGGCCTGTGAGCACCCCAGCCGTGAGCTTTGACCAGGATTACAGCGCTAGTCATGGACGTAAAGCACGGGCTTTAAGTCTAATTTGAAAAGTGATTGGTTACTCCCATAATATTCATGATACAGTAGCACCAGTGGACACTTGCTGCTTGCCAGGTCACTATTTCAGCATATTAGATCCACTGCTGCTAATCCCGCCGATGGCTTTTCTCTTCCTGTGGCCTACATACCATGTCCCAGCATTGGGACAGCTAGCCAGCAGGGAGGGAGTGTCTAGGTCAGCTCAGCTTGATTTCTTTGACCCGCAAGCAAAGTGTGTGGTGTCTTTAGCAATAGGTCTTAGCAGTTGGTGGGCAACCATGAGCAGTAGCAATAGTCTACATTCGTTTGAGGGACTCTGGGGACTCCCTGACCAACGGCTCATAAGCAGGTACCCCATGCTTGGGGCTGGAATTTGTTTAATTGCCCATGACTTCCTGGGAACAGCATTATTCACCCATGCCGGGATCTTCATTCAGATTACTTAAAACAAAACACGTTCTTTGATTAGCTTAAGGAGCAGTAGATTTCCATTAAGAATTTCAAAGGACGTGGTTTTGGTTAGTTTCCCGCTCCCTCCTTTCTCCTTCCTTCCTACTCCCATTCCTGCTTAAACGCTCCCATTCTTAGTACCCCCCCCCCCCGCAGCACACGTCCTACTGTGGGTAGGGCATATTTTGAGAAGGGAGTCATTGCGTGAGTTTGCTTTGTGCCATCATGTACTTATGTAAACATGATGGCACAGCCTGATGTGCTGCGTGTGTGAGAGCTGCACGTTGAGAAATAATTCTCACGGTGGTACCTCATGTCTGTAATCCCAGCGCTTGGGAGACTAGGGAGGAGGATCACAGTGAGCTTGAGCTGCATAGCTGCAGGCCAGCGTAAGTGACAGTGTGACCCTGTCCAGAAACAAAGTGGAATCATGGCATGCACATCTAAGGCTGCTGGCGAGGGCACTGAGGTAATAAGGATGAACGGTGCCTGTCAGTCATCGAGTGCTCACTCTGCGGGCTCTACCGGTACGTTTCCCACAGGTAGCGCTGCAGGAGAGTGTTGACACAAACTCCCCGGGATGCTGCACTGAGGCTATAGGGGAGCTATACTTTTCGAAAACTTCAGCTTCATGACCTTACAAGACCCTTGACAGAAGCGTGCTCTGCATGTACACATGCTAGGGGGCAGACTTTGCTCATAGATTATCTTCTCTTTAAAATGTAATTATTTGTCTGTAGGTTCCCACTTTTAATTACAGTTTTTAAAAGTTTCTTTTTGAATTTTTTAATGATTTATTTCTTTTTATTTTATGTATATTGGTGTTTTGCTTGCTTGTGTATGTCTGTGTGAGGGTGTTGGTTCCCCTGGAACTAGAGTTACAAACAGTTGTGAGCTGCTGTGTGGGTGCTGGAAATTGAACCTGGGTCCCCTGGAAGAGCAGCCAGGGTTTTCAACTACTGAACCATCTCTCCCGTCCTCTCTTTTTTTTTTTTTTTTGAGAAAAGTCTTAGAAGGTTGTATCAGGTCCCTGTCAGAATTGATATATATCAGTGTCTTCCTGCTGAGCCATCTTGCCAGCCTATATCAGCATTTCTTTTTATTTTTTAGTTTTTACATCCCAATCCCATTTCTCCTCCCTTCTCTCCTCTCGATCTCCCTTCCCCATCCCACCTCGAATCCGCTTCTCAGAGAAGGTAAGGCCTCTTCCAGGATGTCAACTTAGTTCGCCCCATCCCCTTGTTGAGGCAGGACCAGGGTGCCCCCCCCCCCCGTCCCGTGTCTGTGCTGAGCACAGTGTCTCTCCATAGAGAATGGCTCCACGGAGTCAGATTGTGCATTCTAGTCAGAGCTTGGTCCCACTGCCAGTGGCTTCATATACTGCCCAAGCCACACCATTGTCACCTGTATTCGGGGGTCCTCGTTCAGTCAAGGCTGGTTCCTCAGTTGAAAGTATTGAGTCAGTGATCTCTTAACTAGTTTTGGTCACTATATCAGCATTTTAAATACAAGGTTTAGGAAATGAATTTGTATTGTCTCCTCAGCAAGATATTAGGAAAAGTCTTGAATTTGAGATTTCAGATCACTCTTTTCTTTCTTTAACGCGGTTAAATAAGGATCAGGATAAACAAATGGGCCGAATAGATGTTTATTCAGGGAGAAGTTTTTCCATGTCACATTCTTACTTTTCCATATGTGGGAGTGGTTCTCCCCAGAAGAAATGGAGTGTAGGGTGATCGGAAACCGTAAGCCACTCCCGATGCTCTCCTGGAACCCCAGCTGGGGATGAGTCCTGTGCAGGTGCTCACAGAATGTCGAGCTGCTGTTCTCTAGGATGAGCATCTGGTAACCACCGTGCCTGTCTGGACTCTTGTTGGGGGTTCATGGCTGACCTCATAACTAAGCCCATAGTGAGCATTGTCACTTAACAAATTTCTTAACCCTTTGAGGTTAGTTAAGGGTGTTTACCAGGATATCACAGGGTAAAGGTCACCATTCCTTTGAGGTAGAGTAGAGTTAGTATATATATTATTAGGACAGTGTTTTTTGAAAAAAAATTTATTAAAAACATTTTTTTATACAATATAGTTTGACCTTTCTCTTCCCCCCAGCCCCTCCCAGGTGCTTCTCTCTTCCTTCCCCACCCAATTTCATGGTGGTTTTTCTCCCCCCTCTTTTTCTCTAATAAATACATGGTCTGTTTATCTCTTAAAAGTAACAGAAAGCTGGGTGGGAGTGGCTTACACTTGGGAGGCAGAGGCAGAGGCAGAGGCAGTTGGATCTCCGAGTTCAAGGCCAGCGGGGTCTACAGAGTGAGTTCCAGGACAGCCAGAGCTGTTACACAGAAACTGTCTTGTGGGGGCTAGAAAGATGATTCAACAGTTAAGAGGACTGGCTGCTCTTCCACAGGACCCAGGTTCAGTTCCCAGTATCTACATGGTAGCTTACGACTGTCTGTAATTCCAGTTTGAGGGAATCTGACACCCTCACACAGACGTATGTGCACATAAAATTTTTAAAAAATTAAAAACTAGAATCAAAAACAAAACAGAAACACTGTCTCAAAAAATAAACCAATGGGGGGGGGGCAGGAGGGAGAGAAAATCAAACAGACAAAGTAAGTCAATAAGAAAAAAAGCACAATAACAAACAAAAACAGGGATTCCGTTTTTGCCAACTGCTCTTTGACGTGAGGCCTGGCCTGATAGACCCAGAGACAGTCCATGGAGAAAATGGATTTTCTCTTTGCCAGCGGGGCTATCCATTGCAAATAGCTTCTCGGAGGATCATGACATTTTTATTTGTATATTTTCTCTAATATTTTGGGCCTAGAGCTGTCCCACTGGTTAAGCACTTGTTGTGCAAGCCTGACGTGACAGCCTGTTTGACCCCTGGAACCCACATAGGGTGGAAAAGAGAAGGGCCTTCACAAAGTTCTCTGACCTCACACAGTAGCCCAGGCCCGTGCGTGCGTGTACCACCCCTCCCTACCCCACACGTGACTAGTTTCAAACAAAACACGGAAGTACACCGTAGTCTTCTGTGATGTGGTCACTTCCTCTGTCTCGAGGATGTGTCTGTGCTCGGCCCTGGGGAAAGGGAGGGATGGGAGGGAGAAGTGGAGGCTGTAATAGGGTGCTGATGTGCTTTTGTTTCCTCAGTTTCCTTCTGTGCTCAACAGTCATGGACCATTCACTCTGTCTAGCCTGGATGGACCTTCCACTCCTGGCCCATTTTCTCCAGACCTACAGAAGACATAACCCTTGCAGTTGCGGACTAAGACCAAGGAACTAAGAAACAGGGGCATCCAGCAGGATTGGTTTGAAACGAGTGATGGTTCTGCAGGGCTCTTTTCGACTCTTGTAATTTCCCCGTTGCCTGTTGAAAGCCTTTTCGGGTTCTCAGAAGTCGGACTGTATAAAAATGCCTTAATCGGAGTCCTAACTCCACTTCCCTTCTTTTTTAAAAAGGTGGCATGTGTGCGTGAGTGCGTGCGTACGTGTGTGTGTGTGTGCGCACGCGCGTGAGTGTGCGTGCGCTGTTGCTGACTTTTTGTTTGTTTTTTTAAGCTTTGTGCAGAAAGCATTGGTCTGTTGGGATTCAGCAGCTGTATTTTGCAAGAAAGTCGCAGAACAAAGTTATTGGTCCTGGATGTTAGGACTCTTTGGCCAGGGGGAAATGTATGCTTAGTGTCTGTTATTTAAAGAAATACTTGATGGCCCACTTCTGTGATCCCAGCACTTGGGAAGCTGAGGCAGGAGGAGAACACCAAGGGCTGAGGGCCAGCCTGGCTATGTGTATAGTGGAGACTGGCTCACAGGGATAGAAATACACTTAAAGCACATTGTAGTAAGTATGCTCTGTCGAGTAACTGAACAGGAGCCCCTCGTTAACAGTGGGAGGAAGAATCACTCCTGTTCTTAGGAGGATTAAGTTATTACCAGGAGGGAGGCTCTGACATGACTGTCAGCTCCACAGACAGGTGCTTTGTTTGTGCTTATCCTGGGTGGATCTCTGCTATGCCCGTGATCTCGTCTGAACCTGTCAACGGGCCCTGGCCCTGAGCTTTCGTAACACAAGGCTTTGAAAGCTCAGTTTTGATGTGGGTTTGGGGCATTCATTGAGAATACAGGACCCTACTTTGAGCACAGATCTCTTGTCTGCTCTCTGGCTGGTGTGGTTCTGTATTCATGCAGCATGTCTTGGAAAATGATTATATTTTAGGAGAATAGAGTTGGGGCTTGAAAATTGAGTCTTGGAAGCAAGCAAAAAGGTTCAGTTGAGTACCCTGAGACACGGGTGGGGCCATTTTCCAGCCAGAAGGCACCCAGAGTGACAGGCCCCTCTTGCTAATTTTATCCACCTCTGCTCTGCAGTTCCCATGCTGCCTTTCAAATCAAAGGGCAAAGGTTGGAGCAGTGTTCAGGTGTGATCAGGAAACTTTCCAGTCAGTCATGAGATAAAGGTGTGTTTTTATTTCTCTCCAGAAATGTCTGAAATTATGGGATCAGATAGCATTTGGCCGTTCTCAAACATAGGATTGTGAAATTAGTAAGGAGAACCTCTTCTTGCTGCAGACCTTCACCTGTACATTGTCATGTTTATAAAATACTGTGTGTTGAGTCAGAGCCAGATGCACACAGGTAGATTGGTCTCTCAGACTGAATTGACAGCAGTTAGCACTGTGGAATCTTGCAATTTTTGACTCTAAAGTCCAGAACTAAATTATTTTACATGCCCCACCCCTCACCCATTAAACCCTAGACCTGACCCGAATGGAAGACTCAGGACGGCTGCCACAGTGGCGTCTTTCAGGACAGCATTGGCTGTCCAGTGCAGAGATGCTTAGGTATGGAAGTGCGTGCTGGCTGGGTAGTGAGGGGCCACAGTGCGCTGCCTTTTTGAGGGGCAGTTGGAGACCTGTTACTGGTTCATTTGTGGTTCTAAATGTTCTGTTCCCACGATGTGCAATAGTAGGATTGAAGGGCAGTGTTCAGAGTGATGGGAACAGGCGCAGTAATGGGCTTTCTTCCCATGGTGGATTATTTAGTTTGCTTGCATATTTGGAATTACCCTCAGCAGCACTTTGTAGTAATTTAGTGGGTTAACATTGTATGTACTAAGTAAATATTGAGAATTGATCTAACTAGATGTTTGAAATTCTGAAAGCATAAAAGTTTTATCTTCTTGAGTTAAAGGAGAAAAAGCCATTGGTTGTTTTCACAGATGATATATTTGATAGTTTACTGTTTTAGCACAGAGGTGCCTTGGGTCCAAGGGTACCATATAAACTCAGGCTGGGTGTGGTAGCACAGGTCTGTGATCCCAGCGCTTGGGAAGTGAAAGCTGGAGGATCAAGAATCAGGGATAGCCTCAGCTACATAGTCTGAGACTAGCTTGAACTACATGAGACCCTGTCTCAAAAAAAAAAAAATCCCAAAAACAAACAAACAAACAAACAAAAAAGCAAAAAGCTCAGAGCATCGTTGTAAGAAACCATGAGGCCTTGGGGAGGGGGGTGATTGATGCACCCACTTTCTTGTTACAATGAATGAATTGGAGGAAGCGTGTGCTTGCTCTGTGTGCGTGAGTGAGTTTCCTTTTTAAAGTCAGTTTGTAACCTTGCTGTGTGTGTGAGGCAGACATTTCTTGCTGCAGACTACCTCCTTCCTGAAGAAGTCTGAGCTTTGTATGGTTTGAATAGCCATAGAATTCTTAGCATCAGCAGCATCGGGGAGAGGTTCTGTACCTTCAGCTAACATCTGGCATCAACCACCACCCCTGTCACCTTGCCGGGCGGGTGAATGCTGCTGGGCATCAGTAGCCCGAGGCACGGGGGCTGAGCGGGTGTCAGGGTTTGTGACACCTTCTGAGGCCTCTTAGTTTTTTTTTTTTTTTTCCTGTTCTGGACCATCTCTGCTCAGCTCAGTGACTGCAGGTTTGAGAGGGGTCTTGGGGTCCCAGAAATGCCTGGCTTTGGAGGGTCTGCTGGCTTCCTTGGTTTTCTGTGGCTCAGTGCATTGCCACAAGCCCTGTGTATATTTATTTCCCTGGGTGTGTTTTCCCTTGAACTGTACTTTTTCTCTTGCCCATGTTGATTTAAAAAAAAAAAAAATACAAAATTAAAATGTCAGGTCCACTCTTAATGATTTCTCATAGTATTCTCATAGTATTGTTTTGTAATATTACAGTCCTTGTGGCATGATCTGTGTGTTTGAATGAGGGTAAAAATTTCCACTAACTAAAAAAATATATAATATATCATTGAATCTAGAAGCCCTCAAATGGCCAATGTTAAACTTCATCAAGTTAAAATGTTTATTGTCCCTCATATTTTAAGAGTTAAAATAGAAGCATACATTTTTTCTCTGTGGCTTTGTGTTTTTGTTTTTGAGATGGGTCTTTCTGTGTCACCCAGGCTGGCTGTGAACCACATCCCGAATGCTAACATTGACAAGTGTACACCCACACGCCTGACTGTTTTCAAATTTTGGTGGAGGAAGTAAGGCCATGAACTTACATAGAGTACTGGATTTTCCTTCTCAAACTGGAAAATTCCTTTCAGATTTGTATACTGTACTAGAGATCAAAAAAGGCAGGAGTGGCTGGCAGGCATACTGGGGGCTTGGCGTCCATGGCCAACCGCCAGCAGTTGGTATCGCCACTGTGGTTTTGCTCACCTTGGCCTTGTTCTGTGTGAGGTCTAGTACTGTTTACCGTGGCCTATGACTTTAACCTTCTTAAAGGCAACTTTATGTGGTAATAATGTCTCAAGCACCATTGTGGCCCTTAGTGGAATATTAGAAGGGCGGTTACCAGTGTTCTGGAACATGTACCTCGATTAGGAAAAGTTTTTCTTTTTGGTTTATTTTCTTTTTTGATTTCTGAGACTGGGTCTCAGTCATTAGTCTAGGATGACCTCAAACTCTTGGCAATCCTCCTGCCTCAGCATCCCAGGTACTGAGGGTTTGAATGTGAGTTATTCAAAAATTCATACATATGTACCCCTCTATTAAAGTAACATTCACACTCTACTGTAATCTACAAAATGGGGGTTTAGCATAAGAAATAAATGCTGTATAGCAGCCAGTCCTGCTGAGTCCATCCTGTCCCCCAGCAGATGGCTCTGCACCTAGATTCAAACACTGTCCTAAGTCACTGGCGAAACATGAAGTTGCTTGTTTGATTCTCAAATACAGATTTTTTTTTTCTTTAATAACATGGGGAAATTCTAGTTTGAATCTGTAGCTTTGTCATAGCTTTTCAGATTTCAGACTTAATTCTTCCTCACTGGGGATTTGTTCCCAAACGCTTTCTGGATTCCCTGCACACCCCGAGCTGTCCTTTTTCATCTCTGGATTACGAACAGCCAGCATTTTTACTCTATAGTCGTCTTACAGTCTTCTTTGGTCTTATATCTTACCATCAGCTTCACAGGTTATTTTATGCTAAAGTGTATGCCACTTTAGCTTTCTTGCTAGGTTATGAAGTGCTGTTTTTATTGTGTTTTTCCATTTGGGATATTTATGCATCTGAAGGGATAGTTTAATCAATGGCTTGCTGTTTATCACTTATTTACTACATATGTGCCATTTGCCTGTGCCAAAAAACGGGGAATCCTGCCTCGGTGCCACGGTGGCTTGGAAAGGTATGCAGACAAGGGCAGGCCTGAGCAGAAACCCAGGGCTCCGAATGAATTTCCAGATCAGCGAGATTCAGAGTGTTGCCACTGTCTGACCTACTGTTGGGGTGGGGTCTCAAGTGGATTTGAGCCGTGAATGCTTGACACAGTGCTGGGAAGGGACAGACACAGGGTCCATCTCCAGCAGACTCCCAGACGCTGGCTTCTGTAGAAAGCTTTTCGTTGGTTTTCTTCTAGGCCTGCTGCTCTCAATGCAGGCGCTGCCCCCATTCATTGTTCTCTGACTTCATCACAAGTACTTACTGAAGGTGAGGTCTCCATCTTTGAGCGGGATTCTTACAGGCGATGGCGCGTCTTGTGCTCCGTGGGACTTGTTACTATCAGAGTCACGTCTTCTCCTGTAAACAGCAGATAGGAGAGGTCAGTTGTCATCATAGTGACATCGTAGTGTCCAGCAAGAGCTCCATCTGAAGCTCCCAGTCTTTCAAGCTGCATCGCAGTTACTGAGACAGTGTGCCGCTCTTTGTAGTTTAGCCCTTGTGAGAGGTAGAAATGCAGAGTGGCTTGTGGTAGGGCGATGGCAGCTGGCCCATGCCTAGGTCCTGCCAATAGAATCATTCGCTCTGCCAGCTTTCAGGAGTGGGATTCTGTGGACCACTATTAAATCACTTGGCACTTTCTTGGCATCTATATTAGCATTGTTTGCTTGTTTTTTTCTTTTTTTCTTTTTTTTTTTTTTTTTTTTTTTTTTTTTTTTTGCTGGTTGGCTTTTGAAGCAGTGTCTCATTGAGTAGCTCTGAGAAACTCACTATGTGGACCAGGCTGGCCTTGAACTCACATAGATCCTCCTGCCTCTGCCCCTAAGTGCTGGGATTAAAGGCATGCACCACCATGCCCAGCTGTTTTTGTTTTTAATAACTGGAAGTAGTTAATGGTTCTTTTGCGCAGTTTCAGCTTCAGGATATTGAGGGTCAAGGAAATATGGTTTATTTCTCCTTTCTAGTTTGGGGAACTTAGAATACTTAGAGAAGGGAGAAATGGATTACCTGATGAGTCTCCTCCAGGCTCGGTGAGGAAGCCTCTTTCAGCTAGGGTGTAAATGACTCACAAGCTTTTATATTATGCTTTGTAGAAATTTATGATTTTAAAAGATGATTTGCATTGGTAGATTGCACTGTAAATTTGATATGCAAAAGACAATTGTAGTCACTGTTTGCTTGAGGACAGTATTACCAGTGGCCTCTGTTAGTTAGCATCTGCTGCTGCCATTGCTGGCATATGTCATTGCTGGCATACCCGATAGCATGTTTCTGTCCTTCCCTTTGAGCATCCCTGGGATCAGCTAAAGTGCACACTTAGGGGAAAACTTACATAGGATCTCTGAGTTCCTGGAGGCCTGCATACAGTGTGGCCCTGAGGGCCTTCCCTTTGCTTCTGGCAGTTTCGTTTATCTTTGTGGGTGGGAAAGACTAAATATAAAACTCTGTCTGGACTGTTAGCACATGCCCATAATCCTAATGCTTGGGAGGTGCAGGAGGATTATAGAAAAGTTCAGGGTCATCCTTGCCCTACGTGTGAGTTTTCATTTTGATACTGATTAGTTTGGTTCTAAACATAAAATTCTGGGTTAAAATAAGTTTCTTAGAATTATGTCTTTTATTCACCAAGTAATTAAATTGGCTTTTTAAAAAGTAGGTTTTGTTTCTGTGAGCTTAGTCTTGTCTTGATTAGACTGACATTAAACTGCTGGATACAACAATCTCTTCAGGTATCAGCCTACTGAGTAGCTGGGACTAAAGGCAAATGCTACCACATCTGGCTTAAGTCTGCATTTAAGAACAACCTAGTAATCTCCCGTGGAACTTCAGCGCAGCTGGTAGAGTGCCCGCCTAACATATAGCCCAAGGTTTGATCCCCATCTCATCTTAAACTGGGAGTGGAGGGTCAAGCCTGTGACCCTGGCACTAGGAACGGAGAAGGCAGGATAATGAAGAAGTTCAAGGTCATCTTTGGCAGGTTCGAGGCAACCTGAGACACAAGGTCCTTGTGATCAGTGAGAAATAACCGTGTTTATTTTACATTATGTGTGGTGGTTGAGTCACAATGGGCCTGGCAGTTGGTGCATGGTAAGGTGTAAACATGATTGTGAAGGTAAATGACATTAGTAACATACTCTTGCTTTTCATTCAGTTAGTCTATAATTTAGTAAGAAGCATGTGCTCTGTCATGGAGATTGCAATGTATGTATATACACACACACACTGGTGTTTACACAGGATGGGGGTTGGGCACAGGCTCCTGTGTATGTGAGCTTGGGATGGGTGGATAAAGGGACTCCGCAGGGTCTCAGCTCCTTAGAGGGACTGTCGCCCCTGTGTCCACCCCTCCTTGCTTGTGTTATTGAAATCTGCATCTCACAGTACTCAGTGCAGGGTCACCGCTTTGGACATCTTTAGATGGGTGCGAGCAACACCTGCCCAAAAGAAGACTTGTTGGGGCGACACTAATGGCGTGTCTTTAGTTTAGTTTATTAAATTAAGGAGACCTGCAAAGTATCACAATCACTTCTGTTCCTTTCTGAAAAAGCAATTGAAACTGTAACTGCTAACAGTCCTTAAAATTAACATTTGTTCTTACAGCTGGACAGAATGCAAAGTCATCTCATCTGGCTACACAGTAGCACTTGACTGTAGACAAAGGGGTGTTTTAAGGTTGGGGAAGCCGGTATGGAGTCTTGAATTCAGCCTTTGCGTGACAGAAATGTCATGGAGTTTATTTGGGAGTGGGGCGGGGCAAAGGATGCATGTGCACTTTGAGGGCTTTCTAATGCACTGCTATTCAGAAAAAAACAAAAAAAAAAATCAAAACAAAAAAGATGGCGGCCTCCTGGGTGCCGTCTCAGGCATTACAAGGGACCGCCCTGAGTAACCAATTGGGGTCCTTCCTTCTGTTGCTTCTAAGCATTATGCAAAAGCTTTGTTAACTTCTATAAAGATCATGTGTATTTTAAGAAAATGATACATTTAAAGAACTTTTATGTAAGAACTGACAGAGGTATTTGCTTGTGTGTGGGAAGCTGGCTATGAGAAAACACTCTGGCATGTTCGCTACAAGTCCAGAGCTATAGAGATCTGTTTATAGATACATGTGCAACTAGATACGGACAACAATTGTATTTTTTTAAAATAAATATTTTTAACAAAATGACTTGAATCGCTTATTCCCCCCTCCTCCCTCTAATCATCACAGTGATGCTGATAGTCTCCCCCACACTAATTGGGTGAGGAATGGGTTCAGTGGGTGGTGTTGAAACCTGCTTAATATGTCTCTGTGAAAGCATTTAAAGCCCAGGTCAGAGGAGGAAGTGAGCAGAGGACATGGCAAAATGATTGTTGCCATGGAAGAAACTGAGCTGAGAACAGATGGGCTAGAAATACTTCGTCATGTGAATTTTCTCTTTGTTCTTCAGACAGGGTTCTCTGTGTAACAGCCCAAACTGTTGTGGAACTCACTTTGTAGACCAGGCTGGCCTTGAACTCAAGAGATCCACTTGCCTCTGCCTCTCCACTGCTGGGAGATTAAAAGTGTGCACCACCACCACCTGGCTTGTCACGTGAAATCTTTAATCGTTTTATTGCATTTCTTTATTTTGTGTCTGGGTATATGTGTGTGCAGGGTACAAGCGTGCTGTGGTGTTCACGTGCCAATCAGAGGACAGCTTTGGGGAATTCGTTTTTGTCTTCTGTCATTCATGTGTGTCCTGGGGATCAGACTCAGGTGCAAAGCTTGGTGGTACCTCCTTTATTCTCTGAGAGAGAGAGAGTGTGTGTGTGTGCGTGCGTGCGTGCGTGCGTGCGTGCGTGAGTGTGTGTGTGTGTGTGTGTGTGTGTGTGTGTGTTTGAAAATGTAGTGTTCTCTGAGATGCATTTATTTGGCCTTTGGAATGAGCAGTCTGCTTATTTCTGCTCTGGCACCCCCTTTTTTTTTTTTTTTTTTTTTTTTTTTTTTGAGATGGTCTCATTTAGCTTTGGCTGGTCTGGAGCTCCCTACGTAGTCCTTGTCAGCCTTGAACTGTGGTCCTCCTGCCTCAGCCACTGCAGTGCTAGGGTTCCAGATGTGTACTACAGTGATGGGCCTCCTCAGTCCCCTCTCCTTGTATGGCTTGTGAGAAGGGAATCGGAGACCAGTTCAGTTAGCAGTGAATTTTAGCCTTTTCAGAGTTGGCTTGAGAGGGGGAAAGTGGGCCTCTAGGTGGCAAGAGCACATGAGAGAGAGCAGGTGCATAGCAGATGGCTGGCGGCAGGCCACAGGCCGGGGCATGTCTCTGTGGCCGGCTTGACCACACAGTTGACACACCGAAGGGCTCTCCTCTCCTGCATCCCCTCTCAGATGTGCTACCTAGAGTGGTCTGTGGTCCCCAAGCTCAGAAGATCCAGGATGTATTTTAGAACACCCAAAGCTCCAAGTCCTTCAGTGGAAAAGCCCAAGTAAGCCACCATTTCTGACCTGGCCTTCCCAACTGTTGACACTAATTTGGAGACTCACGCTAACTGTAAGGACCATCTGTGTTTTACTGGGGTGTCTGGTAACACTGGGGCTCTTTGGGACTGGCTCTGTCAGGTAGGGTTCCTATCGCTGTGAAGAGACTCCATGACCACGCCAACTCTTATAAAGGGAATCATCTAATTGGGGCTGGCTTACAGTTCAGAGTTTAGTCCATTTTCACGGTGCACCCTGGTGACATGCAGCAGACATGGTGCTGGAGGGGCTGGGAGTCCTACATCTTGACTTTCAGGCAACGGGAAAGGGTCTGTCTCACCGGGCGTAGCTTGAGCGTATGTGAGACCTTGAAGCCCACCTCCACAGTGACACACTTCCTCTAATAAGACCACACCTACCCCAACAAGGCCACACCTCCTAGCAGTGACACCCTCTTTGGGGACCATTTTCTTTCAAACCACCGTAGAGACAACGCTAAAGAGTCACAGGATCACACATTGACCATTACTCCCGAGAGATCCACCCACCACGGTAGACCCGGTGCGGAAGGGGTCATGAAGCGACTTTTATCGGGAGGGTCTCAGAAGCACAGAGTGTGTCACAGAGAAAGACCACCACGGGAGTGAAAACTGCATCAGCAGTGTAGTCTCCTGGCAGATGCTGGTGATGCTACTGGGCTAAAGTGTGTTGACCCCAAGTATTTTGAACACTGCTGTCATTAACCAGAGCTCCTCTCTTGTCTGGCCCAGTGGTGCTTGGGTCCTGGTAATGACCTCTCCTCGGGATGCTTTCCACACCCCTTCCAGGAAACCACTTTGGCCCTGAATTGGTCCCTACCTCTGGCTTCTCATTTTTGCTATACTGCCCAGTGCCTTTCCCCAACCTCTACTTTTGGAAGAACTCCCAGGGTTCAAACACTCCCAGGCCCTATAGCCACTAACTAAGCGATTTCATTTGGTCCCTTGGCTTTGAACACTGTAAGTTACTTATGTCAAGTTTATACTTCTATAAAGCATAAACTGATGTGCAAACTTTTAAAAACTTTTTATTTCACGTGCATTGGTGTTTCACCTGCATGTACGTCTGTATGAGGGTGTCCATGTGGGTGCTGGGAATTGAACTTGGGTCCTCCCTCTGGAAGAGCAACCAGTGCCCTTAACTCCTGAGCCATCTCCCCAGCCCTATGCAGACGGTTTTTTAAAAAGACATGGTCTCACTATGTAGCTCTGGCTGATCCTGACACTATGTAAGCCAGGCTGGCTTCAAACTCAGGAGATCCGCCTACCTCTGCCTCCCTAGTGTTAGCATTAAAGGCGTGCGCTACAACACATCGGGCAACCTTGTTTTGGGCAGCTATTTAAAGTATGCATATTTTCATTTTTTTCATGTGTATGATTGTTCTGCCTGCACATGTGTAAGAGTAGCACATAGGTGCCTGCAGAGAATGGTGGAAATTAGCAGATCCCCTGGAACTGGGGTTAGAGCTCTGGGAGCTGAACCTGAGTCCTCTGGAAGAGCAAGTGTTCCTAATTGCTATGTCATCTCTCTGACCCTAGAACAGCTCTATTCAACAGCGTTGAAACTGGTACCAGCGGTCTCTGTCTGGACTGAGCCTGTCTAGGTTCATGGCATCCGTCAGAGAATCTGAGGAGCGTGAGAGTTTGTTGAGTGAAGTGAGGCACAGAGTAGATGCACCAAGCCAGGAGACCCTCAGTGGGTAAAGATGCTTCCTGCACAAGACTGACAACATGAGTTCAGATCCCCGGAATACAAGGAAAAGCCAAAATGTATAAACCTGGCTTCCTGTACCCCAGGGGTTCTCAACCTGCCTGTAGCTTCAACCCTTCAATACATTTCTGTGTACTCACATGTGGGCATGCCTGCATGAGGATGGGCCTGCCGGGAGAGGGGAGCGGTCCCTAAGGTCATCGGAAATACGTGTTTTCCAGTGGTCGTAGGCAGCCCCAAAGGGGTTGTGACCCCCCCCCCCCCGGTTTCAGAACCCAGAGATGAGAGGCGAAGGCCAAAACCCACCAGAAGCTTACTTTGGGCCAGTTAGCTTATGCAGCAGCAAAGAGTCCTCCCTTAGACAAGATGGAAAGGCAGGGGCCAGCACCTGAAGGCTCTGCACAGGCCTGCACAGGCATGGTATGGATGCGTTCATTGCACGTGCCCTTTCCCATGGTGCATTTGGTTTTAATCTTATGCACAGGCATGATGGTAAATAGGGATTTCCCCTCAAAGTTCATTGTGGGCATGATTTGCCTTAGATGTGCCCCAAACCAGTCCAGGCTGGATGGACCCACTGCCTGGCATTCCCAGGTATGTTTCAGGTTGTGCTTGGCCACAGAAGGGAGTTGCTAAGGGTTCCTGGGAAGCCCCAGGTCAGTGTGACCAGTTACTTTATTTAGGGAGGGGTGCGTAGCTCCATGTTGGTAGGGTCTCACTGGCTACGTGCCGTGTGTGTAGTTCAAGCTAAGCAGAGTCTTGCCGGTGCATCCCTGCCTCAAAATGGCCTCACAGCCGGGCACAGTCATCTGGGACAGTCGCCTTTCTCATACACACCCAGTCCGTCACAGATCCCACCAGTTTGGCCTTCAGACTAAGCCCCTCCCCCCCCTCCCCCCCCCCCGGCCACTGTGCCCACTCACCCCCTAACCTTACAGTTGTACCTAAGCTAATCCTGTCAGCTCGGCTGCCACCGTCTTCAAAAAACCACAGCCAGCATTTTAAACGTGGAAACCGCGCCAGCGTCGCATCCCGCCCATCACCTAATGCCCCCTGGAGGAAACCCTACATTCTTACCCTGGTATGTGTGCGCTGCGCTACCAAGCCACCCTGCTTCTTGCCATTACCTGTCTGTCTTTGCAGTCCACACCCTCCTGCCAGCTGCTTCTCAGACTCTTTGAAACATATTCCAGTTCAAAGCCTTTCCCTCGCTTTAGCCCCTCACTGGGTACCCAGCTGGGCCGCTCCTGGGTAGCACAGATGCTGCTAAGACAGCCCAGCATCCCCAGGCATCCCCGTGGCTACCCTCTCCACCTTTTCTTGACAGTACTACAACACGCACCGCATGTTACAGATTTATTTGCTGTCTCTGACCTTGCGGTCCTTGGAGGCAGGGATTCCTCATGCACTGCTGAAATTACACCTCACCTTCTGCTTTGAACATGATGGGTGCTTCGTCTTTTTTTGTTTGTTTGTTTTGAATGAGTAAATGCAATCACTAAGAAACCTCTGTAAATGCAATCACTAAGAAACCTCTGTGAAAGGAGGGTATCGCTGGGTTGGAAGATTGCCTGTCTCCCACGTGCACTCTGAGTTTGATCCCCAGACTCACATAAACTGGCTATGGTGAGGCGTGCCTGTCATCCTAGTGCTGGGGATGCAGAAACAGGAAGATCAGGAGTTCAGGGTAATTTGAACTACATAAAGGTCTAGTCAGTCTATCCTTGGGCTAGGTAAGGTCTGCTCTAAAAGGAAAGACCCCCTTCCAGCGGAGACGACTTCCCTACGAGGACACGCCTCTTGCAAAGTATCTCCTTTTCCAGAAGAGGAGAAGAGGAAACACGGCAAAAAGGGCCTGGTGCAGAGCCCCAGTTGCTAGTTTACAGCTGTGAAATCACCGTGGTTTAGCCCAAGACTGACGGAAGGGTGCTCTTTAGGAGGGCACACACTGAAAACACCTGACTCAAGGTGAGGCGGAACCATCCCAATAAACACGTTTTCAATATATGTACATATATATGTGAAAGAAAAATACATATGAAAGAAAAAAGACACACACACATATGAAATAAATGAATGAATAACCTCCTTTGTGTTACTGTGCCTTCCTTTAGAGAACAAGGTATTCTATTGGGTTAGATTCTCATGTCGGCAGAAGGAATCTGGGGACAGGGAGACATCACAACACTCTCAAAGGACAAGAGCTTGAGAGCTACAAGTGTGGCTCAGTGGTGAGTGCCTAGCACTGCCCAAACCCCCAAATGTATACATACATACATATGTGTGCTTGTCATGTACGTATCACAGATAAGAGGACTATGTATGCATGTGTGCATGTGGGCACCACGTAAACCTATAAGAGAGACCTGTCTCTGGGAAGTATTAGATCATTTGAGCTGTGGAAAGGGTCAATTGTCCTTCATGGTGGATAACACACAAGTTCAAAATATTTTATTTTAGGAAAGTATTAGATTTGTTTTAATTTATTTTCTATAGTAATACATTAATCATCACCAATGTAGATATAACCAGTGATTCTTCTTTCTAAATCAGTATAAAAAGGATTTTTTGTTTTCTTGAAAAACTACAAGAAAAATACAACTGCTTTTCTCTTTGCCCAGGTCAGTTACTACAGCTAGATCACACATTTCAATTTGGCTGGCATCAGGTGCTTTTCACAGTATTTATAGAGTTAAAAAGGATTTGCTTAGGCCATCAGCGTGTCAGAGTGGAGTTTGTTTTGAACTACAGTTTGTACCAAATGTGAATGGCTTCTAAACTGCTCATGGCTTTCAAAGTCATAAAAGTAAAAACTTGAGCATTCGGAAGGCAGTTCCCATGTAGCAAATACTCCACACACGTGTAATCTTTTTCCTGTGAGGTAGGGTGCTTTTAGAAATGCCACGCTGGAAATACCTGGGGCGGGGAGGGGAGGGGAGGGGAGAGGAGGGGGGCAGGGGCAGGGTCACAGCTAGAAGGTGAGGCTGGGACTTGATCCAGGTTTGTGTCCCCTTGGCATCTGGCGTGTGAACTACATACAGCCCTTGGGACTACGATCCACTCAGTTTTCACATGAACATGTGTGTACACACAGAGCACGCACAGATAAACCCATGACTGGAATGGGCCATTCCATGCCTTCCAGAAGTCACTGTCACAGCCATACCAGAAACCTCGCACTCAGCCTTGTCCAGGCGGGAGAGCCCGAATGCCCGCCTTCTCTGCATTGCCAACCCTCTGTGTTCTGTATATAACTGGGGACTCCTGGCACACTGCTTTCTGCACACTGCTACTGTCCCATAGATACTGCGTGGCTTGAATTATTCAGTAGTCCTAGATTTCTATGAAAAAAAAAAAAGACCTTGACACAGTATAAAATTTTCCTCTATAAAAGGTACAAAACTTCGATGAGCTCTTTGTTTTTTGTTTTTTTAAATTCTCACTGCAGCTGCTTCTACACCTTGTAGATGCAGTAAAGAAAACTAGGCTATCCGTTCCATTCTCCTTGGGCTTTCTGAACCAATTAGCATTGCTTATTAGCATCGAGATGCTGGTAGAACCATCTGTTCCAGGGTAGGTGGCACAGCCGTGACGCGTAGCTTTTGCCATTTGTCTACCATGGCTGACCTCGGACTGCCAGCGGGCTGCCACTGAAAGGAGCCCAGCAGCATTCTGTCACATAGAAATGCCACCACCTTTGTGGTGACCTCAGGAGCATTGGTTATATAAAATTAGAAGGTGGCATTTTGAGTATGACCTTTGCTTAGTTACAAATTAATTAGGGTCTCAAGACACAATTCAGCATTTCCTTTGCTGTCTTAGGACACAGCTGGACTCCCTGATTTCTTCAGGAGGAATGTAAGGGACTTTGTTTGGACCATGGGTAAGGGGAGACACATAAATCTCTTTCAACATGCCAGAAGGTTTTGATTAATTTAAAACATCTAAATATATCTACACTTAGCAGTGATTAGGCTTTATGATTTCAGCATTTTTTTTTTTTCAAACCTCAACTAAAAGTGATCTCAAACCCAGAGTTTAGCCCATGCATGGGGTGATGGATGGAGAGATGTGAGCTTTGTCTTTTGTCCTCTCATCCGGTTACCATGGACTAATTGTCTGAACCAGAGAGGAAGACACTAAAGTGCCAGGCAGGTGCTTGATTTGTCCGGGGGACACTCAGGGACCAGGACTCAACTTCTTGGCTAAGTGTGAAAGGAAAAGACATAAGCAAGGTGGCAGGAGAAACCTCTGCAACCACTGGCCTCTGTCACGTTGGTTACCCTGTAGCTCAGGAGGCTGAGGTCTTCACCTCTGGTAGCTCTCAGAGTTCTCCATACCAAGGGGTTTGTCTTGGGTAAGAACTACAAGAGAAAACAAACGGCACAGGTAGCAGCTGTGGGCAGCTTGTTCCACATGAGTGCACTCCAGAGAGTGAACACGCTTTTTGTTTCTCTGTTGTTCTGGGGCTTGGTAGTGTGTGTGTGTGTGTGCGCACACACACACACACACACACACACACACACACACAAGGCAGGAAGTCAGACCAGATTCTGGTGAGGTGCTCATTAAGGCAGTTATCTGAGACCAGTGTCTAGGGCTGGGGAAAACCCACAGGGACTGGGCGTTATTTGATAACGACATAACGGTGTGCATCTCTCTTCTTTTCCTCCTCCTCTTCCTCCTCCTTCTTCGGCACACTCTTTATTGGGATATTTAGTGTGTGTATTGGGGGTATATGTGCTACAGTATTTGTGTGGAGGTCATAGGCCTGCTTACAGGAATCATTTCTCTCCTACTCAGAAGTCTTAGTGGCAGGCACCCTTACATTGCTGAGCATCTTGATTATATATATGTTAAGTGAAGGTCTATACAGAAGGCTGGCCTAGATAGTCCCTACTACCTGACATCTCAGAGGCTGTTCTGCGGGGGGGAGTCCCCTCTCCTTCTGGGTCTCTATAGTTAATTATTTTTGTTTTGTTGAGATAGGGTCTCATTATCTAGTCCTGTTTGACCTGGAACTCACTATGTAGACCAGGCTGGCCTTGAACTCATAGATCCACCTGTCTTTGCCTCCAGAGTGCTGGGATTAAAGGTGTGGGCCACCATGCCCAGATCTGTAGTTAGCGTCTAGAGTGGACATGGCTATTTAGTGAGAGAGAGCAGTAGTTATTCAGGTTGGTGTGTGTGTATACACGTGTGCATGCTTGTGTATGTGCATGTGTGTGCATGCATGTGGCATGTGTGTGTTACTCTATTTTCAAAGAACATCCCAATGCATGGCTATAGTCCCTGGGCAAGGGACATGCAGTTACAAAAATAGCCTTGGTACTATCCTGGCCTGGGGTCTCCAAGAGGGAGACTATTCTTAGGAGTGTCTCTGTCCCGAAGGGACTCTTCTCCGCCATTTGGCCAAAAAGATTTCTTTTTGAAGAAGCAATTTGGAACAGAGTCAAAACCTCGGGCTGCAAGGAAGTGGCCAGTTAGGCCACTGGGCCAAGCTCCAGCCATGGAGGCAAGTTCTATCCTCTCATGCTCTTGACTTTTGGCCCAAGATCCACTGCAGTAGGAGTTGCAGGAAGGCAGGTTCACAGTCTGTGCCCCTCTGCTAATGGAGAAGCCATGAGTCAGCCTGTTCTATTCTCTGTTGCCTTCAGACTCCAGTGACAATCAAGGAAAGCAGGAAGAGGGGAAAGGAAAGCCATAGAAAAATAAACACTTCCTTGCGCTTCACTTGGAACAGAGCAGCTCTTCTGATTGCCCTCCCCCCCAGCCCGCTGTTTCCCGCCTCTGTGTAGGAACACATTTTCTCCTTACCTGATGAGAGTTCAGGGTGTATCCTGTGGGAAAACAGGAGCAAGATGTAGAAGATAAAAGCCAGGCAGCCAAAGATCACACCACAGACCAGGAAACTGTAACTGCCCTGGGCCTGGAAGATCTGCCAGAGAGGAACATGGAGAGCGCCGTTAAATCCCCCGTGATGGTGCACCGGAAAAATGGCTGCCTTCGGCTCTTGCAGTCCTCAGTCAGGCTGGGGCACCCTACCAGACACAGGAATGTCGGAGCGGTCTTCCCAAGGTTACAGGTCTGGTGAAGACATAAGTCCCGCTCTAAAGCCAGGGTTGGACCTGTCTATCCCCCTTCAGTTCTATGGTCTAGAACTTTCTGGAAAACTCCATATATCATTGAAATTTCAAACACAATGAGATGTTTCTATACCTAACCTAAGTGAAACTTTGCAGAAGGTGTGTGTGTGAGAGAGAGACAGAGAGAGAGAGAGAGAAAGGCCTTTTGACCTTTTATTATGAAAATTTAGAACACGTCAAAGTAGCAAATAGAACTTTCATAGACCACCAACTTAAGAAACCACACTATGTCCAGTATGGTGGCTCATGACTTTAATCCCAGCACTCAGGAGGCAGAGACAGGCGGATCTCTGTGAGTTCGGGGCCAGCCTGGTCTACATAGCAAGTTCCAGGACTACATAGAAAAACTATCTAAAATTAAAGAAAAAAAGAAAGAAAGAATAGAAAAAGAAGAAAGAAACCATGCCCAATCAAACCCCAGACATGGCATTTCAAGGCAGAGGCCATCCAAAATGTAGCTCAACCCCCTTGTCGGGTTGAAGAGAAAGGGGTCTCCAGTGGCTTGAGGAGGTTTTGGAGGGTATAAACCTCGGCTAGGCAGCACTGCTGGCTATTTCTCAAAGCCAGCCTAGGGCAAGCTGCTCGATTTATTTATGTCTCAGGCTCCTGTGCTGTAAAAAGCCTGGCATCTCTTGTATGGTCGTCAAGGAAAATAATGTTGATGTCAATTTTTGATTTCCTGGGAAACAAAGGTAACATGGGCATGTTGAAGGAAAGCCAGGGAGTGGGCAGGGCAGGTGCTGGGCGTGAGCGGGGTCCTGCTTGGCATGGCCACAGACTGGGAGACATGGACCCGGGCAGGATGGATAAAGAACACTGCCAGACACAAGGCACACCATCTGGGCTCTGAGGGCCAACAGCATTCTCATGGGGGCCCCTGGCCCCGGGCCCAGACAGCCGTGTTTGCTTTGGATTCATGCGTTTAAGTCATTAAGGTCTCCACATCCCACACTCAGAGGCCTGGCTTTTGAGTCTGGCTGGCTTGGAAACAAAAACGGCTAGCTTCAGCCTGGTGGGTTCCTGCAGGCTATGTGGGATTCAGGAAGTGATAGCTTGGACTTAAAGGTAAAGGAGTGCTCCCCAACCAACCCTCATCCCATCCCATGCCACATCCACCCCCAGAGGACTCCACCTACCAAACCAACCAGCATCTGCAGGACCATCTCGCCAATTCCTGCCCCAGTCACCAGCACTGTAGTTGCACAGCCTAGCCAAACAAGAAGGGAAGGTTTGATGAGACCAAGCTGAGGATGTAGCAATGAGCTGTCAGAATCCAGAGCATTCTGGGATGCCTCTGGAAGGTGTAAGGGACCGCTGTGTATTCCTAAGATACCTGGGGCTTTGATCTGCGAGTACTTTGAGAATGTTTCTGTCCTACTATTCATGTCTATCTCTCTCTGTTTGTTTGGTTGGTTTGTTTTGTTTTTTGAGACAGGGTTTCTCTGTGTAGCTTTGGATCCTGTCCTGGAACTAGCTCTTGTAGACCAGGCTGGTCTCGAACTCACAGAGATCCGCCTGCCTCTGCCTCCCGTGTGCTGGGACTAAAGACGTGCACCACCAATGCCCAGCTCATGTCTCTTTCTTGTTCTCAACCCTTCAGTTGTTCAAAGCTGTGAGGCCTGGCATTCAGGGCTCCTCTCAGCCTGACCATTGCCTGCCTTTCCGGAGAGATCCGAGACCTTCGGCGCTTACCTAAGCGTCAGACCTGGAGTCTAAGGCCTAGCACCCCTTGCCATGTGCCCTTCTCTAGCGTGCAGGCCCAGGACAGGCACTGGAAGCCAGGCCCCTGCACCTTCAGGACAGGTCTAAATGCGTTATGTGGTTTGCAAGGCCATCTCTCACCCTGGTGGCTCCCAAGCTACCCTTCAGCCAGGGTAACCTGACGGTGTGACCTGTGTTGCTCCCTCTCTCGGATGCAGCCCTTTCCTGGCCCGCTGAAGACTTCTCGCCCTCCGCCAGGTCATGTGTTGTGCCGAGTTTAGCTTTCCTTCGAGAACATCCTCCACAGACCCTGTGCCTAGAATGGCAGCCTCTTCTCCAGCCCTGGAAGCCCCTGCGCCCAGCACATGTCTGGATAGTTCTGGATAGTTCTGCCTCCTCCCAGCTCTGCCCCTCAGGCCGATGCCTGCCCTGCTTGCGCTTTTACAGCCTTCCATCCCCATTGCTTTCCTTTCCCACCCTTTTCCCAGTGCGGGGCAGCTCACATCCCCTCAGACTTCTGGACCGGACACTGCTCACTCCCGTCTCTGAATTTCAATTCCGCACGTCAGCAATAGCGTCACAGACTTGCAGGCAGGGAGCCCTGTGAGCCGCCGGTGATGCCAGCCATTCAAGAGCTGTCCATTTTCTCCCACGCAGAGCATTTGTCTTTGGGTTGATTTTGCGGTGCTGGGGAGCAAACCCAGAACCTTCTACCTGCAAGGCAAGTGCTCTACCACTGAGGTACAACCCTGCCCAGCAGAGGTAGGCTGCCGCCGCCGCCTCCTCCCTCCTCTCTTTCCTCCTTTTTTAGGTAGGGTCTCGCTATGTAGCCCTGGCTGACCTAGAACTTATGGAGATCTGCCTTCTTCTGCTTCCCGAGTATTAGGCTTACAGGCATGAGCCACCGTGCGACTGACAGGCTCAGTGAGAAGAAAAGAAATGAGGTCACTCCAGGTCACAGACCTGCAAATGTAGATGTGGGTTGATGCTCGTGTCCGCAATGTCCTCAAGGCCTACACTCTCTCTTGTCCCTTTCTGGGGCTGTGTTGGAGGGCCCAGCACGGGTCTAGAAGCTGTGAGATGGGACACATAGCAGGTACAGGCCTGAGTCAGTGGGTCACAAAGGAGGGGGACACTCTCTCCATGGAGGTCAGAGGTCTGGAAGGGCACAGAGCTGAGGAGGCAGGTGCACACCAGGAGTGGCTATGGCCAAAGCACGGTAGCTCCAAGTAATTGCTGCGTCATCAAGGGACTCCCAAGTAGTTAGTGTGGCCAGACCGCAGACCGACTCACTCAGAGGACCTTCGGCAGCAGCAACGCGGAGGGAGCGTGGCCTTGCGGCGTCCCCACGCCCGGGTGCCGTCAGAACAGGCCGCCTATCTGCTCCGTGGCATCCCACCCAGAGGAGCCTGGGCCCTGGATGAAGCGTACAACTCCGGGGGATCCCCATGCTGAGCCAGGGGGTGAGAGGGAGGGGAGACCGGAGGGCAACGAGGCAAGTCCAGACCTACGAAGGCAGAGGAAGCGACTGCGGATGGCAGCGCTGTTCAGTATGCCATCTAGTCAGTGAGGAGGGGGCTGAATTTGAGCCCAGACCGTGAGAAGTGACAGGAAGATGGAGTAGCGTGGTCACTGATGGGTTCACCCCTTAAAACTGACGGGAGGACACTGTTTCATGGCTTAACTGAGAGTCTGAGTACTTTGGCCCCCCGGGGAGTTGCCTCCCCTGCTGCCAGGGTGAGCTGGGGGAAGGGACGGTGTCTCATGGGCATGTCCCCTGCTCTTTGCAATGTCCTTAGCAGCGAGCCTGCATGTTCCGAGGATGGCTCAGGCTGCCTCTGCCCTCAGTTCCATCAAGGCTGGGGCTGCCTCTGAGAACCACAGCTCGAAAGAATCCTCCCTGACTTGAGATGTGTCTCAGTCGTGTGTTGGACCCTAACACTTAGAGGATCCAGAGACTCAAAGGCACTTGACTCATTGACTCATCCAATCACATGATTTCTCTGTTCTTCTTCTGAGTTAAACACACACAGGACACTATGGCAGCCCATATGTCCGCTGTAGATTCACAAACAGCACCATGCCATTATGACAGAAAAGAAGGAAACAGACAAGGAAGCCGCGAGACTTCCCTGTGGCCTGCCAGGTTACATACAGGACACACCGAAAGCCATGGACAGGACTCCCGTGACCAAACACGCCCGCTCTCTAATGTCAGGGGGCGTTTTGATTTTTTTCTGGTGAAAGAAAGTCCAGGCCCAGAATACCACAGCAAGCAGGGAGCAGGAGAGGAGGAGAGGAGGTGGCCTCCACGGCAGAGAGTGTTTCTGGGTCGCTCTGCCACCTGCACTTACCTTTGTATTGGAGGATGTCCTCAGTGTAGGCCAGCATGCTGGGGAAGGTGCTACTCAGGAACAGCCCCAGGCTTGCGGTCCCCACGAACAGGAAGATGACGTTGTAGGAGAAAATAAGAAGCAGCAGGAATGTCACCACCACTCCCACCTGTCACAGCGGAGGCGTGTGCAATTAGAGCGGGCACAAGGCTGGGCACCCTGGAGAAAGGGCAGCCTCGCTGGCCCCAGGAGAATGGTGTGGCCCGTGCGCCACCCTGTGGTCACACTGATACCTGCACCGTCCCTAGTTCAGGACCCAGGGAATACTGCACAGGAAGGGGAGACCAACTGCAATCCTAGCGATCACCCGAATAAGCACCGCTGGTCCTAGGGTCTTCTCTGAATCCAGGTCATCAACGTTCCCCCTCCCGCTGCTGGAGGTGGGCTAATGCCCCCTCTTCTAGGAAGTGTTGATATTTTACTCTAGCAGCTGAGTTCCAGGCTCCAGAGTGAGGAAGCCATGAGCCAGCAGGGTGGCTGGTGGACATTCGGGCCCCACCCTCTGGGAATCCTACACAGGCACCCAGGAGCCAGGTTGGTGCCTCCTAGATTTCACTTAGATCTCAGGGTTGGAGCTAACCAATGGACAGCTCAGATTGCATGCTCAGACATCCTTGTGGCTCAGCCAAGGCAGAGTTTTGCTAAAATAACCCAGTTCCTATGTTCTTTAAAAATGTTTTTATGTAAGTGTTGAGTGATTCCTATGCAAAAGCCACCCGGGGAAGAAAGCTGAGCAGCACAAAGCCAGGGTCTCAGGCCCGGGGTGTAGGTCCACGTTGAATGCCTCTTAGCTATGCAGCCCTGAAGTAGCTGTCTCCATGAACTCTATAGTCTCCATCTTTACACCAGGAGTTAGCAAGGGAGTGCTAAGGCTGGCAGTGAAATATGATACAAGGCTTGAAGTGTTAGGCTTCAGCAATTGTTCTCGTACTCTAGTAACTTCTGAGTGGTTTTCCCACCCCAAACGCTGGGAGACAAACCCAGGGCTTGGTGCACATTTGACCGGTACTCCGCCTCTGAGCTATATCCCCAGCTCTGTGCTCAAAGGAAGCTTCATGTTCTTTACCAAGTCCTAGCTTGGACGGGAAAATGTTCCTGGGTTTGGGCTGTGCATGTAGGCCAGTGTTAGAACACTTAGCCTGGGGTGCCCAAGGCTCTGGGTTTGATCCTCAGCACCACAGAATAAATAGTATCCTAGGAAGTGTTTGTGTGTCTGTTTCTAGGAAAATAAATATACAGACCTAAAAATCATGCAAAAGTAACCACAGCTAGACCAGATCCCCTCCTCCATTCGCAGATGGAGGACTGGGGCAGGCTGACCTTCGGAGAGTCACAGCAGACCTTGGGGGGGCTTAACCCCCCCCCAAGAGGGACGCTAGTGACGCTAGCACATGGACCCCATTATCTCTGCCTCAAGTTCCCTCAGAAGAATCACCCTCAGACTTACCCTTCCTGCCCTAGAGAAAGTCAAAAAGAAACTGTGGCTGAAAATGAGCCTGCCCCTTCCCCACAGAGAGGCCACTTCAAGGCCTTCTTCCCTGTGGTAAAAACACAAAGGGCTGTGATGGTGCACACCTGTAATCCCAGGGTTTAGGACTCCGATTATGCGTTTGTAGCAGCCTGAGCTACACAGTAAGGCTTTGTCTCAACCAAACCAAACCAACCCTGAAGTGGAGGAGCTGGGGGATGACTCCGCAGTTAAGAGCACTGCTGCTCTTTCCGGGGGCCTGGGTTTGATTCCCAGAACCTGCATGATGGCTCACAGTCTTCTGTAACTCCAGTTGCAGAGAACCGGACACCCTCTTATGGCCTCAGTGGGTACCAGGCATGTGAGGGGCACACGTTCAGGCAAAGCACCCCTGCACAAGCCCCTGGAACCCTCATGAAGGTGGAAAGCTAAAACCAACTCCTCAGGGCTGTCCTATGGTCTCCACAAACATCCCATGATCCAGGCACAACCCCTGACATCACACACACACACACACACACACACACACACACACCTACTACTATTACTACTGTTGCTGCTGCTGCTGCTGCTAAATTAAAGGAACAGAAGTTACAGATAAATCTATGGTTTCAAATATAACATATTGCTTTAGCACAGATGACCCCCCCCCCCACAGCTCTGTTTATTCCTTCTTTCTCTCTGCTCAGTTCCTGAGCATGGCCAGGATTCTATCTGGGGTCTCAGTTCACATCCCATTGGGTTCAGATGTCTCCATGCAAGGGGCACTTACGGTCCTTACAACGAAGATGTTAGTCCAGAACTCCAGACACACATACGAAACTGCTGCATAGGCACAAATCACCTGGACCACTGGCAGCGTGACCCCGACTGGATGTGGTTTCCTCTGCCTGTCTTTCTCTGCCCAGCAACTTAACTGTGAGGAGCTGTGTGTGTCAGGGTGGCGGAACCCTCGGGGCTGGGCACGTCAGCTTAATGATTAGGAGAAAGGAGAGAACTGGTGTGCTGGAGGGAAAACCCCAGGGTAGTCAACTGCCGCCGTGTTCTGGTTAAAGACTGGCTCAGAGTCTTAGGCTCAGGGCACCATCAAGGACGACTCTACGTATAGGAAATGAATAAAGGGGCAAAGGCTGGGTTTTTAGGGTATTTTTGTAGCTTGAACCTATAGGTAGTGGGACCCTGACCCCATGGGAAATCCCGAGGTCACTGGAGGCATGTTGTTGAAGGGGAGTATCCCTTCCTCTCTGTCCTTTCTCCCTGGCTCATGACATGAATAATATGCCAAGCCCTACTCCAGCCTTTGCTCTCCAGCATCCCATAGACTAGATCATAGTCTAGAACACCCCAGAGCCAGAGCCAAACTAACCCTTTTTCCCTTTATTGTTACCTTAAGCATGTCACTGTAGTGATGGACAGGGTCCATCCCTACATGTTCTCACTCCAGTCTCCTCCTTGAATCCTGCTCCCTTTCTCCCCACTCAGAAAAGTCCCTGCTCATTCTGCCCCATGAAACGCCAGGGAACCTTTCTGCCTAGCTCTGCCCTCACCCAACCCTCTCCCTCCCTCAACTATTCTGCAAGAGTGAACATCTCCCCGACCACAGCCAGAAGTGCTGTGTCTACTGCTTATTTATTCATGGACAAGTTCTCTCTATGTAGCCCAGGCTGACCTTGAACTCAGTCCTTCTGTCTCCACCTTCCAAGTGCTGGGACTGTAGCAGGGCACCACTATACTCCTACCTGGGAAGTCTTTCTTTCTTTCTAAGTTTGTTTGTTTTGTTTTGCTTTAATGTCATGTGTAAGGCTGTTTTGCCTGCTTAGATGTCTATGCACTAAATGTGTGCACTGCCTGAGGAGGACAGAAGAGGGTGTCAGGTCCCCTGAACCTGGATTTACAGAGAGCTGTGAGCCACCCTATGGGTACTAGAATCGAACCTGGGTCCCCTGGAGGAACAGCTAGTACTCTTAGCCACTGAGCCATCTCTCCAGCTTGGGAAGTGCTTTCTTACAGTGGATTTCCTAGAAAGTAGTGAGTTCCCGGTCCCTGGAGTTATTTAAACAGAGACTGGCAGGGATGTCACAGCAATGACCCACACCTCAGTGGAAGGTTGACCTACAGGTACCCTGTGGGTTCTGTAGTCTGGAGCCCTTTGTCATAGGTGGTGACATGGCTCTTTCTTTATCTATTGCTTGGCCCAGACCCTGTTCCCAGCCAAGCCAGTCCCTTTGCCTGGCTAACATGCTAGTCTGGCCGTCTGAGACTCTCCCAGAGAGAGCTGCCAAAGGCAAATCCCAAGTCAGGCCAGAAGCATAGACCCCAAAGCCTTGCTAAACAGCGGGGCACCGTGGGAAGTCCAGGAGGACAGGGCTGAGACAGACCCTCATCCCCCAGGCAGATGTCAGCTTAGGCTCTGCCTTCTGTTCCATAGTAATCACCCACTGTCTCTTCTGTCGATGCTTTTAAGGTTGCAAAATCAGAGGCCCAGACGGGGAGGGACTTTCCCAAGGCTACACAGCAGGCTCCTCTCCCTTACTCCGCCCTGCCTTGCCAATATCTGTCCTCCTCCATTTCTACCTCCTTCCTGCTCTGGAAGAATACAGTCCTGAACAGTCTTGAGCAGCGGCAAGGCCAGGAATAAAGTCTGTGTTTCTAAGAAGAGAGAGGAGGCCACTTGGTCACTTACCACATTGATGAACACCATGGTGGCTGGCCTCATTCTGGAGGACACAGGGATGGAGATGAGCCGACCCAGGGTGATGAAGCCCCAAAAGAGGCTGGGGAGGTAACCAGCCATCTTGTGTCCGACAGACAATGGCTTCTCCACAGCATAGCTGTACACAAAGGCGGAGTAAGCACCCTGTGGAGAGTGGACAGGGAAAACCTCACTGGGCACATCAATGCCTCTAGTGGCTCAGCCCAAGACGCCCTGGGAGCCAAGATCACATGGCACACTCACACTCAAGCTGAGGACAGGATGGGTACCACAGTGGCTGGAAGGAAAAGGGCTTAACCTCACTTTACACATGAAGGAAAGAGGAGATGGGTCCGCACTCGTCCTAGAGTGGCACAAGTCCCAGCAGGTCTGCTGTGGGCTGGGGCATGTGAATAGGGTCTTCCCTTAGGAGTGCCCCTCCCACAGGAGTCCATCACTCAGCCGATCAAGACGTCCCTGACTTAGAAGACTTCTAGAAAGGGCACTGAGTTAGAGTAAAGGAGGTCACCCATTGAATGGGCAGCTGGGCTGGAGTGTGGCTGGTGTATGACATTAGCCTGGGAAGCTCCATTTGTAGCGCATGCCAAGAAGGCCGAGCGCACCCTATAGGGCGGCCCCTCACATGGCAACGGGGCTGTGAGCTTTCAAAAAATGTGGGTCACAGCTGCGTATGGCGCATTTGGGAGAAGGATGAAGAGTTCAAAACCTGCCTAGGCTCCATTTGATCTCGGCCAGAACAGAGCAAAGCACCTAAAACTGGAAAAAAAATTTTTTGGGGGGGGGCACACAAAATTGGAAATAAAACAAACAAAATACCAGACAGGCCCTCTCTGGGATTCACAAAATAAAGGCAGTTGGTGGGAGCAGAGGGTTGGGCTGTGGGAGATGGGCAGGACCCTGGTTCATTGCTCTCCTCTGGCCAGTCCAGGCTTGGGTGTCGGGGTAGAGGCCTCTCAGTAGAGCATGCCTTCGGAGGAAGGCTCACCATCATCCCGTCTGTCATGAACAGGACCAGAGCGGCTGTGATGTGGATAGCAAAGAAGGAGTACGGGACTCCCCGGAAGTTCTTCCTCTGACAGCAGCCGAACAGGTCCTCCTGCCCTGAAGGAGGCACAGAAGGGCGGGGCTGACCAACTGCTCCCTCCCCTCTGCTCACCCAGCTAGGACAGCGGCAGGGGCTGCTTGCTGCCTCCACCTCCTCTAGTAGAGCAGCCTGGATAGATGGCAAGAGCCCGCACCTGGGTGTGGCTGAAACTTGGGGGCCAGCGAGGGGGTGTCTTCCTTCTCAGCCGGCCGGGTCTCCAGGGCAAGCTCGTCTGCAGACAGGAGCAGTGGGTTCCGCTGGGGGCAGGTCAGCAGCCGCTCCTTGGACAGCAGTAACAGAACAGCCAGGGGCACCGGGAGCTGAGGGCAGCAGAGGGTCAGGCGGGCCTGGCCTGCAACATTTGGCCCATGCGGCAGGCTCCCAGTCCAAGCTGTCCACCTCACCCAAGGGCCTTTGCCAGCCCGTGAGCCAGACATATGAATACCACACAGGCTCGGTGTGAGCACTGATGGCCTATTTCTCACAGGAGAGAGGGGAGCCTTTCAAAGCCTGGACTTAACAAGGGTCCTCTGCTACTTAGGCCAGGTTCTGGGTGACTGTCTGCTGACGCCCTTGCTCCCGATACTGCTACAGCAGAGTGTCTCTTGGTCCTGTGAGTCACAGCTCTATAAAATGTGATTGTGGGTGGGAGTCTGGGAAGGAGGCTCAGCAGTGAAGAACGAGCATGTGCTGTTTTTGCAGAGGACCTGGACTTAGTCCCCAGCTCCCACATGGTGCTTCACGACTGTCTGTAACTCTAGTTCCTGGGGCGCCGACACCCTTTTCTGGCTCAGGGAACAGTGCCTGTCTACCAAGCACAAGGCCTCTGGGTTCTATCCCTGGCACTATCAAGGGGTGGGGAAAATGTGCTGAGAAGATTTTTATCTCATTTTCCAGAAGGCTCAAGGTTATTGTAGAGCCACATATGTTAAGACTGGAAGAGACCTGGGAGGCCAACTGGACAGTGTGCGCAGAGTTCCCACACACGGCCAGCACTGGCGTTTGATTCTGGCCTCCACGTTCCTACCTCTGGGCCGCCAGAGTGATGGTATATCCTTGGAGGGCACTGAGCTCAGTTAGGAGCGTGATGGCTAGGCTAGAAAACTCAGGCATGGATAAGTGCCTATTCCCCTCCCCCAACCAGCTCTCTGCTCTTCACAGAGAGCCACCTAGTCCCAAGGGTGCTCCCTAGCCCAATAGGAAACTCCTCCTACTTCTGAGGTTGCCTGGAGAAGCAGCCACTGCCTCCCAGGTGTCCCTGCCCTGGTTCAATCGCCTTCACTACCAGGAAGGTCTTTAGCGAGTCTAACTTCTGGCCTTCCAGCTGTGGCTGCAGCCTGGGTCCTTTGCTGAGGGAGGAGACATTGCGAAGTTCCACAAGTGTTTACACGTAGCCAGCAATGGGCCAGGCAGGAGTAGAAGCCAGGCAGACATCCAACCTGGCAGAGCACTGCTCTTAGGGAGCCTCTTGTACCCCTAAAAAGATGCTCGCTCACCCCAGCCTGAAGATGAAAAGCCACCCAAGCCCATGGCGACGCCCTCCCTAGGGAGATCTTAAGAGAGCCTATTTCAACACTCCAAAGCCAGTCAAGGCCACAGTTGGGTGTGGCGCTACACACCTTGAGTCTCGGCTTCTCCAAAGGCGGGGTTTAAGATCAGCGTGGGCAACATAAGTGTGGTCCCAACTCACAATATTCAACAACAAGGTCAAGTTCAAATAGCCCTTGGAGGCTGTAAGGCCACACATGGAGGCCTGTGTGGCAAGAGACTTGTGTCCCTATGCTGGGGAGACCCAGCTCTCCCTCCAGTACCTGGGGAAACAGGAAGCAGCAGACAGCCTTAGAGAAAGCCAAGGGGAAGCGGCTGGACTCAAGGCCTGGCACTTAGGAGGCCTTTCTAGGGAGGTGGGAGGGAAAGGCTTCACCACAGATTGGCTGGCACGCTGTAAGGAACATACCTCAGTTTTACAGGCACCCCATTCAGGGACACCAGTGCCACCCTGGAAACCAACCAGCGCCAGGCAGGTAGGTGTGTATGTGTGTGAGCACAAGGAAGCCAGTCCATTCACTTCCGTATTCCTTCTGTGGTGGGCTTCTTACGTTCAGACAAAAACAAATAAGGGAATACCCAGAAAATCTTGTAGCAAACAGCCTCTCTAGTCTGCACCTTCTTGGGGAAAACAGACCCTGGGCCTGGGCAGGCTTCCCTGCATGCAGAGTCCTAGCAGGGATGCCTTGGACGACAAAGGTTCAGAGCTGCCTTGATCCAAAATGGTGGCCATGGGCATAAAAGGTACAGAACGCAGGGAAAGTGGTGTCTTGCTGAGGAGCCACCCTGACTTCCCAGCCCAGGGAAAGGAAGGCTATTTGGGCTGAGACCAGGCTGCTCCCTACCTCCCTATCGGGACCTCCGGCCAGTGAGGTGTGACACCCCTCTGCATGCCCGGTATGGTGGGGGCTTTTAGTGCTATATGCAGACTTTGCCCTGAAGTGTTGCAATAGCCAACTGCCTGTGCAGGACTAGGGACACCTACTACAGAGAGGCCCAAGTGAGAAGCCCCACACAGGAACGCTCCCACAGCCGGACTATTGGCCACCTGGTATGGCCTCACTTCCAGTCCAGATAGGTCAGAATCAGGAGGTAATTAAGAGGGCCTGGGTGGTTACTGCCAAGCCTGGTGGGAGTGGGGGAATGCCCCCTGGGTTTACAGGGGGACCCTCCTGAGTTAGAAAGCTTGGGAGGTTTCTAGGTGAAACCTTGGTAGAAGTCAACGCTGACTCGGCCAGGTACACAAATGGGCCTGAGTAGCAAAGCTGGTCCGGTCAGTGATCTCTGTGCTGTTTAGTTTCTTGTTAACTTGACCCAAACTGGGCTCTCATGGAAACAGGGAACCTGAATTGAGAAAATGCCCGCGTCTGACTGGCCTGAGGTCGTATCTGTGGAACATTTTCTTGATTTGTGCTTGACGCGGTAGGTGGTATTGCCCCTAGACAGGTAGTCCTGGGTTGTTTACGAAAGCAAGCTGAGGGGACAGCTGGCTCAGTTGAGATCACTGGCTGCTCTTCCAGAGGACCCGGGTTCAATTCCCAGCACCCACATGGCAGCTCACACCTGTTTGCAACTCCAGCTCCAGGGGTTCGGATATCTTCACACAGATGTACACCAAGGAACATAAAATAAGATTATTTTTTAAAAAGCAAGCCGGATAAGCTGTGGGGAACAAGGTAGCCACCAACGTTCCTCCATGGGTTCCGTTTCATTCAGTTTCTGCCTGCTGGTTCCTGCCCTGGCTTTCTCTCCATGACGGATTATAAAGTGTAAGCCAAAATAAACGCTTTTCTCCTACGAGTTGTTTTTGGTGAGTGCTTTGTCACAGTTATAGAACCAAACTAGGACAGCCATGGCTGACAGGCTACCACTCTAAGGAAGCAGGAACCCAAGGAGTAGGGTCCAGGAGATCCCCTTCAGTGATGAAGGGTCCCAGAGGAGGAGCCACTCTGTGCCATGGCCTCTTGGTCATGGAGGAACAGATATGGTTTTCACAAGGCCTCAGAGAACTCGGAAGTCGACCTTGATTTCCACTGTGTAAACATGTTCACTGCCTTCCTTTCTCGGGGATTGCCAACACAGGCACAGTGAGGGACCTTGGGGATGGGAGATGTCATTCTGTAAATATGTTTCTCTTATTGGTTAATGAATAAAACACTGTTGGCCAATAGGAAAGCAAGATAGGCAGGACTAAGAGAATAGGAGGATTCAGGGAGAGGTAGGAGAATCAACATGGAGAGACTTGAGAGAACATAGGTCTGGGCCCTCTCTCCGGTAAGATGAGACCGCCGTGTGGAAATACTTAGATTAATAGAAATGGGTTAATATTTAAGACGGAGCTAGCCGATAAGAAACTAGTAACTGGCCGACAGCTTTATATCTAATACAGTGTCTCTGTGTGTTATTTGGGGCTGGTGTGACTGTGGGACCAGGCTTGCGGGAAAACTGCTTGTAACACCTTGGGGGTGATTCCTACCGGCCACTTCTCTATCCTGGCTGCACACCGTGGGCCCTGGCATGTTTCATGGGTCTGAAGGTTCTGTGCTGGGAAGCTGTCCCCCAGCTTCCCACCCCACCTTTACCAGATACACTCACATTAATGAGAGCCATGATCCAGAAGGCATAGGATACGTGGTTCTCTGTCGAATCCTTTGGGGATGGCCTGGGGAGCGTCTGGTTTGACCATGGCTGGGTTGCTGCATGATGTTGGCCCAGGACCCGGGACGCATGGAACAGGTGTCTTCTGGAGGTGGCATTGGCTGTGCTATTAGCAGGAAAGCAGTTGGCCTCTGACAGGAAGGGATCGGCAATCAGGGGGCTCAGCAGAGCACCAAAGCCGACGAAGAAATGGAGGACCTGGGTGAGGGGTGGGCACCACTCAGCCTGGTCCAGGACCTGCATCCAGAGGGTGCAGCCCCCCCTCCCCTTTACCTTGTGCCCCAGCCAGGGTCCCCCTGGCTGACCCTAGAGTTGGGAGGAAGACTCAGGAAGTAGGAGGGGGAAGGAAAAATGTCGAGAACATACTTGATGCCTGGGGTGTGGCAGAAGTCAATCCTTCCTCCCTCTTAATTCCCCAGCCTTATTCACACTGGTGCTGTGCCTGTCATGGTAGTCAATTACATCAGCTTGATTGGATGAAGACATACCCAGGGCACTAGGAAAGCTCCCCTCTGGAGATGTCTGTGAAGGCATTTCCAGGGCCACTTAACTAATGTGGGAAGACCCTCCCTGAATGTGGGTGACGCCATCCCATCAGCTGGGGGCTGAGGCTGGGTAAAAAGGGAAAAGGAAATAGCAAGGCCCTGGCATTCCCCTCTCTGTTTCCCGGTCGGTGTCAAGGACTGAGCCGCTCCTAACCCCGTTCCTTCCCTGCCGTCAGGGACTGCTCCCCCTTGAACTGTGAGCCACATGCACTGGTGACTGGAAGGAAGGAGGAGAGGAGGAGAGACACGGGGGAACAGACAGTGAGCCCTCAGTAACACTGCCTTTCCTCTTTAGAGAACTTTTGTTAACACTGGGGTTCCTGGAGAGCCCAACAAGACAGGCCCCCTGGAGAGATGAAGAAACCCAAACCCAAGTGCTAGGTTACTGATGGTGTTGTGATCAGAACAGGCTGAGCCACCGCCATCCCAGGGGAGGGGCTGGGGAGCTCCCTGCACTGTGCCCACTATCCCAGCCCCACCCCCACCCCCGCCCGCCCCCCAGTGCAGCTCACCTGAAGGAAGAAGGCCGAGTCCTTCTGGTATATCCTCACCAGCTGCATGTTGGCCACGGTGTCGATGCAGCCCATGGCGAGGCCCGCCAGCGCTATGACCGAGGCCAGTACTTTCACATCGTGGCAGAAGGGGATGACAGCGAATACCAGGGAGATGGCCAGGGTAGAGGTGAAGAGGGCCCATAACGATTGGGCCAGGCTGAGCAGGGGAGAGCTGGAGTCAGCAGAGGAGCCCAGGGCCTTTCTGGGAAGCCCCTGCCCCTTGCCATTGCCTGCCACCAGCAGGAAAGGTACTGCTCGCAAGCTGTGAGTTGCAGGCAGGTGGGTGAGTAAACTCATGTCCTAAGTGCAGCAATGTCTTCCCATGGCGTCCATGTGTACACCGGATGTCACCAGATGTCATACCGGCACTCCCAAAGCTCAGCTACCATTTTGCTTTGCGTTGCTAACACCTTAAATTATTCACTTTAAGCAGTTCTATGAAACAATATTCCTGTCCCTCTCAGGGAGGCTACCCTGAGCATCTTCAAGGGACCAGTGTCACATATCTAAAGGTATATGGGGACACAGGATGAGGCTGAGTCTGGAAATCCTCAGCTGGGCCGGCAAGAGTAGGGCCAGATAAGCTACATGTGCCCTTCACACAGGAATTGACAACAGCTGTGTTTCCAGGCAGAACCAAGCTGCCAGGAAAAAGACCACAACAGAATTTGGGTAATTTAGTGACCCCCCCCCCTTCAAGGACGGAGGTCAGGGGCTATCCCCGACTGAGACCAGTCTGAGCAGTTCCCCGTTCAGACAGACATCAGAACAGCCTTCGGAGGGCTGATGAGAGAGCCATGTCAAGGTTCTTTTGGCGGTGACTTTAGCCTGATAACCAACTGCCCGGAGAAAGGACCAAAGGCTTGTGTATTTAGGACCACTGTACGTGCTGTGTTGTGGGGAGGGGGAAACTCGGGTTGTGGAAGAATGCCCTCAGATTACGGGGAGAAGTGAGTCAAGACCACCTCTGAGGTTCCAGGACACCGGAAGGGCAGAGGTGATCCCCAGGGGTAGAGCAGATTGTCTTTTGCCAACCCTTGACTCTGACCCCCTGGGCCGGCACTCAGCCATCTCGTCTTGTATCTGATTAAAGCCTTTGTCAGAAGAGCTCTGTTGATAACAGCGGTTCATTATTTTGTTATTTTCTCATTTCCAGGCTGATCTGCTGAGGAGATTACTGTGCATGGCCCTTGTCTGTTCCCACTCGGAACCTGGGGTCACACTTGCTTCAGGCCAAGCTTAAGAGGACGAGGGAGGTGGCTGGAGCGAGGTGGTCTGTTCAGGCTCCGGTCTCACAGCCCTCCCTCGGTCTCTGGTATGGCAGTCTCTAGCCCTGGCTGTCCAGCTGCCCTACCGCAGTGTTTGCTGGTGTTTCTGCTTCCTGCTCATTTGCCTCTTCTCCTGGACCCAGCACAGAGGGGTTGCCCATGCACACAGGCGTGATGGAGATGGCACACCGCTCTTGTGTGTGTGTTCAGCAACCCATTACCATTACCTCACTCACCAGGTCCAGTGCAAACACTCTGAAGAAGTAATGCCTGCCACCCTAGCACTCTGGGGTAGGAGGAAGATGGAGAGTTCAGCACAGCTCAGGCTACGTAGCAAGACCATTTATCAGAAACACGACAGAAACCAAACAATTGGGTGAGAGCCGGGAGAACGGCTCAGCGGCAGACTGTGTGCCTAGAGTATGTCTAGCGGGTACCCTGGGGGTGTGGCTGGTGTGGGCGGAGTGGTTCAATGCAGCACTCAGACTTGTAGCAAAATCTAGTAAGCGTGACAGAAGAAAGCTCGAGGAGGTAGCAAAGGAAAGGGCGGGTAATGCCTGCAGCTACCGTGTGCGCGAAAGCCACCGACACTCGCTTGCTCAGAGGCTTTTAGTACACACGAGCATCCTGGGAGGAGGGCTTCATGCCTGTGCCCATTTGACCCACGGGTGAACCCAGGCTAGGAGGAAGCAGACGTGGAAAACCCCTTCCCTGTGTGTCTTGCCAGGACTTGGGTTGTGGTTGGAGAATAGGCTTGCTGTTGGAGTCTGGAAGGCTAAGCCCACATTTGTTCTGGGTTTGTGGGCCAAAGCATAGGTCAGCAGCTCACTCTTCCAGATGCTATAGGGCTGTGTGTGTGGTCTTTCCAGAAATCCTTTAGAATGATACATTGTCCCCAGGGCCAGACTAAAGTGTATGCATTGCCTATCTTAAATGGCCGAGGTAATAGGCGCTTCCAGGAATAGGGGTAACCGAAGACAGAAGAGTAATAATGTTAAAAAGGTTTTGAATCCAGGTAGTGGTGGCGCACGCCTTTAATCCCAGCACTCGGGAGGCGGAGGCAGGTGGATCTCAGTGAGTTGGAGGCCAGCCTGGTCTACATCGATAGTTCCAGGACAGCCAGGACTGTTGCACAGAGAAACCCTGTCTCAAAAAAATCTTTGAAATCAAAGATGCAGGGCACTGTGGTAGAAACACTTGGTTTGAGGCTCACCTCTGATACTGCCCAGCGTGTGACCTGTGCCAAGCCAGCCACTGCCTGTCCCCTCTTGAGCCTTGGTTTCCCTCTCTCTAGTTGGGGATAGCGAGTGCTCCGTCTCAAGGCCTCATACAGCTCCTTCCTCGGTGCCCATGCCTCCTCCCAACCCTGGGCTTCCTCGATATCACTGCAGGGCCCAGGGTACGTGCCAGCAAGGAGGAGGAGGAGGAGGCGGGGACCAGTGCCAACTCCAGCCTTCTTCGGGCAGTTCTTGTGAATGATCCTTGCAGGCTGACCCAGGATCGTCCCAGGAGCGCCCCCCCTCCCAGCCCCACCCAGTGTACCAGCTAGAGCAGCTCAGCCAGAACCTGAGAGACCTTCACACTTTAAAAGACCAGGGAACCGAGGTCTAGGTGGGAAGAGAGGTAGGCGGAACGGAGCCCAGGGTCTTCACTCCCAATGGAGGCAAACGTCCCGAAGAGTGCCGTTGACCTGCCCCTCCACTGGAACTCAGAGGTAAAATTGGACCAGTTAAAGAGTCTCTTTCCTCCAAGGCCTAAGAAACCCATGCCGGGGAGCCCGATACATGGTCGAGTTACTTATTAATGGCTCCACACGGCAGTGGGGGGGGGCAGCGTGCTCCCTCAGGTTGGCTGTGGCTGAGGTGGCATTGCCTGCTGGGCCACTTTGGCTATGTGACCTTGAATAGGCTGCTAACTCCCTCTCAGCAGGCTGCCAGGTACACATGTGACCACCTTGGTGTGTCCCTGCCTTGGGCACCTGTTCTTGGTTTCCTGGTGCTGTGAAAAGAGGCAGGGCTGCATGACTCCATCAGGCAGGGCCCACTCCTGCTGCTCTCTGTCCCCAGCTGGGGAGGAGTTCTGCTGAGGCCTGGAGTCACCCCCAGGGTCTGGGATACTGCCATTCTCCTCAGGAGCTCCCTCTCCATGACAAGGATGCTCAGGACCTCCCCTCTCCCTGCTCCAGCAGACCGTCTCTTTCCATTGAAGACCCGTGGGAAAGGATGGAGCATAGCATGCTGGAAGTCACAGTAGAAAGGACCCCTATCAACCTCGTGGGGCAGAGAGCCCATCCTTCTAGGAACTAGGATCAGTTGGCAATTTTCTCTCCAGCCAGGCTGATGGGGGCAAGAAGGGCTCCCTAACCCTCAGTCACCTCTGCACTGATGCGTCAGCCTGTTCATGGTCCGTGCTTGGGAGGGGGGGGCAGGACTTCCCTGGTTGACCCAGGCTGTGGCTGCAGCCTGTTGTCAATGCCTCACTAGGGTGCTGGACCATGGGAAATGCCTTAGATCAGACCCAAACCTTAGGGCCGGCTGCCTAGAAAGAACACCTGTTCTCCCCCAGAACCTGACCTGTTCCTCAGGAGCCAGTTCTTAATGTCACCTTCCCAAAGTGGCCTGCGCTGAGCACAACTCAGCTCTGCCACTCTCTGCCCCTGCCAGATTTCACTGTGACACACTGCCTTCCAGGGTGGACATTTAGGAGGAGCAGGAATCTCGTCTGGAGCGCTCACCCCTGAAACAGAGTATGGCTCAAGAAGCATTTGTTGATGGATGCATTAATTCATGGCATGAGTACTGAGACATTTTAATTAAAACCTTAACATATGGTTTTTATACTATAAAATTCAACTATTTAAGTGTATAACTCAGTGTTTGTTTGTTTTTTTTCATATTGTGAGTAATGAACCCGTTATCATAGTTTAAATTTTGAGGTTCACTTATTGTCTTTGTGAGATAGGGTCTCACTATATAGCCAAGGTTTTCGTAGAATTCACAATCCTCCTGCCTCAGCACCTCCCACCCCATCTAACCAACCTCTCCAAGTGCTGGAATTATGGGCATGCGTTGCTGTGTCTAGCTTAAATTTAAAATATTTCTGCCACCTCAGAAAGAAATCCTATATTCATCAGCAGTCACCCTGTGGTTCTCCACACTCAGGCAACTTCCTACCTCTTATTATGAGGCTTTCTGTCACTCCAGATCCTCTATGCTGGACAGCCCGTGCGAACCGTACCATACCCTGTGTGGGCTTCATGACTGGCCATTTCACGACCAGCACTTGGACTGTGTGAGACACCCATGTGGCTCCACAGGCTTGCCTGCCCCTTTATTTAGGGCACATTTTATTTACCTGACCATCTACTTCTGGAAACTAGTTTATTTCTACTTACTTATTGTAAGTTACGCTGCTGTGCACATCTATGTGCATATTTTGGTGTGAGCAAATGTTTTCCCTTCTCTTGGGCAGATACTGCAGAGTAGAACTGCTGGCTTCGCGGTAACTCTGTGTTGAGTTTTTGCTGCTGTTGTTTTTTGTTTTGACCGAGACAAGTTCTCAAGTGGCTCAGCCTTATGCAGTGAAGGATAACTATGGACCCAGATCCTCCTGTCTCTAACTCCCAAGGACTGGAACTCCAGGCTTACACCCCTATGCCTGATTTTTCAGATGTTTTTAAACAAGAACCTCTCTGGTGCTGAACTCCCAGTAGGACTCTGGCACAGGTTTGTGACACGTTGAAAGGTGGACAAGCTGTTGAAGGGACAGAGGCTTTCTGGAAGTGAGGCCAGTCAGAGGCCAGCCCAGGGAGGGTAACGGATGGTGATGTATCCCAGGGCCTGGGAGGGGCCAGTGACTTGAGGTGCAAATGGACGACGTCAAGCTGGCTATGAGGAAAGGTGGGAAGGAGGGTTTCTTAGCTGGATCTAGGCAGCCTGGGACTTGAAGATAAGAGGGAATTAGATTGTAAAAGATAGATAAGGAAGGTGTCAATTGGCACAAGCCTTGACCACTTAGGGCAGGGAAGTAGCCATGGGGAGACTAGGAGATGTCAGAGATCTCAAAGCATCAGTCTACTGATGTCCTGAGATAAGGGGGTTTCCCAACTGCCCGGGGTGGTTAGACAGGTCCCGCAAAACCAGGAAAAAGAAAAAACAAAAAAAGCCCTAACCTTTTGTCTAAATACTCTTTACCTGTTCTGTCAAATCACATGCCTAGTCACCCTGCCAGCCAGGTGGCTTTCTGTGCCTCTTAGCCCCCAGATTCCCTCTTTGTGCTGACCAAGATTTTCTTAGGGGAGGTTCCAGCTCAAGCTCTGCTGACCGCTCTTCCTCTGCTGGCCCTGCAGATGGCCTTGTCTCTGCTAAGGGCAGGGGAGGAAGGCTGCTGTTGCCCTGAGGACCTAACTCCAATGCCTGCCCTATGGATGCATCCAGAAGGCTCCCTGTGGCCCAGAGCCCTCAGAGTAGGCAGTAGATAGGAACTAAGCAGAACCCTAAAGCAAAGCATCTGGTGTGTCGCCCTCCCCCACACCCTCTCTACAGCTGGACCTTGGGATTTGTTAAGGCAATCCCCCATTCCGGGTGCCAGCCTGCCACACTGGCTGGTAATCGCTTAAGCTAAGACCTGCTTCCTTGCAGGGGCTTTAGCATTTCAGCAGGTAGGTGAGGCTGCGCTCCACTTCAGGACAGGCAGGGCTTCCGCTCAGCTCACTTTGAGGTGTGAATGTGGAGACTACTCAGAGTTAGCCAGGTGGGGACATCATTGCTGACACTCAGCCCCCCCCTCCCCACCAGAGCCCTGCTTTGTCCTGCACCAAAGAAAAATGGTTCTTGGTGTCTTGAAGCCTTGAGGGCTCAAACTCAGGATTTAAAGCTGAACCTCAAGAGCCCTACCTGGCTAGGGAAGATCCCAGCAGGAAGCCCAGAGGCATGTATTGCCTTCCCACTGTTAGGGCTCAAGACCCTGGCCCATGGCCCATGGCCCATGAAGACCAACAGGATATCCATCTCCTGCCCAAACCTCAGCTCTAGAGCAGCCCATGGATAGGCATAAGGCAGGAGCTGCTTCCAAAGTTCCTGGGACTACAGACAAATGTCCACACTCAAACCCGGAACTGTGTGATGTGGGACAAAGACCCCCCTCCTTTCTTCCTTTTTCTTTTTTCTTTCTTTGAGACAGTTTCTCTGTGTAGCTCTGGTTGTCCTGGAACTCACTCTGCAGACCTCGAACTCACAGACATCCACCTGCCTCTGCATCCTGAGTGCTGGGATTAAAGGTGTGTGCTACCACAGCCTGGACTCTTTTTTTATATTTTATCTTGGCTGCTTGAGACAGGGTCTTACTATGTAGCCCAGGCTGGCCTCTAACTCAAGATTCTCCTGACTCAGCCTCCAGTGGGCTGGGATTGGTACACTTCGGTGAATTGCTTAAGCCCCCTGTGTCTCCGCTCCCTCGGATATAAAACAGAGACAATAGTGTTGCTTTACAGGGTTGTGGTGAAAATTAAATGGGTTGATATAAGAATAGCCCTGGCCCAGGCCTTTTGCACAATAGTTTAGTAGCTACTGTTGACACTGCTGTGGTTTCCTGCTGCAGGGTTCTCTCCATTGCCTATTCAGAGCCCTGGTGGATAAGGAACCTAGAGAGAGGAGCAATGCCAGGGACCCAGTTGAGGGCGTATCTCTGCCAACCTGTCAGGTAGAATGACCCTCAGTCCCCTACCTGTGTGCGCTACATATGTTCCTAAAAAGTTCCAGGAAGGAGAGCTTCTCCAAATCATCGAAGCACAACAGAGCATCTGTGAGTTACAACTGTTCCACACCCAATGCCCCCAAACAAGAGACCCCTCCTCTGACAGCCAGAAACATCCCTTCTCCCTTTTCATTAATTTTCTAGCCCGAACAGATCTTTGGAATTCCTGTATGTCTGATCCTATCCCAAACCCACAAAACAAAACACTCATAGGTTCAAGACTGGCTTCTGAGAATTCTTGCAAGGGAACTAACTAGGGGAAATGAAAATCGTCACTCTCCAGTTGCTGAGGTGTGGCAGGCTCTGGGTTGCTTAGACTGGGGTCCACTTAATGTTGAAATCTGTACTGCATCTTCCCACAGCGGCGTACCTGGAGGACTGAGCCCTAGAGCCCTCTGGCCCACGGCTTTTAAAAATTATTTATTTCGCGCTAGACGTCCCAACCGTGCTTCCTCTTACAGGTGGAAGACCACACAGCAGCCTCTGGTGTACACGCCAGTTAAACCTCAGCTCCCAGGCTCTGCTTCCTAGCTGAACACAGAGCACGGAGGCAGGCAGCTACCTTTCTAGAAAAGGGGCTACCATACAATTAACCAGGACAACGGGGCTCTACGTGGCACCTAAAGGGTGTCATTCTGAGTTGCCAGACAGAGATCAGAACTCTGTCCTGGCAAAGGCCAGGGAGGAGTAACGGGGCGGAGGGGTTCAGAGGGGGACCCTGGGTACGAGAGAGAGAGAGAGAGAGAGAGGGAGAGAGGGAGAGAGAGAGAGAGAGAGAGAGAGAGAGAGAGAGAGAGAGAGAGAGAGAGAGAGAGAGAGAGAGAGAGAGAGAGAATGGGAGGCTCTATACTTCTCTACCAGGCCCTTGCTATGCGAATCTCAGAGGCCCAAGAGCTCAGCTTCTGCTCGCCAGCACTGCAGCGATGTCCTGGCTCCACTAGGAGACCCCAGGGACCTCATCTCCTGGGCAAAGGGACCACCTGTGTCGATTGACTCAGAGCTATCAGTAGAGCCAACAACTGGGTTCCTGTTCAAACCCCAGGGCCAATCCAGTCACGGAGAACTGACCCCTCTGAGCTGGCAACACCAACTGTCTTGCAACCAGCCTCAGTGCCAATTCTACCTCCGCTGCTGGGGCTACAAAATCTCGAGAGTGGGTCCTACGCATCTCTGCACATTCCATCACTCCTTGCCTGGTGGGCTTGGTGAGCGAGGGCGGAAAGGTTTTAAGCTCTCTCAGGGGTGAGTAAAGGCAAATAAATAGCCCAGAAGTCACCTTCAGTCCCGGGAGAGTTTTCCGGGAGAGCTTGTGGTGGGGGAGGGAGACAGCCCCTGGGGCTAAGACCCAGCGCAGCCGGGCAGGCGGTCGCAGCTGCGGGGGATGTGGAGGGGCGCGCGGGGCGCGACACTCACGTCCTCTTGAAGACGCCCCCGAGGGCGCTGCCCAGCAGGAGGCAGAGCTGCTGCGAGAAGAAGACCCAGGAGATCTGGGGCAGCGAGCTGTGCGTTTGGCAGCGCAGGTCCAGCAGGGTGGGCCCCAGGAAGGCGATGCACAGGCCGAAGCTGAAGAAGACGCTCCAGTAGGTGAGCGTGGGCTGCAGGTTGCGGCGGAGCAGCCCCGACACCCGGCCGTCGCAGCCCATGGCTCGGCCGGCAGCTCGCAGCGAGCCCAGGGCCGAGTGCGGCGGTCGACCGGAGGCCGGGCTGGAGGAGGAGAGGAGGGGAGCGCCGCGCGGCTGCCCCGCCCTCGGCCAGCGCGGGGACGCCTGGCGGTCGGGGGCGCCGTGGACGCACGTGTCCCGCCGCGGGGAGCGCCCCGCCTCGCCCTGGGTCCCCCGGGGCCTACGGCTGGAGCCCACCCGCCAGCACGACCCTCCGGCTTGCGCCAAACGCTCGGCGCGAGCCACACACGACAGCCTTTCCTCTTGGCGACCAGAATCCTCATCACTTGATCCTGCGGATGCTGCAGGTGGACTTGGAGGGTCTGCCTGTGCCCCCCTCTACCCCCACCCCTACCCCACGGGAGAAAAAGTAGTCTCGTGTGAACATCGTTTTCTTGTGGCTTTCATTTGGAACCTCAAAGAGCTCAGCGTATTATCTTTTGGAAACAGCCAGCCCCCCTCCAAACAAAAACAACAAAAAACCTTGGGCCTTCATTTTGCTGCTTTTAGTTTCTGGGATTGAACCCAGCATGGTAGGCTACTATCCTCATTTCTAGAAACTTCGATCTTCTCCATCCTAAGCTAGGGGATAGGAGGGCAACACCCGCACCTGTCCTGTCATAGGAGTGTGACACGTTCAAGACTGTTTCTTCCCGGTGCAGTGAAGGAGGGCAGAAGCCTTCTAGGTTTAGGCAGAATAGAGTTATTCTGAGATAAACCTCCACAGAGTTCTCTTTCCACTTGAAAAGGTCTGCAATGGGGAGGGGCTTGTTTACAGACGGGGGACCCTACTGCTGACCCCAGTGGCCCTGGATGGTTGTGTATGGTCCTGCTCCCGAGGGAGCTAGGATGTGGTGCCTGTACCACGTGTTCTAACAGCGGTGGAGGTCGGGACATCAAGCCTGCCCACTTGTATCCAGGGGTACTAGGACTGAAAGTTCCCAGAAAGTGTTTGGCCGAGTGGCTCCCGTGACAACTTGGCATGAAATGGAGACAATCCACTTCTCTTGCAGGCACAGCACCTCAAAATGCTACCCCTAAGCTCGAGGATGGAGCTCTGTGGAAAGCCCTTATCAGCAACGAGGCCAGGTTAAAGGGAGCCTATTGTCCGTCTCAAAAACGGACCAGAACACACACAGGGTAGCAACTGTCCCTGTGCTCATTTGGACTCCAAGGGACTGTCTCCAGAACCAGACACTTCCGGATAATCACTTAAAGGCTCTTAAAATTTCCTCTCAGGAGGCAAAGGCAGGCAGATCTCTGTGAGTTCAAGGCCAGCCTGGTCCACAGAACTAGTTCCAGGATAGCTAGGGCTGTTACACAGAGAAACCCTGTCTGGAAAAACAAAAAACAGACAAACAAAATCTCTCCTCCCCTATAGAAAAAAAGATACCTAAACTTCCAAGTGGTGGTTGGGTAGATAACCACAGCCTTGCGATTTCACCCATAGGGGGGTTCAACTTTTTACTTTAGCAAGCTTTCAAAGGACGGAGGGGATCTCCCTCTACCCCCCCCCCCCACAGAAACATCTATAAAAGCTTACTGGGCCGCAGGCTTAAGAAGTGGGCATCTTATCATATGTGGTTTATGCTATGGTAAAATAGTAATAGAAGAAAGCAAGCAGGAAGAGGGTGGACACCCCTGCACTCAGCCTCCTTACAGATGGAAGGCTGTTGGATGCTCTACTGTATGAGGGTGGAGACAGAGGAGAAAAGAGCAGCTAGGGGGTGGACTTTGCAAGGAGTTCCCGCCAGGGAAGATTATGAGGACAAGGTGATGGAATGGATTTAGAAGATGAGCCAGGGACAGCAAGGTCAGACCCAGCCCCACACTGTAAAAGCCGGGCGACTTTATTTGGGGTCTAAGAACTATACCTAAGGAAAGCGCAGATCAGACGGGCCGAGTCAAGGCTCAAGAGCGATTCATCATACAGACTTTAAGGACTGAGGGGCGCCACAGTTACACCGGAGGAGGGCGCCACGCCTCTCGCGCCAGGCTGCTCTTTCTGGGTTGCACCTGATTGGCTGAGCTGTCTGCGCAGGTATAAAGTTCGTTAGTCATTTGTGAGCCTGCTACAGCTGCTGTATCCAATAAAAGACATTAATACCTTCCGAGACCTTGCCCTGCTCAAAGTGCTCCCTCCCATGTCATTTTCATGGCTAGTTTAGGAATTCTGCCTCTTGCCAGGAGGGTCCTTATCTATAGTCCTAGCACTGGAAAGGTAGGGGGAGGGGCTCCACGTCACCCTAGCTACATGGAAAGGTGGCTAGGCTGTATGAAACCCTACCTCAAAAAATAAACAATAAATCCCTACGCAGAAGCCCAACGTTTGCATAGATCAGTAGTTCCTGAAAGTCCCCAACTCCATTTTGTTTTCTATTTATTTTTGGTGTTTTGAGATGGGGTTTTTCTGTGTAGCCCTGGCTGTTCTGGAACCCACTGTGTGGACCAGACTGGCCTCGAACTCAGAGAGCCTCTTGCCTCTGTCTCCCAAGTGCTGGGATTAAAGACGTGTGTCACCACAGCTCCAATTTTATTTCAGAATCTCCTCAAAGGTTAGTTTTCTGTGGAAGGGAGGCTCACAGGGCTCCGGTCGTTCCTTGAGGATCTCTAGGTAGTTGGTGGTTGCTGGAGGTAGAAGAGACGTTTTCAGTGATGGAGCCTCTGGTAAGACACTCATGTTCCTATAAATAAACCCCTCCTGTGGTCCTGTAAGTAACCCTCATTAAATACATTGGATCAACACACACACACACACACACACACTACACATACCACATACACACAAACATACCACACACGTACACAAACACACTACTCACACCACATACACACCATGCATACTACACCACGCGCACGCGCGCGCGCACACACACACACACACACACACACACACAAACATACAGTACCAGGAGGACGAGTTGGGAAGAGGAAAGGGGCCTGTGGGGTGGAGGGGAAAGAGAGGGTAATAGGGAAGATGCAAGTGCATTGTACACACACATGAAAATGTCATCTTGAAGCCCATTATTGCGTACAGCTAATGTACGATAATTTTTTTTTTTCAAAAAGAAAATAGTGTTTTAGTCTGTGACGTTTACTTGGAATGCCAAGGCGTGCGCTCCTCCTGAATTTAAAGTAAACCAAACTGGGGGCTGGAGAGATGGCTCAGTGGTTAGGAGCGCACTGACGGCTCTTGCAGAGGACCAGGGGTTTGTTCACAACTCTCTATGGCTGCGGTCTCTCTTCCAGCCTCGGCAGGCAGTGGGCACCCAAGTGTTACACAGACACACAGGCAGGCAAAACACCCACACATACAACAGAAATGACAAAAAGTAACAAGCTGAGGGGCTGCAGAGATGGCTCAGTGGGTAAAGGCACTTGCTGCCAAGCCTGAGGACCCTGGTTCGATCCCTAGGGCCCCTATAGTGGGAAGAGAGAGCTGACAGGTGTGCGTCCATATGCACACACACACTAAAATCAATACCAAAAAAAAATGGGAAGATTAAATAGAATCAGAACTCAGACAAAAGCACCCCCATATCTCCCCCAAAGCTAGTCTCACGGTAATTTTCCTTTAGGAACCCTCCCCACATAAATTCTGTTCGACTGCCTTCACCCTGCACTGAGTGAGCTCTCATCAGCAGGGTTCTAGCTGCGGCCAGCCTCTACACCGCACACACAGCCTTCAGCTCTTCAAAACTTCCCCCTTGAGTTCCTGGGCCCCAGGGCAGTAACCTAAGTTATAGTTTCCTGCCCCTACCCCTTTCCCGGGATGCCCCGCCTGCCGACAGGACATCGGGGCCGGACAAACAGCTGGGGAGGTGTTATTTGCACACCTTCTTTACGGCTTTTGGTTTTATATTTCTATAACTTATCTGTCAACTAGAACAAGTTCCCCAAGAACAGGGGCTGTCCAATTTTTCCTTCTTTTTCTTGTTTTGTCTAAGACAAGTCTTGATTTGAGACAGACGTGGCTGCCCTTGAACTCATAGCAACTCTTCTGCCTCAGCCTCCCAAGTATGAGAGTTACACATAAGCACGAGCTACTGCATCTGACTCTGTTTTTCATTATGTTGTATATTTAAATTTTTTAGTTGATTCTGGGCATTCCAGGGATGGAACTCAGGTCTTCAGAGTTGTCTGCAAGGGCCTGTACCCGCGGAGCCATCTCACCAGCCCCTGTTCTGTATTTAAATGTCTATTCTTAGGGCTAGGGATGTAGCTCATTGGTAGAGCATTGCCTGGCATGTGTGTGAGGTCCTGGGTTTGATCGATAGTATCACAAAAACAGAAGGCCTTGCCTATGATTTCTTTCTTACAAACTGGAAGGGAATTGCCCCCATCCCTCGCACTTCTAGCGAGGAATTTAGGGCACCCCTCCCCACCAAATGCGGAGAACCCGGGAGGAAAGAGTGTGCAGATGTGAAGGGTTTCTAGCTCGGAGATAAGCCTGTTCATTTTTAAAAGCCACCTACTCCGAAGCTCCTCTGACCTTCCTGGGCTCTGCATGGGGACTGGGGACCTACCCTGACCCTCACTGCTTACTCACTAGTGCTCTTCAAGGACATGGAGTTTGGTGTTTGCTGGGCGCCTGAATCTCCTGCACTTAAGTGGGAAGCTGCATCAACCTGAAGTCCTTTACCCAGGGATGGGAGGGGGTTGGCGGGAGGGGGAGAAACTGACCACACCCTCCCTTGTCACTCGCCTTTGTGTTCCTCACCGCTGCCAGATTCCTCCGTGTCTAAACTGCCCAGCTTGGTTTTGCTACCATTTCTATTAGAATTGAAAACCTTCAAAGTAAAAGTAATGTACAAGGAGAAACGTCTGATGCCCCCAGGTTACGGGGTGTCACTGGACTAGGGCCCGCCGGCTTGGCTGGATCATCTGAGTGACCCTGAAGCCCCGCAGAGAATCGGGCCTGCCAGGAGCGGCACCCGAAGGCTGCAGTTCAAGGTCAAGTGTCGCTCTCTCATTCCTGTGGCCAGCCTGGGTATGAAGTCACCCCCTCCACGCCTTCAAAGCTGTCGTCGCTGCTGCCACATCATCGCCCTGCTGGCAGGAGTCGGGAACAAGCTTTTGTCGGCTCCGTGAGGGGTTGGCATGAGACAGGTGACATAGCTTGGTGCCAAGAACATTAGCCTGATAGCTAGGGCCACTTTACCACGCATGACCTCGAACAGGGCAGAGGCGGGCGTGTCACAGAGAGCCTCCTTTACCAAATACCCACGTGAAGTCCCAGTGCTCGGCTTGCCTGGAAAGGGGAGGGGGCAGTCACCACAGGTGCCAGGGAGGACGGGATGGGCGGGAAGAGCTGAGGCGATCAGAAAGCACCTTACAGGGACACCAGAACACCCTGGAGAGCCTGCGCCAAGGAGCTGGCTTTTGCTAGTGTTTAAAGGAACTGGCTGTAGACAGCCCAGCTTGGAGGGTCCAGAGGACTCTGCTGGAATTGTCTCAGGTGGAATTCCACCTCAGGCTTCCATCCCTCAAGACAGTGACTCAGTCTGAGCTTGAGCATGCTCAGGATTGTGGCCAGAGGGGTCTCACCTGTAAGAACAGACTGGGTGCACTCCCCTCTAAAATGGCGAGAGTTGTCAACAGTGTGCGGCATTAGGAGTCATTGGGCAACAGAAATCCTTTCTCTGCTGTAAGAACACAGTCCTCCTAGTTTGCTTTTTTTTTTTTTTTTTTTTCTTTTTGGCAACACGTAGCCAAGGATGACCTTGAACTTGTGATCTTCCTGCTCCACCTCCTGAGTGCTCAGACTGCAGGCATGCACCACAGCACCCGGTTTAAACAGATGCTGGGGACTGAACTCAAGGGTTTGTGTGTACTAGGCTAGGAGCCTGCCTTTGGGACCACATCCCCAGCAACCCCTGTGAATTCTTATTGTCAATAGCATCGAAAACAGCTCCTCGTGTGGCACACTAAAGACTAGCAAAGTGCATTCGTGGCCTTGCAGCAGAAGCGTGAAGATTCTGGGTCTTGCCGAGTTGGAAACGGGCTTAGACTCTAGTGCCCACCCAAGAAGTGCCAGAATCTACGTTCATTGATGTCTATGCGACTATCTGGTTCCTCTGCATTGCCCAGCAATATCCTGTTCTGTGGGCCCACCATATTTCCTCACCCACACTGCTTTTGGTGGACATTCAGATCGTTTCCAAATAGAATCTACGATGCACGAGGCTCTTCTGAGCACCCACACATTGTCTTTGGATGGATGGCAGCTCCCATTCTCTTGTCTGAATGCCCAGAAATGAAGTTTCTAGGCCAGAATACTCAACCCAGTCAGATGCCGCCATGATTTTTCAAAGCCACTACACTAATGTGAAAACTGTCACGGCTTTACTGGTGTTCCAGTTGTCCCATGGCCTTCCCAACATTTGTCACTTGGAGTCACGTTAATGTTAGCTACTTTGTTGGGGAGCCCTGGAACCTCAGGACTCAATGCTCACTTCCCCTGTGCTCAGTGAGGCTCAGCTTACGATCTATTTGTGTGTCTCTTATGAAATGCTCCTTAAAGATGTCTACCTGCTTTTTCTTTGCCAGTAAACAGCTTCAGTTTCTGTATAAGTATCTCGGCTATGTGGTGTGCTGTGATAATTTCAACACACACATAGTTTTTTTTTGTCTACTAGCCACAGGTGTGGGCCATCTGGGAAAGGAGCCTCACATGAGAAAATGCCTCCATCAGTTGGTCTGCGGGCAAGTCTCTGGGACATTTTCTTGCCTGATGATTGAGGTGAGAGGCCCAGTTTGTGGGTGGTGCCACCTCTGGGCAGGGGGGCCCCGGTTGAATGAAAAAGCCAGCCAAAGGCTGTGTGTAGGGATTTACGCCTTTAATCCTAGCATTTAGGAGACAGAGGCAGGCATCTCCAGGAGAGTTTGAGGCCAGCCTGGTCCAGGCCATTGAAGAAAGCTGAGCAAACAGGTAAGCAGTGCTCTACAAAGTTCTGCCTCAGTCCCCACCTCCAGGCTCCTGTGTTAAAGCCACTGTGCGGTCTTCCCTTTTTTAAAAAAGCATTTCTATAGTGCATTTATTTATTTGCATGTTGGGGACAATGCTGGTGTCTCGTGTGGTGGCACACCCTGACTAGGGGACAGTGTTCCAGGCCCATTCTCGCCCTGAAACACCTGCATCTATCGGGCTGAAGTCAGGGCATCGGCTTCCTTACCACATGAGCCGTTTTGCTGGTCCCATGCTGAATTTCTATAACATTAGCTTTCCTTTTTGCGCTGCTGGAGATTTGTCCCTGGGGGCTCATGTTGCCACTGAATCTCACTTGTAGCCCCGAGGGCACATTTTTTGCTTCCCACTTATATATGAAAACATGGAGTGCCTTTGCCTTTCTGTGCAAAACTTTTAAAAATTTTTTTATTTTTATTTATTCAGAGATGTAGGGTCTTACGTATCTGTGGAGGCCCTGACCGGCCTGGAACTTACTACCATGTAATCCAAAGGCATCGTGAATTTTCAGCCATCCTGTCTCAACCTCCCGAGGGCTAGGTTTATAGGAGGAATATGTTATCACACTTTCCTTATGTACCTGTTTTTAGGTCAAGGCCTTGTTGTTTGGCTTCTGTTAGCTTTGTAACTTGCTTTGCGGTGTTTGTTAGAAGAGGTTCTTGGTGGCCATCCTTCAGCTCCCAAATGCTGGTACTAAAAGCACACACTCTGCTGTATGATTTGAAGCCAGGCTTGTGATCCCCTTTTATACTCTTTGCTCAGAATTGTTTTGGTTTGGGGGGGGTTATGGTTTTGTATGAATTTTACAAGTGTTTTTTATATCTCTAAAGAATGTCATTGGTATTTATTTATTTATTTATTTATTTATTTATTTATTTTTGAGGCAGGGTTTCCCTGTGTAGCTTTGTAAACCAGGCTGGCCTCGAACTCACAGAGATCTGCCTGCCTCTGCCTCCCGAGTGCTCCCACTGCCCAGCTTATCATTAGTATTTTTGTTGAAATTGATTTTACTTTTTTTTCTTTAAACAAACAAAACAAAACAAAAAACAAACAAAAAAAAAAACAAAAACAAAAAACCAGTTTTGTTATGTAGGCCAGGGAAGCCTTGAATTGATGAGCCTCCTGCCTCATCTGGGTACTCAGATTACAGTGTGCATTGCCATTCTGGGCTAAACATTTTGTGTAGTTTTTAAATTAGACTGTCTGTGTTACTTGTAGTTTTGTTGCTGTGGTAAACATCCAAGGGAAACAATCCAAAGGCTCATGGTTTTGGAGGTCTCTGTCCATAGTCAGCTGTTATGATCTCTGTGGTCAGCTGTCATGGTGTCTGTCATCAGCTGTCATGGTTTTGGAGGTCTCTGTGTCAGCTGTCACAGTTCTGGAGGTCTCTGTAGTCACTGTCATGGTTTTGGAGGTCTCTGTGGTCAGCCGTCATGGGTTTGGATGTCTCTGTCTGTGATCTATGGTCACTGTCGTGGTCTCTGTGGTCAGCTCTCACAGTTTTGAAGGTCTCTGTGGTCAGTTGTCATCAGAGCTGAGCATCATGGATGAGGGTTGTGCAGAAGCAAAGCTGAAGACATGCCCACAGGCTAACCGGATCTGGATAATGCCTCATTAAGAATCTTGCCAGGTGATTCTAGGTTGTGAAACTGACAGTTAAAACTAACCAGAACACACATATCACAAATACCTCCTGTGCACAAATATTACCTTTAAACCTCACAGTGATTCTGTGAGGTAGCAGCTATTATCCCTGTCATGGACAAGGAAAGGGAGTCTCTGAAAGGCAGAATGCCTTGCCCACAGTCGCATAACTAGATAGTACTGCAGCTGTGTATCGGGCCCAGATCTGCCTCTAATTCTAGATCTTTCCCAGGAGCCTGTCTGCCTCTGGAAGTCTGTCCCAGTGTACAGACTACCTTGAGTGTTAGCTGCTAAAGCATCCTCCTCAGCAGTTGCCGTGTCCATGGCACGGAGCGAGGGTGGGTCCCACATGCATCGCCGGGGATTTAATGAGTGAGCTGCTTTTGTCCATGACACGGAAGTCTCAGAACTTGGCTGCAGTCATTTGGTGGGGCCCTGTGTTGGTGTTTGGAAAGCCGCCCGTGATACCGGGAGACAGAGACCTCTGAGCTGCTAACAACCAAAAAGAAAATGGATGCTTGACATGGGGGCTCAGTGCTCAGCAGCCTGAGGCAGGAGGATCACTGCAAGCCTGAGGCCAGTCTGGGCTTCCTAGAGAGTTCTAGGCCAGCCTGGGCTGCGGAGTGTGAGCCTCTCACACCTCACACACCAGGTGAGAGGCCTGGTTTCAGCACTGGCAGAGAGGGTTCAGCCTGCTCCACATCAGCAGGATAACAGACCCCATTGTCTGGTCGCTGTAATAGCCTGGAGTCACGTGTGTTCTCTATGAATAATGAGAGTGGCATCTTTTTTAAATGTTTGTTTTCATTTTATGTGCATTGGTGTTTTTCCTATATGTCTGCGCGAGGGTATCAAATCACTTGGAAGAGGAGTTACAGCCAGGTGTGAGATGCCATGTGGGTGCTGGGAATTGAACCCAGGTCCTCTGGAAGTGCAGCCAGTGCTCTTAATCGCTGAGCCGTCTCTCTAGCCCGAGAATGGCATCTTAAGACATTTCTTTCCTCACATTTTAAGATTTTCTTGTGTAAGATACAGACCAGTGGCCAGCTCTTCAAGGACCCAGTGACATCATCCTGCTTCTAGAAGACTTTAGTCTTGACAATACGTGCAGGAGTCTAGGAAAGGCATATTTCATACACACTGTCAACTGGAGAGGGGAGAGACATGTCTTCCTTTCACAGAATATGAGTTAAGAGCTCGGAGGTACCCATGATGGCTAATCTTGGTTGTCGACTTTACACATCTGAGAATCGAGGAATTGCCTCCATCAGACCAGCCTGCAGGCCTGTCTGGAGGGTATTTGCCTCACTACCAATGGATGTACTGGGGATGGTGCCACACATAGGTAGCTGAGCCCAGGCTGTGTAGGCAAGCTAAGCAAGGCAGAGGAAGCAAGCCAGTAAGCGGTATTCCTTCGCAGTTTCTACTTCGGCTCCTGCCTCGGGCTTTCCCTCAGTGACAGACTGTGGAACTGAAAGGTATAATAAACCCTGTCCTCCCCAAACTGATTTTGGTCAAGATGTTTAATCACAGAAACAGAATGCAAACTAAAACCGTGCCTGTGAGCTTCTCTGTCACGTCGTCCACACCTCAGAGTTCTTCCTCCCTAATCTTAAAGGGTACAAAGAAGCAAAGGTCTCTTGCCCTTTATGGCTGTTTCTGGCTAATATATGGACATTGCCCATATCTATCCTTGGAGGCAGGTTTTTTTTTTTTTTTTGGCTTGATGTACTGGGGACAATATTGGTGGGATTAGGTCTCTGAAGTGCGCTGAAAATCCCCGGTGAACATTAGTGTGACTTGGAACTGGTGGACTCAGGAAGACATGAAACTTAGAAGCATTTTAAGTGCTCAGAGAGGATGAGTACCGTGGCTTACAGCTGTAACCCTGGCGACTCAGGAGGCTACACAATGAGTTCTGGGCCAGCCTGGACTACAGTGGGAGGTCTTGTCTCGAGAAGCAAAATGAAAACACCTCTGGCCTTCACATCCACAGACCCCACCCACCATGCACATATGCACGCTAAAGCACGCAAACACATACACCACATACGTGTCATGATGATGCTCCTGGTGGTCCTTGGCGGATTCCATGGCGGGCAAGGTTGACCCGAGGTAGAGGGACAAACATGCCAGGCAGGCAGAGCTTAAGTGAGAAGTTTTATTAGAAAGGGGAGGGAGGGAAAGAGAACAGAGGGAAAGAGACACAGAGATAGAGGGAGGACAGAAGAGAAGAGGGAGACAGGGAAAGTCCTATCTGCCCCAGGGGACCGGAAGGAAAAAGAGCCTGAGTGGGCCGGGTCTGTCTTTTAAAGGGTCCTTTGCACATGCATGCAGACCTGCAGTCATGGAACCCTGGGCTGACCAGGGCACTGCCTGAGTGCATTCTGCCAGGTGACGGGGCGGGCCAGTGCAATGCCTGAGTCTTTACAGTAGGCACAAACCGACCAGGCTAACGAGAGATGCAAAACAAAAGTTAGAGAATGGTGGTAATGGCTCCCAAAGTGGCGGGAGCAAAGAGGATTTAAGCACTGTTTGGCACATTTCTCCGTGGCACCCGTTTTGGTAATATGTACTTTGGTTTTTGGCTTCTGTATCTCCTTAGTGTTAACCTTTGCCTGCCTGGGGTCCTCAGCCACTCATAACAGGTTAAAAGGAACAGCAGACCTTCTCTGCCTCATCCACGAAAGTAGACATGGGTCAGTGGGCCTTAGGGCAGCCAATGGCTCAGTGCGTCGTTTGTTCACAGACCTCAGCTGAGGCTTTTAGTGTTTCCATTGGTGAAGTTGGCCCAGGTAGGGCAGCTGATTGTCTCCCCGGCCCCTGTGCACTCGGGTGGGGCAGCTTACTCTCATATGGGGCCCAGGTTGCACTTGTAAGAACCTATGGGCTCCTTGTGCTAATGCTCCAATTGTGTTTATATAAAAACAGCAGTTTAAAAAGAGGCCAGACGTGTAGTCCTAGAAATAAAGAGAAGTATTATAAGCCATAGAGCAGAGTATAGGCAAGTATCCAGTCTGCCAGGAAATCACACAAAGATGTGTGTGTGTGTGTGTGTGTGTGTGTGTGTGTGTGTGTGTGTGTGTCCATCTGCCTATTGAACTATGTAGGCATTGTTCCTGCTGGAGCCTGGGTTACAGAGCCCAGGACCTGGCATCTGCCTTGACTTGGTACACCCAGAAACCTTCACAACGGGGGACTGGCTTTAAGGGACTCCACTGCACAGATCTGAGAGGACACCAGAGAGTCTGTAGTTCAAAACAAACATTTAGTGTCAGAACACTTCCACTGGGATTTTTATCCCACAGGTAGACAACCTCACCCAGCCCGCATAAGAAGCCAAATCTTTGCTCAGAGATCCCCGCACTTGGATGTACAACAAAATGACATTGTGGCAGTACACCAAGACCCTTGCCTGCTAGATGCCGTTCCGGAGGAGCTGACTGGCTCGGATTTGCAGAGTCAGACCTTCTCTCCCATGGCTGCAGGTTGAGAAGCCACAGGTGTGGCCCAAAGCTTCAGGAATTTGTCAGCTGTTTTCCTGGTTCTCAACAGGTCCTTTGTCGGCAGCTGGTGTGACTTTTAGAGCTGTGTCTCCCATCCAGTGTGGCCCCTCTGCTGTAGGAAGCCACCCCAGCGTGTTCAAGGCTGGGTGAGTAAGTGGCCCTAAGCCACGCCTTTCCTTTCCACTGTGAAGGCCAGCCCAGGCCCCTGGGCTCTTACTTTGGGCCTTTCACTGATCCTTTCCAATGTCTAGGTTCGGTGGTTCTCACCCTTCCTAATGTGGTGACCCTTTAATACAGTGCCTCATGTTGTGGTGGCCCAACATCGTCATCGTCAATTCATAACTACGTTTGCTACCGTTATGGATAGTAATGTAAATATCTGGTATTTCCAATGGTCTTCAGTGACCCTTGTGAAACAGGTGTTTGTCCCCAAAGGGGTTGAGAACCACTGATAAGAAACTATGCCGCTGGGGTTACATGCCTAAGCTCCTGACCCACAGTTATGGGGAGAGATCTGCTTGTGAACCTCACCGTTGAGGCCCCTCATTAAATGTCTTCAGTGAATTACTCAGTATGTGACTCGACTGTCCCCAACACAGGGCTGTGTAACCACTGGAGTTCTAGGCATGTCACTGTAATGGGCTGTCTCTATGAAAGCCCATAGAGGGATTTCTGTTTGGCATTAGGACCAGAGGAAGCCTTGTCCCCCGAGCAACCAGTTAGTGTTAAACTAAAGGATTCTGGGACTCACTTAACTTGTGCTGTTTTCAAGCTTGTAGTAACTGCTCGTGGCCAAAGCAATGGGCCATCTTTATCCCTTGCATAGAATTCTGTGATATACATGCTGCATATCAATTAGTTCTCTTTGTTTTCTGTCCTTCTATCCCCCTCCATTGTAGTGGTAGGTTTTTTTGTTTGGGCTGCAGATAATTGCCATACCACAAAATTCACTTTTTAAAGTGTCCAGTGTGATGCGTTTTATTGTATTTGGGAGACTGTGATTCAGTACCACTGCTGAGCCTTAATTTTTGTCTCTATGGATTTGCATGGTTTTGGAGTGTGTGTGTGTGTGTGCGCACATGCATGCATGTGATGTGTGTGTGTGTGTGTGTGTGTGTGTGGTGGGTGTCTGTGGGTATGTATGTGTATGCCACAGGTGATGCTGGTTGTATTCTTGAGCTCAGTAACTCTCCACATTAATTTTGAGATCGAGACTCTCACTATATCTAGAACTTCCTTTTTGGCTAGACTGGCCTGTAAGTCCCAGGGACCCTTCTGGCTCTTCCTCCCCAGGGCTGGCATTACGGATATGCACTACAGCCTTGTACATGGGCACTGGAGATCTGAACTCAGGTCCTCATGCTGGAGGTGCAATCATTTTACTGACTGAACCATCTCCCCAGGCCCTGAGAATTTCCCAGAAATGGAATCAAATAATAGGCAGCTTTTAATGTTTTCAAATTTCTTCCATGTTATCGAACGAATCTGCACCTCTCATTTTTTTAACTTTGGAAATAGGGTCTCATGTAGCCCAGGCTGGCTTCAAACCCACAATGTAGCCAAGGATGATTTGAACTTGTGATCCCATTGTCTTCACAACTGTTGAGGTTACAGGCATACAGTTCCATACTTAGCCCTCCCTCCCTCCTTCCCTCCCTCCCTCCCTTCCTTTCTTCTCTGAAACAGGTTCTCATTATGTAGCCTAGGTCACATTCGAACTCATGGTTACTCTCCTGCCTTATGTCCCCAGTATTTTAATCGCAGGCATGTGTTTAGCTTTTTTGAGACCCTGTGCTCACTCATTTTTCCGTCTTGTTGTACTGTACATATCTCTATAAGCTACTGCAAAAGCCTCTTTTTGGAACGAGGCAGAGTATAAATAAAAATAAACCCCCAACACTCCCAAACCATCTGTTTAATAATCTGTGCAAGAATTTTGCCAGGATTCTATATCAAGCCACTTGGTCTATAGTTTCCAGAAATATCTTCTGTCTCTTTGTGAAAATCAGAGCATTTGCTTGCCCAGTGTCCTCATCAGAGCATTTGCTTGCCCAGTGTCCTCCTAACCTGGGCCTTCCTTCTCGAGTCTAGTGTGTGATTCGGCCGAATCCAGCCCCTCCGCTCAGCTACAGCCCCAAGCTCTCACCTCCGCCTTCTCCTCTGTCTCATGGTGTTCTTTCGTTTTAATATCGACGTCGTGTATGCACACGGTTAAAAATATATCAGAACAGAAGAGCTCACAAAACAAGTCCGGCCCACCCTCTCTGGTTCCCAACTGTTTTCCGTTCTCAATGCTTATTCTAGGACAGCGGTTCTCAACCCGTGGGTCCTGACCCCTTGGGGGCGGAGTCAAAGGGCCCTGTCACAGGGGTCGCCTAAGGCCATTGGAAACACAGATATTTACATTGCGATTCGTAGCAGTAGCAAAATTACATTATGTAGTAGAAATGAAAATAATTTTGTGCTTGGGGGTGTATTGGAACTGTGGACCTGTATTGAAGGGTCACAGCATTAGGAAGGCTGAGAACCCCTGATCTAGGGTCAACTTGCGGGTCTCCAAAACATGCCCATGCTGCTGTTTCCAGGCTGCTCATGTTTAAGCACCCTGCATTGATTTGTGACTATGAAACGGCAGCCCCCACTCTCAATGTGACCAGATAGCTGTCTTTATTTAGTTCCTCTAAATAAAATATATCTGTTAATTATCTTTGTCACTTCAAGTAACACATTTGAATCTCTCTCTCTCTCTCTCTCTCTCCAGGGCCTCATAGCCCAGGAGAGTCTCAACTTCACTATGTAGCTGAGGATGACCTTAAACCTGCCATTCTCCTGCCTCCACCCCTTCAATTCTGGGATTATAGGTATACACTATTCCTACATTTTTACTAATATATATATATATATATATATATATATATATATATATATATATAGTGTGTGTGTGAGAAAGACAGACAGAGAGAGAGATTGATTTTGGGGTTCAGTTTTCATTTTTGGGGTCCCAGATCCCACCAGGATCTGTCCAAGCTGTCAGGCTTGCATGACAAGTTCCTTTACCCACAGAGCTCTCACCTGCCCTGAACTCTTTTGAGGGGAATAACTTTTGTATTTTAATTTTCTAACCATAATCAGGCCTTCCATGCTTTGCTAATGGATTAGTTCTAGACGAGTATATCCATTAGATGGTTTAAATTTTTGTGACTATCTATGTGAATATTGATTATTGCAGAGCCACCCAATAATAGCCTGTTATCCATTTGTGTTTCACAGTTTCCAATCATCATCATCATTCTTTCCCTTCCCTTTCTGTTTTTTTTTTTTTTTAATTGCACACCTCAGCCGTTTCCTCGGTGTGATTTTATTGTTAATAATAGACTACCAGGCTTGTGAGTTATAAAATAGAGGGGTTTGCTTTGGCTCACAGTTCTGGCGCAAATCAGGGCTGCATCTGTTTGTGGTCTATTGGCAGAGTCCTCTTGTAGCATCGTGTGGACAAGATAAGAGCAAATGAGCAAGCTTTTATAGAAAACTTCACCTCCAGATGTCCTATTAACCCATTAATCCCTGTGGGGTCTGAATGAGAATGGCCCTCATAAGCTCATAAGCTCATATATTTGTAAGTTTAGGCACCAGAGAGTGGAACTGTTTGATAGGATTAGAAAGATTAGGACGAGTGGCCTTGTTGAGTGTCACTGGGGGTGGGCTTTGAGGTTCCAGAAGCCCATGCCAGTCCTGCTCTCTGCCTGTGGATCAGGGCGTGGCTCTCAGCTACTTCTCCAGGGCCTGCCTGTGTGACATCACGCTCCCGGACATGGTGATAATGGACTAAACCTCTGAAACTGTAAGCCAACCTCCGGTTACATGTTTTCTTTCATAAGAGTTGCCGTGGTCATAGTGTCTGTGACTAAGATAATCCCTTAATCCATTAATTCAATGATTGGATTAATCTCCTCAAGAACTAAGCCCTAACCACTTCTGAGAGGTCCCACCCCCAGAGACAGACTACTGGAGCCCTAGCTCTGAGATGGGACCCTCTCTTCTAACCTGTCACACCAAGCCCCGCCATTCTGCTTCTCTTGGGGATACCCCACAATCTCTGAGACACCCCTCACTCTCTGGGACATCCCCTCCCACCATACCCAACCCAAATTTGGATAGCTGAATACTTTTGGTTTAAAACAGCTGCTTTTGGCCAGGTAGTGGTGGTGTACACCTTTAATCCCAGCACTCAGGAGGCAGACAGGAGTTTGAGGCCAGCCTGATCTATAGAGCAAGTTCCAGGACAGGCTCCAAAGCCACAGAGAGAAACCCTGTCTCAAAAAACTAAAACAAACAAACAAACACAAACAATCCCAGCTGCTCTCATAGCATGCCGAAGACATTTTAAAATGAGAATCCTGAGACCAAGTTGCTGATTTGGTTTTTCAGTGTGTCCATGAGTATTTTGCCTGTGTGTGTATCTGTACACCATGCATGCAGTGTCTAACAAGGCCAGAAGAGAGCATCAGATCCCTTCAAACTGGAGTTATAGATGGTTGTGAGCCACCACGTGAGTGCCTAGGACTGAGCCTGGGTCTTCCGAAGGGAAGTCAGTGTGCTTAACCCCTGAGCCACCTCTCCAGCCCTGTTTGTTTATTTTTTATATATATTTTATTTAATATCTTTTCTTATTTTACATATCGATCCCAGTTCCCTCTCCCCATTCTCCCATGCCCCCCATAGATCCCCCCATCCACCATCCACTCCCCAGGGAGGGGGTGAGGCCTTCAATGAGGGATCATAGAAGTCTGTCAAATCATTTGGGGGTAGGGCCTAGGCCCTCCCCTGTCTCTAGGCTGAGGGAGCATCCCTCCATGGGGAATGGGCTGCTGGAGTCCATTACTTCACTAGGGATACATGCTGGTTCCATTGTCAGAGGTCCCATAGACTGCCCAGGCCTCTTAACTGAGACCCATGTTCAGGGAGTCTGGATTGGTCCTATGCTGGTTTCCCAGCTATCAGTCTGGAGTCCATGAGCTCACCCTTGTTCAAGTCAGCTGTTTCTGTGGGTTTCTCCAGCCTGGTCTTGACCCCTTTGTTCATGGCTTCTCCCTCTCTGCAACTGGATTCCAGGAGTTCAGCTCAGTGTTTAGTTGTGGGTGTCTGCTTCTGCTTCCATAAGCTACTGGATGAAGGCTCTAGGATGGCATATAAGATAGTCATCAATCGCATTATCAGGGAAGGGCATTTAAGGTAGCTTCTCCACTATTGCTTAGATTGTTAGTTGGGGTCATCCTTGGAGATCCCTGAACATTTCCCTAGTGCCAGATCTCTCTTTAAACCTATAATGGCTCCTTTTATTATGGTATCTCTTTTCTTGTTCTTTTCTATTCTTCCCTAAGTTACTGTTTGAAAGCACACTATTCTGTTAAGTAAATTATTTTTAAATAATGTATATGTTAATGTACATACACTCTGAATTCAGAAACTATTTTAATGCGGGTTGAATATGCCTTGGAGGTAATGCTTGGAACCAGAAGGCTTTCAAGTTTAAGATATATATATATATGTATGTATGTATGTATGTATGTATGTATATGTATATGTATATATGTATGTATATATTAGAATATCAGCATGCATATCTAAGGAGATGTCTTGTGATAGATGAGAACATGGCTTACGTATGTTTAATGTACACTTTACACGCTGACCAAAGGCAGTGGAGACGGCTATTGCTGTTTTCCTCCCCTTCCGTTATCATCGTTGTTGTTATTATTATTATTATTGCCATTATTATTATCCTGGAAAGCAAGCCCAAAGCATTGCACACGCCGAGCACACACTCCACCAGTGAGCTGTATTCCTTGCCTGAAGGTAATCTTACACAACATTTTTAGCGCACTTGCATTTTAACTGCAACCTGGCATGTGATGGCAAGTGTGGACTTCTCTACTTGTAATGTCAATCATTGCTCCCAGAGCATTTTGGATCTTCAGTTTAGGGATGCTCAGCTAGTAAAGCATAACCTCGATTATGAAATATGGATTTTGCTACACTAATGCCTACAGGTGATAGAGAGCTGGCCTCTCATGAGGGAGGGGTCCTGTGTTTATCACCACCACTGCAAAACAAACAAACAAAAATGCATACTGCCTATAGAGGACATATTGTTCTAATTCTGGGTGTTGTTTTGAGTGTGTGTGTGTGTGTGAGTATGTGTGAGTGTGTGTGTGAGTGTGTGAGTGTATATAAGTGTGTGAGTGTGTATGTATGTGTGAGTGTGTATGTGTGATCCGTAGATGTACATACCTGCAAAATCTATGCACATGCATCAAGAGGCTGTAAAAGGATGTCACATGACTTCCTCTGTTGCTCTCCACCTAATTGCCTTGAGACAGGGTCTCGTATTGGACTGGAAGCTTGCCTTTTCTAGTAGGCTGGTACCATTGCGCTCCCGGGACCCACCTGTCTTTATCCCCAGTGCGGGGATTATAGACTCACACAACCATGCTTATATTCTTACATGGGTCCTGGGGATTTGAACTCAAGTCTGTGTGCTTGCATCAGATTTCTTGGAGCTGGAGTTACAGGTGGCTGTGAGCCATCTGATGTGGGTGCTGGGAACTAAATGTGTTTCCTTCGGGAAGAGCAGCAAGTGCTCCTAATCACTGAGCCATCTCTCCAGTCCCTGTATGTAATGTGTTTTGATCCAATCCACCCGTTACCTCCTCTCCTTCTCTATCCCTCATCATTCTTCCCTGCCCACTTCGTGTGCTCTCTCTCTCCCTCCCCCTCCCTCTCTCCCTTTAACCCACTAAGTCCACCTAGTGCTGTTTTTATATACAGATGTGGGACCAGCTACAAGGCTGTGGGTAGCCTTCAAGGACCACACCCCTGAAGAACCTCTGTGGTTCTCACAGGTTCCGCGGAAATGCACTCAGCCCTAGGGGCTGGCTCAAATGTTACCACCCTCCAACAGAATTAGTGTCTCCCTGGTGACAGGGTAGCCACCTGTTTCCTGCTGGCCTGGATTCCTCTGGTGAGGGGACCTGGTAGTGTGAGTCACTGCGCTGCCAGGGACAGGCCAGGCCCTGGCTTAGGATGAGGGTGAACGTTCCCACGGTGGGCGTGCGTCCAGACCCTACGGCTTCCTCCCCCTCCTGGCAGATGGGAACCTCCGAGTGGAACTAGCTGAAGTCCCCGTCCCACTGCCACGTCTCCCTTCTGTTGTCTCCGGTGCAGTCTCGGTGTTCTGCAGTCTGTGCTCACCGACTGCTAGGGCTTTCTACCTAGTGACATTTTGCTTTTGGTGGTGGTAGAGGGGAAAGCATGTCCTCCGCCGCCCGAGTTACCCCAGTCCTCCCTGTAAATATTGACTTAACAAAGGTAGGCTTTTCCTCCTCCCTTCCCTCTTCCTCCCTCTCTCCAGGGTTTCTTGTAGCTTAGGCTGCCTTGAACTCTTAATCCTCCTGTTTCCACCTCCTAAGTACTAAGATTACAGGTACCGAAGGGAGCAGAAGACCGGCTTAAGAGAGGCTGGTGGCCATGCCCTTTAACCCAGCCATTGCTGCCTCGCCCTGACTCTTATTCACAGGGAGATTTACCCAGAGGAGAAGGCCCAGCCTGAGAACTTTGACTCGTCATCACCTTCAGCCAGGGCTAACTTTAGATGCCGGGAGGATGCAGCAGAAACTCAAGACTATTAAACATTCCCCTGCACTCAAAAAACTTTCCATTAATAGCAGTCCTGACTAATGTTCACTGATTCCTTAATGTGTGCTAAGCATGTTTGAGTGCTTTTTCTGGATTAGGAAGTGGGTGCATTTATTGTATTTTACATATGGATGCTGAGACACAGAGAAGCAGACTTAAGCGGCCTACAGTGGCTCACTTAGCAAGCTGTCCAGTGAGGATATGAGCCCCATGCCCTTAACCCATGACGTTGTCCTGCCAGGGTTATGTTGTTTGCTTCAGACTCCTGCAAACATAACCTGACACTCCACCCTCTGCTAACCACTCACCCCATACCCGGCTCTTAACTCCCCAACAGGATACGGTGGGCATGAACCATACGGAACTCACTGGCAGCCCTATGGCGGCATATCCCAAAACATGAGAAAGCCCTCCATCTTATTCAGAGACTGCTGCTCGCCCACCTTTCAGAGCGCCACAGTGATGGATGGTGTCAGGTGGTAAAGCTTACCTCCTCAGAGGTGTGAAGGGTCAGGGCCCAGTGAGGCACAGGCATCCAGGACCATAGCGTGTCCAAGCAGGACTCACAGAACTCTCGCGTCATGTGCTGGCTTTTCGATAAATCCACATCCGCATGCTCCCCTGGGATGCTGTAGCTTTGGAGCCTATGGAGATGCTTACTCCTCAGGACACACACAAAAAAACCCATTCCATTCCTTCTTCTCCTTCTCAGGGTTCAATTTGTGCTGGGGTTGCCAGGGGGAGACATCTTAAAGGAGAGTTACCTTCCCCGTGGGAGGTGGGCCCCGGGACTGTCTATTCATTGCACACCCTCAGACACTGTGAAGCCGGAGGGCCTTAGCCCTCCCTCATGGCAGGGAGTCAGTCAGTGCAACAGAAGCCTCCCCACGAGTGACTGCCCCTTTCTTGATTCTGTTGTGTAGGTGTGTGTCTTTGGGAGGGGGAGGGGGGCTGAAATGATCAGACCTACCCTCCCACCCCACCCCCGCCCCCACCCCCGAGACAGGAATTCTCTGTGTAACAGCCCAAGCTGTCCTGGAACTCACCCTGTAGACCAGGCTGGCCTCGAACTCACAGAGCTCCACCTGCCTCTGCCTCCCAGGTGCTGGGATTAAAAGCGTGCGCCACCACCGCCTGTACTGAGAACGTCTTAATTAGGGTTCGTGCTGGTGTGATAAAGTACTACGACCCAAAGCAACTCAGGGAGGAAAGGGTTTATGTCATCTTACAACCCTTATGTCACACTCAGCATTGAGGAAAAGTCAGGGCAGAAACCACAAGGAAACTTACTGGCTTGTTCAGTTTGCTTTCTTATACACTCCAGGACAATCTGCCTGGGCATGGCACTGCCACAGTGGGCTGGACACTTCCATGTCAATCATCAATCATTAAAAAAAAAAAAAAAAAGCCCAACCAGCTTTGCTGGAAGCCAACCTGGTGTAAGGGGGCATTCTTTAGTTGGGACTTCCTGTTCCATATGTCTAGGTTTGTGTCAAACTGACAAAAACAATTGACATGGAGGAGACCACACCCTTCTCCTGGGTCACCTCTCTAGGCAAAGGTCCCATGAGCTACCAGCAATTGGGGGGGGGGGGGCTCATGTTCTCTGACCGGGCCGTGCTCTGTGGCTGAGTTCCTAAAGCAGAGCCCCAAAGTGATTTCTTAACCTGTGACACCATCGCTCCAGAACCATCCCTGTGAATTAAGCATCGCTGAGAATCTGCCCTTACCCAGGGCGAGGGGACAGAGTCTAGAAGTATTGCATGCTATGCCAGCATCAACATATGGCTTATGCACTGGAACTTTGAGTATCTCTGCTTAGGACATGTACTTTAGAGTTCAAATCCCGGCTCAGCCACAGAGTAGTTGTGTGGTCTGAGTTGATTCGTAACCTCTGTGGGACTTGGTTTCCACATCTATATGAAATAGGTACTTCCCAAATTTTTGGCCTTGCTGGTATGTAGCTAATCCTCACAGAAAAACTAATTTCTCCCCATCCCATATACCCATACATACAGACACACAGAAGAACACACACAGACACACAAAGACATAGGTACACAAAGACACACACACACACACACACACACACACACACACACCCTTGCTTGCCTGAAGTGCATGCCTTAGCCTGATAAAGAGAGAAAACAGACATAAATACTTTTTTTTTTCCCCCTGGGGGGAACAGCTGTGAGCCAGTTAACAGCACTCATTACTCACCCACTGGCAAACACTGAGCTGCTCCAAAACAATTCTGAATTTCCATTTCCTCTGGGATAGATTCAGGGGAGTGTTTGAAGGTGACCAGGTCCTTTCCCATCCTCAGGTGGGAGCCAGCTCAGGTTAGGGGTCAGGAATTGTGAATAAAATACAATGTAACTCTGGCTTTGTTGATGTCCCCAGCTGTAATCTGTCTGTCCACCAGCTCCCAGCCAGATCTCCTCTACTTCCCATTCCCAAGCCCCCCATGGGCTCCAGGCCCAGTGCTGGGAGACCTCTCGGGCAAACCCTTAGCCTGTCAAGGTCCTTGGAACCTTCCAAGGATTCTGGAGTCTCCATTGCTGTCCCTCTAGACTCTTGCAGCCCAGCCAACCCAAAGGAATGGCAGAGCTTGTGAAAGCCTCAGCGTTCATAATGGGCCACTCCCCTCCGGAAATGTTCCCCCAATCTGCTGAGAGCCTGCCAGGAGACTTGGCTGCTCTTGGCACACACAATAGACTGGGGTCAGAACAATGTCGAGGAGAGAAAACATCCGCCTGTCGCCTGTCCACCGGCTGCTGTCCGTCCGTCCTCCTGGGACACCCACTGCCCCATGGCCAACTTCGGGCTCCTGGAGGAGGGTGGGGTGCACTTCGGGGGGCTAGAGGCCAGCTGTGGCAGTGAACAGGGGAGGCACAGCTAAACTTCCCCAGCTTGACAGGCAGCGCTCTCAACAGATGTGCGGGGCAGATTAGAAGTCAAATCCGATCACTCTGGCTCCCCTGGCAGCCTTGGGAACCCCCCCCCCTCACAGCCCCAACCAACACTGGACAGATTAAAACCTAAGCCGGCACACAACAGTCCTAAGTATAAGACTGAGGAAAACCGGGTGTGCAGGTGGAGGTTCCGTGGGCTTGCTTAATTCACCATGTACAGGGAGCTAGGGCTCCAGATGCTTCCACAGTCATTGAAAGGGATCATCCCACCCTTGGGAAGTTTCTGAAGCAAAACTGGGCTGCTGTGCACCAAATGCCTCAGTGCTTACAAAGGAGTTGCTTGGCCCTCAGATAGCGCTACCCCAACGGAAGGGCTCAGGGGAAGGGCTCACCTGAGGAAGATCACAGCCAAGTAAAAGGCATGCCCCTCCTCAGCCCAGGCAGATCAGTTCAAGAGAGAAACAACCCTGGGGGCCGGGCAGCAGACCACACTAGACAGAGAATCTCAAGATACTGTGGACTCAAGGGCCCTCCTAGAAGAGCTATTTCGCCCCTCAGTTCTGTGCTGTCTAAATTGCGTGTCCACCATTGTTGGAGGACGTAAACCAAGGAGGGCTTCCTGGAGGAGGGGGTATTTGAGACTTGCTTGAGAGAAAGAGAAGGGGACACAGCTCATGAAACACTGAAACGCTCACTTTGGGGAGGACATACAGTGAAAATGGAAAGGGACAGAGAAGGTTAGCATGGCCCCCATGCGAGCGAGGATGACAGGCAAACTCGCCAAGTGTTCTGCATTTTCCTCTCTCTCTCTCTCTCTCTCTCTCTCTCTTGGTCTGTGTACATTTATGTAGAAGTAAGCGTAAGCAGATGTCATGAAACTAAAAGGGGCCCATGAAGGGTTGGAGGGGGGAGGTTTTGAGGTGGGGGGGTAAGTAATAGAGGATGTGTGGTGCAAGCTGGGAGGTGGGGGGCAGGAAGTGGAGGGAACATATAAAACAAACTATGTGTGAAAATGCCTGAGGGCGGGGGCAGAGCGGTGGCTCAGCAGTTCGGAGCACCGGCTGCTCTTCCAGAAGAGGCAGGTTTGATTTCTAACACCACCTGGCCCCTCACAACTGATCTGACTCCAGTTGTAGGGAACCTGATGCCCTCTTCTGGCCACTGTAGGAACTGCATGTACATTCGCAGACATCCAGGCAGGTAAGACATCCAGACACATGAAACAAACATAACTTTAAAAAGAAAGTTCTGTAGGGGCTTGAGAGGTGGCCCAGTCAGTAAGATGCTTACGGCATAAGCATGAAGATCTGAGTTGGAAAATCCAGAACTCTGGTAAAAAAAGGAAAAAAAACCAAAAAACCAGTATCAGCACTTGGCACTGGGCAAGCTGGGTAAGGGACACAACCACAGGCAGAATCTAATTCCTAGTTTATTGGTCAGCCAGTGTAGCCTATCATAGAGTTCCTCATCTAGTGAGAGACCCTGCTTCAAAACCCAAGGTGAGAACAATTGAGTCAAAGGCAATGTTGATGTCTGATGAACACATGCGTAGCATATACCCAAATACATACATACACCCCCCCACACACAAAGAATATATAAGGAAATCTATTACTTTGCACGCTAATTAAAAATTAAATGCATTAAAGTGAGGTCGGCAATGTAGCTCAGGGGTAGAACGCTTGCCTAATGTGCAAGGCCCTGGGCTCATCCCCAGTATAAGGAGAGGCTGGCATGCTATTCAAGACAGGGAGGGCATTCTGCAGGCATCCTGAGCCCAGGTTATTTGTTAGTGTAGAGCACATGCCCAGCATTTATAGGCTTTGGGTTCCATCCCCAGCACTTCCTGGACAATCAGGCATGCAGGACCCATTTTCATGATAGGATCGGAAGCATCGAGTTCCCATACGCAAGGGGCCTGACCTTTGCTCATTGAGTAGCAACCTGGGTGGCATGCAGGCTAGGGGTGCAAAGGCTTGAGGAAGGTGGCCCCTTCCGGGCAAGTGAGCCATCAATTAGCAAGACTGCAGAGCATGCAAAAGAGCAGGACAAGGGCACCTTGCTGAGGAGTGGACACAGCCCTTACTGATGCTAACGGGCCAGCCAGCAGCATGCGCTGAAGTGGCCCAAGCCTGTGACTAGGAACACTCATGGGCATCACGCTGAAATCCAGCTGAGCTCAAGCGATTGGGGCCCCAGCGTGCTGCTCTGGGAGCGGGTCTGGGAGGGCAGTGGGTTCCTGTGGGGCCCCAGCGTGCTGCTCTGGAAGTGGGGCCTGGCTGGCAGGTGGGTTCCAGCAGGTTCCCAGTACAGCAGCTGCTTCCTGTTTATGGTAATGTTTAGACGTCCAGGCACCTTCGAGCCTGGAGGTGAAGTCCCATTCAGTTTAGGAGACTGGAAACATCTGTCCGCACCCTCAGCAACAGTGGCTCCCTCTGTTTATCTCTGCTCAAATCTGTGAAACGCAGACACAGAACTCACTGGCAGCCATGCTCGTCCTTTCTGAAATAGCTGCTTTCTCCTGATCGGATACAAGGAAAGATCCCCGTTCTTATATTTTAACTTGCAGTGTTTTACAGAGCACTTTGAGCTGAGTGGTTTTCTCTTTCAGATAGAAGCTCACTGTGTTGCCCAAGCTAGTCCCTGGGTTAGCTCCTGGGTTCAAGTGATCCACCCATCTCAACTTTTCAAGACTCAACATCCCCTACCCCTCTTTCATACCGGGTTTCTCTGTGTAGCCCTGGCTGTCCTAGATCTCCCTTTGTAGACCAGGCTGGCCTCGAACTCACATAGATCCTCCTGCTCTTCTTATTCAGTGTTGGGATAAAGGCATGTGCCCCCATACTGGTCTCTAGAAAGATTTCTACCATTCTTGTTTTAATAAAAATGATTTTGAGCAAGTGTGGGGGCACACACCCTTAATCTCAGCACTGAGGAGGCAGAGGCAGGCGGCTGTTTGTGAGCTCCATAATTCTAGCATTTAGCATCTGTTGCTGGCAGATCCAGACTGGCTGGGACTCTGGCCAGTGGATTCAAGGGATCCAAGTGGGGAATGTGCACAATGGCAGATGACTGAAGGTAGTCACTTCAGGATGTCTGCAAAGGCAGGAAAAAAAAAAAGCAGGCCCTAACCTCCTCCCTGGCAGCCTTCTGCTCTCGCACACTCTGGCTTCAGGAATCCCAGAACCCCAGATTAATCTGTGGTCCTCAAAAGCTTTCTGGCTGAAAGCAAATAGCTAGCTGCATCCTGAAGACCCGGGAGGAGGGACCTGCACGAGCACATTTCTGTGCACACGAGGCATATTCCTCCCCAGGCTCTGGAGACTGTGTCTACCCAGCCAGTCCTGCCTGGCTGCCCTGTGTAGCAAATGGGAGAAGTTCAAGAACAGAGTCAGGGCAGGCACGGCAGCATACACTTTTGAGAACAGCACTCAGGAGACTGTGAGTTCAAGGCTAGCCAAGACTACATCGTGAGACTGTCTCAAAATAAAGGCAGGCGTGTGTGTGTGTGTGTGTGTGTGTGTGTGTGTGTGTGAGAGAGAGAGAGAGAGAGAGAGAGAGAGAGAGAGAGAGAGAGAGACAGAGAGAGTAGTCTAGAAGTGGCTCTGCCTGCCTCCCTTAGGAACCTGTTATGACCTGTTGGAGTCAGTGGTACCCCCAATTCTCAGTCTTCTTACCAGTTCCCAAGTCTGCTTGAATGCTCTTGGGGATGGAGAACTCCCTTCCTCAGAAGGCAGCCAGGCTGCACCGAGTAACCTGTGACCCAGTGCCTTTTGTCACTAATTCTCTTTCTGTGTTTACTTCAGATACATTTAAAGAATGGGAAAACAATTCAAACAAACAAACAAAATCCAGGGCTAGCCAGATAGTTCCGTGGTTAAGACCAATGGATCCAGGCTCCATTCCTAGTACATGGCAGCTCTAGTTCTAGGGGAATCTATTGCTCTCTTCTGGCTTCTGAAAGCACCTGACACGTAAGCGTTGCAGGTAAAACACTCATACACCTAAAATCAAATTTAAATTAAAAAACCGCAGGCAGAGCGTAGACCAGGCTGACCTCCAACTCACAGAGATCCACCTGCCTCTCCCTCCCCAGGACTGGGATTAAAGGTGTGCGCCCACACTGCCCAGGTATGAAGTCATCTTACCAAGTCTCACAGATATTTGAAATAGGTTCTGCTTAATACATTCTTGCAGAGCTCATGTCATGGGCGAAGAATGGAAGGAAAGTAAACATGATTTCCCGGTTGAATCCCTGGGCTGGGATCCCCTGGGAATACAGCAAGCTGGAGTTCCTGGTGCAGAGAAGGGACAGCGACATGGAAAGCCATGGCAGGAAGCCACTGCTTCACCCAGTTCTGTGTGTGTCAGGCCCTTGCGAGGACTTTGTGACGATCACCATCACCAGCTGTTTTACAGAGAAGGAAATGAAGGCTCAGGGCAGGCCGGTCACAGGCCCACAGTGGCCCAGCCTTGGGGATAGGAGTAGGGTTTGAATCCGTTGTATCCCTGGCTTTGCAACTCTGTACCCCAGAAGCTGGGACCAGTAGGTCCTCCTCAAAGAACATACAGGCACTGCCAAAAGTTTCTGTTGCAGCTAAAAGAAACTCTTTGCAATTTATTGTGTTGTTTATGTGGTATGAGGGAATGGAACCCAGAACTTTACACATGCTGGTTAGGTAATTATTCTATCAATGAGCTATGTGCAGGCCAGGAAGTTGTGAAATAGTGACTGATGGGCAATTCTGCATCCCTCAAGGGCTGAAACCTCATGAGAAGAGGCGAAACCCACATCCTAAAGCCACAGGCAACAGAGCCCTTGAGAGGAGGCAGGGCTAAGTCAGGGTGATGTCTGTAAGTAAGTGGCACCGAGGACAGCCTGGCAGGTAACTAGGAGTGGTGACAGATGCTGGGGAGGAGGAGGTACTAGATGTCCAGCAGGGAGCAGGGGCAGGCATTCTGGTGCTTTGCTCTGGCTGTGTAGCCCATGCCTACTGAGTCATGTGCTGACATCACTGGGAAGTAGGCATGGTTGCTGAAAGGGTAGATACTTGACATCTGTGGCTTCTTGAGATTTGAGGGGGGATGGATAGAGAGGTTCAGCTATCAGCCTCTTTGTTGGGGAAGAACCTGGGTTGGGCTATTTAATTATTTTAGAGGCAAGCTCTATGTTATCCAGGCTGGCTCTGAATTTTGCCTCTGCACGTCAAGTAGCTGGCACTGTAACCTGTGCCCCTGCACCCATGTGGGTCCCAATACTCCTACGATTGGGGTTGTCATCTTGACACCCTCTAGAAGAGCTGATCTCAATCCACGGGTTGTGATGCCTTTGGGAATCGGCCAGGGATTGCCTAAAACCATTGGAAAACACTGATACTTGTGTTACAACTCATAACAGCAACAAAGTTACAGTTGTCGAGTAGCAAGGACAGTATTTCATGGTGGGGGGTTACCACCACACCAGGAGCTGTATTACAGAGTCAAGGCACTAGGAAGGTTGGGAATCAGTGCTCCCGAGTCACTGGTGAGAAATGCCTCCAGGCACACCTGTGATTAGATTACTCGAAGTGTGAGGACCCAGGCCAAGAGTGAGCTTGGGTCCAGGACCGTGTAAAAAAGGAGGCAGCCAGCTGAGCAAGAGCCCTCATCACCCTCTGCCTCGTGACTGTGGATGGATGAGATGCATCCGCCTGCTTCAGGCTTCTGCTGTGTTGAACTGGTCCTTGAACTACGAGCTGAAACAAATCCTTTCTTCATTGATTTTCCTGTGTGAGGGTACTTTAGACAAGTTTATTATTACTATCGTGTGTGAGATGGGGGTGTGCAGGAGTGTGCTTGTATCTTATCGATGCAATGGGAATGGAAACAGACACAAGTTTGATTATCACGGCTGTGATGAGTCTGACCTTTGGAACTGGGTTGTGGGTGGAATGTGGAACCGTCTGAGAGTCTGGGCTAAACCAGCCCTAGCATGGAGGAAGCAGGGCTTATGGGTCATTCTTGTGGGGGCTGGGAAGACAAGAATGCCAACAGGAACACTGACTATGGAGTCTGGGCTCATGAGGTTTCTGAGAGGGGACCAAGGTTGCATGAGCACAGCTGAGGATCATTTGATATTTGCGCCCAGAACCTGGTTTCTTTTTACCGGTGCCCCGAGAACCTGAGTGAAATTGAATGCTAAGGTAACACGCCAGTGTGTTTGGCAGAGAACATCTCAGACAGGAGAGCTCTCGGGCTGGAGAAAGCGGCTGTAACTGAGACCAGCAACACAGAAAATCCACCCTGCCTGCACTGCACTGAGATGGTAAGAAGGGTATCCAGACGGCAAACCCCACCCACCCACCAGGGGCTCCATCCTGAGCTGATGGCAGGGCTTGGTAGCATCATCCATGTGGTACAGGTTTGTAGGCACAAAAGCTATCAATTCCAGAGCAAACTCCAATCCCCCAAAACCCCAAGGGCAGTCCATATACCCAAAAATGAGCTCAAGCTGGACCATAACATTTCTAGCAGTTAGATAAAAGCCAAAATTCTTCAGGAACTCTCCAAACCGGTTCCCATCTGCCAAAGGGGTGTATTTCTCTTACCTCTGGCGTAAGGGACACGTGGCTTCCTATGGCACTTACCAGCATATCAAAGCCCATGCTTTCCAACAGAAGTTGGTAACCTCACCTGTGAAACAGTCTTGACAGCCAAAATATATAAATAAAAAAATTTTAAAAAGCCCATGCTGACTGCCAGGCTCCCTGAGATACCTGTTACACTTTCCCAAGTCCACACTAGCCTCTGGCCCTTCCCACCCCTCCCCTACTCTAACCTCCTTCTGGTTCACAGGCTTCTCTACTCTTAGCTACCAGTCCTCATATCCTATTTTCGCTGTTCTCTCTCTCTCTCTCTCTCTCTCTCTCTCTCTCTCTCTCTCTCTCTCTCCCATCTTGTTCTCTTATTCTCTCTCACTCTGCTCTGGTCTCTATCTTCACTGTCCCCACTATTCCCCCCCATTTCTCCAGCCCGAGGCAATGCTCAGTCTTTCTCTGCTCTGGTCTCTCCAGATGCCTCTGGATATTTTTCCTTCCTTATCTACAATAAAAATCTTAACCGTGTCCTGGACTGACAACGTTGGAAGGGTTTTTTGTTTGTTTGTTTGTTTTGAGACAGGCTTCTCTGTATTGCTTTGGGGCCTGTCCTGGAATTCTGTAGACCAAGCTGGCCTTGAACTCACAGAGATCTGCCTGCCACTGCAGTTTCTTTACTGTGCCCCCTTGCATTCAAAATGCACACCACTGGGGGAGAAATGGACCTTGCTCCCTTGTTACAGAGAGCAGCTGTGGCCAGGAGATGTGTGGCAGAGTCAAAGTCCCTGCTAGTCAGCTGTGTGAAATTGTGAAGGTGAAGCTTAAGTTGCTATGGAGACCACAGGATATTAAAGATGCCAGAAATGTGGGATGCCCACTGGGGAATCATATGCGCAGAGTTGGCCTGACTTGACAGAGAGATGGAGGAGCGGAGGCCTACCCAATCCTTTAGGAGCCCAGTTGATTTCACTAGGAACCCCAGTGCCAGACAAAGAGCTACAGGACTTAGTTTGTGGTTTGGGATTGGGCTTTCTGGTCATTCCTTGCCATGGCCTGGTTCTTCCTGGTTTCCATAAGCATGTTAAGTCTGTACCAGTATGTGCTAGAGGAATGTAACAATTCTTATTTTATAGGAACTCACATGGAGGAGATGGCGCTGGGCCTCAGATGAGACTTGAACTTTACACTTTGGAAGGTGTTAACATTATCAAAGACGGGGGGGGGGGGGACTCTCATATTGGAAGCAAATGTCCAAACAAAGGGGAAGAGAGGAGGGAATAGACCACATGCAGCCAGACCGCTTTCAGGAATAAAGAAGGGGGCAGGCAGGTCTCATAACTGCTGACAGGTGGCGGGCCAAAGAGGACAAAAAAGAGTGAATAAGGGTGGTTTGCGGGGCATCAGCCCGGACCTCCAGCTCCAGACTTCAGGGCAAGGTGCAGAAGCCCCTGCATCTTCCAGAACCTTCCCGTGGAGCTGTCCTTTCGTGTGGCTGGGGTTGTGGAGACATGAAGGAGGGTGCCCGAGTCTGTGAGGAATCGTCAGGCCCAAGGAGCTTCTGGCTTAGCAGGCTGACAGGGTCTGGGGACGGCCCGTGGTATCCTGCCAGAGTGGGGACTCTGTAGCATCCAACAAATAGGACCAGCAGCTGCAAGTGGGCATCGGGGAGGGAAGGTCAGATGGGGCCCTGGGCGCTCCTGACCCAGGAATGAGGACAGTAAATGTGAGGTCAGAGGGGACACTGACTCACCAGGGACTCCAGAAGAAAGGCTTCTGTTCAGGAGATGACTTCTGGATACCCAGGAAGCAGGGCTCCAGGGCCTGAGCTGTGGCTCAGCTTGGTCCCTAGGGGACTACCAGTGGCTCCTGCAGCCGACAGCAACGGCAGGCAGCTCATAGCCGTCACTCAGCCCTGCCTGGCTCCTACATCCAGTTTTCCTCTCCAGAGCCAGCATCTCTCCCAAGTACATGCAAACCTGGAGTGAGTCTGATCTGCAGGGTCTAGCCTGCCCCGCCCCCGCCCCGCCCTCCCCCCAGCAGCTAACAGCTTTCTAGGGTGAAAGTTCCTTCACACAGACATCCTTCCCTATGTCCCCACAACCACAGCACAGGGACAGCTGCACAGGAAGGCTCTGGAAGACACAGGGCTTCTGCACACCGTGGGCACACCGCGGTAACTCTTGGCCTCCCAAGTGCTGCTCTGGGAAGCTGCATCTCCTTAGACTGGTCCTCCCACTTGCTTCCTGCTTCCCAGGTCTCACTGTTTACATCCCTCTCCTTCTCTCTCCCTTCCTTAACGACCAAGGAGGGCTGGGCTGCACACAGACACCTGGGGGTCTAGATTTCTAGGGAGGTTTTTTTTTGTTGCTGCTGATTTTGTTTTTCCTGGTGCCGAGGATGGGACTTGGGGCCCATAGAGTGCAGGGACCTTGTACATGGTAGGCAAAGCCTCTGCCACTGAGCCACATCCCCAGGTCTTAACAGACCTGGGCTTCTAATTTGTTATGTGGCCTGAGGCTGGTCACCTCATCCCTGGGGACTCCAGTGTTTACACATGTGATCAGGGAGAAAGTTTGTGGTGGAGATTCTGTGAGATGGGCCCAAGTGAGCACAGGGGAAGCAGGCCGCATCATCTCAGCCTGAGAGTGGCCCCGACTTCCCCTTAGAGGAAGCGCTGATTATTGCCTAAGAGTTTCTGCACCTTGATGTTTCCATGGAAACTAGTGTGTGTGGGGGGGCCAAGGACCAAACCCTGGCCTACCCCAACTTCCCCGGCTTTGCGGAGGAAGCAGGAATGAGCGCCCCCTCATGGACAAAACCACAGAACAGCTGAGGCCAGGAGGCAGGCCTTAGGGCTTGGCATTCTACATGGCCGTGGATTAATTGGAGCAGTGGATTAGAAAACATCTGGATTGTCGGCACTTAAGATCTGTGTGACAGGAAGGAGGGCCAGACACGAGGGAGGCATTTGAGAGTAGCAGGAAGCCGGTTCAAGAAGTACTCTCTCTGCCTCTCTCACGCATGCAATGGTGCACACACACACACACAGAGAGAGAGAGAGAGAGAGAGACGCCGTCCCTGCCTCCTTAGTGCCGGGGATAAACGTATACCGCTACGCCTGCTCCAGTTCTTTTTCTCAAGAAGCCAAGGAGCCATGTAGTGTGGGCAAAGCCGAGTGATCCATGGGCAAAGCCGAGTGATCCATGGGCAAAGCCGAGTGATCCATGGGCACGAGCCCCCATGCGTCTCCTCAGGGCCCCCTCTGGGCTATCCTCATTGGCTCCACCTCTCAGGCACACCTGGGCCAAGAGCAGGACACAGAAAGAACACAGATGGCCAGGCCTGTGCATTTCATGCTCCGCCCATGACCCCCGGGTGCCTTACCAGTTGAGAGGGCCTCAAATGTAGCAGGGGAGGTATAAAAATCCTCCCTTCCCGCAGCCCAGGGCAGGCCCAGAGATGCACACACAGTAGACTCTCTTCACCAGGTTGTATGTCTGTGTAGCAAGCCCAGACACTAGGAGTCTTTAGTCCCCTGGTTGTGTTCCATTTCTGAATGAGACTGCTCGCCGCTTTTGTACAACATGAATTAAATATATTCTCTGTCTTTGCTCTGAGTCACAGGGCATTCACAGTCAGTGGGGAAGGGGGTCAGGGAGAACCCAGGCTCCAAGGGGTTGGGATGGGGGTGGGGCCTGTGGGGACAACGTGGGCTTGACCTCCCCTTGGCCTTTGCCCTTCAAGTTCAGCCAAGGGTTGGGGAGACCCTGGAACATGACAGGGATGCTGAGGAAGGCTGTGGTACCTTTCTCTCAGGACCGCCCTCTCTGGAGGCTGGTGCCAGGGTCAGGTAGGCAGAGCTGGGAAGGAGGTGAGGCACAGGGGAGAGGCTGTGCCAGCCCCAAAGAGCCGGGGATACCTTGGTACCAGTGTCAGGGTGACCTTGCATATCTGGGTGCCAGCCTCAGGACCCTGAGACAGGGTTGACTTATCATCCCTCAGGGCTGATAACACCCATGGGTGTGGCTTGCGGGGGTGGGGGGGGGGAGCTAGGCCAGAGCTCCAAGAACAGTGCACACTACCACCTGCCAGTTTAAGGCAACCCTTTCCGGACTGGGATGGGCAGGGGGATGGCTGAGGCGGCAGGGTACCAGCTGGGAGTACCGGACCGCTCTCAGGAGCAGCTGGGCAGACACAGCATGCGGTGCTTTTAGCCTTGGCTCGAGCCAGAGGGTCCAAGGGCTTCTGGCAACGAATGAGGGGCAATAGCATGTTGGGGATGGTGACAAGAGGGGACCTAGGGATGTCCACCTTTGAGTGCGGTTAGCGCATACATTGGCACAATGCCAGGGTCCCAGTGCCTTGTTCCTGGAATATTCCTTGTTCTTGGAGGAGAAGATGGTAAAGCGAATGTCCAAAGGATAAGAAAGGGGCTGTCAAGCTGATAAGCCAGGCAAGCCCAGGGTCCCCACGATCCCCCTGCACTCCAGCTGGGAAAGGGTCCCAGGCTCCTCCTTGCCCCTCACTTCCCTCTCAGGGAAGCGGCTCATGCCCCATCCATCCCACAGTGGGTGACAAAGGGGTTGGTGTCCAGGTAGAGAGGCCATCACAGAGGTGTGTGGCAAGCAAGAAAAGGAAGTAACTGCCACCCCAGGGCTGCCAAGTGGCCCTCCAGATGGCCACAGGCGTTCATTGTTTAGCCCTCTGATGGCCACAGAGGCCCCATACTTCCTGAATTCATGTTCCACGTGACCTCTCGTCCCTTGAGTTGTAGCAGGGTGGACACAGCTCAGAAGACGCTCTGCCGCCGGCTCTTCCCCCGCCCTGGAGAACGGAGGGGGACAGAATTGGGGGAGGGGATCAGAAGGGAACTAAAGGGATGCTTGCTTGGCCTTCTCCTGGTGAGACCCAGTGAGAGAGGGCGTGCACTTGGATTCAGGGCTCATCTCTGTTGCGTGTGAGCGGTGTGAAATTGTGACAGAACTTCTAGGGGCCTCGGTTTCCCTGACATGGAGAACATTTATAGTTCCAGCCCCGCAGGGTGTTTTAAAGATTATGTGACACAATTCATGAGAACCACTATCGGTCTAAGGCCATTGGCTGTGCTAGGGACAAAGTTTGGACTGGCCAGGAGCTCGGGGTCTTCACAGGGAACACATCGGGGCAGGGTACACCCATGCCAGGGTAACTGTAAAAAGCAGCGTTCCATCTGGGTGGAGGTGTGTGAGGCAGGAACCTCCCATAAGGTGTTATGGGGAGAGGGTGTGGATCCCTTTCCTAAGGGTGGGCTGCTGGGCCCATCTCTTTCTGAAAGGAGCCCCTCCCACCCCGGGGAAGGATGGCTTACTTGGCTACTTCTAGCAAAGGGTATGGGAGGGCACGTGGCCCTACCTGGGTGCTGGAAGGCCAGGCCACGATAGCCTGGGTCCTTCTGGAGCTGGATCTCTTTCAGGGAGAAGATGGAGGCAGCTGGGCAACAGAAGAGGGGAGGGGTCAGTAGGGTCACCCTGCTCACTCCTGCATCTACTGTCCCCACTCCAGTAAATCTACAGAGCCCAGGCACCCTCCAGTCAAGACTCAGTTCTCCACAGGACAACTGTGAAGGGGAAGCCATGTGTTCAAGACCATTTGCCTGGGCCCAAGGGTCCAGCCTCCACCCGTATCCGCTGTCCCTCATCCCTTGGGCGCTTACTGTCATCAAGCTGGTGTATACGCTCTCCCAGAGACTGGAAGTAGGGGTGACTTAGGGCTGCCTCTGCTGACATGCGACACTTGGATTCGTACTGAAAGGCACAGGGTAGGCTCTTGGCTCCTGCTGGAGAACCTTCTAGAAAATGGGACTCCTATGCTAAGGTCGCTAGATGACCAAGGCAGAAGAAACCCTCATCAGGCAGCCTCAGGTCTTAGGGTAGCAGGGTTCAGACACCAGAGAAGCTCTGGAATGGGGCTTCCTGAGAGAGTGAGCTTCTTGGGATGGACAGGCATGAGGAGGCCGTGACAGTCACCTGAGAGAGTATCTGTGCTATTCGCGGAGAGCACTGCTAACTACCCTTTATCCTGTGCTTGCTCCCAAGTGGGTGCTGCGCCATCTCCACACATAATCTTGATCCGCTAAAGGGTGGACTGATACCGGCCGTGCAGTTGAGAAAACTGAGCCTCCTGTCCACAGGAAGTGCCCAACCAGGCCTCCGGGGCCGAGCACAGAGACTAGTGTCCCTCCTGGGCTGTGGAGTCACAGGTGGTATCTGCGCTCCGGGCCTGGCTTTCTTTAGTTGTCTCTCCCTGGGTAGGATGGGAGGAAACTCACCAGGAGGAGGCTGGTCAGGAGGTTGATGCCTTCAGTATCCAACCTGCAAGGAGGAGGCGCTGGCATGGACGTAGCCGGGGTAGGCTGGGGACCCGAACCTCTGGGAGGGAGGTCACAGTGGGGACAGGGGCCTGGCAAGGGACTACCTGGGAGCGTGGCTGAGCAGCGGCTGCGGCAGGTACTGGGGGAAGTTGTAGGCTCGAAACTCGGAGAGGGACGTCACACCCGGCCACGTCTCTTCTGTAGGAGTCCCTGGAGACAGGGGGCCGGTAAGAAGTGTGAGTGAAGGGCTGAGGCTGATAGGGCGAGGGTGCATCGTTGAAGGACACGGCAAAGAGTAGGTGGCCAAAGCTAGCTGGTCCCTGCCCAGCCCAGGCCTCCGTGCTGGGGAGTGGACAGAGCTCTGGTGCCCCCTGGTGGCGATGGAAAGTGCAGAAGGAAACTAACCCAGGAGACGGAAGATGAGGTGCAACTCCTCCTTAACTGTAGAGCCTGGGAAGAGGGGCTTCCCGGTGGCCATCTCATAGAGGATGCAGCCCACGCCCCTGGGGAAGCAAGGGTACCATAAGGCCAGGAAGTACAACAACCCCACATAAGGCTTCTGTGGGAGGGATCCAATGATACCCTAACAAGTCTGAGAGGCCACATCTGGGATTTGAAAGGCTCCTAGAACCAGACTCCCACTGTGGTCCCTCTCTGTGAGCTATGGGTCCCCTTAACTCTGCTAGGCGGAAAGGCAGATGGATGGATAGTCTCACTCCCTGGGGGGAGCTTGGGCTTGGCCAGAAATCCATGCTGACTTTCAAGGTGAGCTGGTTTTCATTTTACACAAAATCATACATTTGCCAATTTTATTTTATTTTTTCGAGACAGGGTTTCTCTGTGTAGCTTTGGAGCCTGTCCTGGAACTCGCTCTGTAGACCAGGCTGGCCTTGAACTCACAGAGATCTGCCTGCCTCTGCCTCCCGAGTGCTGGGACTAAAGGCGTGTGCCACCAACGCCCAGCACATTTGCCAATTTTAACAATCTCTTCTAAGATGTTCTGGGAGAAAGACTCATCTACCCTCTGGCAATTCCCACCTCCACTCCTGGTGAAGCATTTCACAAATACAGCATTCGAGGGTGTACAAGTTCAGAGAGCCCGATGCAGCTCAACCCTGAACAAGGTCAGGGACTTCCTGGACGGGGTCTAAGGATGTGGACAGTCTATCCACTCACCACATGTCACTGCTCACTCACCACATGTCAATGGGGGTGGAGTACTCTGTGGATCCCAGCAGCACATCTGGGGGCCTGTACCAGAGGGTTACCACTTCATTGGAATATGTCTTTGTGGGCACTGATTTGGCCCGGGCCAGGCCTAGGAACAGACATGTCACTGAACCACTGCTAAAGGGTCCTGAAGAGCCGGGTATTCAGGCATCCCCCAGAAGTCCTACATCCTGAGGAGGCTGTGCACCCCAGGGGTCAGACCCACTTGCCAACCCTGACAGCAGCCTCACCAAAGTCAGCTAGCTTCAGCTCGCCCCTGTCATTGATGAGCAGGTTCTGGGGCTTGAGGTCCCGGTGCAGGATCTTGCGGCGGTGGCAGTAGGCCAGGCCCCGGAGCAGCTGGAACATGAAAATCTGGAGGAGAAAGAGGAGAAATGAGGAGCGTGGCGGGGGCCAGGTCCCGTGTGGGAGACCCTACATCTCTGTCTCGGGCTGGAGGGGAAGGAATTGGGGGTGGGGGTGGTCAGCACAAGTCTCTAGGAAGACTCACTGGTTCTGCCGGCCACAGGGCAGGCCACCTGGGACCTGCACACACATGGAGGTCAGGCATGGAGAGGAGGCAGTGAGTGTGAGGGGCTGGCGTGGTCTCTAGATACAGGGGAGCAGAGAGAGTAGGGTCCCATTGGTGAGTGTGTGTGTGTGTGTGTGTGTGTGTGTGTGTGTGTGTGTGTGCTTGGCTACTAATCACTAGGGCTGGTCGTTCAACCTCCTCGATTCTCAGAAGTCCCTTCCACTCTGGCAGGTAACTCATGCAGATATCCAGAGTCAAGAGAGGGAGCTGTATCAGCAGCTAGACACACGGCTGCTGTCTAGAATGGCTTCTAGACAAGCCAAGTGGTCTTTCCCTCCTTCCTGCATTTAAAGCTCTGAGCAACCTCAGCAGCTGGGGCCAAGAGGAGCATCCCGCACTGGGCTTGGTGACAGACGGCTGCCATGTGACGTCCCCACCTTAGAGGCCCTCACCTTGACATTGTGCATGCTCATGAGGTTTCCACAGTGGTCTAGATACTGCTTCAGGTCACTGTCCTGGAACGCACAGTCAGGGTCAGTCCTGCCCATTGCCCGGCCAGTGGTCCAGACCCAGGCTGGACGGACGCCCTCTTCAGTCTGGGCCCACGCCTGGTGGCAGCGCAGGGCCCACTTCGGCATGGGGACTTAACTGGCAAACGAAGGCTTGCGTCCTCCCCTGCCCCCATCCCTCCCGGGCCCCCACTCCCTCTCCTCCCTACCCCGCTTCACCCACCACAGGGGAAGAGGCTGCCAGCCCCAGGCCAGCTCACCAGGTACTCAAACACCAGGGTGAGGGACCGATCTGTGTGAATGAGGTCATGCAGGGTCACAATATTGGCGTGTTTCAGGTCCTTCAGCAGAGACACTGGGGAGACAGGCCCACCTGGGTCCCCAGGCCCACAGAACCCCAGCACCCCTTCCTGGGGCCAGCAATGTCCCTCCGCCCAGGCTCCCACCAGGAGAGGGTTGTTGAGCCCCTCCTCCCAGAGGCCCAGGGGGCCGAGGTGGACATTGTACCCTCTCGAATGGCTGTACAGGGCGCCCCCTCCTCGTGCTCCAGCCGGATCTCCTTCAGGGCCACGAGGTTCTCTGTCAACTTGCTTCGGCCCTTGAAGACGGTGGCATAGGTCCCCTGGGACAGAGTGCCGCTGGTCAGCCCCAGGAGTACCCCGCTCCCATTCTCTTCCCAGATCCACCCCTTACATTTCTGCCTGGGTTAGGATTCAAGCGGGGTGCTCATCCCTCTGTCCAAATTCTGGTGGCTCCAAAGTCTGCCTTCTCTTAAAGTATCTCCACCAACTCCCTGGCAAGAACAGGGTGTCCATCCCTCTGCCCCCACGCTGGCTGCCCCTGTTACTCTAACACAGCCTTGCTCTCAAGTCACGGTGATACGGTTTACAAACATGTACCCACTCCAGGCCACAAAGCCTGACACCTTAGTGACAGCGTCTTTGCCAAACACCAGGAACTTGTCCAGGAGCTTCCCCTGGCACTCTGCAATGCCCCCAACAGTAAAATAATTACTCTCATCCTTTGACAGAGAATGAAACGGAGGCAGAGGAGAGGCCATGGGATGTGTCAGTTGTGGGGCCAGCAGATGGCGCAATTGGGGGTTCAGATCCAGGCCACGACTTACTTGAAAGGGGAAAAAAAGACTAGAGTCTGTCCAGAGACCTCTGCCCCCTAGGCCTCATTCGAGATCAGGGGATATTTCAGCAGCTGCCAAAGCCTAGGGCAGGCTGCATGGCCACGACATTACGATGCTGAGGGCCAGGAGCTGTGAGGGGCAAGGTGAAAACCATCCTACCTGCTGCCCAGAGAGAGCAACGCCGGCCTCTTACCTCCCCAAGTTTGTCCAGCTTCACATAAGTCTCCAGTTTCCCAAAGCCGATATCTGACTGCAGAGCACACAGGAGGCTGTGAGAGACTAAGCCCCAGCAGATCTTTCCAGTCCACGCTCCCTCGGGAGGGAGGGAAGTGAGACACCCCCATTGCACAGAGAGGAGCCAAGGCTACAGGGTTCAAAGCCTCCTGTTTCCTGTTTCTACTCCCTTTCATCCTTTGGAGAGTTGAAGAACCCCTCCAGCCAGCAGGGGCTCCTTCCTCCAAGAGCTGGAGTTGGCACGCACTGAGCTGCTGTCTTCCTAGGGCTCCACGGAGCTGCTCAACCGGTTCCTGACTCCTCGGGGCGGGGCTTGTCATTCTCCACTGGGTGGAGCTAACATCAGGCCCCGCCCCAGCCTCTCATTAGTTCATCTCTTCCCGCTCAGGGCAGGGCATATCTCAAGGAGACAGAGCTCTGATGGCCACTCACTAAGAGGCTCCTAGGAGCTCCTCATAGGAAGCTGGGGCCTGGAGGCATGTCTTTTTGTTTGTTTAGAGGTCAGTCTTTTTGTTTGTTTAGAGGGGAGGTCTTCATTTTTATTAAGCATCCCATAATGTATGTGTGCTATATAACAGACTGCATGGCCTTCTACCAGGAATAGTTGGTCATAGCTGAGTGTGTCTGTCTTTTTTTCTCATCAGCCAGGAAAATGCTTCGGTAACCAATGTTCTCCAAGGCCCTGAACAGTAGTGGCTGACTGCAGAGATGTGCCTTTCTCTTTCCGTTAGTGTATGACTGAACTCGTGGGTGTACACAGTGGCTATTTGGGGGTGACCAAGCACATGCCCACGACAGTGAGGCCAGGGGGAGCCTTGAACCATGTCTCTGCATAGTGAAACACAACCTGGACCCTATCTGGCTCCTCCTGGTTTTATTTTTGAGACAGGGTCTTACAGTGTACCCTTGGCTGGCCTGGAACTATGTAGCCCAGGTTGGCCTTGAATTCTTGGCACTTCTTCTGCATCTGCCTCCCAAGGAATGCCGGGAATACAGACTCGAGTCACAACACTGGTTTATCGGTCTCCATCCGGAAGACCTAGCTCCATACCCAGTTGTGTCCTGGGCCAGCAGGGGGCACCAGAGGCATGGGGAATCCGTCTGGAAACCACTCTAGGCCTCAGCTGGGATGAACAAGGCCAGTTAGAGCTCTACCAGTGCTGGCTGGCGCCTTGTACTCAGCAAACTCTGACCCTCCTTAGACTCACCAGGGAGGCACGGCGGGACATTCGGGTGAGTGGCTTGGGCAGCCCTGGGCTCTCCAGCTGTAGCTTCTGCAAGAATTCCTGGGGCAGGCGGATATCCATGGGTAAAGAGAGCCTCTTGTTGAGGTCCTGAGGTGGCAGATGGGAGGGAATACCATGATGGCTCCAGGAGGCCCTGGCCTCTCCCTCTGGATTTATCTGTCCACATAGAGCAGGGCTAAAGTCACAGTCTGTGCTCTCAGGCTCACAGCTACCAGGAGGTTCCTTCCCCTCTCTGGGCCACAATGGCCCTGACTGGGGAACATAAATCTCATTCCCTCACAATGTAATTCTGCAAGCACAGTTTTTTCCCTACAATTAGCACAGGTGTGTGGGTCATAAGAACAGTAAAGAAGTCTAGCCAGGAATGTTCTAGCACTTTGCAATCCCCACAAAAACCTACTCCGATTCGAGCCCTCGGTGACTGGCTCTACAGGAACCACCCTGCTGTGGATTTACCGGCCCTGTGCAGCCCCGAGGGGCGCACGCTGTGGATGTACCCGCCCTGTGCAGCCCCGAGGGGCGCACGCTGTGGATGTACCCGCCCTGTGCAGCCCCGAGGGGCGCACGCTGTGGATGTACCCGCCCTGTGCAGCCCCGAGGGGCGCACCCTCACCTCCATGGAGAAACGACGCTGGCTCTGCCGTTGTTGGTATTGCACGCCCGGGGACAGCTGCCCAGGCTCGTCCCCACCATCTGTGGGGGAGAACACGCTTGGTTTCAGCCCACAGGACTGTCTGAGTGGAACAGGTGTCAGCGTCTACCTCTCACGCCACCCCACCATCCATCCGTCAACAGCCCAGGACACCCACCCGCATCTCCCCAGTGTACTGGGCAGCTAGTAGGGTAGGAGAGAGCGAGGTGGCCTGACCCTCACCCTCATTCCTCTGGGTGTGGAGCTGGTTGAACTGCTCGGTGAACTCAGCTAAGGACTCCTCAATGGTCTCTGGGCGGGGCACAGACAGGGAAAGTCTCCTCTTGAAGCTCTTCATCTTGTTCATCATCAGCAGGGGCCGCTGTAGGTCCTGGAACAGAGAGGAGAGAACGAGGTGATGTGGCCACTCCGCATCCAGGGGAGCCAGGCTCTGCACACGGCACAGGTTAGGTCATCCTGACCACCTCAGCTCTATGATGGCAGGGTCTAACTGTATTCCCTCCTCCAGTGCCTCTCAGCTACCTTCCGTCCATGAATACCCCTCCCCTGCCATCACAGCACCGATGGGTATAGCTACCGGTTTGCAAGAGGCCATTCCAGACAGTCGGCCTTCAGCTGAGGTGTCTGGAGATCTCTGAGGCAGGATACCAGGCCTGGATGGCCCTCAGGCCATTGACTCTTTCTGAAAGAGCCTAACTGGTTGGTACCCACGTGTCAATAGGTTTCAAACTCCAGGAGACCGGAAATGGACACTAGAATGTCCCCTCTCTCATCCTGGATCCTGAGGAGGGAGCTGGGGGGGGGCAGCAAGGGCATGTCCCAGCCCAACCCCTGCTCCAGCTGCAGCGTGCAAGCCAGGGCCAGTGTGGGAAACGCAGGCAGCCCAGGAAAAGGGATGCCCACGCTGCTCGCCCTTCCCTCGCCTCAGCCCCCTCTGAGCAGCCTGGGTGCCCTGGGTTGAGGACACAGTGTGGCGGTGTGTGTGGCGGGAGCTGGCCTGCTCTATTGTCCTCTAAGTTCTGGTCCGAGGATGGCATCACCAATGTTACTGCTGCTAACCACAAGTGGATGCTCTGTTCCCTCCCTTCTTCTCTCCCTCCCTCCCTCCCTCCTTCCCTCCTTTATATTTCTTGAGACAGTCTGTGTATTTCTGCCCGGCCTGGAACTCATTATGTAGGTCAGGCTGGCCTCGAACTCACAGCCTGTGCTCCAGCCTCCTGAGTGCTGGGATTAAAGTCATATACGACCATGCTTTCCCCACAGGCCTCATAAGCTCCCATTCACAGCCACATTACCATCTTACTGGGCCCCCACACTGCCTTCAGCTATAGTGGGGCTGCAGGCATCAGAGGCTACACACCCCCCCTTAGCTCCCCCACCCTGTCCAGGAAGGCATCGGGAGACCCAATCCCGTTTGGGAGAGGCCGTCTGCACTCCTCCCTGAGCCTACTTATACCCCACTTCTGGAGGATGCTCAGGCCTGAGGCTGGCCAGCACCCAGTTGCCTAGGCAACCAGGCCCCCTCCTGAATCCTCCTGCTTTAAAGGATTATGGGTCAGTAACATGTTTGCTTAGCGATCATATCCTCTGTCCTCCGTGAGCCTGGAAAAGGTCCTCTCCTGGCTGCCCCTACCACAACTGAGCTGGGCCTGTGCCTTTCTAGGCAGAAGGCTCTGGCCTGTACTGCCAGTTGAGCCCTCCTCTGCGGAGGAGCCTGCAGACCAAGACAGTTCAGGATGCACACCATGGACAGAGCATCTCCCGCATACAGCATGGTGCTGGACACTAGGCTACAGTAGCGAAACAAGATCCCTGTCCCCAAGGAACCCAGGCTGATGACAGCACACTGCTTAGGCTCCTCTCAGCTCCTCGCCTTGCCCACCTGGGTCCACCCTGGACTCACACTCATGGTCCCAGCCTGTATGACGTCACAGGCTTGCCTTCTGCAGAACTCTAGAAGCCCCCAGAGGACAGCCACCCTGCTGCAATTCCCTGCGTGTGGCATCTAGCTAAAAGGACCCACAGAGGTTCTGTGAGGGTAACAGGGCAGACACGTCCTGCCTGGTAACTCCCGTTCCCAGCAAGACCAGAGGGCAGCGATCACTCGGTGTACACACCCAGTGCTGTCCAGCTGAATGCTGGGGTGACCAGGGACATCAGAGCACATTCTAAGTACCAGTCTCTAGAACTGGGGCTTGGGGAAATGCTTGGGATTGAACCCAGGGCCTCGCAAGTGGTAGGAAAGGGAAATGCCTTCACCTTCTCCTTCAGGATTTCTTAAGAATTTATGTCAATGGGTCTCTCTCTCTCTCTCTCTCTCTCTCTCTCTCTCTCTCTCTCTCTCGTGTGTGTGTGTGTGTGTGTGTGTGTGTGTGTGTGTGTGTAACACTATAGCTATCTGAAGGGACATGGAGGGTATGCTCCCTTCATGCTGCTCAAGAGAGGCAGGGGACACATGCACTCGGCTGTTCATGATTTCAGCTGTCTGAAAAGAGCGTCCTGTAAGGGTTTCTGTGTTTATGGATGGTGTGATGGGTTGCTGGCTTAGGGATCTCCCAGTAGCTCCCATGATTTATACCCTGGCCCTTGTTCAGGGTGGATAATTTCCTCAAGACGAGGATCAAGCCAAAATCCCATTGCTCTTTCTAGGGTTCAGCTGGGAGTAAAGAGCCAATAGCTGGTCTAGGATAGAATGGAGGGCGGAACGGCGGCGAGGAAAAGCTGGCAAGGCTCGGAACGGAACCGAGGCTCTAGGCTTGACCTGAGCAGTATGGCAGGCGACTGCATAGCAATAGCAACCAGCTGTTGTTCTCTCTGTTGGAGAAGCAGCCAAGAGGAAATGGCTGTAACTGCAGCATGAGGATTGGAGGACAGATGTAAGGATGGACTTCCGGATGGTGACGTGGGAGCGGGCAGCAGGGACGGTGACCAGAGCAGAGAGTGGCTACTTCTCTCTGCACGGGACAGTTAGAGCATTGAAGCCAATAGGGTCTTGGGTGTGACAGGGCAGTTGGGGCAGTGAATGGTTTGTTGTTCCCCAGCTCAAGACACAAGATACTCTGTCACTCTTGCCTTGGGAGAATCAGCTCCTTAGATTTGGGGGCTGAGGGGGAAGGGAGACAGGAAAAGGGCCTGTCACCTTGGTGCTGTCTGCCCCTAGTCCCCAACTAGGGACAGAAAGGCCCAGTGTGACCCAGCCCGAGGCCCGCCCAGGGCCAGGCACAGTGTGGCCTTTGTCCTCAGGCCAAAGAGCCATCTGGGCCTGTCCCGTGCTACTGGTGCCAGGGAAGAGAAGTGTGGTATAGGGGTGACACCCAGCAGGGTGGCATGGGGGAGGTCACAGGCCCTAGCCAGCCTGACCCCTGCCTCCTGCCCAGGTAAGGCTCCTGGTCTCCTCGGTACACACCAGCTGCCAGCACTTCCCGCTGGTGTCACAGGGGAAGGGAGGAGGAGCCAGATCTGGAGGAAAGAGAGGCTTCGCTAAGGGCCACCGTACACTGTGACAAAGGCCACTTCTGAGGCCAGCCAGGAGCCAGTGAGGAAGGAGAAGGTGGTTCAGTCTGCACCCACAGACTGCAAGAAGGGACTGCCCTGCACAAATCCAGGCAGCAGTTTCCCAGTTGTCAAGTGCATGACAGCGACGACATTACTCCTCCCTCCTAGCTGAGGCCCTCCCCAGTCCTGTCCCGTCCCTGAGCCCTAGGTGGCAAATGTCCTTTCCCACCTCAGTCAGCAGTCAGGCAAGCACTCGAGCCTGGCCCTGTGCCGCCTGCCTTCCGATGGGTTAGGAGATACACAGACAGGAAGACGGCAGGGTTGTAGATGGTAACAAGTGCACCAAGGGAGGAAGAGGTATGAGTCTTAAAAGGGTGATCAGAAGGGGGTCCTTGGGGGCTGGAGAGATGGCTCAGTGGTTAAGAGTACTGGCTGCTCTTCCAGATTTCCCGAGTTCTATTCCCAGCAACCACATGGCAGCTCACAACTGTAACTCCAGTTCTAGGGGACCCAACACCCTCACACAGATATACCTGTAGGGTAACACACTGCTGCTAACCTTTGAGCAGCCTTAGGGAAGCCAGGGTGCTGTGTTGGGGATCTCGGGATCTCGGACCCGACATGGCAGTAGTGGAGGAGGGAAGTAGTGGCGGACGGGGGAGGGGTGGATAGGTTTTATGTGGGGTGAGAAAGCGGTCAAGGACCTGTGTCTGAGCCTTCAGAGCATGGGGCAGTGTGTGTGTGTGTGTGTGTGTGTGTGTGTGTGTGGTCCTGGGAACTTAGGTTTGTGCAGAAAGGCCAGGAGTTGGACGGAGCAGGTAAGGTTTTGATGTAAGGTGACCTGAGTGGAGAGGCCTCTACCTAACCACACAGCCCCACCCACCAGTCCAGACACCAGCAGGGAAGAGGGCAGGTACTGGGGACAAGCAGTTGGGGACCCTGGACGAGTGGGTGTTGAAGGAGGCAGGCTCCCACCTCAGACAGCCCTACAGGTCACACAAGACAGGGCCAGTGCAAAGCAGGGGACACCCCTCTTAGGAGGAAGCAAGCTCCACGCAGCAGCTCTGGCCCGCTATAGGGGCGTGGTCCAGATGGAGGGTACACAGCCTGTTGTCCCCAGCCCAGCACAACCTCTCTGTTCTGAGCTTGGAACCCTGGCCAGGAGAACATGGAGGCTGAGGAGGTTGGCAGAGCACACAGGGCACTAGGAAGGAGCCAAGGGCAGGGATGATAATCACTTCTTAATCAAAGGCCAGCGCTGAGACTCCATCAGCCAACTCTTTCCAGGCACTCGGGGTGGGGGGGGCTCCCACCTGGATAGGACTTCAGTTACTCAGCAGGCACCAAGCAAGCACTGTCAGGATGTGGGCCTGACTGGCCTCCCGGCTCACCAGGCCTGCTCTACAGGGCTCTGCCTCCAGAGGGCTTTGTGCATGTACTTAGGTCTTTAGTTTTGTCAACCCCAACCCAGGACTGCTGGGTGGCCCAGCCTCCATTGGGGCCTGGCTTACTGCTTGTCCTTACACCAGGGCACTGTGGTTCCTGTGTTTTGCTGGCACCAGACAGCGGGCACGTGTGGCATTGAGGGGTTAGGCTGTTCTGGCGTCAGTCTCTGGGCCTATGGCCAGAGGTGAAAGATATAATCATAGGCTGCTGAAGCCCAAGAGGGTCTAACCCTTAGCCTCAAAGGCAGACCAACAACTAGAGGCCTGCTGACACCCTCGGCCCCCTGCCCTGTCCTATCTCAGGCACCTAGCCACTGCGTGTGCCTTGGGGGAATTTCAAAGAATTAGAGGCAACAGCTGACCAAGTTTGCAGACGTCAGAAGCGGGGCCTCACACGCATTCACCTTCAGGGAAAGCTGTACTTCAAGGAGCTGGCAGATCCCATCATCCTCTGCCCACTCCCTGACCTTGCTGGAGGATGAGGCACAGGGAAGCTGGTGGCCTTGCTGCTTGGGGACACAGCGGCAGTCGGAACTTGCCTCACTGACACCCTCTCCCAGCTGGATGAGAGACGCCGAGGGTCTGGGTCTCTCATGGTGGCCAGAGCTGAGGAGGGCAGACAGGCCTGCAGTCACCATGCCAAGGAACAGATGTCGCAGACAGTGACTGAGCTCAGAGAACATTCTTACAGATTCTGGAATGCAGGAAGCAGAAGGCCTTCTGGGGCCAAGCTGGGCAAAACCTAGAGGAAGCCAGGTCGGGAGGCTAAGTGTTGGGCTCTGGGCCCTGCAGCATCTTTTGTCTGGCTTTGGTGCTGGGATGTAGCTCAGTGGTCAAATGTGCACAGCGCCTCATTCTGACCAGAAAGACCCCACAGTGAGAGAGCCCCACGATGTGAGCCCTCCTTGCCTGGGTCAAGGAATGCACACTTACAGCAGTGTGATCTGGGAGTTACCCACCCTGTGTCCTAGTCTTGCCTGCAAGGAGAGGTAATTTCTAGCCTCTAATCCAACTGTGATGGGCACCCATGCTCCACCTCAGCATATTTCCAACATGATGCCCTGACACGCTGAAAGTCCCTCAGGTGAGCACAACCTTCACGGGACGAGGCACAAACTCCAAGGTCTAGCACGCGGGACTCTGCTGTCTGAGTCCCTTGCCTCCTCCTCCTCTTTTGTTTTGGAGACAGAGTCTCTCTATCTAGTCTTGGAGTTCATTATGTACACCAGGCTGGCCTCGAACTCACAGAGATCCTCCTGCCTCTGCCTCCCTAGAGCTAGGATCCAAGGTGTGCGTCACCACATGAGGCCCTTATGTCTTGACAGTCAGCTCTCAGCCCTTCCAGAAGGGTCCGGTTCGGCTGAGCGCCCTTGCCACACTCACACCCCACTGCTCTGCACACAGCACCCTTCTGGAATGTCCTTCCTCACGTTCTGCCGTGTTGCCGTCTCCCGGGGAAGCTATATCCATGAACACACCTCCTCCCTCCAGGTGAAGTGAGAGGGTCTCTCCTGCCGACATGGAGCCCCCTGTGCATACTCAGAGCCAGGCCTGATGCCGTTCGGGGGACGAACAGGGTCCCCTTTACTCACTGTTTCTCTACCGCCTTATACTCAGCAGTGTGTCAGAAGGGACACACACGTGACTGAGGAGCCCACCGGGCTCCCAAGTCCCCGCAGCTTCAAGCACCTTTCTTCGCAGATGTACACAAACATTAGACGCCTCAAGGACAAATAGCTCGGTCAATTGTGAGCTCCAGGACCCACTGCCACATGTAGTAAGGGGCTGGTGTCCTCCCTACCTCTTTCAGGCAGCCAGAGACCAGTTTCTAGATTTACCTTCCCCTCGGTAGGGCCACAGGAGGGCACAGGAGGATCGATCTGGCCCTGTTCTCTCTTTGGGTACCCTAGAACAAGCTATGCAGCCCCCCAACACTGGACTCTCTTCCTTTGGCTTGACAGGGAACTGGATGGCAGTGACAGGTGGGTCAGGGACCAGACCCATGTCAACTATGACCTCTCCCCCCAGTGCCGCTGACATCTCCAGGCTGGGACTCTGGGGTTTCCAACCATATCATTCGGGCACGCTGGGCAGAGCACCTGACTGGGGATGGTGGTTGCTTGCTTGCCTGTGTATAGACAAGGGCTGGGTCATCACACCCCCATGATCGTGGTCTGCCCAGAGCCACCGGTGAACACGCAAAGGCAGGGCTCAGGGCTTCTATTATGCCCTAACCCTCCTCATCTGCATCTGCGGTAGTGAGTGGCGATGGGAGGATGGGGCAGAAGGGACAGCTTCCTGGCCAGAAGAAATTCTCACAGGAAGTCACACAGCATTGAATTCGGAGGCATTCCAAAGAGGGCGGACAGTGCAAAGAACCAACTGCTTCTGGCTGCTTCCAGGGCTGTGGGGTGGGGCTGGTGCTGTCCTGGGGTCTCTTCTTAGACTCCAATCACTTACAGACAGGCTATACCAGAGGCTCACAGGGTAGGTTTCCATTAGACACAGACCTGGCTCCAATCCCTACTCCTGCCCTCCATGGTGAGGCCACATCAACCCTCCTGATGTCCCCTCCGTCCCCTCTGCTCCTTGGAAGGGATGGGGGGTTACTTGGTTAATTTTCTAGGAGGTTCTGGGATTTCCCAGTGATGAGTTAGGACAAGCTGCCTTTTCTCCGCTGTCAGCTCTGGGCCTGGTAGACAGAACAAACCATCTATCTGGGCGGACAGGGCCTTCCTCAATCTTTCTCTTGGCAAAACTACACCCAAACTCAACGAAGGTGCCACTTCCCTAAGAAGCAGTCAATACATGACCACACCATGGCCAGGGGTAGGGAGAGGGCAGACCCAGCCTCCATCTCCTCTCTCCTCTGCTCCCATGGAGAGCGTTCTTCATCCTCTGCTGCTTCTCTTGATCCTGAGCCTTAAAGATGGTCACACAGATGCCCTCCCCCACCCCACCCCCGAATCTGTGACCCAGAAATCCTGGGTATATACCCAAAGGAAGAGAAATATGTCTGAAAAGGCCCGTCACTCTCAGCGCCCGGGAAATATGACACAGTCAAGTATCCAGGCCACACGCGTGGATTTTAAAATGGGGACTGCTATCCCAATGTTAAGAAGAAAATCTTGTCGTTTATGCCACGCATGAACCAAGTGAAAACAATTTTTTCTTTCAGTGCAATAAGACAAGACACAGAGACAAACAGCAAGCTGCTCTTACAGACGTGTATAGTAGAATAGTGGCTACCAGGGTCTGGGGCGGGGAGATGGGCAAGAGAAAGGAGAGTCAATGGGACAGAGCTGGAGCAAAGTGGGAGGGGCAAATACACCCTGCTGTTGGGCACAGGATGGAGACTAGAATTAGCTGGGAAAGACTCTGAGAGCATTCCCATCACAAAGTAATGATAATGCCCAGATCTGATCACTATGCAATGGATACATGTAACAAAACACACTGTATCCTCAAAATATACATAATTCAGGGCAATTAAAAATAAATCTGTGCATTTTTTTTTAATCCAAATTCTGCAACCTTATCTGGAGTTTTCTTTAAATCCTAGAGGAACAGCTCTGCACCCCCGTCCCTCCCTCCACATCTGCAGACACAGTCACCACCATCACAACAAACAGGACATCAAGTTCAGGCTCTTTCTGTTTCCTTGGTAGCCCATCACATCTCATGTTTAGCACAGAGCTGCACAGGCCTTTAAACGCTTGTGTCCCGGGGGACCTCAGAGTCCCACAAGCATGGAGTGTGTACATAAGGGAACTTCCTGGCTTCTTTTAAACCACCCCCACCAGGCTGGCGCACACTAACCCCTAGCCACATTCTGGTGGGTCACTGTCTTCTAATGTCCCTTGTTCCCATCAGAGTGGCTGATCTGAAACAACAGTGTGTCATATCCCACAAATGCCACCGGGCTCTACTGACTAGCCCAGGCTTTGGGGACTACGCCGCCCTCTCTCCTTGAACTCCACGCAGCCTCCCCCACCTCAGGACTGTCCCAGGTGACCACCCTGGCCTGGACCCATTCCCTGCTCCTCCATGCCTTCTCCAGAGCGCCTTGGGGTGGCCCTGGCTGCTCCACTGTTCTGAAATACCCCGGGCAGTGTCACAGCCCCTCCAGGCTCCCTCCAGCATCCTGTGTGCGCTCCAGGCCCAGACCCTTGCTTGGCGCTGCTTGGTCTCAAAGATAACTCAGCCTCCTGGGTCTCCCCTGTTTCTTCTTCCCCCACCCCACCCCCTGCATGTCTAGTGAACTCAGTTCCCCACCTGTCCCTGAATGACCGCACACGCCAACTTCCCTCTCTGGCCCTTAGCTCTTCCCCTCTACAATAGGTTTCCTGGGTGACCTCATCCTCTCCAGGGGTAGAAACCACAACCCCCACCCCGTGCTGGTGACTCTCACGCCCCCCCCCCAAACCCTGAGCCTCTGCACGCAAGAGCCGGCTATCTATCAGGAACCGCTGGCCAAATGTCTCCCATGAGTCTAGTTTGAGAGGCATTTTCAGGTTTAAAAAAAAAAAAAGGGCAGCTGTGTACAACCTGCAGAAAGCTGCAAGTCAGGGTACAGACACACCGCCCCCCAATGTACATATAAACACCATCGTGGCAGATGTAACGCAGGCAATTGGTCAGAGTACCATCAGCGGTCACCTGGGTTCTAGAGCTGTGGGTGGCTATCACTGCCCCTCATGTGCATCTTGTAACGTTTCCGTACTGAACGCTTACCGCTTACCTAGTAAGAAAACAGTGATACCTCTTTGTAAATAAAAAGTATTTTTAGCCTGAGACGCCAGAGTGATTTAGTGCAAGGCCTGGAGAACAGCATGATGGCTCTGAGCAAGAGGTCAGCAAGCTTTTCCTGTAAAAAGTAAGCCAGCCACTATCCCCAGGCTTGTGGGCTCCGAGGTCTGCTGTGGCCATGCAAGCCAGCCTTGTGAAGGATTAGTGCCTTGTGTTTTAGGAAACTTTTACTTAAAGACACTAAGACTCAATTTTACAAATCAAGCGTCATAAAATATTGTCCTCTTCTTTTGAATTTTTCCAGACTGCTGTACATACATACATACATACATACATACATACATACATACATCTTAGGCCTGAAGTGGTGAGTATACCTATCATTCTAGTACTCATGGATGAGAGACAGGAAAATTGTCACAAGTCTGAAGCCAACCAGATCTACACAGCAAGTTCCAGGTCAGTCAGGGCTACATAGCAAAATGTTGTATTTGACAAGTCAAAACAGGCGTACAGACATAGTTCAGTGGGCAAAGTTCTTATCTAGCACTCATGAGGCCCTGGGTTCAATCCCAGTACTCCATAAACTATAAATGGTAACACATGCAAAGAGAAAGGAGAATTAGAATTTCAAGTTGCCCTCAGCTAGATAGGGAGTTCTAGGCCAGCATGGGGATACATAAGGCCTTGACTCAAACAATAAAGAATAAAAACCATTCTTAGTTCTTAGAGCATTCAAAAGCAGGTGAGATTTGAAAGGGGCCACACAGCTCACAGCCCCTGCCCTTGAGTATCCAGTGCCTAGGAAGCGATTGATTCCTGCACCCACTTCTTTGGTAATACTTTTGTCCTTCTGCCTAACTGGAGGGTGAGTCCTCCTCCAGGTTCCTTGCCCCTGTGAGCCATGGCAAGGACTGGGTACCCAGACCTCAGTGGAGAGAAGTTTCTGGGCTGAGAAGTTTGGAGGGTCGCAAGGCTAAGACCCTCCTGGGGCCTCTAACACAGCTCACGGGCAAAAGATGACAGTACAAGACATGGAGCTTGATGGGGCGAAGAAATCCCTGGCCCGTGTTTCTATGTCTCAAGCACAATAGTTGTCTGCCCAAGGCTCTTCACAGTGACAGAGCAGAGCTGAGCCCAGAAGTGAGCTTGTAAACTAGCACCGCCCTCTGTCTGCCTTGTTTAGCAGATGAAGCTTCAGAAGAGAATACCGCACCTGGCTCAAATGCAACACTTAGATCAGGCGTGGGCTCTGTGACCTCCTGGCTGGCCATACCTAGTCTGGAGACCCGGCCCTCCACCCACACACGGGCTTCCAGGAGTGAATCCCATCAGCACATGGAAAGGACGGCTATGTCCCCTAGGTCCGTTCATCCTGCCAGACCTTCCTTTGCGGGGTGTCTGGCACCAGGGAAAAGAAGGGACTCCCCAAACAGAGGAGGGAGTGATGTAAAGTGTGTAGGCAGAGGTCCGCGGGAGCCCTCAGCATTCCCTGTGCTAACTAGAGCAGGGGCTCAGAGTAAGGCAATGAACACTGGCAGAGAAGGCCTTCTCGACTTCGGGGGCTGGGCCCTGTGTCCCTACCATAGAGGTCCTGCCTTTAGAAAAGATTCGGGTGCAGGCCACCAACTCCATACACCAATCACTCCGCAACAATGACATCAGGTAAGGCAAGAAGCCGAGGCATGAGGCACAGGGAATCCTTACTGCAATCCTCACAGACCCCTGTAAATCAGGAGGCTGAAGCTTGTGGGGAGGGAGCAGGCTACTTGCCCAAAGGCAGCCAGCCACTGAGCGGCAGGGGTGGGTCTTATACCAAGGTTCAGCCTGCACCAGTGGCCAACAAGAGACATGCAAACAGTGGATGAACAAGTCAACCCTGCTTCTTCCGGATCACTCTTCCCACTTCACCTGTTTCCAGGGAACACTTCAGCTACTGGTGGGGAGAGGGAGGACAGGGGTTCAAATCTCCAGCATCATCTATGGAAGAGGCAGACACAGCAGACTAGGCTAATAACCCCATTATCAGGCAGCAGAAATAGGTGAATGGAAAGACAGGTGGCTGGCTGATGTTGGGTGTTTTTGTTTATTTTGAGGGTTTTTTTTTTTTTTTTTTTTTTTGGCCACTCATCAATAGTTGGCCAGTCAGCCTAACCATGATGGTGAGCTCCAAGCTGACATCAATCTCTGACCCAAACACACACACACACACACATTTGTTTCTGTTTGGCTTTTTAAAGAAGGGTCAGCTTGGCATGGAGCCTTTAATCCCAGCATTTGGGAGGCAGCGGCTGGCCTAGCTGTGTGGGTCTGAGGTCAGTCTGGTCTACAGAGTGACTTTGAGGATATGTAGAGACCCTGTCTCAAAAAGGGGATTCAGGATACACAGGGTATGCATATACAGGAAGAGGGTGTGCATCTCCGCGGTCCCTTCCAGGGTTTGGGACAATGCCTTCCATGGCAGAGTGTCCTGAGATAGCTCTGTGACCCTTTTCAGTTCAAAGTCAAACCTCAGACCTGCCTCCCAAAGCCACCTCCTCAGCTGGCAGGGCCTTGGGGACATCAGGAGTGGGTACGTCCTGCAGGCAGTAGGTTAGGCTGAGATGGGCCAAATCCTCCCTCCTCTACCCTACCACTGTGCCACAAGCTAGTTCCTGCCAGGCCTGGCCACCAGCCCTAGAGTGATCCTGGGCCTCTGGCCACCTGAGAGATGCAGTGTGTGTGTGTGTGTGTGTGTGTGTGTCTGTGTGTGTGTGCCCATAAGCACATGCCTCTGTGGGAGCCAGGGCTAACCTTGGTGTGTTCCTACCCTCTGAGAAAGGAAAGTGCCCGCTCAGCAGCAAGCGCCTAGAGGGCGAAGGTGAAGGGTCCAGGGATGGAGAGAGAAGGGGTTACTGGGGGACACAGGGCCCAGGGAAAGAAATGTGGCTGATTCCCAAAGGAGTGAAGCTAAGCAGGTACGTCTGGAACTCAGCCAGCCAGTCCCTCGTGGACAGTAGAGCAGAACAGGGACTGCAAATAATTAAGTACCAGGAAAGGGTCCTCTCTCTCCCCAGGATCAGGGCCCTGCTAAAGAGCTGCAGTCTGGCAGTTGCATGCCTTCCTGACCCACTGGGCCCAGCACAGAGCGCTGGCTCTTCCTGGCATGTTTCCACTGAACTCCTCCACTCTCTTATAGAGAACCCTCCTCTCCAACCTAAAGGGCCAACGCTTCTAGCTAAGGCCTTGGCTCAGCCGGCTTTCATGCCCCAGAGTCAGGCCCAGAGCATCACTGAGAAGTTGCCTTTCCCGTCCTCACCACACACCATCACCTCCATTCTATGCGTTATCTCACACCGTTGGCATAACAGCCCTCCCTGTCAGGTGCCCCTCTACACACAGGGGTTTGCTGGGAGTGGCAGAATCAACATCATGGGCTCCGGTAATGGCTTAGGCTCGGCCATCCTTCTTCCCCTCCAGGTCCCAGACTCAGTCAGGGAAAGCAAGAAGGAATCCGAGGAGGAGGAAAAGGAAGAGGGATAGAAGGGGAGGGAGAGTCAGAAGACACAAGCAGGGCTCTGGGTGCAGGATGGAGTAACTCACAGAAAACACACGGTCTGCAGAGAAATGCAACCTCTTTCCCTCTGGGTCCCAGGGCAGTGATTTCCTCTCCCCGCACAACCCCAGCCCCAGAATCTACTTGCTTCTCAGATCTTGTCCCTCTGATAAAGCCTCGGTTCTGCCTGGCACAGGACAGGGGAGCTTGGTCACAGAGGGAAAGCTACCCCAATCCTTCCTCGCCGAGGGTTAGGGTTCCACCACAGGCTGAGCCCTGCCCAGGTGGAGCAGGGGTGGAGAGCAGGTTTGGGGGTCAGCAAAAGTAGACTGGTCATACCTCTACATCGCCTCGGGCACGTTCATCCCAGGGGCTGTCCCCTGGCTAATGAAATGGTGATAATGCCACCCATGAAATAGCATGAGATTACTGTGACACCTTGCTGGGCACACAGCAGCTCGGCTGGAGCAAAGGGACCCCCTCTCTGGGTCTTTCACGATGCAGCCCAAGCTGCCTGTTGGCCACGCTCCAGAAGACATCCCCCGCCCAAGGCATGGAAAAGATGCACAGGATGCAAAGATTTGGCTCTCCCAGCGCCCCCCCCCCTCGCTGCGTGCTGAATGTTTATGCTGAATCTCACATCTGATGGGGGGGGGGGCGGCTGGCGGTGAATCACAGGCCTCAGGCCACAGACCACAGCTGGGTAGGCTGGGGAAGGTTGTTGAGGTCTGAGCTGGGATGGGAAAGCCGGGCAGACAGCAGCAGCCAGAATGCAAAAGGTTCTGAGCACCGCCCCTATTTCACAGTTCTACCCCCTGCTCCCGTGAAAGGCTTAGGGAGAAATCAATGAGGTCATCGGGACCTGGAGGGGTGCTGACCCCTCAGTAGAGAAAAACAACCACAAGGCCTGCAGAAGCCAGAGAGGTCTGTCCCGCAAAAGGGTGGAACAGGGCCTCTGACCCACCCCATTTTTAGAGTCCTGTTTGTGCTGTCTGAAAACATAGCAGTCGAGCTACGACTTCCGAGCCCAGGTCTTCTGAGCCCGAACCCTCCATCCACCCTTCCCCACAGGGTATCAGCTCATGAAGAGGGGAGGGTCACGGCCTCACTGGACTTCCCCAAGAGAGAACCGTTCCCTAGCGACCCCAGGCACCGCGCAGCCAGCCAACGCTGGGAGCTGCAGGCTTCACCTGTCCTCAGTTTTTCCCAGGTCTCTGGCCTACCACCCACGGCCTTTGGTGCTGGAAAGTTCACTAAAACCCAGAAAGCCCTTCATGGAGGCAATCTGGCCCTACACTCCTGGGTCCCTTGGTTATCCGGGACTCCTGACCCTTGTCCTTCCCATAAGGAAGACACTCAGCGTCTGGCTTGCGCCCGGGTGAGAACTTTTGCTTTTGTAGGGTTCCGACGGAGCCCAGGGCCAAAGGGAGTCCCCAGTCAAGAGTCCCCGCGGGGCACGCTTTCTGCCTCCGCACCTGGGACTTGGGAGTGGCTCTCCCAGGGCATCCCTCGGCCCCCCAAACACAAATGCTCCCGGCTCTCGCCCATCGCCCACGGCAGCTCGGGGGTTTTGATCGAACCTCTCTGTCCAGCGCAAAGGCAGACGGCCCCTTTAAGGGCCACCCGGCTTACCTTTGCTCAGCTTGCCCGGCGCGGTGCCCCTCTCCGGCCGCCGCCGACTCCGCGCGTGTCCCGGTCGCGGCGAGCCTGCTCCCGCCCGCCCGCCGCGGCCGCGCTGCCAAGGCTGGGTGCGCTGCCCCGCGCCCCACGCCCTGCCGGGGTCCCTGCTCGGGACCCTGGCTCTTCCCGGCTCTGGAAAGGTGAACGCCCCCCCCCCCCAAGAAGCTGCAACCTGAGCAGCGGGAGGAGGGAGAAGGGAGGGGTGCAGGAAGGTGGGGAGGAGGAGGGGGAGGAGGAGGAAGGCGAAAGCCCGGCCCCAGCCAGAGTTTTTCACGTGTACAAGTTGACTCCGCCCTTGTCCGGACCGGCCCTGCCCACAGCCGCTGCCAATCCCCTGCTCTGGCTCTGTCCTAGACTTTCTCCCACTCTGAGAACTAGGGCCGGCGCTTCTTCCTATTCCCTTCACAAGCTGGTCCTGAGTAACAGGGTGAGACCCTCTGGCCTGGACTGCACTGGGACAGGTCTCTAAGTGCCCCGACCCCGCCTGCTGAGTGCCATCCCCCCCCCCCCCAGTGCCTAGCGCCTAAGAGCTAATGTGCACGCATAGGGCATTGGTCATCTCTTCAGAAGTTTAAGATTGTTACTTCTCTGCCAATGGTACCCCCACCCCAGCTCTGCTGCCTGGAGGAAGAGTTTCTCCCCACACAGCATTCTACTCCCATGGTGAAGACGCACTCCATCCTTTTGGCCAACTGGAGACGGCTGAAGGAGATTTGCAGACAGCCAATGCTAATTCAATTCTCATTTTACATAAGAGGAAACTGAGTCTCAGAAAGGGGACTGAAGAGCCCAAAGTCCTGCAGGGAACTCACAGGGAGTCAGGGTTAGAGCATGTCAATGGTCATTCCGCCCCACACCATCTCACTTGGGGGGGGGTGCTGGAGAGATGGTTCAACAGTTAAGGACAGCATTGGCTGCTCTTGCAAAGGACCCAGGTTCAGTTCCAAGTACCCATATGACAGCCCACAACTGTGTGTAGCTCCTGTCCCGGGCCATCTGACACCTTCTTCTGGTTTCCATGGCACCAGAACATTTGTGGTGCACACACATAGATAGATGCAGGTAAAATACACATATGCAAAGCTAAAAGTAAATCTTTTTTTAAAGCACACACAACAGCAGAAAGTTGGGGGTGTCCCGAAGGACAGTGTTCTCCTGAGAGGCCCCTCCTGACTGACTTCCTGTGCTCTTGGGGGGGGGCTGCATCAAGGAGGCCTTGGTCACAGGCCTATGTCTTAGTAGGCATGGTGCCTACAGTCTGGGTGTCCTTGAGACGGATGCTTTGACTCTGGCTGGAGCAGAGTGTGGTGTTGGGAGTAGGACAGTTTCCTAAAGCATGTGGGCCTGAGGTCATAACCACAGCTGGAGGCAGGAGGCAGACACAGGGCCTGGGCACGACAGTAACCTGCCAGGTTGCCTCTGCCAGGGCACACAGACTTTTGTGGGCTACTACAAGCTGAAGGGCTGCAAGGAGTAGTTGCAGCCGGTGCCTCTGGGTTTGGGGCAGAGGATACGGCCTGCCTTGCTCCATGACGAAGTAAGAATGACAGGTTTAGGCACAGGCCTGTAAACCCAGCACGGAGGAGGAAAAGGCAGATCAACCTGGGCTCCAGAGTGAGTACCAGGCCAGCCAAGGCTACACAGTGAGAACTGGTCTCAAGAAGATGAGGGGGCTGCGAGGAGGGGAAGAGAGGGAGGGGGAGAATAATAACAGGGAGCCGGGAGGCAGGGCTGGACTATGGCTAAGAATCTAGAGGATTAGAGATAATGGGGCCAAAGGGTAGAGTTTCAGAGAGCCAGGGGGTAAGGTTAAAAGATCTCAACGGTTTCTGAATATTTTCTGCATGTCAAGCAGTAGCCAGGCCTCTGAGCACAGAGCGTAAGTGAAACCCAAACCCTACCCTCCCGGAGCTGTGGGGAAGGGAAGCAAGAAGGATGGGAGAGTCTGCTTTCTGTTGCTGTATCAAATGCCTGATGGCCAATTATAAAGGTGAGAAGGAGGGAGAGAGGAGGGAAGGAGGAAGGGAGGGAGGGAGAGGATGAGGGAGGGAGGAGGGGATGGGGGAGAAAGGGAGAGAATGAGGGAGGGAGGAGGGAGGGGATGGGGGAGAAAGGCGGCACAAACATGGTTTGGGGGGCATGACTGTTGCTTTCTGAGCTATGGCAGCGTAGTCTGCGGGGTTGGGATCAGGGAGAAGACTGAAGTCATTCATCTCAGGGCTTGGAAGTCAAAGGGGAAAAGAACAGGGCTGGACCACTGTCCCCTCAGGAGTCCATGTTCAGTGGCCACCAAGCGCTGCCGTGTGGCCTTCAGAACATGGCCTATTGTGACACTACTGCAGCCCAGAGGTCCGGGCCCGGTGGCCCAGGGACAGTCCCTGAGCTTCGACTGAGCTGAGGGTCCCTGGAAGGGAAGTTGGGAGGGAAGAATGGCCATTCTGTTTTTCCAGCATGGCTCAGGGTGACATGGAGCAGCATAGAGCATGTCAGGAAAGAGATCTCGCCAGGCCCCCTTAGGACACTCCAGCGGCTGAGTGCAAGGCTGCTGGAGGGGGCAAATCCAGAGACGGAAATCCCTGGCCAACCCTAGTCTGACACCGTGGCAGCCCTGACGAGAAATGGCTAGAACACACACAGAACTGAGTGCCTGTTTGTGCCACAAGATCAAAGAGAGTTAAGAAGTCAGTGTGATAGGCTGTGAGGACCGGGCCTCATTAAGTGTGCCTTCACACCCAGCTCTCCCTTGTAACCCTGTGACATCTGGTTAGGTCAAGAGACCTAACCTTTCTGAGCCACGTTTGCAATGTACAGGGCAAAGACGCTGAAGTCAGTCTCGTGTGGTTGAGCATATCAGAGATCATACATGCTAACGGCCTAGCCCAGGGCTTGACTCATGAGCCCTCAGTGAGCAGTAGAGATGATTACTGTCATTTGTCCACCATTTATGAAGCACTGGGTCCTTGGGCTCAGCCCCTGTTCTCACGCAGCTCGCTGTCCCCCGGCAAGAAAGACGTTGGCCGCGGCAGAGGACAGAAGCATTAATTCTGCCCCAGCAGAACTTGCTTTACAAAGGGCAGATTAGAGTATAAACCTGGCCTAAGACTGTCCAAATCATCCCATCTCCATTTGGGAGCTGCATTCATTCAGAAGCTTGAAATCACCCCCCTTTAATGACATTGTCTTAGAGAGGCTCCTGGCTACGGTCCCAGCTCCTCAGGAGACTGAGGCATAAGGGTTAAAAGTTCAAGGCTGTCTGGTCTTCAGGAGAAGCCCAATGCAGTCTGGGTATCTAAATACTACAAGGGACTAGGGGTATAACTCAATGGTAGAGGCATTGTCATAGCTGGGTGTGGTGGCACACTCGTGGCAACACTGGGGATGCTGAGGCGAGAGGATCTTGTCCCCAGGAAACCTAAATGAAGGCATCAATGCGTACAGGTGGGTGTCTATGTGGTGCCCAGGGAATGACAGCAGTCTCAGAAAAAGCCATGGGAAGAAGGGTTAGCGAGGTAAGAGTGAAGGTCTGATGGGCAGGGTCCCAGCTGGGCCGTGACTACGCAGTGGGCATTTCACAGCCATCCAAGCGTATGAACTGATACGTGAATCTTGAGCCATTCCCACCTGCTCCCCATCTGTGTCCTTCCAAGTCTTCCTTCCAGATCTTTGGGTGTCCCCCACTCAACCATGCCTATTTTTTTGCACATGTCTCTCCAGACAGTCGGTGGTTACAATACAACCTGGAGCCTCCCTCTAAGGTGGGGTGTCCATTCTGCCGGCCTCGGGCTGTAGAACCCCATAGTCTGTGTGATCTTGGCCTGTTCTAGCTCTGGCTTGTCTTCTGTCTCCACAGGGGATAGTAACATGGAGTGGCTGTGATCCAGAGAGATGAAAACTTGGTACTCCACACCCCATCAATATCCCTTCCCTTCTCTGTAGTCTATTGCCTCGCTCCTTGCAGAGGATCAGGCAACAGGCTCTCATCTGGGAGTGTTCCCAGCAGCCCCAGCAGCCCCTTCCTTCCCTCTGGGGGAGCTTAGAATATCCCCGAGAGGCTGGGGTTATCCTTCTGGCAGATCTGAGCAGCACAGGCCAGCTCCTCCCTCTCTGTTCCGAGCAACATGCCACTGCTCTGCAGATAGGATGGCATCCTGAGGTGCCTGAGGGATATGTGGGGGTCTAGAAACTGCTCTCCCTCGCAGACTGTGTGGGCAGCACATTTGAATAATTTCTGTAAACCCAAAGTTCAAGCTTGCTCCACTTCTTCCCCCAGAAGGCTCACAGCATCCAACAGGATGAGCGTGGCCAGCTGTGAAACCCTTCTGGTGGGTACACACACACACACACACACACACACACACACACACACACACACACACACACACGAGGCAGGTGGCTTCCAGGGGCACTTCAGGGACCCTTGGAAGGCTGGAGACCTTTCACGAAGATGCAGGGGTTTCTCTATTTATTCAGGCCCCAGTCTCAGCTTTTCCCTTCAGCAGAATGGCACAGTATGAATGTCCATATCTTGGGGCATCAAGATTTAAAGAGGGCGTGACTCCCATAGGCTGGGAGAGCTGCAAAGCCATCTGCTTGAGACTTGGGAGTCCAGTGAAGGTTTCAGAGTAGGAAATGACAGAGAGTCTTACCCTAAGAGCAGGTATGGTATTGGCAGAGAGGACAGAGAGGGACTTTAGAGACCTGAGAACAGATCGACCTGCCTCAGCCCAAGTGGCCTCAGATCTAATTATCAGTGGCGACAATAGGATGGGGCTGGACAGAGCCTGTTTTAATCCACAGCCATTGTTTTCCAGCGATGTATAGAGATAGGCAATCATTTGCAGGAGAAAAAAAAAAAAAAGTCATTCCAGTGTGATTTCAGCTGAGTTCAGGATTTTTGGTTTTATCAATGTACCAGGTGTCTCACCCTGCCTTCCCCATTGTGCTAAATGCCCAGGCATGTGTATGCTCATGTACACACACACACACACACACACACACACACACGGGTGCGCGCGCGCCTTTGCATAACCACTTTAGACTTCATTGGAATGATAGCTTCATCCCCACAGGGCTTTAAGACAGGCTAGACACACCTGTCTTGTTGACCCTGGCAATCACCAAATTAGAACCCCACCCCTGCATTCAGCAGTAGTCCCAACACTTACCACACACAAGAGTATGTTCTCCCTCTCCCTCTCCCTCTCCAGATTGATGCATTGCCATGGCAACAAAGCCATCCCACAGAGCCTGAGTAAATGGGAAGGTGTCCCTTAGCAACAAGACTGGAGCAGTGGTTGGTGAGGATGCTGGTGAGGCTGGCAGGGTAGGCAGCCCACTGAGAGCATCTCCCAGCAGGGTCCAGACGATTCTTGGAGCTGGGTCCGGGGTTTGTCCCTGTCCCTGTGTGACAGCATGGACTCAGGGCATACAGTTGCTTTCCAACTAATCAATGAGGATGGAAGCGATCGATTTTCTTCTCAGGAAACCCTAAGACATTTGAAACTTTTGGGCACAAGAGTTGATTGATTGCTAGAAAGACCTAAGCCAAGCCCTGAAACTCATCGTGTAAGTTCAGTGGGGAGCTGACCTCAAGCCCCCTGGAACACATCTGCTTGGTTGTCTACCCTGTGAGGAAGCCGTGTATCGGTTTCAGATGTGGTCAGGCAGACTGTGAGAACATCCTGGTGAAAAAGTGTGACACACGGCCAGGAGAGTGTTGAGTGGGTCAGGAGAGGGGAGACGGAAGAGGCCGGAGAAGCCAGAACCCACGGACTGCGCTTGGAAACTGACTCCCGACGTTCACCTCCTAGGACTCTTGCTTCAGTTGGCCACCAGACTACAACTACAAACAGAGCTCTTAGAGTGGGCTCCTCTGCTCAGTAAGCTCCCAGTAGTTCCCCATAGTGGCTTGGAGTCACCGAGTTTATCTTTGGAATCTGATGACCCCCTTACCAAAATAAAACCCACGTATGCACAGCCTTTTCATCTTCAGGGGCCATGGGCCTCTTCAAGCTCAAGCAGGGGCTTTGTCATAGAGGCATGACACGCAGGTCCTTTGTGACCTGGCCATGCCTTCCTCATCAACTCACCTTGACTTTCTCCCTCTTACTATGTCTGGTCACATCAAATTACACTCCCCTCGTGTTCCCACATAACCCTGCCCGCTAGAGAGGCTTTGCTCCTTGACCTCTAGCCCAGTCAACTATTCATTCTTCAAAACCTGGCTCAGTTGCTGTCTCCCTGACACACCTGCAGTTGTGCAGACAGGCTTGGTCTCTTCTCAGCCGGAAGCACATAGAGTTCTACACAGTGTTCTCATTGTATATCTCAAGCATAGGGTGCCCATGTCCATTCCACTGGCTTGCGAATGAACTGCTTAAGACCGGAGACCTTGGCTGTTAACAGGAGGAGGAGGGGGGCAAACGGGAAGGCAGGACAGGAGCCCAGAGGAGGGAAGGTAGAGAGGGGGCGTTAGGAGGAGCTGCAGGACCAGGCTGTCAATGACCACGGACGGGGTGGCATTGCACTTGACAACTTGGAAGCCTGCTGTCTTGGTTTGCCCAGGACGTGCCCAGTCCTGGCATGAGATGGCCTTGATCACCTGATTGGTGACCTCTTCCAGGGCAGGTCTGGAGTTAGAGGCAGGCCAGACGCCTGAGTGCTAGACCAAGAGGTGGATGGAGGGCAGGGAAGGAAGATTGAGGGTACTGTACCTAAAGGAGGAGGAGCCTGACGCTGTGCCAGCCTCCCAGGCCATCTCCTGCCTTCTGTCCTGCAGAGAAAGCAAACAAAATGAATAGCAGGACATCCTGTTCACACTTAATGGCATTTTCCTTAATGCCAGGCCCTGGGTCACTCAACTCTTCCTGCCACTGCCATAGTCCCCAAAAGACCAGTGGCCCCGGGGTCTTCCGCCATGCCTGGCAGGCATCTGGGGAATTCATTCAGTTTGCACCATGGTTCTTGCCTGGATTAAGGCAGCTCTTCTCTGCAGAAGTGTTGTTAGCAGAGTGTGGCTGGACGGTAGAGCACTCCTGGCATGTTGAAGGTTTTGTGTCCCATCCGTCCCCAGCACGCACAGATTTCCCTGTATAGACGACCCAGCTTGAAGGCAGAGACGGGTCTGCAGGCCTCTCTCTCCCTCATCTGTTTTCTTCCCCCCAGTAGACACTAAACGCTGCTTGGTTTAGTGGCTGAGCACTTCTCCTGGGGACCCAGCCTCCTGGCCTCCTAAAGGTGGGGATTGTTCCGCTCCTGAGCTGCAGGAGGGCTACAGATGTGACTTCAGCAAACAGTTTACAAACCATCTGTAGACTGGGAGGGGGGTGTATGAAATTCAGGGACATGGGACATCATCGAAGGAGCGTCTCTGCACATAAGCACGCTCCAGCAGTCCTGTTGAGTTGTTGTCTATCTGTCTGATGAATTGCTACTTTGTACCTCAGTCTCTTAGTCTGTAGGATGGGGTAGCGTAGTGCCGTCCTTATAGGGTCCTGTGATGGTGGATGGAATGTGAATGAAAATAACCCAGTGTGGTTCTTGGAATCTGTAAGGGCCGTAGGAACACAATACAAGTTGTCTTCATTATCCCAGAACTATCATTTTTTTTTCTAAGTCTTGGTTTTGCATACTCAATATGACTTTTTTTTTTCCTTCCGCTTATTTCTTATCCTCTGAGACAAACTGTCATCATTTCCCCAATATCTGCTGTACCTGGCTCGGAGAGTCTACCATGTTCAAGGCCGGTGGACCACCAACAGGTGGGGAGGGTCATTGGCCCAACCACTCCCCTCAGCCAATCATGCCCAATTCTACCCAATTATATGCGGCCTCTGAGTCTCAGGTTCTGACTACAGTAGATACATAGGCTGGGGAAGAATAGGGCATGGGTTCATCTATGCAGCTGTGGGAAGACATCATCACCCATGCTGGGGACAGGCCTTCTCGTGCGGCTGCTTTGGGGTCTCCTGTACCCCTGTCTGGAAGCCCGCAATCCACGCTCTATGAGTGAACCCAAAGAACTCATTGCATGAACTGTGGTGGAATCGAACTTTGGTTTGTCTTTAGGACCTTAGGAGCGGGGGAGTAAGCGTTGCCTACACTCCCCTGACCCCTCCCACCCCCATTCCCCCCTCTGGGGAGGAGTGTTAGCTTTAGTAACAGGCTAACGAGATGAGTCATTAGCTGTTGTCAGTTTTCAGAGAGAAAGTCTTTGCGAGGGTCTCAGAAGGTCCTAAGGGCCTCCCCTGTAGTGACAGACACCCCCACAATCAGTGTGGCAGCTTCTGAAGCAGGTGCTGATGGGCTGCAGTTGGGGGCCTTGAATTTCCTTCCTGTACCATCCCCCTGCCAGTTGTCCAAACAGCACCCTGCTGTAAACAGTCTCTGAGAACTAAAAGCCACTGGGACTCGCCCATTGTGCCACTGAGAAGCGCGCCATGTTGCAGCAGGTTGGAGATAGACCAGAACTCAACCCCAGACCCCTCAGTTGCCAGAAACAGTCAAAGAGGCTTTTACTCTGACCGAGTTAAAGGCACTCACCACCACTGCAATCAGGCCCCTAAATTACAGAGCCCACCTGCCAGCTGCCTGGTACCGTCTCATTAGCCGGGAGCCGGGAGAAGGTGCCTTGTGCCCTATCGGGGCACCTGACTGCCAAGTTCCTACTCCATAATTAAACTCAAATCCCCAACCTTACCCCTTCCACCCCCTTCCCAGGAAACAACAAAGTTGAGGCCTTCCCCCTCCCCTGCTCCAGGGAAGAGAAACTAAAGGTGTGAATTATGAGCTTTCAGCCTAGCCCTCCTATGACTCTGGGACTGAGGGAGATTTGGGGAAATCAAGTAGAATGGGAGGCAGCCCCACGTCTTGCCACATGGACACCCAGAACCCAGCAAAAGCCAGCAGGACACTCTGGTTTCCAGGGTTCTGAGGGTAGACTTTAGGAGGTAAGGTCCCCTAGAAAGAGGCGTGTGGCTCATTGAGACCACTCAGCACGTAAAACAAACCCTTTTCGGGGCTGGAGAGATGGCTCAGTGGTTAAGAGCACTGACTGCTCTTCCAGAGGACCTGGGTTCAATTCCAAGTACCCACATGACAGCTCGAAACTGTCTATAACTCTAGGTCTAGGGGACCTGACTCCTATGGCAAAACACCAGACACCCACGGCAAAACACCAATGCTCATATAATAAAATAAATAAAAATTAAAAAGCCCTTTTCATGTAATCCTATCACCTGAATTCCATCCCCATGGAAAGGGAGAATCAGTCAACTCTAGCAAGAGCAAGGTATCCTCTGAATTCCACACATGTGCCATTGTATGAACTCCCATCATATACAGAGCACACACACACACACACACACACACACACACACACACACACACACTACAGAAAAGTAAAACTTAAAGGAAAAGAGCAGGGAGGGAGTAATCCTGGCTCAAAGTTTGTCCTAGAAAGGTTAAGCACACCAAATCCTCCCCTCCTCCCTCCTCCCTCCTCCACTGAAGGAGGCATGGACGCCAGGTGACTAAGAGTCCCTCAGGATACTCTCAGAGCCTTATAGCCGAAGTCGCATGGTGTGTCTGGCTGACCGATCCACAGAGCATCCTGGCATGGGGGCAGAGCGTGGTAGAAGAAATGGATTGGCAGGCAAGTATCCCTCACTGAAGAGGTTTCCATAGAGACAGAGTGGCGGACTGACCAGACAAGATGGGAAGACAGGGGGGGGGAGTGATTAGCTTGCCATAAATGCCCTCATGGCTCCAGCCAGCCGTGACCACCAGCCAGAGAACAGAGGAATGGACAACCTCAGCCTCTAAATCCCATGCAGATACTGCTGCCCAGAGAGAGGGTACGGGCTGGAGGACAGGAGGAAGATGAGCTGCCTCGGCCTGGGGAGGAAGTACCTCTTCCTCATCCTTACCCCGAAGTCCTCTGGTCCCATCTGAGCCTCCTGGGCCTGCACCATACCAAGCTGTATGTGCTAATGCTGAGTTTGGTGGGAAGAACAGAGCTATAAAGAAAACTGTCCAGCCTAAGGGGGGAGGTAGGTTTACTGGGACAGACAAGATCAGGGCTTCCTGTCTTCTGCAGCAGAGATAAAAGATAAAAGGGCTTTGGCTGGCATTTTCTATTAAAGCCAAGCGCTTGATTGTTCGTGCGCAGCTCCTAGCCAGAGCCCAGGAGCTTGCCTCTGCTGTAACAGCCAGGAAGTGCTCAGGACCCTCTCCAGCCCTGTCACTCTCCAAGGTGATTCTGGCTCCCAATTGGCACCATGCCAATGCTGATTTTGCCTCCCACCCCCAAATCTGGGGATGGAGAGGTTAAGACAGCTTTGTGGTCGTGACTCATGGCCTCTGAGTGTTGTTAGCACAACCCAGAGAAATACCTAGGCAGGCTGTGTTGCCTTACCACTTGCTCAAAGCCCCAGCTCTTGGACAGGACTGGGCCCGGACAGACATGTACTGAGCGAGGGCCAGGGGACAAGCTACTGTCCGAGGCTCAGCCCCAGACCTGGAGACAGCAGCCTGTCCTTCGCGCCCATATCAAGGGAACCCAGCCCTGGGAAGATTGTAGACTGGTGTCCTTGCTGATTTCCCTAATTTCCTCTGAGGCCAACTTCCCCTTTTCCTGCAGCCTAAGAGGCCCTGGGGCCCCAGCGCAGCCAGGTGTGGCTTGAGTGATCATAAGGCCTGGTAGAACAGGGAAGGGCAAGCAGGGGTCAGCGTCTGGGGTCATCGTGGACAGGCACAGGACACTGAGGAGTGAGGCATAGGAAAGGGCTTAGCTTCATATCCATTTTCTTCCAGGATGAGTCCTGTGACCCGAGTGCAGTGAGCCACTAGGGTCTCCCAGGAACACAACCTGACTATATGGTGTGACAGATATCAGACCTGATCGCTGGGGCCCGTCTGAGTGATCAGCTCGGTCCAGGGACCTTACACCCGAATGATTCAGGCATGTCTGAATGTGCGGTCATTGACAGGTGACCAAACAATGGTGGCGTGACCAGGTACAATACCTAAAATACCAGGCCGACCTGAATCAGACAAGTGCCAAATGGACTGGCAAGAAACCACCCCCTCCAGAGGCCTGCATTCCAAGTGCCCAGCCCAGCCTCACAAGTTGGTGGCGCTAGACAGGCTCATGTAGCCAGGGGAAGGACGGAATTTGTGACTTGAACTTCCCCAGAGCTACTGTTGGCCCCAAGGAGCCTGCCAGCAGCTCCCTTGGGCACTGCTGTCTTTGAGCATGACTTCCCAGGACTTTTACCACTCATGAGCCATGACTGACTGCTCTTAATTAAACAGCTAATAAATGAATTTAATCTAATTTTTACTCCTGGAGAGACAGTAGGGAGACGCATCATCCGGGCAGCCTGGTGGAGGTCGGTGGGCCAGGCTTCTCTCTTCTCTGGAGTACCAGGAGGTTCTCAGACCTGAGGTTCCCTTTACCCCTTTGCCTTCTCTTCCCTGCAGGGTAGGAAGGGCCTGCAGGGGTGGGGGGGTGAGGGGGTGGGGGGGTGGGGGGTCTTTGTCCTGAGCAGAGGAGGAGTTTCAAGGCAGGCCTCAGCAGAAACACAAACTACCGTCTTGAGACCAAAAGCACCCAGAACTATCCTGACCAGGTACACAGATGGAAGCTTCCAGAAAAGGGGGCACCCCACAGGAAAGGGTTGGCCTCCTTTCCCTGAGAAGAGGCAAGGGGAAAGACAGGGACCTGGGTGAGACCTTTGTTGTGGGGCGGAATAAAAGAGGGCCCGCCATGAGCACGAGCGGGCAGCTGCCTCCTCAGAAGGGGAGGGCTACCGTGAAGGTCAGGCTTCAGCAATGGCTAATCTCTCCCACAGTGGGCATTTTGGTGTGAATAGCAGTAACCCTTGAAGTTCAGGGGACACCAGTGGCTGCTTAAAGAGCGGCAGCTGAGAACCCCCCCACCCCCCCACCCCACCCCACCCCGGCAGTGAACCTGGAGGAAAAGCAGGGAAGGAAGGGTGGAGAAGACAGGTCTGAGAAGGGCTGGTCAGCGCACACTCGAAGACCCTTCCCTGAAGAGGAGACATGATGGCAGTTATGTCTCAGGTCACATTTAACCGAGGGTTAGACAAATACTATGGTTTCATTTTAGGGGCGAGAAGACCAAGACTGGCAGAGGTAAGCGGCTTCCTCTAGTGCGCATTTTGTCTACAGTCATTGCACTGCAGCCTGGGGTGGGCGGGTCAAGCTCCAGGGTATGTGTATGGTAGATCTCTACCACACACCAGGGGGCAGCTCCATCCCCACTGAGACTCTGTGAGTCATAGACCCAATGACCATGACCGTAGAGTCATTCAAGAAAGAAACTGTCTCTGACCACAAGAGAGACTGGCTTCGAATCAGGCTTGCCCGTGGCCTTGGGCGCTGGGTTGACTCCCGAAGCTTTTCATAGAGAAAAATGTGGTCTGACATTTTGTTTGAAAGTTAAATGAAATATCATTTATAAAACGTCTAGCACGGGCTGGGGGCGTGGTTCATTGCTGAGGACCTGAGTTTGAATTTCCAGCAGCCACAGTGTGGCTGTGCACACACTTCCTCTAACTCTAGTGCCCCGGTGGGGGTGGGGTGGCAGGGGCATCCCTGAGGCATTCTGGCTGGCTCCAGGTTCCAGTGAGAGACACTGTCTCACAGGAATAAAGTGGAGGGAGACAGGGGACACACCCAGCGTCCCCCTCTGGCCTTGTACATGCATCATAACACACACACACACACACAGCACATCGTACATTGCTTAAGAAATGGTAATTCTCACCGGGAGATGGTGGTACACACCTCTAACCCCAGTGCTAAGGGGGCAGAGACAGGTGGATCTTTAAATCCAAGGACAGCCTGGTCTACATCGTGAGTTCCGGGACAGCCAGAGCTACACAGAGAAACCCCAAAAAAGAAGGAATTCTCAGAGCTGGGGAGATGATGGCTCAGTAGGTAAGAGCACTTGCCCCTCTTGAGGACCCTGGTTCAGTTCCCAGTACTCACCTGGCAACTCCCAGCTGTTTTCAACCTCAGTCCCTGGGGATTCAGTGCCCTGTTCCGACCTCGTCAGATACCAGACATACATGTGATGTACACACATACACACCCTTGGCCTGCTGGACCCTGCAGGGGTGGGGGACTTCTGAGGAGAGGGACTTCGCCCACAGCTTGAGCCTTGGTACCTGGACTTCACAGGGCATTTCCCCAGTAACACCAGATCAATTCGGGATCGAGTGCTTTTCAGAGTGAGGGGTCTGCTGTTGCCAGGGTGTTGTGGCCCACTCCCAACCGGCTGGAGCACAGACTGCTGTGAGAAGGGAAGACAGAACTAAAACAGCAAGGTCAGGAGCCAGGCTGCAGCCTGCCGCAGGTTAGCCCACTGCCTTTCTTGCTTTACACTGCTCCAGGACGTTGACCTCGGTGCTGTCCCTCAGTTGTTTTTAGACTTCTGTTCCCAGGGGTCCCTGCAGTTGCTAATTCAGCAGTCTGGGCCTCCTGATTTCCGAGAAGCAAGGCTCCTTTTTAACCCATTTCTGGCTCTAGGGGACACTTCTCACAGCGCCACCCACTGTGAGGGCTGAGAGAGGAGACTGAGGAAGCCCGGGAAGAATCCGCAAGGCCTAGAGGCCAGGATCTCAGGACTGAACATAGGGAATTCTTGGGCAGAAAGTCTGCTCTCAGATCTAAAGCCTGCCTCTGGTCCAGCCAACATTGGCTCTGTGTGCGCCTGCCTGCCTGTCTGATGCTGTGCACTTGGAGAGCAAGGCGTGGGGCAGGCGACCTGGGGGCAACTTCCAGCTCCGAGTCACAGAACAGGAAGGAGCCTGCGGCAAAGAAGGTCCCTAAAGGTCCAATAGTGACAGGGTGGTGCTGGAAGAAGATGCTGGTGAAGGGGCAGCTGACCCCAGCAAGGTAGCTGGCTTGTCCCACCGAGCCACCTGGGGCAGTATGGTACTGCTGCTTTTGCCAGGGGCTTAGGTGAGTCCCAGGCTTGGGGAATCCTAGAAAGGAGGGACCTGAGGGCTCCCATTCAGGAACATTATTATTATTATTTATTTATTTATTTATTTTCTGACAGGGGTTCTCTGTAGCTTTGGAGCTTTGGAGCCTGTCCTGGAACTTGCTCTGTAGACCAGACTGGCCTTGAACCCACAGAGATCCACCTGCCTCTGCCTCCCGAGTGCTGGGATTAAAGGCGTGTGCTACCACCACTGGACTTCAGGAACGATCTTAAAGATGATAAGAGCCTGTCACCCCAGCAACTCAGGATGCTAAAGCAGGAAAATCACAAGTTCATGGTCTGCCAGGACTACGGAATGAGTTCCAGTTCAGCTTGGGTAACTGAGTGAGACTTTCTCAAAATAAAAGTGAAAAAAAAATGTACATTACCGTATTAATTCTTATTAAATGTTTCTAAACGTTCTCCAAGTGCCAAACGCTTGCACGTACATCTAGCACTCACCCAACTCCATGAGAAATGTCATCAGTGTTGTCCATATACCTATCCAATCATTGTCTATATGTTCATGCATTTCGTACATTTTAAAGTTTTATTTATTTGAGACAGTTATGTAGCCCAAGCTGCCTACAACCTGCCTGCCTTAACCTCCCTAGTGCTGGGGTCACGCACATGCTCCACCATGCCTGGCTCTCTGTCTCAAGAGGAGACAGAAACACAAGAACACACAGCTAGCAGAGCATCCAGCTGGATTCTGGGCCAGGCAAACTCGGAGTGGGAGCTCAGTCTCCCCAGCTCTCCTCCAACGATTGTGGCTTTGGGTTTCTACTTCGGTGTTCTTACCCATGTGTCCGTTGAGCCCATCCAGTAGGCTTGAAAAGCCCGAGGGGAACCCCTATCTGTTAGTGCCCCATTTCCTGCCTTGTGGAACACAGCTGCCCAACACAGGAGGTAAACCCTAAGTTTGGTAACAACCCTTCCTGGTTCCAAGAACCCTCCTCGGTGACCTCTGCTGCCACCTGCTGGCCTGCCAGGCTTGGGGTGTTTTAGAGTTCTTTTTCCCTAAGGGACGTCATTCCCCACAGCTATGGGCCCATATCCGGTGTCTATAAGACTATTTGTCTCCTGAGCCGCCTTCTCTTCTGAGATCCAGGTTGGAATATCCCAGTGTAAAGGGATCTAACGTGGAGAGATGGCTCAGCGGTAAAGAGCACTAATTGTGCTTCCAGAGGATCCGAGTCCAATTCCCAGCACACGCACACGGCAGCTCACAGCTGCCTGTGAAATCAGTTTCAGGGAACCCAACATTCATGACAAAACACCAACACACATAAAATGGAAAAAAAAAAAAAGGCTCTAACCTCTCCAGAATCCCATAGTTTCCTCCCAAGTAACACATCCCTGAGTGTAGAGCAGGCCAAAGGACCATTTCCCAGAGACCCTGTGCAAGCTAGCTGCAAGGCAGGGATAAGATTTAAATCAGGGAGGTGATAAAGCGGGTCGCTTTCTCCAGCATGCTGTCACTCCAGGGGCCCCTGAACCACACAGCATGGAGTCCTGCGTTAGTTTATCACCAGCTAGAGACAAGCTGGTAGAGGTATCTCAGATGAGAAAATGCCTCCGTTGGATCTATCTGTAAGTAAACTCTAATGCAATGTCTTGATTAATGATTGATGTGGAAAGGCCCAGCCCATGGCGGCCGGGGTCCCCCCACTCCCCAGAGCAGTCCTGGGTGGTATAAGAAGGCAGGCTGAAGAAGACACAGGGCACAAGCCAGGACGTAGCGCCCTCCATGGCCCATGCTTTAGTCCCCACCTTCAGGTTCTTGCCCTGACTTCCCTTCATGACAGACTCTTACCCTCCCTCCCTAGTTGCGTTTGGTCAGTGTTTATCACAGCAACAAGAATCTGACCAAGACAGTGTGTTATGCTTACTTTTTTGTTTGTTTTAAAGTGTTTTCTAAATTGTCTTTTGGTTTCTTCTTCGACCCATCTGTTGTTCAACAGTATATGATTTCAACATATTTTCAGATTTTTCTAGGGTTTTTTTTTTTTCCTGCTTTTGATTCATAGTGGGTTCATGTCATTGTGATCAAAAGATACTTGGTATAATTTCAGTCTTCTGAATTTTGTATTACTTTTCTTACTTTATTTAAAATATTTTCATATACGTATACTGTACTTACATCATTCCCCCTCCCTCCCCCCCCCCCCCCGTTCCCATCCAACTCTTCTTGTATCTTCCCATCTTCCCCTACTCTCTCCCACATTCACGGCCTCCTTCTCTTAATTGCTATTGTTTCACACACACACACACACACACACACAATTAATACTTAAATACAACCTGCTGAGTCCACTCAGCACATAAGCAATTAGGGGCTCATCCCTGGGGAAGACTGATTCCCTCTCAGTAGTTACTAAGCTGCCAGTAGCTCTTCATCTAGGTTGACCTTGTGAATGTTCCTGTCTTGTATTAATGGAAATAAGTCACATTGTGGAGAAGATTCTATGTTAGCTTAGGAAAAGTACATGTTTTATTACTGGTGGGTAGAGTGTTCTGGGATTTTCTATGTAGACCAGGCTGGCTTAGGACTCACAAAGATCTAAGTGCCTCTGCCTCCTGAGTGCTAGGATTAAAAGCACGTGTCAACACACCTGATTTATTTATTCATCTTTGAGACAATGTCTCTCGTAGCCCAACCTGACCTCATGCTTACCATGTAGCTGAGGATGATCTTGACCTTCTTCATCCCCCTGACTTTCTCAGGGTTAGGATTATAGGCATGGGCCAACATGTGGAGTTTTAGGAGTTTCTGGGGATCAAACCTAGTGCTTCATAGACGCTCTGAAAGCCATGTTCAGAGTCTAGAGTTGTACTTTAATTTAAAAACGTTTATTATCATTTTCTGTCATTGTGCATGGGTGTGTGTAGGGGGTGATGTATGTGAGTGTGGGTGTGCACTCATCCAGCAAACAGGTGGAGGTCATAGGACAGAATTCAGAAGTTGGTTTGTTTTATTCCACCATGGGATCTGGGGATCAAAATCATGTCCTTGGGCTTGTGCAACAAGTGGTCTTAGTTGCTAAACCATCTTGCTGTTCCGAAAGTTGCACTTTAAATTAAAATCTACTACCATTATTGTAGTGCTGTTTTCATCTCTCTTCACTATTTGTTTTTTGTTTTGCTTTTTTTTGAGCTGTTGGCTAAGCATGTGCCATCACTAAAACATTGCTAGATGCTTCCTCCAACTTTATACGTTTATAAAGATAGGTGGGACTAAGAGATAAAGAAGATCGGGATAGGTAGTAGGAGATTCAAAATGTAAGACTGAGAGATCAGAGCATCAGAACCTGTCTCCGGTAAGATAAGACCACGTGGAAATACTTAGATTGATAGAAATGGGTTAATATATAAGACAGAGCTAGCCAATGAGAAACACTAGTAATAGGCCAACAGCCAGGGCCAGGGCCGTCGTGGCCAGGGCCAAAGATATTTGAAGCCCATGGTGCAGGCTCTGTGGCTGGGGCGTGGCCTGACGGGATGTCCAATCAGTGGAAACTGGGAATGAATGGGCCCCATGAAGGGAGAGGGGCAGAACCATGCATGGTCTCTGGGGAGGGGAACGGGTAAAGAAATGAAACAATGGAAAGGGCCTAAAAAGAACCATCAGACCAGAGCTGAGCTGGGATGAATACGGTGGAGACTGCCACATCTTAGAGCAAAGGTTGGGGGTGGGGGTGGGGGTCACAGCTTGCTACCCATTTTTGTTCACCTGTGAGCAGTTACTCATTTGTTTATTTATTTATTTTTGTTAAGGATTGAACCCAAGGCCTTGGACAAGACTTTTTATTTTTTTAAAAATGCTTGAAAAAGATACGGGATTTTTTTTTTTTTTTTTTTTTTTTTTTTTTGTAATGAATGAAAATAGTCTGAGGCTCCAAATTTCAATGTCTGTAAATAAAGTTTTATTGACACACCGTCATGCTGTTAATTAGTTAGGCTTTGCCCATCTCACTGCTTCCTGTGGGCTGAGATGGGTAGTTGCAACACAGGCCTTACAGACGTAAAGCATTTGTTAATTGGGACCTTTACTGAAAAGCTTGCAGCCCTATACCCTAGAACAAAAGGGTGGCGGGCCTTGGAGAAGAGCCGTGGGAAAGAAGGGGGACCGTAGGCTTCTGATGGAGGTGGCGGGCACAGGAGCGGTGCATAGGTTTGGCTCCCCAAGGACCTTTCTAGATTCTGCCACAATAAAAACTGTCCCGTAATGATGAACCTCCCAGCGTTGTTTCCCACAGCTCGCTCCACCACTATGGAGGCAATTTTATGCCTCTAAGCTGGAAGATCTCTATCTGTACAGCGGGAGGGATAATGCAGACCTTGAAGGTTTGTTGAAACTGCTGTAAGATAACAGCGCTTTTTGGGCATGGCCTTGGTGGTGTACCATCAATTGACTGACGAGATTGTGAGGCGAATGTACTTCCCAGATTGTCCACTAGATGGCAGGAAGGCCCTGCTGGCTGCTCGGAGGTCTGCAGGGTACCCAGTGTGGGGAGAAACACCCTCCCCTGCTGTTTACAACCGTGCCCTTTGATCAGCTCCGGTTCTCACAGCCTGCCAAGGACCAGGCTAATGCGGAGCCTCCCACTGGGGTGAGCCAGGCTTCCTTCTCGCCCTTTCTCTGTTTCTGCCTTGCAGAACAGACTGAGGTGAGTTCTCAAGGTAAACAAACGCTCCCGCAAAGGTCTGTTTGCTGTTTGCAAAGCCCTTTATTTCTCAGCCCCTTGCAGGGTCCTCCAGTGTCCCTGTGATTTGGCAAAGCAGGCGACATACTACTCCTTCATTCAGGGGAGGGAAATGAAGTTCGGAGAGATGGAGTGACTCGCCCAAACCTGTGAGTTAGCTGGAGAGCAGGGTGTGGGGATCAGAGCTGGGATAGTGATGTCATGCAGAAGGCTGTGACCTTAGGGCCCATCTCTCTGTGCTCCTGCCCCCACATAGGGAGGAAAGCTGGTAAAGCTTCCCAACTTCCCCTTCTACACCACCCACAGGTGCTTCAGACATGAGCTCATTCCTGCAGACTGGACTCCCCCGGGATTAGGGATTAGTGAGCAGGGGTAGTTCTCTAGGAGAAGCTGAGAACACAAGGCAGACACACACATTGCACACTCATACATTCTCACATTCTCACACAAACACACGCACTCACAGACGCATGCATACCCAAAGTTACAGACATGCTCATCTACAATCACACTCACACACACACTTATACACACGTGCCCACATGTACGCACACGCATACTTACATACACAAATGGACACACACTCTCACACATCACACACATACTTGCAAATGCACACAGTTACATACACTTTCAGAAACGTACACGTGTATGTGTGTGTGTGTGTGTGTGCGTGTGCCCACGTGCATACATCAAAGGTCAGACAGAAACAAAGACGCCATGGGGCTGAAGTGGTCAGAGAAGGTGACCTGGGCTGGGAATGGTCTACCTCATATACATAGAGGTATCATATTTACAAATGTCTTCATCACTCACAGCCAACACCATGCCAGTTCTGCATCTATCTAAGGCCTTTCCCCTCTGCAGAGAATGGCCTGCCTCCCTCCCAGTGGCCCATCAGGCTTATAGGGAGCCTGAAGACATGCTGGATCAAGGAGATCAGCATGAGAGAGTGAGGCAAGCAGCTGCAGCTCCAGAGGCAATGGGCACTCTGCCTCAGCATGGCACACAAGCTGCCGAGAGGAACTGTTTCTTCTAAGCAGCTTGGTGTTGTGGTCTAAGTGACTGTGGCTGCTGATGCTACCGCATCGAGAGGCTTCCGCACATGCAGGCCCCTGCCCTAGCGTCCCCTGTCAGGTGATGGACTAGACAGAATAGCTCCAGGAACCAACTGCTTTATCTTAGAGTATTCTAGAAACATCTCACTGAGCCCTCCAGCAAGGGTTCCCCCTAAAGAACTGTGCTTCAGGTCTCATGGGATCCCAGCCCTACAGGAATGTGAGCCAGGCTGCATCAGGGGAGTCTAGGCTGTCTGTTCTCAGAGAAAGCCCTTCCTAGTCCAAAGTGCTGGCTACAACCACCCCCCCCCCTTCCCAGCTTCCCCTATGCAAGCCCAGATGTGGGAGTGCCCAGGGCAGGCTTCTCAGTGGGTCACCTTGCAACTCCCGATGCAGATTGCCACACATTCTTCCCCAGTTTGGTACAGGGCCACTTCTGGGATCAGAGTCACACACTGTGGTCACATGAAAGGAGATCACATCCCACTGTGTGGTGGCACAGCCTTTAATCCCAGCCCTGGGGAGGCACAGGCAGGCGGATCTCTGTGAGTTCCAGGCCAGCCTGGTCTATAAAGCTATACAAAGAAACCCTGTCTTTAAAAACAAAACAAAACAAGCCTTGGAAACTCCATCCCACCCTCTGAAGAGCTCAGGAGCTGGCAGGAGCTGATGGAAGGCCTGTCCTGTCCCTCCAGGAGAGGCACGCAGGAAGAGAACCCCCCACCAGAGGGGCAAAGGGTCTGTGGAATCCAGGCTTCCTCCAGGGACAGTGGCTCTGTTATGAGGGAACGGGGAACCTGGGGAAAACGAGACAGGGAAGGCAGTACAGGAAACATGGGTGTCCTACAGACACCTCCCAGGTGAAAGGTGTCCCATCCTGAACCCAGTGACCCCCTGAAGGCCTCTCTCTGTTCCTGTATCCTGGCTGGCTGGTGGCACGCGGCGCACCCTCCCCTAAGCACCTTGCCAGAAACAAGCAAACCCCCCTCACACCTCCCTCTTCCCAGCTTTGCACTCCGTGCCAGCCACACAGTGGGCCAAGTTTACCCCTCAGTTTTCTCAAATCCACCCCTCCCTCTTCCAGCAGCTTCCTTCGCCTTCTTCCTGCCTGTGTTCCTGCCCCCCTCCCCTGACTGCTCCTGTCCCTGGAGGATGGCTGGAGGTTCCTCAGGACAGCTAAAGGCACTCTGCACTTCATCTTCTGCCTTCCTAGGTAGCACAGTGTGGGGTTGGATGCTAAAGCCAGACGTTGTAGGTTCAAACCCACCCTGCACATTTACCCCTGGGCAAGCCTACTTTATATCTAAAGAAAGCGAAAGTCTCTGTCTCCGTCCCTCATCAGTGAAATCAGAACTTTAACAAAATAGGTCTCAGACCTGCCCTGGGGAGGAATGAGCTTTTCAGTGTGAGTTCCTAGCTCCGCCCATTTCCTCTCCTCAGCTCAGTGCTCAACCCTCTCCTCCCTCCGCTGCCGCACCCACCTCGGTGGGCCAGCATCTTCTGCCTCCTCCTCTTCCTCTCATTGCATCTGCTCCTCCCCCACCATGCTGCCCCCCCCCCCGCGCTTCCCGCACCAGTCTTGGTCTCCCCTGCAAGACTGAGTGCTGCAGTGGGCAGACTTGGGGCCCCAGAGCACATTCTAGTCTGCAGGGCTTGCAAGCACTAGGAGATTTTGTGAGCTGCGGTCCAGGTATGCTTACAGCATCTATCTGTGCACTCCCCAGGCTCCATGCCTGAGGCCCAAGCAGGGGCCCCTGGGGACTTCTGAGCACAGTGGCCAGCAGCGGAATGGGACGATAACAAGGTCAGAGTCAGCTGCCACTGGCTCTGACTTTCCTAGGGCCAGGACGGGTTCCTGGGATCCTCAGGATCCTGGGATCCCACTGTGATGCAAAAGTGTTTTCTGGACTCAGCCAGACCAGCCTAGCACCTGGAGATGGGTGCTGGCTGCTAGACTGGCTTCCTGTGGGGCTAGGATTTATCCATTCATGCTTCTTCACCCATCCAATCCATCCTTCAGAACTTTGCATATGCGAGTGTATGTGCACACACACACGTGTGTGTGTGTGTGTGTGTGTGTGTGTGTAAGTGTGCCTTGAACATGTAGATGCCAGGCATCAACTTTTAAGTGTCTTTTTCTCCACCCTGGTAGCAAGTCCCCAGGATCTGCCTCTCTTTCTTCCACACAGCATGCCCTCTGAGTGCCAGGAAGCCCGATTCATGCCCTCACACTTGACCATGAACACTTCAGCAGTGTTTATTCATCATTGCCACCATCCTCAGTCGCTTCTGGCAATGGAACCCACATTGCCCGGTAGGCAAGCACTCTCCACCGGTTCAGGCCCGGTCTCAGCTAACTTTATCACATCATTGGCTGGGGAGCTGGGCGTGGCACTAGATACAGGACACTTGATAAGACACTTTCAGAGCCCAGCAGTGGTGGTGCACACCTTTGATCCCAGCACTCAGGAGGCAGAGACAGGCGGATGTCTGTGGGTCTGAGGCCAGCCTGGTCTACAGAGCGAGTTCCAAGACAGCTGCAACTATAAAAAGAAACTGTCTCGGGAAAAAAATAATAATAAAATAATAAAATAAATAAATGACACATTCAGCACTGGTACCGGCAAGGGTGACGTCATGGGAGACAAGCATCAGTAGAGCCCAGTGCCTTATAGGACAGACTATCTGCTACTCAGTGGTGATACCATGGCCCAAGAAAGTGACTGCTGTGACAGCACTCCTTCGTGACCTGTGGGACTTCAACAGACCCCCCTCCAGCTCTAAGTGTGCAGAGCCAGGTTTAAGTTGATCAAGGTGTCTGAAAAGTAAAGCCCACGTTCCAGCCACCCCCCAGTTGTCTCCCACCCTGCCCCGCCCGCCCAGCCCCAGGCAGCTGTGACTCCCTGTCTCTAAGCTGCTGACTATGCTCAGCTGGAATAGATCAAGCATTTAAAAAAAAAAAAAAAAAAAAAAAATCCTGGCCCTGCATGGACAGCCTGGATTTCAATCCCACCCCCTTTACCAAATGTGTGACCTTGGGCAAACCTAACCTCTCTGAGCCTCAGCGTCTATGTGTCTATGTTTGCAACAAAACCGGTAGTGCCTGCCTGTGTGGTTAGCTCTGTTTTAGGAGGCTTCCCTTGCTTTTGCTACATTGTTTGCTTTGGGACTTGCCTTCTATCTTAAGCTTCTGGAGAGATAGGATAGTCTCACTTCTTCAAAGGTCTTGGTGTCCCCGGGGAGTGGCACGAAGTTCCACTCACAGCAATCAAGCCCCAAATGCTTGTCGAATGCCTTCACAAGGTCAGTATGAGTGCTGGGTGTGGGCGGAGCACCTGGCTGCCCAGGAATGGGCAGTGGCTCTTCCAGTCACAGGGTGCTGGCAGGGGTGATACCAGAGCTCACAGATCCTAGGACATGGTGGCCATCTGGCAGGGAAGGGCAGGGTAGGTGCATCCTCTGAAGCTGGGACACAGGGAAGGAGATACTGAAGCCAGCCTAGAGGATTGAGTGGCCCACCATCCAGCTTCTGGACCAGAGACAGCTCAAGGGACAATCCACATGGCCCTGTTCAGAGGAAGGGCAGTCTGCCAGTTACGTGCGGGAAGAGGGTAACCTAGAGATTTTGAGGTTCTGGGAAAGACAGGGTACACCTGGTAGTCACCACAATAAAGCGGGAAGGAGGGCTGCACGTTCTGGGACAGAACATGGGTGTTGGCAGAGCCGGCCCCATGAGGAGACCCTGTTCCAAAATAAAATTAGCAAAAAGAAAAAAGACGCAAGCAGATGGGTGTGCAGAGGCAGAGAGGGAGGCCACCCGAGTTCCTGGTTTGTCTCACTCACTCCAGAGTCTTGGCTGCCGGCAAATTCATTCCCAGCTTTTCTCCCGCCTCAGCCTCCCCGAGTGCTTGGATATTTTTGTTTGGTCTGTTGGTTTGGGTTTTGGTTTTTGGTCATTTCAGACAGGGTTTCTCTGTGTTGCCCTAGCTGTAGACCAGGCTGTCCTCGAACTCACAGAGATCCACCTGCCTCTGCCTCTCGAGTGCTGGCTGGGACTATAGGTGTGCATGTCATTTGGATCTTGTTCTAAAGGTAACGAGCTGCCTGGTAGGTAAGATCGATGTAGTTTATTAGTTTATGGTTTTGCTTTTTACTGTTGGATTTTAGAAACTTGGGTACTGCACGCGCCAACATTTAGTTAGCCCATTAGCCCTCGGGCCACACTAACACCTTGCTCTCCAGCGCCATCACGGCATTGCCTGACACAGCTCTGTTGTTTTAGGCACTGTCTATGCCTCAGGGACTGCACACCTGCCAGGAGCCAGCCCTGGGGGGGGGGGTGAAAGGGAGTGCAGCAGACTCCTGGAGAGCAGTCACACCATGTCTAGAGAAGCCTTTGTCTCGTGTCCCTTTCCTGTCCAGCAGGGACCCTGAGCATTGGGAAAGTGGCAGCTGAATCTCCAGAGGCGGAAGGAGACAGAGACCTCAGAGTGGAGGACGGGGTGGTGCTCCTCCGAGGATCCAGGCACACATGTTGAGGGGGAGTGTGTGTGTGTGTGTGTGTGTGTGTGTGTGTGTGTGTGTGTGTGTTCAGGAAAGGCGGAGGGGAATGGGAGGAGGGAGGACAAAGTAGGGCAGGGGTGAGGAGAGGAAAGAGGAAGACGGGAAGGGAAGGAGGGAGAGGAGGAGGAAGGGGAGGAGGGGCTGGGAGAGGAGAAGAGAGAGAAGGAAGAAGGGAAGGAAAGGGAGGGCGAAAAGGGAGGGAGGGAGAGAGGGAGGGAGAGGCGAGGGAGGGAGGGAGGGGGAGAGGCAAGGGAGGGAGGGAGGGAGGGGGAGAGGCGAGGGAGGGAGGGGGAGAGGCGAGGGAGGGAGGGAGGGCCTCAGGGCTGACAACCGCAGGGGAATATTGATGAGTTTCCTGGCAGGAAGTGACAGAGCTGGTAGGCAGGGTAATGAAGACGGATGACCCAGGCCAGCCCTGCCAGCTCCCCATGGGGAGGAGAGTCACAACTTAGGGTTGGGTGGGTGGGAAGGGCTTGCCAAGGGCCTGCCCTGGCATCTCAGCACACCAGCTGCCCCAGCTTCAGGCTGCTAGCCTGCTATCTCCTCTCCTACCCCCACCCCACCCCTGCCCGCCCGGCTTCCCCAGGGTGAGGCCCCGCCCCCTCCGCAAACCTCCCCTCTCTGCCTCACAGCCGGCAGACAATTCCAGAAGAGAGCCCTTTGCTTTTTCTCTGGGGGACCCCAAGTGCTGGCTCTTCTCTGATGAGCAGCCAATTCTCACACCTGTCAGTCGTGTGTTGACTGACTCTGTGTGATAGCACTCACCACAGCCTGCAGCCCAGGGGCAAAGAACCTGGAATTTCATTTTCTCTTATTCATTCACCTTTTGTGGTTTCACCCTTCCTCCTCCTCCTCCTCCTCCTCTCTCTCTCTCTCTCTCTCAAGTCTCAGGTAACGTACTCTCAAATCTTTGAAGCCCAGGTTGACTTTGAATCTCTGAACTTCCACTTGCTAAGTGCTGGGATTGTGGGCGAGCCCTGCCAAGCATGGTATGCCACTCTGGGCTTTGTGTACTCCAGGTAAACACAGTCAACTGAACCACACCCCAGCCCTTTGTTTTCAAAACCACTTAAATATTTTATTTCATGGGCACATCTCTGCCACCAAGCTAGAGCTGGCCCGGCCATGATCTTGTTTCCGACTCCCAAATGCTGGAGTTACAGATGTTCCTCTCTGTCCTAGTCTGCCAGTCTTTCTTTTTAAGGTCTGCAGGTATGGATACATACTGCATGCATGCAGTGCCTTAATACGCCACAAGAGGGCTCAGAGCCCCTGGAATTGGAGTTTCAGAGAGTTGAGAGTCAGCCCTATGGCAGCAAATGCTCTTAAGGCTGAGCTGTCTCTCTTGGGGCTGCCTTCCTTTCTTTTAACTGTGGTGAAACACTCCTAATATAAAATTTACACTGAGTGGCATTTAGAGCACTCGGGAGGCAGATACAGGCTGATCTCTGCCAGTTTGAGGCCAGCCTGGTCTATAGAGTGAGTTCTAGGGCAGGCAAGGCTACCCAGTGGGATTCTGTCTTGATAAAACAAAGACAATCATTCTTATTAGTTGAGACAGAGTCACCCTGTGTGGAATTCACTACAGATACTATGCTGCCCTCAAACTAGTGGGTGATCCTCTTGCCTGTCCCTGAAGTCTCTGGATCACAGGCCTGGCTCAGCCTTGACATCTGTCAATAAGATGATACATCTTTAAATTGCTAGTGTTCTTTAGAACGTAATAGCAAATGGCCTGTGGCCCACCAGCGTGGCCAACGGGAAAAGGTCTCTCACTCTCTGGATCCTCTTCTCAGTTGCTATTGAACTTGGGATTGACATGCAATAAAAAGATTCAAAAGCCAAAGACAGCCGAGCCAGTGTCTACTTCTTTGCCTTCTGACACCTAGATCATCTTGCCAATTAAAAAAAAAAAAGTTATTCCTTTAAGTGTTTGGGTGTTTGCCTGTGTATCTGTATATGCACCATGTCTGTGCAGTGTCCAGGAAGAACAGAAGGAAGCATCAGATTCCCTGGGAAAGAGTTACAGTGGTTTCGAGCCATTACGTGGGTGCTGAGAATCAAACCCGGGGTCTTCTGGAAGAAGAGCCAGTGGTCTTGGCCACAGAGCCATCTCTTCAGCCCCTCCCATCTTACCAGCTTTACCACACATTAATTTTCAAGCTTTAATATTTTTGAAATTGTCGTGTGATGGGCTAGGGCTGGTCAAGGGAGCAAGAAGGGAAGTAAAAGCCGGGAAAGCACCGTGTCGTGTCCCGGAGGGCCTGGGGAGGCTGTGGACTCCCGGCTGCGTGAGATGAAATACTGGCTTACTCTAGCTGACAAGTGATGTCAGCTTTGTTTTCAAAGCCAAGCGGGCACGGCTCTCAGGCACCAGTATTTCTGAAGCACATGTCTGCCGAGGCTGCCATTCCATGAGAAGTGTGTGAACAGACTTAGGAGCTGAGGACTGACTGGAAATGCCAGGAAGGTTTCCTACTCGCTCTTCCCCCAAAGCCCTCCCCGCCCTGCCCTCCCAGCCTCCTCCCACTCCGGCGAAGCAAAATACAAAGGTAGAATACTCTTTGCCTTCATTAAGATGGGCCATACATCCCAGGGAGCAAAGGGCTTTGCTGAAGGCAGGGAGGGATGTGGATGAAAGTCGCACCACATGCAGCAGAATTCATGAGTGCAACTAATTGGGCTCTACTCAGAAGCTGAGCTCAGCTGCTTGGGGGAAGGACACCTGAGCCTGACTGCCCTGGTCCTGCTCAAACCTTGATTCCTTCCAGAGCCTTCCACGCGGCCAGGGAGCCTCTGAAATTTAGAGTGTAAGTGCTATGGCAGACCAAGAGTCAAGCCTCAGCGCTCACGACACTGGGAGTCGTCCTTTCTTCTGCCTGTGAACTGCATGAGATCAGGAGCAGCGTGTGACCCACACGGCTCCCACAGGTGTGTAAAGGTACATGGAAGGGTTACGGAGAGCGGTCAGAGAACAGAACAGTGTCACCCAGGCTACCTGCACAGGCTGCCCCTTGCCTACCCTGGTAATACAGATTTTCAGGAATCCACCCAAAAGATGATGGTTTAAGAGGTAAGAGTAGACGACAGCCACTCTTTCTCAAGCTTACTAGGAAATACATTCAGGAAATTGTGAGCCCCGCTGAGATCAGGCATTGAGCTGGGAAGCTTGCAATGCTTTTCTTCCCTGGTGGACATGAAGGGTCCTCCAAATGATCACATGTTGAAAGCTTGGTCCCCGGCTGGTGGCTCTAGCCATTGACAGGTGATTGGCCGAGGAGGGCCCTGAGTAATCAATTCGCTAGTTATTGATGGATTTGCAATCCGATGGCATTATTGAGGGAAGGGGGGAAGCAGGAGCTGGGGCCAGGTCGCTGGAAAATCATTTGAAGGGTGTGTCCTGTCTCTGCACCTTTTTTGTGTCCCTCTCCTGGGCTGCTATGAGGTGAGCAGTCCCCTCTGCCAAATGCTGTCCTCCTCGCCCCTCTGGCTTCTCTTTGTTCCCGACTTCTGCTTCCCTGCCCTGACATCTTCTGTCGCCTGCTTGAGCGTGCTGGAACTTACTTGCAAAGATGACATGGAATTCTGTGAAAAAAGCAAGTGCGCCACCCCCCCCCCCCCCCCCCCCCCCCCCCCCCCCCGTCCCTTCACTGCACAAATGACAGAATCCAATCCCTCCTGCCTTTCCTCTGTCAAACTCCTCCCTCCTCTCTCTCCAGCTCCCACAGCAGTAAGGCCCTAGCTTTTGGCCTGTGCCTTCCTAGCTCCCTGCTGACCTGCCAACTCCTTAGGGGAAACTCGGGCATGGGGGGGGGCAGGTGAGATGTACAGGTGCCCAGTGCACTCAGGTCCGCTAGCCATCACCTCCTGGGGCCAACTGCATGGAGAAGACAAAACAAAAACAAAAACAAAACAGGGTCAGTACGCCAAGCACGTTATTACGGTCTTCATTCAAATCCAGGATTTTCCCCATGGGCTTTCGGGGAACATCTCAGAAGAGAAAGGCAGAAACCACCTCTGTCAGGCCGGAAAGGAGGGTGTTAGGGAGGGGCTCCAGGGGAGGGGGCCCCAAGGAATGAGGGCTTCTGTTCTGGCAGCAGAAGGAGCTCTGCCCAGCTGGACCACTGCAACAGAGAATGAGAGGCAGTGCCTTAATTTCTCCAAGTCTCTGACCTCCAGCCCTTCTCCACCTTTCCTCCTCCACTATGGGAAATCTGCCCCCCCCCACTCTAGCCAGGGCAGGGATAAGCTGCCCAGTATAGCTGAGCTCATTTTCCAGTAGAAGATTTGGTATAGGTAGCCTTCTTTCCAAGTAAGGAAAAACATATTTCGGACATCTCTGAAGATACAGGACACACAATATGTAGACAGAAGGGACAAACCATCAGACGGAAGAACAATCCTAATTAAATTAATGTGGCTCTATTAAAATGCGGGGGGTCGATGGTATCCGTCTTTAATCCCAGCACTCGGGAGGCAGAGGCAGGAGGATCTCTGTGAGTTGGAGGCTAGCCTGGTCTATAGAGTGAGTTCCAAGCCAGCCTCCAAAGCTACAGAGAAACCGTGTCTCAAGAAAGAAAGAAACAAAAAGCCATTGTATCGACTTCCTGTCAGCCTTTTCTAGCAATGCTGGGAAACCTGGGGCTAGAAACCAAGATGTGGGGTTTATCTCAGGGCCCACCCTTGAGTGGGGAAGGCACCTAGCAGATCCTGATGGGCTGGACTGGCTTCAGTGGTATCTTCTGTCAGTCAGCCTGTGTGCTGGTGAACTGGGCATCCCTGGGAAGACAGCCATGTGACCAAGGGTGCCTTATTCATTTCTCAGGAAAACCCAATGCAGATGGAGTTCTCATTATCTTTTTATAGGTGAGGAAACTGAGCATCAAAGGAAAAATTAATCCGAGGTCGGGGACAGACCCAGAGTCGGCACTGATGTAGGCGTGCATGCACATAGATGAAGCCCACTTTCCCCAGAAGGGCCAGCAAGAAGAAAGAAGATGGAGAAGTGACGGGAGGGGAGGGGAGAGGAGGGGAGGCTGGAGCCTGGTTCCTGGTCCAGGCTTTGCATTTCTCCGTGAGACAGGAAGCAAGGTCATCTCCTGCAATGGGGAGGCAAGAAATGGCACGGGGTGTTGCAGGTCTGAAGATGTTTCTGCAGTTCTGGGACAGGGAGAGGCCATCCTCAGGGACACCATGATTGAGAGGTGGCCCAACAACAGTTGGTTTTCCTCGGAATGTGTGACAAGGAATGGTTGCTGTCTTGCATATGCAAAACAAACCAATTCGTGGTGCTTGCTTATTTCAAGGTCCCCAGTGCAGTGCCTGGGACACAGTAGCGGACTGATTTGCTTAGTAAGTATTACAGAGCACTTACTATACACTCCCTTTGAAACAGAACCCAGCAGGGGCAACAGCAGAGGGAGAAGTCGGCAAATGAAGTGGTCTCAGGTGAGGCTGCGCAGTGTGAGCGAATAACAGGGTAGCCAATACCGTGAGCATGGGGCCCTTTTCCCAGGAGTCATGACTGGACCGAAGGATGAGGGGAAGGTGTTCCAGGCAAAAGGGACGGAAAACGTGGAGCCCCTTCTCAGGGGCACCTTGGCAGCTGGGGAGATGACAGATAGGGTGAGAGAGGAAATGAGAGGACAGGGGTCAAGCCATGTAAACCCTCCTAAGCCCAGTTAAGACGCTTGGGTTTTATTCTAATTCCAGTAAGAACTCTCTGGAAGGCATTAAGCAGTGGGAGGGCTGTGATCTAATTTATGCTTTATAATATTCATGCTGGCTTTGGGAGGAACATGGAGAGCATCATCTTCTCAGGTGAATGGAGCATCTACACTCTGCGGGGACAGGAGGTGGGGGATGGATATTTTAGGGACCAGGCCTTTTCTACGATTTTATTTGCTTTTATTTTACGTGCATTGGTGTTCTGCCTGCATGCACGTCTGTGTGAAGGTGTTGGATCCTGGATTTACACCTGTGAGCTGCCATGTGGGTGTGGGGAATTGAACCCAGGTCCTCTGAAAGAGCAGTCAGTGCTCTTAACCGTTGGTCCATCTCTCCAGACCTAGGAATCAGGTCTTACTGATAGACTGGATATGAAGGGTGGAGGAGAGAAATCAGAATGTTCTCTGGTGTTTTGAACAGAGCTGATGGCACTATTTAATGAGTTGGGTGAAACCGGTAGAGGCTACACAGAATTACATAAGGTTATTAGCCACAGTGTGGGTGCTGGGAATCAAACCAGGGTCCTCTGCAAGACTAATAAGTACTCTTAACTGTTAAGTTACCTCTCTTCTACCCAGAACAAAGGATTTTTATTTTGTTTTGTTTGGTTTGGTTTTTTGAGACAGGGTTTCTCTGTGTAGCTTTGGAGCCTCACCTGAACTCTCTGTAACCCAGGCTGGCCTTGAACTCACAGAGATCCACTTGCCTCTCTCTGCCTCCCAAGTACTGGGATGAAAGGCGTGTGCCACCACCACCCCTACCCCTGGCCTGGAAGGTAGGTTTTAAAGGTGGAAAACTTGAAGGTGTAGTCTTCCGTAAGTGGCAATGATCTTGGGGTGAAGGAGAGTCTGTTGGCTGAGTGCACAGGGGATGTCTGCAGACACAAAGTCATGAGAGAAGCAGAAACAGAAGGATTCAGGACACAGATGGGAATCGGTCTCAGATAGGACCGGAGACTTCATCTTTCAGGACTGCAAGGATGTGCCAAGTGGAGGAGAGCTCTCAAGAGGTGGCCAGATTCCATACCTTTTTGTATGAGACAGTCCTGTTGGGGGGGGGGGCTGGAGACTTGAAGAGGGGATATTGACAGACAAGGGAGGGGGCAGTCTTTGGAGAAAGGGATAGCAGGGACTCTGGGGAGATGTGGACAGCTGTCTAGGGAGGGTTCTGTGCTTTTTCAAATCTAAAATGTAAATTCTGCTGAACAAGACTAAAAGCCTTTATCCGTCTTTGGTCAAAGTAAGCGAGCTTTATTTTTCTGTCAGATAGGGCTATCTCCCTAAAGCAGAGCTTGAGAAAATAGCATCAAATGTAGGAGGAGGTAGGGTTTATATAGTTCCCCCAAAATTGCAAGACTAGGGAGTTTTCAAGGGTTTGGGAGTTTTGGTTATGAAGGAACATTTCAAAATTATTTGGCAGATCATCTTATCAGGGTGGAGGTTGGGGTAAAGGGTGTGAAACATGTCAATTTCCAGGAAATGGGTCAAGACCTTGTCAAATTCAAATTTCACCAAAAGCAGGAATGAACTTACTTTGGCCTTGAAACAAGATGGCTTTTAATCTTAATATGGAGTCAGGCTGGTCTAGCACCCCATTCCACCCCCTCCACCCCTCCACCCCCACCCCCTCCACCCCCACCCCCTCCACCCCCTCCACCCCTCCACCTCCCTTGTGTTAAGGCTGGGTAAGGTGACTCAGTATGAGAAGTAGGATCCCTAAAACCAGTAAGAGTTGGAGACAGCCCCTGTTCCCATTGTTACCAGTCCCATGAAAGGACCAAGATACACAACTATAACATATATGCAGAGTGCCTAGGTCAGTCTTATGCAGGCTCCCTGGTTGTTGGTTGGGTCTCTGTGAGCTCCTATGAATCCAGGTTAGTTAACATTTCTCATTTATTTTTTTAAATCTTAAACCATTTCTTTAGGCCTTTATAACTTATATTTATATCTTTAGACCTTCATAACTTATTTAAGCTTTTATATCCTCAGATCTTTATAGCTTGTATTTGCCTTAGAACATTTCTTAGACCCTCAGAACTTACATAAATGTAAAACCTTTTCATCTAGTCATTTATCAGGAGACACAGGTGGCTGGCTACTAAGAGCAGTCATTGCAAAGTAAGTTCCTTTAAATAGTAGAACTGGGGGGCTGGAGACATGGTCGGCAGTTAAGAGCATGGCTGCTCTTCCAGAGGGCCTGGGCTCAATTTCCATCATCCACATGGTGGCTCACAATTGTCTGTAACTCCAGGGGACCAGATACCCTCACATCAATGCACATAAAATAAAGTTAAATGAAATATACACACACACACACACATATGCACACACACACATGAACACACACATGCATACACACACATCCATACACACATGCACACACACACACCACACACACACACATGCACACACCCATGCACACACACATGCACACATACATGCACACACACGCACACACACCACACACACACATGCACACACACATGCACACACACCACACACACATGCACACACACATGCACACATACATGCACACACATGCACACACATACCACACACACATGCACACACACACATGCACACACACCACACACACATGCACACACACCACACACACACATGCACACACACACCACACACATCCATACACACATGCACACACACACACCACACACACACACATGCACACACACATGCACACACACATGCACACATACATGCACACACACGCACACACACATGCACACACACATGCACACACACCACACACACACATGCACACACACACACCACACACACATGCACACACACCACACACACATGCACACACACCACACACACATGCACACACACCACACACACACATGCACACACACACACATGCACACACACACCACACACACGCACACATATATCAGGGCAATTTTCCCCCCAGGGGTTAGCATCACCACAATCCAAGTCTATGCCCCCTCTGTCTTCTTTGGAGATTTTAGGGTTACTTCTAAAAGTTGGAATTTTTGTCTACCATAGGAATTTTTTTCCGTTAACTCCCCCACCCCCAACAAGACTGGGGCTTCTTTGTGTAGCCATGGCTGTCTTAGAACTCTCTCTGTAGACCAGGCTGGCCTCGAACTCACAGGGATCCACCTGCCTCTGCCTCCCGACTGCTGGGACTAAAGGTGTGGGCCACCACCGCCTGTCTCCTGTTTTCATTGACTCTTCAGGTGATGAAAATCACAGACATATTTGTACATAGATCTAAGGCTTCCTAGAAACCATTTTATGTAACATTCCAGCAACGTTGGCAGCAAAAGTCCTCTCTTTCCATGTGTGTGTAAAAATAACAAAGAGGAAGTAACCTGTGAGTTGGAGGAAGACACTTTCTAAGCACAGTGACAGACTTTAGTTGGGTCTGCATGCTTTACCAAAAAGAAAACACTGAAAATATCTTGAGGTTTTGTGCTTATAGCTGTGGCCCTAACTCAATTTGTGTTTTTTCTTTTTCTTTTCTTTTTTAATCTTTTATCTGAAATAATATATTTTTGCCATCTTCTTCTGCTGACAACCCTGGCCAGATCCTCTCTCACAATGTTGACTCTCAGCTGGTTCTTCTAAGTTATATGTTAATCAGAAGACCCAACAGGGATGCTGGTCCCTGCTAGTGGCCATCAGGTTGGCATCCAAATCTGACCAGAGAGGCAAAGGAGCTCTAAGCCAGAAGGAGGCCTGGGCTGATTTTTTTTCTGAGACAGTTACTTGCTTTTGGGTTGGCATCAATTTTGTATTGACTTTTTAAAATGGATTCTTTTTAGGCTTGGATCTCTATGTAAAGTGTGAACTAGAATTGACAAAATTATTAGAGGGATTTTTGCCTATATCACATGACAGTCTCTCTTGTTTGATAAATGTAGGCTCAATGAATTTGAGGGCATTTAAGGATAAACATTTTGGCTCAATCCATGACATTTGCAATAAAGTTGACATCCAGAAGACCTGGTACTTAGTTTCTTTTTAAGAGCAAATAATTTCTGACCATAGTAAATTAAACTTCATTTACATCTTTAATTATTATAGTCTCTTAGTGTTGTTTCCAAAAATTTTCAAGGAAGATTTGAATTCAAGTCATGTATACAATATGTTGTAATAAATTAAAATTACCCATGTATAGATTTTAATTATCAACCCTTTTTGTTATGTTTTGTTAACCTTATGTATAGACTTTATAAAAAAAATTTAAGATTTATTTACTTATTATGTATGCCTGCAGGCCAGAAGAGGCCACCAGATCTCATGACAGATGCTTGTGAGCCACCATGTGGTTGCTTGGAATTGAACTCAGGACCTCTGGAAGAGCATCCAGTGCTGTTAACCACTGAGCCATCTCTCCAGTCCCCTGACTTTATAAATCTTAAACCATACCCAAGCTATAAATATTAAGGTACAGAAAGCTCATATAATAGTCTTATAAATCTTGAGATAAGTTTAAATTTTAACAAAAGTCTTAGAAAGTCAAGTGAAACCAATTGTCTATTCTTTATTTTGCATTATTTTTCTCTCTCTTTTTGTCACAAAATTAGGTCGCTCACCTGTCATTGGGGCGGACAGAAATTTTTAAAATAATGTTTGGGGGAAGAGCACAGGGAACGGTAACCCAACCCCGGAGCCAGTTTTTCAATAAAGCAGAACAGTGTAAGACAATATTTCAATATTATACATATCTAAAAACTGAATTCAGTGACCGGGGGAGCAACCTGAGAGCAGAGAGGGCTCAGGGACAGAAATTCCAGGACAGAAATTCCAGGCCCTGGTTATTGAAGCAGCCTCGGCTAGCAGCCGAGCCCCCACCATCCTCGAAAGTTGGTGGTTGATCTCCCCAGCTGGGCCCACTATTCCTAACCCCCCTTTTGGGCTGCAGGGGTTTTTTTTTATTTTTGTTTATTTACTTATTTTTTTTTTCTCCACTTTGTTGCAGCCCTTGAGTGCTTTCTGCTGCCCACCTTCCTGCCTGCCAGAGTGTGGCATTTTATTCTAGCCAGCACCTAGCGGCAGACTCAGAAAGGAAAAGCAGAGCAGCACAAAGTTTTTGGGTCCCCACAGCTGTGGCTGTGGCAGATTTAAAGAAACAGACACAGGAAAAAAAAAAAAAAGAACGAAACATAGAGCACAGAACATTCACATAGACAAAGGAGGCCGGTCAAAAACAAAACTTGTGTTGGCCACCTTCACTCATACATTTAACTGGGCTCAACTGATTTCCATCTTGCTTCAGGCAAAGCAAATTTTCACCAGTGTTGTGGGCAAGAGACAAGCAAAACACAGAATAAAACCCAGGGGACCAAGAAACAGGTACAGAAAACACAAACAATTTTATAAACAAAACAAAAAACTGATGGGCAGTGCAATGTCTTTCTAGAGCCCTGGACAGGAGTACATGTTCCTTGTTGGGAACCTCTCTGCCCCCCAGATGGGATCCCACCAGAAACAGTACCGGACATCTTACAAGGAGATGCCTTCTGTGACTACCAATGGAGGCCTCCTCAGACAGGGGTCACTGGTTTCTGTTTAGTGTGGCAGTTCATTCCAACAACCCACCAAACCAAAAGCATGCCTTGGAGCCTTGGAACATCTTCAAAGTGTGCACAACTTCCCGAGGAAGCATTCTGGTCCTGGAGTCCTGGAGTGAAGAAGGTCTGGCTTCAGAATTTGGGTTGGGGTTCTTGATCTCACTGGGGCTTCCAATTGTTAATCCCACTGATGAAGAATAAAACAATTTACCCAAATTCTTTGGTCAAATTAAGCAAGCTTTATTTTCTGTCAGACAGGGTGTCTCAGTCAGGGTTTCCATGCTGCGATGAAACAGCATGACCAAAAATCAAGTTGGGGAGGAAAGGGTTTATTAGGCTTACTGTTCATCATTGAAGTCAGAACAGGAACTCAAAAGGGAAGAATCCCAGAGGCAGGAGCTGATGCAGAGGCGGAAGAAGATGTTGCTTATTGGTTTGCTTCTCGTGGCTTGCTCAACCCACCTTCTTATAGAACCCAGGACCAACAGCCCAGGGATGGCACCACCCACCTTGGGCTGGGCCCTTCCTCATTGATCACTAATTGAGAAAATACCTTACAGCTGGATCTCATTGAGTCATTTCCTCGGCTGAGGCTCCTTCCTCTAATGACTCTAACTTGTGTCAAGTTGATGCATAAAACCAGCCAGCACAGGGCTATCTCCCTAAAGCAGAGTTTGAGAAAATCGCATCAAACACAGCGGAAAGTGGGGTTTACATAGCCCCCCCCAAACTGCAACGCTAGGGGAATTTTCAAGGATTTGGGTATTTCCAGAGGGATTTTGGTTATATAGGAACTTGCGTGAACATCTCAAAACTATTTGGCAGAACATCTTTTCAGGGTGGAGGTCAGGGTATAGGGTGCAGAACATATCGATTTGACCTGGGTCAAGACCTGGCCAAATCCAAGTTTTACAGAAAAGAGGAATAAACTTGATTTGTGAACTTCTAACAAGATGGCTTTTAATTTTCAGATGGAGTCAGGCTGGCCCGTCAAGCAGTCACTCAGAGTGATGGTAAGACTTCTTTCAGTAAAGAGACGAAGGGCAAGCAGCTGTCTGGGTTGAATCAAGAGTGGAGTTTTGTCCAGCAAGTCAATGGAGGAAAAGATGCTGAAACAGATTCCTGTGGGAAGAAAGGGTAGCTGGGAGGAACCCAGAGAGAGGGGTAATAGGAAAAAGATGGGGAATCAACAGCAGATACCTGGAAAGGACCGTATTGAGAATGGGGGAGTGGCAGGGGACATTAACAGGCTTCTGGTCATGTGACGGACGGCCACGCTGGCAGCAAAGCAGGTGACTGATGTACTCCTGTGGAGGATGCTGGAGTTCCTGCAGGGAGAAGTCTGCAAATGGCTCAGACCCCCCTCCCTTGTCCACACCCCAGCCTTGTCTATGGGAGGGGTGTCTTCAGCGGCCAGGCAAGAGCCAGCATGGAGAACAGGAAAGGGGATGTTAAGGATGGTTCCAGAAGACACAGTGGGAAGGGGTGGGAAGAAGTGAGGGATAGGGTCTGATCAGCGGCTGTTAAAGAGAGGTGTGAATGTTCCAGAGAATGATTGTGGAGGATGTGGGAGGGGCCTCGACTGTGGCGGGAGACATGGTGGGTCTTGTCTGACACTGTTGCTGAGGGATGTATTTGATCAGTTAAGGCCGCATACAGGGGCTTCGAAAGTGAGCAGCCTGGGTTTATCACTCAGCACAGAGAATGAATAAAAGCTAAAATACAGGCCAAAGCTAGCTGACAGGTAGGAAGACTGATGAAAAAGCTGAATAAAACTAATTTCTGTGTCAAGTACTAATTTGTACTCGACCCAAAACTAATTTGTGTCCAAAGCAGTGGGAGATACATGGTATATTCGCTGACTAAGTTGTGGCTGTGGGATATTTACGGCCCACAGGTATGGCATAGTGCTGCTGTTGGAACAGGGCCCAACCCCAGGAGGAGCATGCAGTGACTTCCCAGAATCCTGTGTGTGGGGGGGTGATAATCCCTAAATACCTCCGACTGCCTAAGGTAGAAAGAAACTGAGCTTTGTTCCTCCCAAGAAAGTCACAAATGCATTCAAACTGATTGAAGGCTGGGCTCTGGTTGGATTTTGCTTTAATTAGGACAAGGTGGACAAGAGACAAAATAAAAAAACAACCAAAAAAACCCCCAAAGCAAAACCAGGTGATGAAGTGACCTGCTCAGTGCTTTTTTGTTTGTTTTTTGTTTTTCGAGACAGGGTTTCTCTGTGGCTTTGGAGCCTGTGAGATCCTCCTGCTGGGAATAAAGGTGTGCGCCACACACTCCAACACCCACCCCTTTTTAAAAGATAGGACTTTGTTGGGCAGTGGTGGTGCACGCCTTTAATCCCAGCACTGGGGAGGCAGAGGCTGGTGGATCTGTGAGTTCGAGGCCAGCCTGGTCTACAGAGTGAGTTCCAGGACAGCCAGAGATACAAAGTGAAACCCTGTCTTGAAAAACCGAGAGAGAGAGAGAGAAAGAGAGAGAGAGAGAGAGAAAGAGAGAGAGAGAGAGTCTCATTGTATAGCCCAGGCCTAAAAGTCATGATTTTCCTGCTTCTGCCTCTCAAACATTGCAATCACAGTGCTGTACGACCATCCTCGTCAGTTCTCCAGAAGGGTTATTCTACATACGTGTGTGTGTGTGTGTGTGTGCGCGCGCGCGCGCACATGTACGCACACATATCCATTGTACATATGTACAGAGGCCAGAGGTCAATGTGGGTATTTCCCTCTAGAGCTCTTCACCTTAGTTTCTTGAAACAGGACCTCTCACTAACTTCCCTAAACTCAGTGGTTGCCTAGGCTGCACGGCTACCCAGCAAGTCCCCAGGATCATCCCAATTCTTTCCCTGCCTACTTGGGAGCTGAGTATCTACTCCCACGCAGTACTGGGGTTATAGGTGGCCCTTGCCGCATCTGGCTTTTCACACAGGTTCCAGGACTTGAACTCGGGTCCTCAAGATTGTCTCGCAAGTGCCCTCACCCTCTGAGCCATCTTCCCAGCTCCCCTGTACTTATTTTAGTTTCTGCTTTTCTAGTCTCTCCCATCATATCTGCCTTCCTCCTTTGGACCACGATGGCCTTTCCTCCTCCCCTCCTTCCCCGGATACCATTAGACACCGGTCCAAAGCTTTCTTCTAAGAGGCCTCTAATGTTCCCACTGATGTTATGCCCCAGTGTCTGAGGTGACCTGGCCTGGTCTTCATGTAGCTGAGAGAGTGTCTCTTTGTGCTGGCTGATGAATGGCTGCCCTGTCCTGGCCCAGGACTCAGTACCTGCAGGGTAACAGGAGAAGGTGCCCTCCCTCCTTAGGGTTATATTGCTGCTGTTAGCTTTTCCTGGGGCCGCAGGCTGGAAACTAGCTCACTAGGTTTGAGAAGCACAGCACAAGTTTCCAGACCTGAATACATCCCATCCAGCCCCACCTGGTGGGGGCACGGCTCAGACCCCACCCCTCTGCTGCACCCCGACTCCGCCTGTTCTCTGGAGGGATTTGGGTCTGTCAATAGAGCAGCAGGCCCTGCAGACATCGTTTCCCTCTGTGATCCAGGGTTTGAACTACAGAGATTCTAGGTTAAAAAAAAATATCTGAACGGGCTCACACCTGCGCTTGGATTGTGTGCAAACTTGAAGCCAGCATCCTCTAAGGGACAATGGTTTTCCTCAATAGCACACCTTGGAGTTTCAAACGACAAAACCCCACCCAGTTCAGCAAAGGACACAAAGTACTCACTTTGGCGTTGTCATTAAAAGGCTGCATTGTTTATTTTGCACAGGTAGTACTACAGGCATAGCCTTACAACTACTAAACAATAAACCATAAAATATAGGTGCTGCCCCCACCCAGTCCTTCCCAGAAGTAGCTACTGTTCACAATCAATAGCTTGTGTGTTTTTCCACAGATACTCCACACATGTTACAACCCCAGTCAGTCTTCATGAGATCCTCCCACATATTGTGAGTGCCGGTTGGCTGATGAAGGAATGAACCATGGCTCAGAAAGGCTGAGTGAAGAGCGTGCAGCCACAGGGGTAAATCCAAACTTCAAAGTTCACCCAGTGTCCGCAACAACTTGCTCCCACATTTATTCTTGAATCATCATCGTCTTCTCCTTTGTTTCAGGGCAGACTAGACTCAGGGCGGCTGGTTGGGGCGAAACAGGCTGTTCAGAGCCCTGTCCCAGGTGCTGAAGGCTCTGGCAGAGGCAGAGGACCCCTTAGCCCCTGTCCTCCCTCACCAGGCTCACTGACGGCAGCAGGGGTACTGAGTGCTGGAAGAGAGATGACAGAAAGCCACGAGCTCTGCTTGGACACTGAATCTGCATGTGGTACCAGATGGGCCATTCTCTCTTGTTGACTCAGTTTCTCACTTATGTGCAGTACAGAAACTTAGTCACAGGACTGTTGTGAGACTTGACAAATGCAGGAGCAGAGCGCTGAGCAAGCAAACAGTCCCAGCTCAGGGCAAGAGGTCCAGGCCAGCGGATGGGAGCTTCTCCCATGTGGTGGCCCAGTGTAACTGGGGGAAGTAGTGTGAGCCTCTAGGATGTCTGGATGAGCAAGCGTCCATTTGGCTCAGTCTCAGCAGGCAGCAGTTGGGTATGGGATGAGTTGAAAGATGGCAACACAGGAGTGAGCCTCTGGGTGTTAGCTTGCAGACCGTGGTGAAGAGTAAATGTAAGGGTCACTCCTGGTTTCCCAGGGCCTCCCTCCCTCTGTGCATCCTGTCTGTAAGGTGACACATGGTGGCCTTTGAAAGAGCAGTTACCAGCAGCTCATGGACCTACAAATCTCCCTGCTTAGAGCTCTCTCTTTTCCCTCCTCATCTCGTCTTTCCTCCTTTAGCTCTCCTATCTCAGAGAAATCTTTCTGGGTTCATTTCACTCACACACAGACACACATGGACACCAACACACACACAGGCACGGTTACATATAGAGACACATACAGATACACAACACACACACACACACACACTTCCTAACTAGCTCCTATCACACCAGGAGCCATCTTGCCACCAGACTGTGCTACAGGGCACCAAACACCAATATATCCTCCATGCTTACTCTAGAGCCGTGAATGACTAAAGCGAATCATTCCAGTGTTGGGGGTCAGACCTTGTCTGAACACAAGAGGAGCACCATCTCCCAGGCTAGGCTTTGGCTCCTCTCGGTCTTGCTTCTTGGCTTGGTACCCCTCCCAACTTGATGCTGCCACACAGGATGGTCCTGGATGTTGCCTGCTAAATAAATGAATGGGTTCTTCGCAAGCAGCTCTTAGAGGGGCGTTTCTTGAGCAAGCATCTTAAATTCTCTTCCTTGGAGGGTCAAAGGCAGGCCCAGGAAGTGTGCGGCTAGACTGGATTGGAGCTGAGCAGGCTCTTTGTTGCCTGTGTTAACAGAGGCCAGGGCCCAGGTCACTTGAAGCCCTGTAAACCCTCTCTGGTTGTGATGGGTGAGGCCCATGTGTTGTTCCCAGCACTTTCTCCTTCGGAGGAATGGGTGTGAAGGCAAAGTGGATAGATCGCGAGGCCTCTACCCCCCCCCCCCCCCCCAGTCTCCTGTCCCCAAGACAGCAGCCAGATTGGGAAGGGAGCGTGTGTGCGTGTGTGTGTGGGGGGTGAATCAGGCTAGTTCAGAGTAGGGGTGGCGCGGCCAGACGGCTGCTGTCCTCTGCTGTCTGGAGCCCGGCCCTGGGCTCTCAGCCCCCGCGCAAAGGGAGGCGAGCCGGAGCTGTGCAGTGAATGCAAAGAGCTGGGCGAGCTCCCAGCCCGGCGCCGCCGACGGCGTCCTCAACCGCGGCCCAATGAGAAGACAGCAGATAATTTATTCTCTAATCCCGGTTCGGGTGCCGGGCGCGGGCGAGTGGCGTGGGCTGGGGGGGGGGTGGGGTGGTCCCCTCGTCCTCTCTCCCGCTCCCGCGGCCACCCCTCCCCCGCCCGCGGGCTCGGGCCGGCACACACACGCACACGCACACACACACATTTGCTGACAATTAGCGAGCACACCTTGGCCGCGCGGCCTCCGGCAGCGCCGCAGCTTTTGTCTCCCGCCCCGCCGGGCGCAAAGTTGCCGCTGCTGTGCTGCGCCGCGCTGCTCCGGTGCCAGCCGCCAGCCGCCCGCCGCCGTCGGGGGGCGTGGAGGGCGGGTGGGCCGGGCGCCGGCCCGGGGCTAGGGGCCCGCAAAAGGGAGGCGGAAGAAAAGTAAGGCAGCGCTGGCCCCTTCCTTTGTTACAGCCTCAGTGTGAGCGGGCGTGAGCGCGCGCGGGAGTGTCGATGCGCGCCGGGCGGTGCATGTGAGTGTGCGTGCGTGTGTGCAAGGGAGCGTGTGTGTGTGTGCGTGTGCGCGTGTGGATCGGGACCCAGAGGCGCGAGGCGGCAGCGCGGGCCCAGAGCGGACCCGCTTCGCGGTCTTTCTCGGCCGCGCACAACTCGGGCGAGCGGGCAGGTAGCCTGCTCTCCCCGGGACGCGGCTCGCCGCCGCTCTCGGATGGGAACCCCACCCCGGCCGGGACCGGGAGGTCTGTGGGGTGAGGGAGGACCGGAGGGAACGGCCCGCGAGGGTCTGCCCCGCCGCAGGGGGCGCCGGAGGTGCGATGAGTTCCGGGAGGAAGCCGGCGACGTGTGTGTGTGTGTGTGTGTGTGTGTGTGTGTGTGTGTGTGTTGGTCCCTGCGAGCCCCGGAGGGCGCGAGGCTTGGGAGGTGGTTTGTGGGGCCAAGGTGCGAGCCGGAGGGGGGCGGGGGCGAGGCGAAGTCTGTCTAAATGCCAGTTGCCCGAAGTTCAGCGCGTCGGTTGTCATTTCATCCCTTAATGCATATTTATGCCATGCCGAAATAGGCTTCATAATTAACTCCTGGAGTCATCCGCAGAGGTTAAAGGGACCCCGAAGATTTGTGCATTGATTGGGTATCCGGTGTGTGTGAGTGTGTGTACGCGCGCGCGCCCCGTGCGAACCCATTGAGAAGAATAATTATTTTTCTCCGCTGGAAGCTACAGCCGAGAATCAGACGAGGAGGGAAGAGAGAGGTTGGAGAGGGAGAGGGAAAGAGGGAGACAAAGGAAGTGAGTGCAAGAGAGGAGCCGGCTCAGCATCCGAACTGTGAGTACTGAGCGGAAAACAGGCAGAAAGTACTGGGAGTCGGCGACCCCTCTGCGGGCCGGGTTGGGGGCCGGGAACCGCCGAGCACTGGCGTCTCTGCTTTGGGATGGTCGGGCCCCGTCCACCTCCGGCAGGCTCACAGATCTGACCCGCTGCCGCCTGTGCCAACCACTGTCCTGGCTAGGCGAAAAGGAAGCCCCCCACCCAGGCTCGGATGCCTTTGTTCCTTCTAAAGGGTTTCGCAGTTAGTGGGCTTCAGGGGGGAATGTGAGGGAGCTCGCTCCCTAAAGCTGAGTCTACCTCCCCTGGCTGAGTGAAAGCCACTGTGTTTCCCTCTCTCTTTGGCTGCGTGCTGGAATGCGATGGAGAAGGGGCTGAATCAGGCAGGGGACAGGACTCTGTGGCACCTGGTGCATTTGTTTGGCACAATCCTTTCCAGTCACTTTGGCTTTGGGGTCTGATAGGACCCCTGAGCTTTTTCCCACCCCTCGTCTCTCGCATACCTAACAAGGGCCTGGGAGAAGCCACCCAGGAGGAGGGACCCTGGCTGTGGTAGAGGCCCTGTAAGGCAGCCTTGAGAGGATAGATACTCCCCTTCTTGAGAAAGGGTCCCTGACCGCGGATAGTGTCCCTTAAAGGAAGGCCCCTGCCTCTCCAAAGCTGGGCAGGAGAGGGCGCCTGGGGTCCAGAGGGAGAGCCCTCCTTCCTAACCAACATTCCACAGCCTCCCTTTGGAAGGAAGCGCCGGTATTCAGCTCTCTGTCTTCATTAGCAGATTCTTCTCTCCTGGTCTGATTTAATTTTCCCTGGTGAATTTTCAAGGGTTCTTTCCTATGCCAGCGAACAACTTAGTTCAGGGCTAACTTAGCAGAGGAAGTCAGCTCCTTGGTGACTGGGTTCTGCATTAGGAGAAGGGGATTGTCCCCCAAGAAGTCCCCGTGGTGCCAGTTTGTAGACTTAGACCTTCAAGGGTGCCCCGGCTGAGGCACAAGGCTGGGAACAGCTTTTACTTTTCAAATTGTTCAGTTCCATCAGGGCTGTCCAGATGCAGGCTCTTAATGCTCACCCTTCCCAGGCTTCCTCCAAGGCACTTTTCTCCTGCCATACATAGAAAGATATGACTACCCAGGAGGCAGGCTTTAGAAGTAGGGTCACTCTTCTAATTGCATGATGAGGGCACAGAGGCCTGAGAGTAGGTGTGATCAAGTCTAGCCTGTCCCTTGGAGTCCTGTCATAAAGCTGATTGACAGAGACCTAGTGAAGTTCTGACTTAAAATCATGCACAGTGACTCGTCCCTCACTGGTCCCTTCGTGAGTCCTATCCAAGGGTCTTTCACACCGTGTTTGACCCATTGTATATACGTCACTGAAGGAGTAGCTGTCCCCATACATCTCATCTCATGTTTAGGGGACATGGCTCAAGGGGCAGGACTAGGTAGGTGTTGGCAGACATGAGAACCATTTGATATTATTCATGATATTCTCAGGCAAACTGCATGCAAATTTGCCAATGGCCCATTTTCATATTTTTCTCTAACAGCATGGCTGACTGAGAAGCCAAACTGTGGCCTGGGTTCTGTGCTTGGGGAGCTTGAACTCTGGTGGCATAAGCTCCTTCTTGTACTTTTCCTCCTGTAACCCAGCCAACAGGCTCAGTAAGGATTGGAGGAGGGCTGGTGGTATCAAGTCTGGAGAGACCTGTCCCTCACCTTCCACTTCTGCTCTTGGAGCTTGGCTACTACTGGAGAAGCCCCCAGGGCAAAAGAAAATTCATGCCTGACTTCACTGTGGTTTCCTGTTCATTGGGAGCATCTGCCTCCTCTAGGGGGGCTCTCAAACTGTCAAATGAGAGAGGACCTGAGCTGCTCATGCTTTGGGGTAGAAATGGAAGGTGTGTATGGCAGGCTTGAACCATGGGAAACGCCACCTAATGTAGGCCTAGAGAGGGGAGGTCATCCTGTCCTCTGTGGTAAGCCCACTCCCAATATGTGTCTGGTCGGAAGGACAGTGTATGGGAGCCTGCGCATCCTTCAGGACCCAGCTGTCTGGGTCAGTATGAGGCCAAGAATGTACTCACAGATCCATCCTAAACACAGTTCCAAATTGGAAGGTCTATTTGGAGCAGAGACAACAGATTGAATCTCTTGAGGTTCCTTTGAACCTTCAGCAATGCCTCCCACCATGGTGGGTGGAATCTGATTGCAATACTGCTCCTCATCACATCCCACAGCAGAGGACCTACAAGCAGACAGGCTGGTGAGAGCCAGTGCCTTAATATGGTGCCAATGTCCCCTTGCCCTGCCACCATGGGCTGAGACAGATCTCCTGGGCTCCAAATAGCCCCAGAAGACACATAGGTAAAAAGCCTCTGAGAATCAGTAACATTGTGGACCCATGAGTCTGGATGGGACCGCGGGTTTGGCTAATTGAACTTATGAAAGATTTCCACACAATCATCTCATTTATTCTGGGCCCACAGGATGTCCAGTGTAGATCTGGAGATCGGTTTTATACGTGTGCTTGCCTATCTCTGGGAACATGGAGCCCTGCCCCCTGTGGAAAGGGTGGCTGGCATTCTACTATCCTCGGGCTAAGCCCAGTCTGTCCCTGAGCCTTCTCTCTTGTGGAGAGCTGACATGGCATGTCCCTACTCCTCTCCTTTGAGAAGCCTGCTCTCCTTGGCTTATCTTTAGCTGAAACCATTATCCCAGAAGTAGCTCTATGAGGGAAATGTTATGAGAGAGAATCCCTTAAAAGCTAGCATTTCCCCAGTGAAACAGGCTTCCATTCTAGCCTGACCTGGGTTCTCCAGCTTGTGCAGAGCTCACCAGGAAAGGGCTACTCAGCGGCTCCCAGTGTCTGCTTTCCCAGCATGCAGTGGGCTCCTGAGGGAGTGGTTGGAGGTCAGGGACACTTTAGGCCTGAATGCTCCTCAGCCCTTAGCTTGTCAGTACCCCACACTTTCCCTCTCCCCCTATCCTATCCCCTCCCCCTTTCCCCATCACACAGCCCTCCCTCCAGCAAGAGGAAAAACAAACTCCAAAGAAAGCCCCAGTTCTCTTCGCTGTAATGATAGTGTTAACATCACCGGACATAATTAATAGACGGCAGGTACGTGCAGGAGTCTCCACTCAAAAGAGTTAAGTCCCTTTTACTTGTGGAAGATGTTCTAACACTTCTGCGTACCTTCATCTCCATCCATCCCTTCCGGGTGTCTCCGGTCTGCCTCTACCGCTCACCTACCTGCCTGCTGCCCTTAGCTCCCAGGGCAGGGCTACTTTTTCTTTACCCCCTTCCTTTGGCCCCTGCCCATCCTCCCGCAGCACCTGCCACAGGGCACATACTGACAAGGGCAGGGCAAAGCCGATGGCAGTCTCAGCTTATCGTAGGAGGCCCAAGAATGTGTGGAGTCACGAGGGACAATGGAGAGCCAGCAGCAGGGAAGAATGGGACCTCTGTTGGAACAAATTTCCCAAATCCAGCGCTTACCTGAAGGGCACACCTGCAGGCTCCTCAGAGTGGGTGCTCTCTGCCAGGGTGGTAGGTGATGGAGACAGGGTATGGGGAGAGCTCTTTAAGAATTACATTTATTTATTTTGTGAGCATGTTTGTGTGTGGGCCTGTGACCCGGAGCATACACGTGGCAGACAGCCTGGAGACAAAACTCTGGACATCGGACTTGTGACAAACAGCTGTAACTTTTGAGCATTCTCACCAACCCTGGCTTGGGCTCTTGAGTCATTTTCCCCTGAAATTTCTTAGGACTTTGAAGAGACAGACCTGAGGGTGGGATGGGACTGGGAGGAGCTGCAGTGACCCTGTACAGAGGACCCTGTGTACCAAGAATATACCTTTGGCTACCTGGGCTCAGGCTCCCACCGCTAGCAGAGGGTTAGGGATAGTGGGAAAGGCTGAGCCCTTGTGTTCTCACGGAACTGTGGCCTTGTACTGCCTTGGGGACAGAGAAAGCAGACCTGAGTGAGGAGCCAGGCTTTTCTTGGCAAAAGGAGGTGGGGCCCACTTGACCTGCTTTGCCTTCCTGGATTCGAGTGAGGTCCAGCCAGGCCTTAACCCGAGACCAAATGGCTCCCACTACCACCTCCAGCCCCACCAGGCCTTTGAGCCTAGAAATAGCTGCTGGGGTCACCCCATTCCAGAGCTTTCTTGGGGCTTGTTGGATGTGCTGGGTCTGACAGTCAGGACATTGCTATGGCCAGGATTTGGAGGCCACACTTGAACTGTGTGAAGAAGGGCCAGTGTTGACCAGCGCTGACCTTGGTTTTCTGAGGCAGGGGAGTAGTGGTAAGTAACAGGAGCGGAAAGAGGAGAGATCCCTGCAGGGAGCTGCCTCATCTCCTGCCAAAAATTAAACCATTAAAAACAAAAAAACAAAGCTGGAGGGGAGCGCCAGGGAAAGGAGAGAAGGGGGAGAGGGGAGGGGACCAAACAGCCCCCTCCACACCAATAGCCCGGCAGGGGATGTGAGTAATACTCGGCTGGTTCAGAGGGAGTGAGATCAAAAGCGAGTAGATACAAGAGGTTTGTGCTTCAGCGACCAGACAGCCAGAGGCTCAATGAGACCTTTGTTAACCCAGGCCCAAGTCAGAATGGAAGAAATACCTGACTACCCGCCCACTGACCGCCCGCCCCCACCAGTCTGGTAGGGGGAGAGGCAGGTCACCGGAGAGTCAAGGCAAGTTGGGCACGGCTCGGCCTGGCTAAGAGTGGGTGGAGGAGGGAGGAGGCCTGGGCCAGGCGTGGAGCTTGGGGTGAACCGAGGGAGTGAGTGAGTGGCTGCCTGGGAGGCAGGAAGTGGCTCTTCTGGAATTATAAAGGGACCTGCGGGGGGCCACCTGGTGAACCTGCCATCCCAGCCCCTAACCACTGTCCCTTGGAGGGACATTTGGCCTGCAGCACACAGCTTCCTGTAGGTTTCAGGGCTGGGACTCTGGGGGTCAGTGGGAAGGACAGAGATGAGAGAGGCTACGGACAGAGCTGAGGACTGGTGACTTCGAGTGTGAGGGCTGACTGATGATTCATTAAGGTAGGGTGTGTGTGTGTGTGTGTGTGTGTGTGTGTGTGTGTGGTGCATGCTGGGAGTTCAGTTAAGAGGATTGCTTCCCCATGCCTCCTGCAGAGCTGGCCCTGGCACAGGTTGGGGGTAGGGCTAAAGAAGGGAGCAAGCTACTTCTTGATCCAGATCACCCCCTTGTTGAGAGTCCCTAGGAGAGCTCCAATCTGAGTCTGGAGGTCTGAGTCCCCTGAGACTTAACTGCTTTTAGATGGGGGCCCACTCTTTTATGGCAGATGCCTGAAGCTGGCCCACACTTCAGAGAGGAGAGGAAATTAACCTGTGTTTAGGACATACTTTTCCCAGGGTCCCGAGACCTTGACGATGCCTCTCCCTCCAACTCAGCAGAGGAACCGCTGGCTGCCCTCGGCTGCTGGGCATCACAGCCCAGGCCCTTTCTCTCCTCTGAGTGTAGTTCTCAGCTGTACAGCAGTTCTCAACCTGTGGGTCTCGACCCCTTTGGGAGCTGCCAAATGAGATATTTATTTATATTACGATTCATAATGACAGCAGAATTACAGTTATAAAGTAGCAGCAAAATAATTTTATGGCTGGGGGTCACCTCAGTGTGAGGAATTGTATTAAAAGGTTGAAGCACCAGGAAGGTTAAGCCACTATTAGAGAATGGTGCAAATCCCAGTTCACCCAAAACTGGGGAGGGGGAAGCTCAATGCTTGGTCCCCCCCCCCTAAACAAAGCACACTGCTGTACTGGAAAGGGTTAATTAAGCCTAACCCAAAAAGAAAAATGAGCCCGCTATGGAGCCTGGACTTCTTGAAAAGATTGCCCTTGTTTGTGAGGGGAGAGGGTAGTTAGGGACCGGGAGGGGGCTGGATGCTAATTAGAGGCATCTGAGGAGGTCCTTTATGGCCAGGAAGCCGCACCTCCCCTTACCCACCACGAGGACCATTGTGTGGGGCCTTTGAAGGGCCTGACTGGAAACTCTTTATTGCCATAGCTTTAGTATTCTTGGGGCCCACCAGGTGGTGGGGGGTGGTGAGAGAATGCAATGGGGGGAGGGGGCTTGGGCTCCCAGGGAGGCAAGGTGGGGAGGGGGGGAGGTGTGAGATCCCCCAGCTTCCTGCTTTTCTGAGATTCCAGCTCTGCTGTGGCCTATGGCTTTTCATTCCTATGTGATTGCTGTTCCGAACTCATGTAGGGCTAAAAGCCATGGGCTACAGTGAGGGTCAAGCTCCTCCTGCACCACCACACTCCCTAAGGACCAGCCACAGAGGGAGGGGCTGGCACATCTGGTGACTCTGGGTTTGGGGATAAGCTATGTGATCTCGGCCACGTCACTTCCTGTCTCTGGATCTGGTGCCTTCCCTGTGAACGGTTAGGCTGCGAGGAAGAAGGCTGCGGGGTGCACATGCACTACGGTCTTACTGAGGGCTTTATTCCCACTTGCTGAGCTACTGAAGCCTGGGTTAGTGGAGATGTGGGGGCTGGCTTCACCTTCTCAGTCTTGGCCTTTTAGTCTTCCTCCCTCTGCCCAGCTTGAAAGCCTGAGCTGCTCCCAGCTTGAAAACCTGAGCTGCTCTGTCCGGACACTCAGGACTTTTTTGAGGCTGAAACGGGAGAAAACTACCCTGGTGGTGGTGGCAGCAGCATGTTCCAGAATAAAACTGGGGAGGGCATGGCTCCCCGGGGTACCACGCTGGGACCCAGAGTCCCCCGGCTTCTGGTCCTTACCTTGCCCCTCTGCTAGGTTCCTGGAGGACCCTGCCTTTCCTCCACCAACTCAGTTCTGTTCCCACTCTGAGAACTGCCTGACTCCATCCCTGCTATCCTGGGGACATACACAAATGGGGTTGAAACAGTCAGTCTGGCTGCAATGGCAAGGAAATCACCCCACCTCCTACTCTGGACTCCTCATTCCAGCGTAACATAGACCGCTCAAGTGTGCTCACAGTCAGAAGGCAGGTCGTTTGCCGTGTCTTGGTTAGAGCCTTCAATTCCCCAGTCAGCATTTACCAAGTTGCCACAGTTCTAGCTGACTTACGGGTATTAGCCTGTTTGGTCTTCAAGACAGCCCTGTTTATTATTAGCCCATGTTATTTCTGAGACATCTAAAGCATAAGGGAGCTGGGCAAACTGGCCCAGGGCATACTGCTAGTAAGGAACAGAGCTGGGAATTGAACCCATACTGTGGGGTGCCAGAACCACGATCTTACCCTTGCTGGGGCTTTGTGGCAGTCAAACTAGTGTGCTGGGGATAATAGCCCGAGTCTGGGTGCTACCGGGCACCTCTTCTCTGAAGGTCTCTAGGAGATGCATGGCCTTGAATTTTACCCAGTTCCATGACTCGATAGCTGCCACTGATTTTCTTTATTCATTGTGGGCACAGAGAAGCCAGGCGAAAGCCCAACCCGGCTGGAGTTTTGCTGTGGCTGAATCAGGCTATTTGCCTTCTTTGCTAGGCTTAGTGGAAGGACACAGGGGTGGCTAGCCCCTGACACTGTCCCCCAGAGTTGCTGCCCTGACTCCCGAGTTGGTTCGGGTTTTTTGTTGTTGTTCAGCTCCAGGAACCCCTTGACTTGCTTCTCTTGTTACCAGTTTACTAACTGGGAAGTGAGCGGCAGTCACCTCTGCGCTCTGCCTCTGGGCCTGCGACGAATCCCCAGTACCCAGACACTGGACAAGTGAACGGCTTAAGATTCTACCTCCTGTGAAGCTCTAGCAAGGCACACAGTAGGACTGTACAAGAAACATTAATGGGAAGCTAGGGGCGAGCTAGGGGAAAAGGTGAGAGGCAGCCCCCATCGCCCCACGAGCCTGGGGCTGGGGGTTGGGGCTGCCCTGGGATAACAACCTTGGGCCCCCTTTGCATAAAGCCTTTGTGCCTTGCCACTCTGGGTGGGGCTGGCTTGGAGAAGATCCGCAATGGCGCATCTCCTGTAATTGTTGAGATCCTCTGAATAGGCAAGCTGGCCCCATGCCCTCTTTCCCTGAGGATTCACAGAGCAGCTCTGCGTCTGTCCTGCCCCTGCCTGCAGACAGCTGAAACCAAAAATATCATAACTGAGCAATCTAAGTCTCCTACAGTCATCAGCTGGACCCGGCATGAGGCTTCCCCAGGGAGGCAGGTCCGTGTTTAACTACACTGCGAGCCAGGCACATTTCCCTGGTGGTGGTGGTTCGTTTCTGGTGGAAAAGGAGTTGGATTGCTAAGCTTCACTTCTAAACGCAAAGAGGATTGGGGAGGCTGCTGGCTCCCTCTTTCTCAGGGAAAACACCTTCTGGTGGGAGTGGTCTGCGTCAGGTGCCTGGCTCCTCCTCCCCTGCCGGGAGTCAGCTGGTAAGCTGCCGAGCCCCTTACACAGGGCGTAAAGACGTTGTTACTGAAGAGTATTGTTTTCCTGACCCTTGCTCCCAGCTATTGTGCCCTCTGAGTCATTCAGAACCACTGTAAAATCCTTGGCTGTCTTTGTAGTCTTGAGGAGGGGTATTTTATTTTTCTATAAGTACACAAGCAAGAAACTTAGAAGGGAGTGTTGTCCCTGCAGGCCAGGTAGTGCGGCCTCTGCAGGCTGTGGAAGGTAGAGAGGTCCCTGGAGCTCCTTCTCTTAACAGTCCAAGAAGGGGTTAACTTCCAAGGAGAACACAGACTTCTCCAGTTGAGTGCCCTGTGCCCAGCTTGGCGGATAGCTGCCCTGGGAAGAGGTCCTGGGATCTGTAGTTTGTGCCACCACCCACCCTGGGTCTGCCTGTTTATCAAACACTGCCTTGCAGACTACAGTTCCCAGAAACCTGGAGGCCAGGCTTTGGGGGAAGGGGTGGGTGTGAGGCACGGAGATGGAGGGCTAGGGAGAGGAGGGGGAGGAGGAGGGGGGAAAACCCAATTCACCCCCTTCCTTTAGAATTCTTTCTCCTGGTGTGTCTGCTGTACCGCCCGAGCTAATCCCCAAATCCGGTCTCCTAAGCTGCAGCTGCTTCCCTTGCAGGGATGAATGGCTCTGGGAGGGAAGGTGAATTCATATTTTAATTACTGAGGCTCGGGTGCGGAGGGCGCAGGGGAGGGGGGGGAGAGGGTTCTGATTGTTTTCCCCGGGGCTTAGTGCACCCCCTCCTCACTGTTACCTGGGGTGGGTCCTGCTGGAAGAGTCTTCGCTCCTGCCTCGGGAGATGAGGGGGTTGGGGTGGTGGAAACAATGGTCAGGGGTTCCTGGCTTGTCCCAACACTCAAGTGTCACATACCCCCTTAGGCCCACTTTGATGGAGGACATTGCCAAAATTCTAGAGACATGGAGAAATTCTAGGTCTGCCAGCCTGAAGCCCGGGCTTCCTCCCCATTAAGAGTTGAGCTTTCTTGCCCCATGGTTCCTCCACGTGTTCAGATTCTTCGGGTTCCCCCACTTTCCCGTGAAGTGTGAGGGTCAGAGGAGGGCGTGGCTAAAAGAGAATGGGGTGAAGGCTAAGGGCAGGCAAGGGACCTACATATAGGTGGTTTGGGAGGATGGGTGATTTGTGACTTGGCATCTCTTCTGGTCGGCTCCTACAAAGCAAGCTTGGCAGAGGGACGACTTGGCCATTAGACCCCAGACCATCCTGAGCTGAGCTGAAAGCCGGGTGCAGGGTGGCGGGGATGGGCAACAGGAGCTTGGGACAGGGTCAGCCCCCTCTTTTGGAGTTTTCGGCGGCCCTTTGTCCCTTCCTTACTCATGTGAGAACAGAGTTGGGGGTTCCCCCTGGAGCACTGGTGAAGGGGGTTATTCCAGGATCGATATGACCCGGTGGTCATGGGATTTGACTTCTGCAGGAGGTCTCCAGCCGTGTTGGAAAGTAAAGCTTACTGCCAAGTGTGGACGGCTCAGGCGGGGAAGGGAGGGCACGCTGGTTGGGGCAGAGCCCTGGTGCAGATATTTGGCACTGGGCTCTCAGGTCCCTGCTGGGGGGGGCCTCTGGGGAGAAGAAATGATGTGGAATTTTCTCCCTATGCCTTTCCCACCTCGGGGACTCGGTCCAGTGGCCTTTGTGCACAGACTTCTGGGGCTTGAGGTTGTGTCCGTGTATGAGACTCCTAGCAAGGGTGACAAGAAGAAGCCTGAGGGCTTGAGGGCCGAGATTCGGGCACAACAGCTTGACTCTGCCTTATTCTTGTTGCCTTTGGGAGCAGAGAACCCAGGAATCCCCCCGAGCGGCCATGTAGCAGCCCAGCTCCTGAGAGACTTAGGCCAGTGCCCTCTTCCTGTGCCCCAGAAACTATCCCTGTCCATCCTATGTCCACCTGCCCCAACTTTCTCCACGGGGGCTGGACAACAACTCAGTGTTTGCATCATCCCGGAAGGACTCTGGGCAGGAGCAGGCACCTTCCTTCGAAGGCCAGGAGGAAAAGAGGATGCTGCTGTGACCTAGAGCCCGAGAGACTCTAGACCTGCTGTGGGGCTGGGGTGGCGGAAAGCGTTGCAAGAGCTGGTCTCTTCCTACGCAGCCTTGTGGTATCCTTCGTTGCGTGTCCGTTGCTGTTTTTATCTTCTGATGACGCGAGAGTACTTTCTGGATAGTACCCTGTACGTGCACCCGGTGTGGCGTGTGTGCGTGACAGTTACGGATGACAAGGGACCCCACCGGCTGTGTCTCTTCCAGATTTAACTAGGACTCCCGGTGCCCACGTATTCCCTTAGGTTTGGGCTCTCAATGTCAAGTCTGGGGACTGAAGACCCAGAGAGATTCAGCTACTTCCCAGGGTGACAATATGCCAACCTGAGAGTCAAGCCTAGGACCTAGCATGGACAGCCCCCCCCCCCCCCCCACACTCCTGGTCTATCATGAGAGGGATCCAGAGATTGTTGCAGTAGATTAGCTCTAGAAATATAGTAGTTGTGTCTCGGTTCTGTCTATATATATCCTAGAGACTGCTCTCTGCTCACTATATATACTCCGCTAGAGTGGGTAGGTAAGTGCTGCTGGAAAGCGGGTTATTAAATAGCAGCTTGCCTTCCTACCCGTGCTGACTCAAGCTGGGCCTCCTGCCCACCCAGCTGGTCACTGGAAATGCAGTACCTCTATTAATTACAGTGATTGGATGTATTACCAGGGACTGGGGGGGGGGGGTGGACCCTGACAGGGCCAGCTCCATAGTGGCATTTGGCTGTGCAGGACAAGCGCGTTGGAAGTGTGTCCTGAAGGAATTCCCCAGGAACTGTCCAGACAGTTGCTACATGGGTGGTGCCAGGTTCGTCAAGAAACAGGAGAGGCGCTTCGCGGGTGTGCCTTGAGTGGAGTATGCCACCAACTGTGCCATCTCTGCTGGAGATGGAGGGTTGCCTTGTACTTCCTCATTCCAAACCCTTTGCCCTAAGCCAAACCCCTTCCTTCTCCCACTGGGTTTTGCTCACTGGCTTTCTCCCCGGAGTTCTTCCTAGAAAGAGAAGCCATTCCCACCAGGCGCCTCTGGGTAGGGTGCCTGCCTTCCTCTTCTAAGCCGCCCTGCTGAAGCTGGCTGGAAGGCACCCTTACAGCAGCAGTGTTTATGTTCAGGATGAACAGAGACGTGAAGTCGGGGTGGGGGTGGGGTGGGGCACAACCAGGGGACTACGGTGACACACAACACAACCATGCAGATGAGTAACATAAGGACAATAGAAATGAGTAAAGGCTATGCTCCCCTAGCCTGAGCCCATAACCCTGGCCAGACTCCTGTGTTTGACCTCAGCCTGCAGAAGAAGAGGTGTACCTTCCAGCCCTTTCTGCAGTGCGGGAACTAAACACAATGTCTGTTGCCTGAAGACCCTTCGCTGTCCGTTTTCCACACGACAGCATTTAGAGGGAGTATGTGTCGCCTCGTGTCCCTTTTGGAGTTCCCCCAAGCGTTTCAGACAATTTGGGATTGTCCGGGAAGGGGGAAGGACAGAATCTGAGACTCCATTCTAGATGTCTGAACTAGAGGCTTCTTGGGTCTGTAAACTCCCTCGTCTGGTGTGCTGGGTGTGTGTGACCTCCAGAGTCAAGTGGAAACTCCACTCTCATCTACACACTTGTGATCCTGGAACCCGCATGAAATGGCATGTCCAGAGGCTGCTTGGAGCCTGCCCGACTCCTGTTTCCCAGCTACAGCTGTGTGGGGATGAGGCGAGGCAGAAGGCTGGGAACAACACAGGTAGCAGCTGGGCCTCCTCAGGGTGACGTCAGTAGCAGGAGACGAGAAAGCCGGAACTCCTTTCCTTGATGGTAGGGCAGGCAGCAACCCCGGAAAGGGAAGGCCTGCGGGGTCTGGGAATGATAACTCCCGCTTGCTTCTCTCTCTTCTTGCTTTCTCTCCACACTCGTCTACCCTGCCTTTCCCTACAGATACCTGGTGAACACCCCCCGCCCGGCCCAGGGCATGCCCCAGTTCACTTTCGCCTGTTTCTGTGGTCTTCACGGCTTCTGCAAGATGAAGAGGAGGAAGGAAGATGTTCACAGAGAGCGGGAAACGGCAGTGTGAGCGGAACCAGGGCCTCCACCCTTGTCAGCTCCCAGTGGACCCAGGCCGAGGCTGCTCTCCGCTGTGCAGAGAGGGAATGTGCCTTCCGGCTTCACTTAACCAACATCTGACTAACGTGAGGGCATCTGCCTCTTGCGTGGGCCGTCTTATGCCCGCCTCTATTGGTTTCCAATCTTCTGTGCTCCTGGAGAGAGGCCTCAGCTACACAAGGGGCTTTCCAGGACCTGCCACTTGCCTTCACCACAGTGGGCATCCTGGGACCGAGGAATGAGGCTCCCAGGCTCCTCTCAGGGTTACTCCTCCCATGAAGCTAATGTGGGTCTTGGGCCAGGAAAGTAGCTGTTCTTGCGAACCTTGGAGGGTGTGATGTATGAGACACTACCTCCAAGAACAAGATGGAGTCTGTCTGGGGCCCCAGGGTCTTGGTCCCCTCTCTGCATCCTCTTGGACCAGGTGGGCCAGTCCTGAGGTTGGAGGCCAGGGTTAGACATTTGAGGGGCCAGGCCGTAGGCAACTCTTCTGTGTGTCACAGGTCTGTCTAACCTCAGTTCTGGCTCTGCCCACCAGTTCCTCACGCCTTTGGCAGCACCCAGGTGCAGGGAGGCCTTTCCACCACAGGCACTAAGCCCCTCAGGCACTGCCCCCCCCCCCCCCCCCGCATCTAGGCCGAACCACTGCCCCCGTTTTGTTCATCCATCTCCTGCTCCTCCTCTCCACTCTGTGGGAAGCTGGAGAGGGTATGACATTGGTGCCCAACACCTTCAGAGAACTCTTGGGTCGGGGAACCCTAGGTCTGTTCTTGACTTTTCCCCTCATCTTCTCCATCCACTGTCAACCTCCTGCTTCAGGGTCTTGCGCCCCACACCCAATTCTAGGAGTTCAGAAGCAAAAGAAAAGGCATTTCCTGTCCTCTCTCTCCTTCCTCCCCTGGCCTTTTCATTGTGCCCGGACCTCTCCGGTGGGTGCTGGGGGATTAAGAGGGAACTCTAACATAGAGAGAGTTTACACAGCCTCTCATCTGCTGACTCGCAGCTCCCCTCACAACAACTGCACGGAAAGGAGTCACTGTCCCACCACCAGCCGGGACAGAACAGGCCTGGCTGGAGGGTCAGGGTCCAAGATGAAAGAAGGCCTGAACTCAGTGAGGGCCTCTCCGAGCAAGGGACACTCCCATAAGGGGTGTTTCCTGGTCTTTGGGCATAATTACTGGGATCGAGTTGGTCTCCTTAGAGCCTGAGTGCAGCCAAGAGGCTTCTCTGGTCTCCATTGGCCGTTGGTTTCTTCCTTCCCACCTGAGCCACCTACTGTCTGCTATTTTCTTTTATATTCAAAGAATCCTAAAGAAATCCTTCTCTCAGGGAAAACAGCAAGCATCTGCAGCAAAGGCCAGCTGGGTCATAAGGAGGAACAAAGCAAGCTGTCCAGTTTCCTCTTAGACAGTGGCGTCCTTGGGTGAGGCAGAGACTGGTAGAAAAGTTTTTGGGGATGTACTTCACTACTGAAGCTAGAGATCCCTCCCTGGGGGTGGCTAGCTGTGTGGCCTGTTCCAGGCTGCAATCAGAGAAGTCTCTCTGCAACTGGAGGATGAAATCATATCCCCAACACTAAGAGCCGTTGGGTGTCATGTCCCAACCACATAGGCTCACCCAGAGGGCAGGTCAGAGAATGGAGACCTTACGACTGGGAAGGGTAATGGGGGGGCAGCTCTCTGGTGCTCACTTCACAGCCCTTGCAGGGAGGCAAACCCAAGGGGTTGTCAGAGAGCTGCTTTCCCCACAAGAGTGCTCTTGATGTGGGAGAGATTGGACAGCTCAAGCCCTTTCCTTAGGGACCTGGGAGGTTCAAGGTTCTTGGTACGCCACCCCCCACCCCTGCTTGCAGATAGCTGCCCTTTCTCCCTTCGCCTGGGTGAGGTGTGCCCACTCCGCAGCAGATGCGGCCTGAGCAGGAGGCAGTAGACGAGTCTAGCAAATGTGCACTTGCTAGTTTGGCTGTGTTCTCAGGGAGATGGGGACTCTGTTCCTCCCAACATCTGGGAAGCAGCCGCTGGAAACCTGCTCCCAATTCAGCTTCTGCCTGGGTTCAGTCCATTTGTGTTTTCTGCTTAAAGTTCCCTTCACTCTGCCTGAGGAAAGTTCAGCCCATGGGTCTTTTTAAACTCTACTGAGGTGGCCCTCTGCTCTTAGGGTGAGGCAGGTACACACACCTTTCATGGATCTTTCCTAGGGGGTGGGCTCTGCGTCCCAGACTTGAACACAGATTCCGCCTCTCAAGCTATGGAACTAGTCAACAGAGCGTAATGTATACATGGCCGTTGGGGTTCTTGGGACCTGAATGTCCTCTAAGACCCTGACCCAGGATCCCCAAGTGCTTCTTGTCTTAGGGTCAAATAGTTGATTAAAATGTTATTTCCTTTCTCTGCTCCTAAGGGAGGAAGGCATTTTGAATGTAGTATATGGATTCATGGACATATATAGAGGAATTGTTAATTTCAGGGGGAAATAAAAAGCAATAATTTAACTGAAATAGACATACGAGACGCGAAGAGCTCTGAGCCAAGAGCAGGTCTCCTGGGTTCTGGCCTTACTTGAGCACCAGTGATCCTGTGAGGCCCGGATGAGTCAGGCCTTATTTCTGGGACTGGTTTCTTCGATGATAAAAGGGATGGATGGCACTCGTGTGCTCTGAGTCCCAGGCTTTGTGGGGTGTCAGGTGTCCTATGCCCCAGGGGATGTGTTCTGAGGACAGGGTGGTGTAACAGGCAGACCTGAGAAGTGGTGGAGTGTGAAGAAAAGCCCTAGACGTTCTAGAATGTTCCACCAATGAGAGCTGAGACTCCTGTCCTCCCTCATACAGCTAGACTAATGGGAGTACTCTGTGGCCTGCACTCTGACCCCAGGCCCTGTCTAGGCCATGTCTGTTGCCATCTTTGTGCTCTTACAGCGCAGATTCAGAAGGGCCTAACTTCTGCTTGGGTTCACTGTGTAGCTGCGTGCTGCCCATCCCTGAGATGGTGTGGCCACCCCCCCCCTCATCTCTCGGGTGGGATTTGTACTGCAGTGGGCAGGAGGCACTGGTGCTGTCTGTGTAGGGAGGTACAGAATTTTCCCCTGGGGTTCCTCCTTCCTCTCTTCCACGGATGAGTCCCACACCTGCCTTCCCTACCCGGCGGGAAGAGCACCTGACATGGCTGAAATTTGGAGATGGACCCTTGGTCCCCCAGAGACAGGCTTCCCCGGGGGACTGCATTCAGCGGACTCCCAGCTGCTGTTCTAGGAAGTGGGTCACTCATCCTGAAGGTGCCTGGCCAACGATCGGACTGACAGACCCCCACTCTCTCCCCAGGAACCAAGAACTAGAGTCTTCCCTGGGAATGACACAGGAAGAGCAGTCGTTATTACCACCACCTGATCCTAAAAGCTTCAATGTTGCTATGTAATCCAGGACCGGGCTGCCTGGCTTCCTCTGCCCCCCCTCCCCAGGCCAGTTCTGGAGTAGGTAGAGCCCACCATGCTAGTGTTGCGGTATAGGTCAGAACCTCACACGGAATCCCCAGGGAGGGCGAACTAGGAGTTACTCAAAGCTTACACCAAAGAAGACATTTCAGAAGCCAGGGGCCCTGTGACCTGGACAGTCTGGGGCCTAGTAGAAGCAGGCCAGGTCTGAAGTTCAAGGGTTTTTCTCAGGTGGGCTTCCGATCAGCTCCTCCCCTGCTGGGGCAGCCTCTCTCCTCCATCAGTTCACTCCAATATTCTGTCTGAGCGGCGGGAGGACCGCCAGCCGGGGAGATGGCAGGACCTAGACACATCCTCAGGACTCTCCCAGCCTCCCTCGCCATGGCAACGCTGCTATTTTTATCCTGTTGTTCATGATGCTCAGAGCTCTGACTTTCTCGGTTCCAGAGAGCCCAGCTGCCTTCTGCCCTCACCCCTAGCCCAGCACCTTCTCGCAGAGGCCCCAGGATGGAAAGGAGTGCTGGGAAATGGGGACACATTTAATTCACCCCTTAACCAAGGGGACATATTTGGTTTGCTGGTTTAAATAACCAACCAGCTTTGTGTTTCCTGAGAGGTCAGACTATGATCAGTCTGGGTGACCACTGTCAGGGTGTCTTCTCAGTGAGCCAAGACATTCGCTGCTGCCAATATTGGGGATGCCCAGAGTTCTGAGGAGAGTCCTGTTGGCATATGCAATATATAAAGAACCCTGCTTGACTGGTTACAGCAGTCAGATAACTTGATGTTGCTGTGGAATTTCAATGACTTCCCCTCTGTCCCTCTACCAAAGAGCTAGGACAAATGCATTTATGGCTTTGTATTGCATTGTACCCAAAGCAAGACAGCATATATCCCCAGGCTAGAAAGCAGACTCCCTCTAATTTAGCCATATTCCCTTTAGGAGATTGAGGTCCCACCTCCATGCCCTTGCAAGGTTCTGGGGATGAAGCCCAAGGCCTCAGAACTACTAGACAAATGTTCCCCAGCTGAGCTGCGCCCCTAGCCTGTAGCGGAATGATTCTCTTCAAGGCAGCATTTAGTGAAAGGCTTCCTTAGCTCTTCCTTCTGCCTCTCCTCCAAGGCCCAGTCTTTAATTGTCTTCCCGTGTCCCAAATTCCACCACAGTGGCAGGGACTCCCTGAGAATCATTGTGGTGCTAATGGTTTCCGGCTATAGGCTCTTATACCAATCAGTGAGGTGTGAACTCGGCATGTGGGGGTGGCTGGGTTATGGGGTGCATTCTATGTTATGTCCCCAACACCTTGACCCTGGAAACAGGTCCAGATCTTAACCCAGCGGACAGTAATCTATATCTCGTTAACTTCTGCTCCGGTTGAGTTGACTCCTGAGCGGTTCTTTTTCTTAGCGTGACCGAGACCCATTTACTAAGCCTCCTTGGTTTCATTTTGGCCCTAGTTGCGCGGTTTCCGAAATCTATGCATCTGGAGTAAGCACTTTTTTTGGTTGCCACTGAAAAGCGTGCTGGTAGATTCTGCTCCGATAATTGCTGTAATAAACACACTTTATAACGTCCCTTTGCAGCAAGTGAATTGTGTTGTCAAGGCATGCGGGGCATCCGTGTTGATTTCACACTGTAATACACAGCAGCAGAAGTCAAATGTGTTTCCACTGATCTGAAAGGAGGGAGGAGGATGGATCTGGGCAGCAAAGTCAGGAGTGTGTTCACAGATGATGAGGCCTTGGGGAGCATGGGGGGGCGGTATCTGGGGCCTTGCAACTCAGCCTCACGTTTACCATCTGTAAACTGAGGGACGGCCAGCCTCCTGCCTCCTAGCATCTCAGGGAACTAGTGGGTGAAACTGACTGGTGCTGGAAAGGGTGGACAAAGGGCTGGGGTTTAGAGTTGCACTATGGTCTCGTGGCTTACAGCTACTTCAATATAAAATAAAGATCTTCACTTGTGCTCCTCAGAGCTATCGTCAGCCCTGCAAGGAAGGAGGGATGCAGGCATTTCAGCATTCATAGCAAAGGTTACCAGGTGGTATAATTCTAAAAAGGAATGATCGTATCGAGACTCTGCTATAGATTGAGGGGTCAGTGCAGAGATTCTACTACTGTGAAGAAGTGGGTCCCCAAGAAGGGACCGAGAGCCTGGCCGCCGGCCCTAACCTCAAAGCCAGTCTCCTGTAAGGAAGGGCCAGCTGTGGGTTAATTGATTCACTCAGGTCTCAAGACACGATCTTTCTCTATTGGCCAGGCTGGCCTGGGGACTCGCTCTGTTACCTTGGCTGGCCTCAAACACTGGATCCTCCTGGTTGAGCTTCCTGAGTTACCATATTGGGGGTCCCAGGTGATGTGCAGTTTTCGTAGGCAGTGACTGTTCATGGCGAGGGTGGTGCTCTTCTCCTGGCTCAACTTCCTTAATGCACCAGGATTTCATGAAGTGTTCACAGGCTTGCCTGGGGCAGGACTACACCCTGTGCTTTTGGCCTAGGGGTCATCTTGCATGACCGCCCAGCCCCTCTGCTATCTGCACCTCAGCTTTTACCCTGAGGAAATGTGTGCTATTGTCCACCGAATTCATTAAGTCAGTGTGGAGTCCTGACCATAAGCAGAGCGCCAAGAAAGCTGCAGCAGGAAAAACAGGAAGTCAGCCAGTGCCCCCACGCCTTAAAAACTCACAACATGACAAAAAGCAACACAGAGGCTTGAGGAATGCAAGGCCCTCCTGGTAGAGTTCAAGCAAAGTGCTTTGGGGCTTGAGAGCCAGAAAGGCCTCTCCGAGGAGATGGATGGAGCCCAGCCTCGGAGGCTAGATGGACAATGCAAAATCCAGCGTGATCTTGCCTTCAGGCGCTGTGGGAACATCTTATGTCACAAGTGGGTCCTATTGTTCCTGAGTTCCTCTTCTCTTCAAAGTCTGAGCCCTGGCATCTCATTAGTGCTTTGACCCCCACAGGGTTAGAATCCAGGATGGAGGCGGCGAATGGTGAGCGGCTAAGGGACATTTAATCCCCAGGCTTGGTGACTGCATCAGAGGTTCTCCTGGGACAGGTTTGCTAGGGTAGAGACTAGCTGAGAGGAGGGGGCCGGGGGAGTGGCTTGGTGGTTAAGAGCACTCTTTGCTGCCCTCTCTCGCAGAGGGGCCTGGGTTCAGTTCCCAGCCCCTATAGGAGACAGCTTGTAATGTCCAGGGGATCCAACACCCTCTAACGTCCTCAAGGACATGCACGCGCATGGTGTTCATAAAGTTCCTGAGAGCATCAATGGACAGGGGACGCTGTGTGGACAGGGGAGGGGGCACAGACAAGCCGGTTTGGCTTGAGCGTGAACATGCTGTCTGAGAATTGTACCTTGCTGGGCCAAGGGCATCCGGATATGCACTTGTGCAATCTCTAGCCCGCCTTGCTCCCTTTCTTCGATCACCCTTCTTTGAAACAGGTGGTTTGGAACTGTCAAGGACATCGCCATGCTATCTCCCCTCCTTTTCCTCTATTGTCGGTGACAAGAGAGGGACAAAGACCAAAGCAGGTTGGCACACTCAAAGTGTCCTTGATGGTCCTGCCTTATCTTAGTGGCCGGATAGACAGACCTTGATGTTGTCCGTCCTATTCCCCACCTCTAGAGAGAGTGGCTGCTTCTCTTCCCTTCATGAGGTTGGTGAGGACTAGACAGCGTTCTACTCATTGCGGTAGCCGACTGAAGTCTCTTCCTGTCCCACACCTACCTCCGCTACCCAGCTGTAGAATGCAGACGGTAACACCAGCCCCTTGAGTTTTTGTGAGGGTCATCAGGTAACACGCTCAGGTACTCTCCTAGCGTAGTGCCCGGCCCTGGGCAGGTAGGTGCAGCAAGCGAGATGCTCGGTTGGAAGCGTTACAAATGGCCAGTGCCTCTTACTTGTTCCGCTGCAGCTTTCACGGTGCTAGGGGCAGAGGGAAAGTCTCCGTAAATACAGGTCAAACTACACTGAAGACAAGTCCGAACGGATGGGGATGTTCCGATAACTGTGCATGCCTGCTAACGCCAGCTCTGGGAAGGCTGACACACAGGGGTTGTGAATTCAAGGGCGGCCGGTGGTAGCTAGCAAGATCTGTCTCAAAACAACAACACAAACAGGAGTAGCTAGACAGCCTCGTTTTTCAGGTAACGGACAAGACATAGTTTATAAATGCATTTGTCCCCAACAGCAAGGTGGTGCAGTGTGTTACGTTGAAAAGGGACCCTTCTGCTGCAGTGCTCCTCGTATCCTGCAAGAGGCGCTCTCGTCGTCTCAGCCTCAGCGGAACCCCGGGCTAGGATTGGCACGGGGGATGGGGGAAGCACGAAGGAAAAACAGCCCCACGCGTCACTCACATATTTACATCGCAACTGTCAAAATAGTTATTTTTAAGTCGAGTTCCGTCTGCTGCGAGTTTAAAACCAAGCTGTGCGGGGGAGGCCTAATGCGCGTGCGCAAAGCCTGGGACAAGGGGGGGGGGTGGCACCCAGGCTTTGGAGGGGTGTGTGCATGCATGTAGCAGCTCTTCTTAGGGCACCTTAGACCTTCCACTCAGTTCCTGTGTTTCCGAGACGATGGATGAGCGGGTCACTCTTGTCCCAAAGGAACCAACCATGCACTCTGCAAGGAAAAGAAGAAACTGAGTTTTCACTTCTTCTGAGCTTGTCCATGTGGCCCACAAGGTTTTCATCTCCTAGAAAGCCATCAGGGCCTCTGTATTGAAGCCTGAAGTTGAGGACCAGACATGCTCCACAACACTGGCCCCATTGGCCCCTCCTCGGAGGGCAAAGCTCCTCTACGCGAATTCTATATATATGGGCTGAGCCTGAAGCTAACTAAGGACCCTTTGGGTAAGCAGGTAGCGGCCTTGTTCCTCAGTGTCAGGCCTGTCGAGACTTCATTTTTCTCTGCAAAGGGAGGGACCCGCAGATTTGACACTCAGGATGCCTCTGTCTCTCTTGCTCACTGCTCAGGGGCAATGGGATTTGAGACAGACGCTGGCTCGCCCTGCTGCCATCAATATGTGTCCCAGCCCCTGTCCAATGTCTGCTCTGTAATGAGTAGTGCTTCGGAATGTCACCTCCATTAATGGGCAAGCGACACCTGTGCACAGCCAGAACCACCTCTCTGTCTTCATTAGGCAGTCCGAGGCCTAGCTGCCGGCTGCTCTGGCTGGGTGACAGATGATAGGCAGAGGAGCAGAAGCAGCAGACTCCTGCTGTCCAGGATTCATTTGCAGACAATGACCCCAAATGCCCCCTCCCCCAACAAACACCAAAATAGACAGCTGAGAGAAATGTCCTTTAAGAACAAGGTGCAGCGGCGGCGGCAAGGACAGTTAATAGCTGCAAACAGGCTACAGAACACAGGAGAGCTGGTTCCTGGGGCAGACGCCTTTCCTTGCCACCGATCTCCCGTTTGGGCTGGGTTGTGGGGTCTCTGCCTCCTTATCGTCCGTCCCAGCTGTCATCACAGGTCACTTTTTTTTTTTTTTTTTTTGCCTCTTCTAATGAATCTGTCAGCTACACAAGTCACAGCATGAGATGAGAACATATTCTGACTCTAGACTTCTCTCCAGCCCAGGCTTATAACCCCTCGATTCTTGGCACTCCAGTCCTCGCTCACAATGGGACAGCAACATGAGCAGTGCCACAGAATGGCAGGAGACATCGACATGGCTTCAGAGGACCCCTTTCCTCTTAAAATACGTCCTTAAAAAAAAAAAAAAAAAAAAAAAAAACCCAGCATGGGCACTGGAGAGATAGATGGCTCGGCAATTAAGAGCACCGGCTGCTTTTTCAGAGGACCCTGGTTCAGTTCCCAGCACCCACATGGCCGCTCATGGCTTGTTCGTAACTCCAGTTCCAGGGGATCCAACACCCCCCCCTCACACAGGCACTCATACAGGCAAAACACCAATGACCATAAAAAAGAAAAATATTAAGAAGGAAGGGAGGGAGGGAGGAAGGCAGGCTGACCAGCATGCTGACATTTGACTCCAGTCAAAACACCCAGAAGGCTGACCAAGATGATAAAGAGGAGCAGGCCAGCCTGGGCTACATAGTAATACCCTGTCTCTAAACACCAAAGCAGGGAGCTGGAAAAACCAGGGTTCCTGACCTCTCCAGGCCCCTCTACCCCTCACACCCTCTGCGTGCTGCTCTACGCACCCCAACTTTCCCGTTGACCCTGGACCACAGACATCATCCTCCCAGCCCACCCCTTCCTCTCCGATGCCGTCTCCATACTGCTCTATGAAACCTAGTTTACTCCGTCTGCTTGATGGCCTGCTTTCTCCTCCTAAGCCAAAAACTCCAAGGGGGGCCGGAACATCAGACTTTATTTACACTTTGAATCCGTAGCAACAAGAACAGCAGCGTGCATGTAGTAAAACGCAAGAAATATGTATCGGGCAAAAGCACGAATGAATAGCTGTAATTTAATGACACCCGGTTCTACAGTACCCTAATCATCATCTCCAGAACATCAAGGTGCCCTCAAATGCAACTGTCATTGTGCCGTACTCTGGTGACAAGACATTGGTGCCTATTGAAGCAACGCAGGGGCTGCTTGTGGCTTCCTTACATGCCAGTGGCATTTACATCCCCGAAAGTGCAGGAGTTGTTTTGAAATCCTGGGAACAAACAAAAGCCCTTCATAAAACTTGTGGTGGCTTTCACCGTCTCAGAACAAAGTGACAGAACTCTCAGGTGTGCTTCTCGGGCCTTTTACAAACTGACCCCTACCAATCAGCCTTGCTGGCCATCCAAGCACCTTCTGCCTTGCAGTGCTCAGGAAACGCCCACGCTTCTGTGTTCCAGGGGCAGTTAGGATTCCCCGGCATCCATGCTTCTGTTCGCTTTGTGAGCACAGACCTGGCTAGGGTGCTTGTGTGCTTCTAAAGAGCAGTGTCCAACTGAAGCCCCTCCTCAAGTTATTCTAGGTGCATAGATCTCATATCTCCTCTGTCCCTTGCTGCTACTTTCTGGGGTTTTTGTTTGTTTGGTTGGTTTTTCAAGACATGATTTCTCTGTGTAGCTTTGGAGGCTGTCCCGGCACCATAGACCACACTGGCCTTGAACTCACAGAGATCCGCCTGCCTCTGCCTCCCGAGTGCTGGGATTAAAGGCATGCGCCACCACCAGCTTACTTTCTGGTTTCTTTTGCTTCTGCTGTTACTGTCTTTCTATGGCTAAGACAATTCTCACGTTAAGTCCCCTTGCAGTTTAAAAGACAGGAGTAGATGTCCCGCAATGCCATCACTACCTCGGTCTGTTTCTTACCAAAAGGTGTTGTCTTTCCCAAGCAATTCTGGGGGATATAAACCCATTCCTCCAGTGTGTTCTCTCTCCGATGTCACTCAGGGAAAGCGTCTCCCTGGCTGGGCTGGCTTTTATGAGGAAGAGCAACTTTGAATTTCCTAGGTAGAGGAGAGGGAAGTGGCGTCACCTCTACCAAGCAGCTAATGTCGTCACGGTGTGGTGAGGTGCCTTCCTCCCACTGTAAGCACTTCCTGTAGTGTGGCAAGCACCTGGGATGTGTTATCTCCTTGTGGAATGTGCTTGGCCCTGAGTGACAGGGTGGGAGATTGATACAAACGGAGGCAAGGCTACAGGATGTCCAGGCTGTGAGACCGCGTCACCCGAGCCTGAGTACCCAACCTCTCCAAAGCTGTGTCCTAGGGTTCTGTGGTGCTCCCCAACGCAGCAAAGGAGACCCTGGCAGTCCAGAGCCCTTTTGCAGTTCCTCCACTACTGTCCACGGAGATGAGGGGGAGAGACCGTAAATGTCCCTCTCTCTTCCTGTCTGTTCTGTCCTGCTGTATATTGCATCACTGGTCTTGCTGTCTAGCTGTCCCCGCCAGTGCCCTCTGCTCAACTCCAGGTGCTTCCCATCAGCAGTAGCAGGGCCCATAACAGAAAATAGACACAGAAACTTCCCTTGTTTTTGAAGATTTTTATTTGTTATGTAAACATAGTGTCCCTGCAGGCCAGAAGAGGGCGCCAGATCTCATTACAGATGGCTGAGAGCCACCATGTGGTTGCTGGGAATTGAAATCCGAACCTGTAGAAGAGCAGTCAGTGGTCTTAACCTCTGAGACATCTCTCCAGACCTTACCTGAAACTTCTTGCATGTAGCTTTGTGCCCAAAATCTCTGGCTGTGGGCTGTGAGCCTCTAAGACGATCTCTTATCACATTAGAGTCTTGCCTTGCTTGTCTTTTCGACAGGCCAGGAGGCAGGAACCATTTCAGTTTTAAGCAACAGCTTGGAGAGCAGGGAACACGCGTGGCTTCCTATCTTTCTGTAGCAGTGAAACCTTCCGCTGTTTTCAGGGTTTCCTGTAAACTTCCCCAGCAATGTAGGCTACTGCCATCACTCTTGATTGTTCACCAGAACTTGACGGAAAGGCCCAGTTGCTGAAGGCACCATCTGCTTTGGTCTCAGGACATGGAGAAATCAAGCTGGTGTTGACTGGGAAGCCTTTTGTCAAGCTTCCAACAAACTGGAAGGCACTGTGCAGGTTCCTGGGGTGGGATGGGGGGAAGGGCAGGGAGGGGGGATGGTAATTGTCAGTCTTATTCGATTGTGCATCCTGTGAACAACAACACAGACCTGGTTGGTGCAACCGAGCCATGAGTGTTATGGGAATAACCAGATGCCTTCTGATTGGATGTTAAGAGCCTCGCCACAAGCGGAAACTCAACGATTGGTACTGTAATAGACCAAGCTTGGGAGCACATGGGCCTCAGGGTGAACCTACTGCTATTATTTTACTAAATGGACACAGAATCAAGCTGCCCTCCAAATTCCCCTCTATAGTCACAGATTAGTGCGGCTGTCAGGCATCGATGAAGTTTGGGTGTGCAGCGGATGGTGGTAAATGCAGAAACTCACAACTCATCAGAGTGTAGGAACTGTCTCTGGAGTGCTCAGCCACAGGCAGGGCAGTTGTTAGGGCAGACTGCCCCTTGTGCCCCTTGGGCCATTAAATCACCTTAGTGAACCCTCACTTGAAAACCACTAGGAAAAAGCCGGGTGTGGTGGCACACTCCTGTAATCCCAGTGCTCGGGAGGCTGGAGCAGGTGCCCCTCTGAGTTCTAGGACAGCCAGGGCTACACAGAGAAATCCTGTCAACCACCACAACAAAATCAGTAAGGAAGCACACATTGCTTTAAAAGAAATGATTTGTTTTTATGTCTGTGTGTTCTGCCTGGTGCCCTCAGAGGTGAGAAGAGAGCATGGAATCCTCTGGGACTGTAGTTGCAGATGCTTTTGAGTCTCCATGTGGGTGGGTGTTGGGGGAAAACGCAGTTCTGTGTAAGAGCAACTAGTGCTATTATTACCCGGCCAGCAGGCTCGGTAGCTCCTGCGTGCTTTTTTGTTTGTGTTTGTGTTTTGGTTTGGTTTGGTTTTTGGTTTTTGTTTTGTTTTCATGAGACAGGGTTTCTCTGTGTAGCCCTGGCTGTCCTGGAACTCGCTCTGTAGACCAGGCTGGCTTCGAACTCACAGAGATCCTCCTGCTTCTGCCTCCCCAGTGCTGGGATCAAAGGCGTGCACCTGGCTTTCCAGTGAGCTTTGTTAGAAGCACCTTTGCTGTTGTGTTTCTACGGTGGCCATTAAGTGACTTTCTCTTTTGTTTCACAAACATTTACTGGGATTCCCACCCCACCCCCAATGTCTCTGTTTCCCTGGGAGCAGAGACTCTACCTTGCTTCCCATCTCACCAGAGGTGCCAGGAGCTTCCGTCACCATCGCCTGGTGGCAGAAGTCTGTAACCACAGAGCCCCCTGCCAGCCAGCACACAGTCACCTGCACACAGTATCCTGGGTTGATTCAAGGTGAATTTCAGTGCCATCAACCTCCACCCCACCCCATCCTCCTCTGCCTCCTCCCCTGCCCAGTTGGCAGGGGCTCCAAGATTGTTACTTAAGTTTGGTATTAGCCTAAGAAAGGTTAATTAGGAAGGCAACATTTTTAAAGGTGTAATTAATCCCAGAGTCAAACAAAAGGGTGTGGATTATCTGTGTTGCTGCAGTCTTTGAGAAGGGGCATAGCCAAGGCTGAGTAGACTTGGGCAGACTCACTTTTCAAGTGTAGGGCTGTGTAGACGAGGGACAGGGATGGGCGAGAGACTCAGAGCCCCGAAGAGACATCCATGCCTGTGTCCTGTCCAGGAGGGTTCTTCCCAGGCTGCTGTGGGAGCCCCTCAAGTAGCTTCTAGACATTGTTTGTACCCTTGATTCATTGTCATCCCGTTTAATCTAAATGGGGCATCGGAGCCACATCCCACTTAGAAACTTCTAAACGTGCCTGAAAGGAAAGGCCAAGCTCTGTAATGTATTCCACAAGCTCCCCCACAGTTGGGCCCACACGGCCTGACTGTTTTTGCTTCTCACCACCCTCCTGGCTGTCACCCAGGCTCCTTGTTACAAAGCTCGCTGTTTCTGGAAGCCTCGGGCTGAATGACACTTTGAGGGCTTCCCTGTTAACACTTACCTTATTTTCTTTTAATGATCTGTATTCTTTTCTCGTAACACAGACGCTGAGCTCTTCGATGATACTTGATTTTTTTTTTTTTTTTAAATCTCCTTTCCCTTTCCTTGACTTAAGCCAAACATCCTGCCTGCTGGGCTCTGCTCTAAGAGATGGTCGATACTTGTTGAGAGAAATTTGTCAGTGCTGGCTGTCAAAGGTGATGGCGGCGGGCTTTGCTCATGGAAACGCAAGCTCACCCAGCCTCCCTGGAGGAGTGGTGAATCCCGAGCCGAATACCTGAGGTCATGGCTGTTGTAACCCCTTTGCCTTGTAGCTGAGGCTCTGAGGCAGGTGGCTACGGGAACAGAGCTGAGATGGTGAATGACTCAGCCTGAGACTGACAGCTGCTGATCTCTGCTTTGGCTGATTTCCCCCTTTGCAAATGGTTATTGGCAATTGAAACTGCAAATCTACTAGCTGCTCCCCTATGTAAATTGCATTTACATTTAAATTGTGTATTCTTCCCGAGGATGGGGTTAGTAAATAACTGGCAGATTAGGCTTGAGGAGAGGAAATTGTGCCCCATATCAAATCTGAGACTGAAGTGACATCTGGCTTTTACTATTTCCATTATTTTGGTTTGGTAACAGCATGTGGCATTAAGGAAAAAGAAAATTGGATCTACATTTTAATGAAAGGAGGAAACTCAGGATTTAGATACCTTATCACATTGAATACCTAGTCGATTGGCAATTAAACTGGCCTCAAAACTGGGATAACATGTCTTCACAGCTCCGGAGAGAATAAAAAGAGCAACCCAATGCCCAGAACCACTCGGATAAGACTGACAGGAATGGTGTGCACATTGACAACATACATTTCAGGATTTCACAGGGCACAGGAATCCTCAGATGTAACAACGTTGACAATATCGCCATGAATATGCATGAGGGGAGCTGGAGAGGATGGTCTGAAGACAAACATACAGGCTAGGGAGCTCAACCCAGAGATGTTTGAAGTCAGCTGAGTTTAGCCCCTGATGGTTTCAAATTCCAGGGGTTTGACCAAGAAAATATCTCAAAAATGACTGCCTCTTTCCAACGGTCTCACTGCTGGAAACGGAAGAGATTCCACCTGCTGGCTGATTTTTGTTGAAAGCAATTCTGGGCCATGTAAACAAAATGTTTCTGCATCCTAATAAGGCAAGCCTATCATTTATTTGCTTTGATTGAAACAAATGTGTCAATTTTCTAAGTCTTTGTCTGGTGAATTCAGTGTTTGGATGCTGATAAATGATCACATCATATGTTTGGAAACTGGTGCTCTAGTCAGAACTTTGGAGTCACAGTCTGGGAGCACTCAGACTTCCTAGCCACCCGCCCCAAGATGCTCCGCTCTTCCCCAGGCCTGGAAAAGGCTGGGTACATAAGAAGGGTAAAGGGGATGGAGGCTCCAGGAGGAGGGGTCTGGATACAGAATCCCCGAGACCAGGGCTCACGAATAAGTGAAATACTGAAAATGTGTAGGACTTACTGGGTGCCAAGCTCTTCATGTATTTTAATTCACAGGGGCCTATGTCAGTCTCACGGGGAGAATGCCAGCTGTCACTGTAGATGAGGGAGGACTCAGTCTTCTGCAGGTGGTAAGAGATGGACCGGGGTTTCACTCCAGGCAGGGCAGCTCCTCAGTCTCCTTTAAACCCTTTCAGATGGTTCCATTTCTCCTGGTGTTTAATGAACACACTGTGTTTTCTCACAGTTACATTTTGTCTCGCATAACTGTTTTGAAAACCACACGGTTTTCTTGAAAGAGGGCTCTTTCCCTAAAATAAAGCAACAATAAGATGTACGTTTTGCAATGTAACGATAATGTATGTCTCAGCTGCCTTGCGGGTATCCATAGACTGGAATGAGACATGAACGTGTTTTAAAGAGGCCCAAGCCATGAGACTTCCATATGGTCAGAACATACCCTCGGTCCCGATTATTCTTTTAATTAAAAGACAAAACAAAACCATCTATTGCATATATGTGTGTGACATGTTTGGACACTTGCGTGCCACAGTGTGTGTGTGTGTGTGTGTGTGTGTGTACGTGTGTATGGGGGGGTGGGGAGGTTTGGATAACTTTCAGCTGTCCTTTCCTTGTGAGTCCTAGGAATGGAACTCAAACTGTCAGGCCTAGTGGCAAATGTCTTTTCCCAATGAGCCATCTTGCCAGCCCTGGATTCTTCTTTTTTCTTTCTTTTTACATTTATTTATTTATTATTTATTTTAATGTATGAAGGCTCTGTCTGTATGTATGCTTGCATACCAGAAGATCCCACTGTAGATGCTTGTGAGCCCCCATGTGGTTGCTGGGAATTGAACTCAGGACCTCCGGAAGAGCAGTCACTGCTCTTGCTCTTTGCTCATTGCTGAGCCATCTCTCCTCCTCCTCTTTTTTTTTGGCGGCGGGGGGTGGGGGGGGGAGGGTGTTGAGACAGAGTTTTTCTATGTAACTGCTTTGGCTGTCCTGGACCTTGCTTTGTAGACCCTCGAACTTACAGAGTTCCACCTACCTCTGCCTCCCGAGTGCTGGGATTAAAGGCATTCGCCACTATACCAGCTCAAGTTTTCTTAACTGAAAAATCCTTCAATGGATCCAAGTCCCTTCCACTTTCCTGTCTCCCTGTGACTTTTGGTGGTGGCAGGGATGCTGGCATTTCTCGTTTCTCCTCCACATTGCTTGGCACCGTTTAGTTCCAGGCGGCTCCTTTCTCCCTGTTCACGATGGTAACTTGTAGCCTCTTCAAATATTCACCACGGCACTCCGCCTCTGAAGCTGGCCAGTGCCTCCTTCTGCTTGAACTTAGCTTCAGTCCATCAAAGGTGCTGGGCTGGAGGTATGCCACTGATGTCACATTGTCAGTATTGTGATTATCACCACATCTAACAGGCAAAGAAGGCACAGTTGTTCATGGCAACCCTTGGGTGAGACTCACCCAGCTGAGGTAACCAGCCTGACTGTATAGACTTCAGACAACCATGTGAAGGGGTGAGTGGATTAATCATCCAGTTGGGTTTCATTTGAATATGTGTCTGCCATATGTGTCTTCCCTCTAGGCAATTGTCGAAAGTCACTTGAAATTGATGAGAGCTCTTTGGAAGGTTATTTTTGGGAAGTCAGAGAAACAAGAGACAGCTGTTCTCTGGAACAAATGTCGCCGGATCTGCCTAAGTGTGCCTTCAGTACCAAATAAATAAATAAATAACAAAAATCTGAGCTGCTGAGACACAGTGTCTGCCCTTTCCATCATTAGACTTATTTCTGGAAAGGTTCATCCAGCTCCCCCAAGACATGGGAAGGTGGAAACTAATGTTAACCAAGACCACGTTTGCAAAGAAGAAGCATAGTCTGATGAACCAAGTAGCCCAAGTAAGCGTTTCTGAGTGCTCTGTCATAGGTCACACAATTCTCTGGCTTTTTCTAGCTTGTTTACGATGCGCTTCCTAATTGGACATTGACAGAGCACCAATAAAAGCAAAGTCATTTCTTAAAATGGGACTCTATCTTCCCAGGCTGAGCGCTTAGCTTATTTTCCCTGCAATATTAAAATCCTTGAAACCTGTTAGAAACGAGGTGCCTTTCTCCACCACATTCAGTGGGTGATGGGGTCCAGTTTGGGGGTGGGAATAAAAAGATAAAGGTTATAGAAATAATTGACTGGAGGCTGTACAGGTTTAGACAGATCAAGATTTCCCAAACCAATGTAGCCCAGTCTGCGAGGAGAATTAAGCATTGGCTTTTTCCAAGTGCCAGTCCATCAACCACAGTGTTTCCTAGTGCCTAATTAAAAAACCCACTGCTAGCCTGACTGCACACTGTTAGCTCAGTAGGTGAGGAGCCTTGTCTGCCGACACACATGGTGGAGGAAGAGAACTGATTAACAAGTTGTCCTCTGACCTATAGACGGACATGTGCTGTGGTACCCACCCATCTTCCCAAGTGCATATGCACATTTTAAAGCCTTGAAAAACTGCATCTCATTGTGCTCAGGGTTAAACTGCACATTCGAAAACCACTACAGCTCACAAATCTCTGAGCCCCAAGCTCCCTGTAGCCTCAGGAAAAGGAGAGCAGAGAGAAATAACTTTTCTAGCTCAATGAAAACAAATCTCTCTCAACTCTTTCATATTTAATTAACGGCTTGTCTTCCGGGGTGCTAGAGTCCTGAGTAGCATCCCAGAGCAGTCACGGAAATAGTCTGCTCATTTTACCCAGGTAAGTTTTCTTACAGTAGTTGAGTAGAAAAGTTAGAAATCACTGATCCAAGTTTTGCCTGAAGGCTACCACTCCCCGCAGGACTCTGGCAGCAAACGGAAGTGGTAATACTGTGCCTTAGTGTCTGTGCCGTAGAATCTATTTGTAAAGTTGTCTTAATGAATTTAATATTTTCCTGCTTCAAGGAGTCCACTGTTGGAGAAGAGGGCCACATTTCTATCAGTATGGTCGATGTGCAGTGTCTGAGTGACAATGAATTGCGCAAGCACCTTAAGAAGCTTGGATTTGCACCTGGCCCAATAATACGTATGTTCACAGTTAAATATTAGGGGGTGTCCATTTGTTGCTTACAAACTACTTCCAAAGTTCAAATCAGAGCAGTACAGGTAGAAGGAACATATGCAGTAAAAGCCACTAAAAATATAAAGAGGAAAACAGAAGCCATATGGAGGGAAGATGTAAAAGACACCCCCTCCATCCTCCCCACCCCCATCCTTACAGATTGGGAGGGAGATGGGTATTTTTGTTTGTTTTGTTGTCTTATTTTGTTTCAACGCTGAAAACCCAATTATTACATTGGTCATCTTGACTTTTTGGATGTGCCCTATGTTTTCATTATCTCTATTGTCATAGACAACCATGTCCCACTTGCTCTCAGATGTATCCAGGACCTGGTTATTGATAATCTGTAGGCATCCCCTGATCCTATAATAGTAAGAGTGATCTGGGTAGCCGTGGGGTCCGCCTCACTGTTAAAAAGCCATAATTAGACAGTAACGTAAGGTCCTAGAAGAAAAGGTCCGTGTTACAAAATGACTTCTGAACCCTGTGTAGACAACAAGGAATAATTTAACTCTCCATGTTGTTTCTCAGCTTCCACAAGAAAAATGTATGAAAAAAAGTTAGTGCAATTGTTGGTCTCACCTCCCTGTGAACTGCCTGTCACGAAGAGACTTCAAAAGCTGCATGGACCTGAGGACAGCGATGACAACGAAGGTACCATTGTCTGCAGTGCTGCCAGATGGCAGCTTCACATTTATTAATGCCCTGTCCAGCATGGCTTACGCACTGTAAACGGTGTGCATGCTGACCTGTGAAATAGCTGTGTGGCCTCTTTTTTGCACAGAGCCTACAAAATAAGCCCCCCCCTCCCCGGGCTGCAGAAGAATCTGAACAGCAGTGTGTTTTCACAGGGAAGACACGGCTGGATGAGATGTTGGGGGCAGGACTAACCAGTGTGCTCATCCTTTACCTAACTAGACTCGGCTTTTGTGTGTGGATCCCTTAAACTCAGCTCCTATAGGCAGGGTTCCAGCCTCCTGGGAGGTCTGAAACTGATACGTTTCACTATGATTTTCTTTGGATTAGGTGATTTCATGCCCCAAAAGAAGAACGGATCAGCTTGTACTTCTCTGAACTTCTCACATACAAACTGCTGACAGTAGTTTTGGAGACTGAGTGCGTGGGTAGGAAGCTGTGGTCCCTGGAATCCCTTTCCTTTGCCTCCAGTGGCCTCGGCCTCAGGAAGCACACTATGTAATGTAGCATAAATCAAACGCCCACAGTAGTTTCTGTCTCCAGGTTTCTCAGAGGATGGCCTTGGAGGTCCCCATTATATATCCCGCAAACATTTCCTAGGAGTCCCCTGTGAGCCCAGGGAAACAGCTCCTAATGTGGCCACCCATGTCTTTTGGACAGGATATACATCAAGCCTTTTAATCCTCACAACACTTAGCCAAAGTCAGAAAGCTAGAGTGATGTGGTGGTTTGGAAATAAGTGGTTCCCAAGGATGTGGCACTATTAGAAGGTATGGCCTTGTTGAGGAAGTGTGTCACTGTAGGGGTGGGCTTTGAGGTCTCCTATGCTCAGGCTATGTCTAGTGATACAGTTTACTTCCTGTTGCCTGAAGGTTAAGATATAGAACTCTCAGCTCCTTCTCCAGCAACATGTCCGTCTGCATGTCATCATGTCCTACCAGCAATAGAACAGTGACTAAGACAAGAGACCAGCCCCAAATCGTATCACTGAGGAGTGGCCCTAGGAGATGAACATAGATTGGATATGACACGAAGAGCCAGACTACCTAGATTGACCACCACTCTCTGTCTAGCCTCACATAGCAAGAATTCAATGTATAGGGTTAGGATAAAAAAAAAAAAAAAAAGCCAGAACTACCTGTGTTGGAGGTATAGCTCAATGTAGGGCACTTGCCTCAGGTGTGCAAGGCCCTAAGAACCACCTGGACTCACAGACATGTGTACACATACACACACACACACACACACACACACACACACACACACACAGTGACAGAGCTGGGACTTGAACTCAGGACTGCCCTTTAAAATTGTGCTTTTTACCTGATGGCCTATACTTGATGAACAGATTGCATTTTGGAGCATGTGTGATCTATACAAAAGGATAATTTTCCCTACTTACTATCAGCTCAAATTAAATAGTGCAAGTGCTCTCTGGAAAAAAAAAAATGTTGACATTGGATGGACACAGATTTCTTCAATAGGCACAGCCAGCTCATTTGGAAAAGACCATGGGATTTAGGGATAGACCCCACTGGCCAGTAGGTAGGCCAGGGTACAAGTAACAGTAGGAAAAGTAGCTGTCTCAGACTGGGGTCTTCTCTGATTCCTGCCCTCAGAAGAAGCTGAGGGAGCTAGTTCATCCATAGAAACTGTTAAGGGCTGCCCATGAAGTCAAAGCTATGGCCAGCTCAAGCTAGTTCAAGCCAGGGGCCCCCTTCCCCCTACCCCTGCAGTTCCCAGGACATGTGAGTTTCTGCTGGGACTGAAGAAACTTGCATTCCTTTGGCGAGCTTGACTATTTTCAGCTGGGTCTACCAGATGTCAGATTCCAGGTGGGAGGGAGATTCTACTTGTCATGAAGTCCCGGGTTGTCAGCCACCAATGCTTGCTCCAATCACAAAACTATCCCCCACAGAAGGCCCGAATTGTGTTTTTAAGGTCAAGTTTGTCACCAGAAGCTTCCCAGTGCCATTGGAATGAATTTGAGTTTATGTAGGAAATGATCCTACATCTGTCTCAGCTTGGACCTAGGTCACAAAAGTGCCTGCTGGGGTGAGGGGTAGGACAGCAATGACAGGATTCTTCTTATTTTCACCCATTGTCTTGATCAGTGGGTGGACTTAGCTTTAATTCTTCGGCCTCTTTTGTTTTTCTGAGGGGGCAGATGGGAGACTGGATTTGACTGTGTAGTAGCCCAAGGTCTGGAACTCACTATATCGACCAGGATGATTTTGGGCTTGCAGTGATCCTCCTGCCTCAGCCTCACTACTGATGGGATTACAGGTGTGTAATGGCCACCAACCTCTTCTCAAGCTTGTTAGATGTCTCGCTTGATACGTATTCATTACCCTGATCTGCAGGAGCACGTCTGTAACCCTATCTCTGTGGAGGCCGAGACAGGCGGGCCTCAGCAGGGACTCGGAGCCTGGAATAAATGGTGTAATCCTGCTTCAAAACAGCAAATGAAAAATAAAATGCCTCTGTGAATCGCACGGCTGAGTGCACGTCAGCATGGCACCCTCCTTTACATCCCCCAGTGTCCTTATGGGCTGCTTTCTGCTGCTGGCTGTCCCACTACTCAGAAAGCCACTGGCTTCCTCTTCTTCAGGGTGCTGTTTTAGATAGGAGGCAGAAAGTCCTTCCTCTCCTGGCATTCAGGGACACACAAGGCTCACAGCTGGTTTGCAGTGAATATGCTAGACTGAAAACAGCTGCCCAGAGAGCAGCCTGCTAGCTTATGTCTCTCAGAGGCATGCAAACAGGACAGCCAGCAGAGTCCCCCAGGAGGCCTGAGTTTCCCTCAGCTCCTGCAGCTCTGGAGGAAGACTCTTTTCTCCATAAAGGAAGGGAGGGCACTGTGAATTTCTTCCCCTCATGAATGCACACTGTGGCTGAGAAACAAAATAAAAAGCAGTGTTTATTTCTTCTGCTATCCTGTATGTTCGCATGGCCTATTTTCTCTGTTTGTATCCCCAGATCCAGCAGTAAATATCGTTTTGAAAGGAAATATCAAATTCTCAAAGGACAAAGTCAAAGAATGCAAAAAAGTATGTACTAATGCGTGAACACTTCTACATATGTGTAGAATTTGCCTTTTCAGATATGAAGTCGTCCACTCTAATTTGTTAAGAGTCCTGAGGTCCTAGTCTAAAGCTGATCTCTTAGTGAAAAAATCTTGCCTTTTGAAATGATATTTGTGTTCTAGCCAAAACCCAGAGTATCATTGTTTCTGTTGCCCCGTAGTCACACGGGTCCTACCCTTCAAGCCTCACACTGTTCCCTCAACATTTATGAACAGAACTGGGTTCTAGGTCCACTGTGAGCACAGGATAAATGAGTCTCTAGTCTCCTCTCTTGGACAGCCAGATGTTGGGATGTGGCTGGAGGTCAAGCGTGTGTGTGTGTGTGTGTGTGTGTGTGTGTGTGTGTGTGTGTGTGTGTGGTCCCTCAGGAGAGACCTGGCTGGTTTAGGGGCCCTGGCCACCGTCGGCTTGGGCACACTTTGGGGAAACCAGTTAGCTGCATCCAACAGATCCTGCCTGCCTGGGGTTTGTCATGAGAAGGCAGGCCATCAGCATCTAGCGTGGCATAGAACAGCATTCCCTGAGGAATTCTCGCATTTGCTTCTTCTGATGCTCTTTGTCCCTAACTATTTCAAGGGCTGCCAGGTTCCTCTGCTTCTCAGCCTCGCCACTCTGAGGGTTCCTTCCTATCAGCTTGCTCTCTAGATGTCATGCTTGAGGTCTTCAGCTCTGGCCCTTTCCTACCTTTTGGGCTTCCCTTGACACCTGCTCCTGTGATAACTCCTCCAAGACCTTCTCAGGCACGGGCCTGTGACAGGCAGGGTTTATACAGTCTCTAAACTTCCTTCCTCCCTGTGCCCAGTCAACAAGCAATCCCTCACAATCATGAATATTTTGCAGGTTGGAGGGATGTCTTCGTACCTGGCCACATGACCACTCCCCTGCTACTGTACAGGATAGATGTGAGGAGCAAACACATTCCCACTCCTATCCAGCTGCACAGGAGGTCTCTGCTTACTGCTCGTCATCACTGCCCAGGCTTAAGAGTTCAGGGCCAGATGTTTCCTATCTTTGCTATCAGCACACAGGAAACCGAAATGGGAGAACAGTGAGCTAGCCTGGGCTACATGGCAAGACCCTATCTCAAAAAATACCAACCAGCCAGCCAGCCAGCCAGCCAGCCAGCCAGCCAGCCAAGCAAGAAACCTGGGATTGCCCATGCAACTCAGCAGTAAACACTGACTAGAATATACAAGCCCTGGGTTCCACCCCAGGCCTCCACCCCACTGAAAAGAAATCCTCTTCTTACCACTACCCTAACCTCCACCTGTATTGTTACCAGTTTATTTGAACAATTGTGAAATCTCTCAAAGCGGGTTCTGCCCCTGACTTCCCCCAGTTCCAGTGTAGATCTACCATCAGAGGCTTAGTAACCCCACTTACCTGTTCTGCCCCTCAGAGACACTGAGGTACTTCCTGTCGCTTTTATCCCTCCTCACCCAGGGGATGCACCTGGTGTGTTCCCTACAGCATCTCCACGCCAGCTGGTCCTTGAAGCTGGGGTCCTTGCCATTCTTCTCATACCCTGCTCTTTTTCTCCCTGTTAAGATCCTGTGATTTTGTAAGAGCTGCTTCAGAGGCCACTCGTGTGAATCCCTTTGAAATGACACTCTATCCCATTCATTAGCTGAGCCCTCACAGGGTCTTGCACCTGACAGGAGCCTAAAATGTACTCACCAAGCCTATCACACAGTTTTAGCAACAAATAGGTTAGTTGCAATTGGATTCTGGGATTTAAACTACCTGCAGAATTTAAATGCATGAAAAGAAACCCCGGGTAATCAGGGCTGGAGCGGCAGCCTCCCATTCAGAAACAGTTCCGATTTGAAGAAGTGATTCTGAGCGAGCGTAGCATTTTCTGAAAGGGTTTTTAAAAAGTCTACTAAATGGCTCACTAAAGGAACCTTTTCTATTCACTAAAACCCCAGTTCCTGAGAAAACCCTTTTGTCTAGGTCTTACAAAGATGGTTACGGTGGAAAAAGCCACCTTCTTACTTGAAACACCTAAGAGAGCAAACAGCGGCCTGTGGTCTTTGCTTTACATAAACCCGAGACAAAGCCGCATCGATATTTTCAACTGGAAATAGAATTAAATGGAAAGTTGATGATGGCACAGAATCTTTTCATGGGAAGGATTTATGTAAGCTGTTTTGATGCTTCAGAAGGCCTCCATGACATCTGCCCCACTTTATATCTGGAAGTAAATGCAAACACGCATTTAGGGGTTCTTGTATGAATTATTTGGAGCAGTGGTCTTCACCAAATAATCTTGTCAGTGCATAATAAGGGATGGTTTGTCCTTTCATTTTAGTAGGTCCCCAGTGAAGTACAGCCATCTTGAGATTTGGATTATGACAGTTGCAACGGCCTGCTTAAAACATAGTGAACATATATTTCGTCAAACCACTTACATAGCCTGCAGATTTGGCCATTAAGATGACCCAGAAAGCCAGATCAGGGCTAGGGCGCAGTCCAGTGATAAAGCACATGTCTAGCAAAGAAGACCAGCGAGCAAGGTCCCCGTGTAGAAGTTGGTAGCCCTTTCATCAGACAGGAACCAGACATCTTTCTAGTGCTGGGGTGAGAGCTAGGTTTGCATGTGCAACTCGGGCTCCCTGTCTCCTCCTTCAGAAGGGTTTATGGTTGACTGTGACAGAGCTAACAGGCTTCACTGGCAGCTTGTATAGGGTGGGATGTGAGAAAGGTGCCTGCCTGTGTGATTCATCACCCCAAACAGGATGAAGAGAGAATTTGGGTACTAGTCAGGAGAGTAAGGCGGAGTCTTACATGGTCACCTGGAGGTAGTTCCAAGGACTTATGTGTGTACACCTCACCTCGAGAGGGATGCTGTAGCCAAAAGCCAAGGGCAGGGGCAAACCGGTAGGGCCTTGTGGAATATTAATTTAAGATGTGTTACATTTGTTTATGCTGTAGAACATTTGTTTAATGATACAAGGGTGTGTTGTGTTCTTTTTTGTGTAGGAAGTTTATTGGGGGAATGAAAGGGAATACGGGAAGGGAAGAGAGGGGAGAGAGGAGAGAGAGAGAGAGAAAGTTGCATTTTTTTTTTCAAGACAGGTTTTCCCTGTGTAACAGTCTTAGCTGTCCTGGAACTTACTCTGTAAGCCAGGCTGTCCTCGAACTCACAGAGATCCTCCCGAGTGCTGGGATTAAAGGAGTGTGCTACCATTGCCCAGCAAGAGAGGCAAAGTTTCTATGCTGAAGAAACCTTTTTGTTTTTGAGACAGCATCTCACTATACGGCCCTGGTTGACTGGAATTAGCTGTGTGGATTAGGCTGGCCTTGAATTCACAGAGATCCACTTGCCTTTGCCTGAAGTGCTGGGATTAAGGGTGTTTGCCACCATGCCCAGCTCTGAATAAACTTTAAAATGTGCTCTAGATGCAAAAAAGTCATATAAAAAACTATGGGCACTAGAGACAGACTGCCAGGGCTCAACCTCAGCTCTGCCACTCACTTGGCTAAACCCCCAGCCCTGTTGTGTGTGAGCTCACCACCTGTAAGTAGGCTAATAATGATTTCTGCCTTGTAATGCCTTGTGGAGGTGGAGTTCAAGCATATAAATCCGACTGGGGGTATAGCTTGTAGCAGAGTAGTTATGCCATCTAATAAAAGATACTTAGCTACAAATGAAGGCTATTGTTTTTGTTAGCAGGATTGGTCTATAAAAAGCACACTATTTAATTAGCTTCAATACACAATAACACAGTGGAAAAAAAAATAAGTTAAGGGAAATAAGATCTTCAGCACGGAGCTCAGAATGCTGCAGAATATGACTTATCAAAGTGCCTAGAGGAATATTTATATAAGTAAATAATCAGGCATGATTAAAGACTGCTTTCTGTATGCAAGGGAGCCAGACAGAAAAGTCTAGTGTATATAAGCAAGGCATGGTGGCACACACCAAAAACCCTACTAATTAGAGAATTTACAAAAGTCTCTATTGTGGGAATTCAACAGACTCGTGAATACAGGGCAAGATGGAGGCCACTGTGGGTCCAGCTGCCATGTCCAGCCTTCCCACCCAGGGGAGATGTGAACAACCACAAGGCTTGCTTCTGCTCCAACCTCCCAGGAGAGTGAGAGAAATCATTCTTCCTTATAAGAGATCACATCTGTACACAGAAGCCACTCCCTAAGTCTGGTACCCCAAAACTATTGGCTAACGAATTCCCATACTTCCCCCTTTTGTCTAAATAAGGTTCTAAACCTAATACAAAACTATGTATATTAAGAACAAACATCAAGTATTGTCCAAGAGAAAGGAAGGATAATAACACACACAAAAATAGAACTATAAACATCAAGCAAGAAACACAAACACATACTAAAAAATGTTCAGGCTGTGGGTAATAGGTAAATAGCAGAGATTATTCCAATAGCTGTCCTGTCCTGAGGAGTCAAAGTCTTGTACCTAAAATGTCTCAACTAAGATATGAGAGGATAGTAACTGTGACTACCTAGTCTTCAACCCCATTAAAGACCTGAGAAGGAAAATAATATTATCCAAGTAAGCAGGAAGTGCAAGAAAGCCATTCCCCAAAGGTGTAAAAAAAAAAAAAAAAAAAAAAAAAAAAAAAGACAGAAACAGCTGGCTACCTGGACAGTCACCCAAAGTCTCTTAGCAATGTTGGGGCAACCAACTTTGGTTGTAGGCTTAGAATATCTGACAGGCCATTTTCAGAAGAAGGGAAATTAGCAAGACTATCCTAACCTGTCTTGGCAAGACTCAGCAGTCACTTTTCCTTACATCCTGCTGCTTATCCAGTTTGGGCAGCATGCACACTGTCAGCAATTGAGGTAAGGGCAGTTCTTTGCCCAAAAGGCCAGTTATGCCAAGAAGAAAAGTTCCATGTGGAATGTCTCAGAAATGGCTTGGTGCTGCCAGGAGCAGCTGTGTTTCATGTCAACAGAACTCTAAATTATTGAAGCATTTAAATGCTTTATTCTGTAGGTCTCCGAAGTGTTTAAAGATAGCCTATCTATTCGGAGTACATGTCTGTGCATATGTCATACTATGAGTATGACAAACACAGGTCACTATAACCGATATAAATTACAGACTAAAGTTTCCCATTATAAAAATAAAGTCTTTAAACAGATGTGCAGCATGAGGACAATGACCTCAAAATTGTAATAATATATGATCAGAGGTATAATTCAATATGACAAAAACATCCTTAAATTGTATCAATATACTAATATCTAAAGCAAATACAGAGACATACATATATACAGCATGACAAAAATAATCTTACATTTGTGTTCAAAAACATTGTAAACAGAAATAGAAACATATACAATATAACAAATATAACTTTGAATTTGTATCAATATGCAAATTATCTTAGAAATTTAAAAATAATTTTACATATGTATCAATATACAAGTCTATAACAATGTAAATTGTCTATAAATAATAGTTGCTAAAATAGTTTACAAGTAGATACACTAATCTACCTTGTTATCTATCTAGTCCCCCTTTTTTATGTACCAAACAACATTTGGTATATAAATGTTGTTTGGTATATATAGGGGCAAATAACATTATGCCCCTAACCCTATAATAAATTATAACCAGCCCTGAGAAAAACCAAAGCCATCCTTCTCAGTTGTTGGGAAGAGGGGACAGCATTTGTTTTCCCAACTGTTTTTGGGGAAACAATATCTCAGTGGGATCCTGTAAAAACAAAACAAAACAAAAAAACAAAACAAGCAAAAAACCTAAAACAATGGTTAAGACTCAAGAGGAACAGACCAGTGGTGGCCTGAACCTTTAATCCCAGCACTCGGGGTGGCAGAGGCAAGCGGATCTCTGTGAGTTCAGTGCCAGGATAGGTTCCAAAGCTACACAGAAAAACCCTGTCTCAAAAAAAAAAAAAAAAAAAAAAAAAAAAAGGCTCAAGAGGAAGAGCTGTAACATTTGTAGCCAGTTTCTGTGTAAGGTTTATCTGAAGTTCTGGCTACAGTGTTGTAAGAAGGTGGACCATCTCAGCTGGGCAATTTGAAATTGTCTTTTAGTCCAAAGCTGATCCTTGAGTGGTATTTATCAGCTCGATGGCATTATTATGAACCAGGTAGAATCATTGTTGTGGGGCCCCATCCTCTTCCTGGAGACCTTAGAGATTGATGTTAAGAAAATTTCTTGTTCACTGTCAAAACTTAAACATTACTAATATCAAAATGGAAAGTTTAAATTTTTGATAGATATGCATTCAAAAAAAGGTTCCATAGAGACAGAAAAAAAAGTATGGAGAGAAGTAGAATTTTGAGAAGATAACAGAGTTTTGACAAAAGTCCCTAGATATTTGGTTTTCTTTTGTCCCAGAACCTACCACTTAAGAGCTTGAGTCAGAAGCACTCCAAATTCAAGGCTAGCCTAAGCTACATAATAAGACACTGACTCAAAAAAAAAAAAAAAAAAAAAAAAAGAACAACCAAAAAAGGCTTATGTGCCCCCTGGTGTTCAAATGCCTTAATCTTGTAACTACATCCTTTTCCATTTCTTTGAACACTTTACAATTGTTACTTTGTAATAATGTTACAGCTACAGAGTTGTTACAGAGTAGTATAAAGAACTGTGTTGTTACTATGTATCACTTTTGGAGCTGCAGTTGTTACTAAGTACCATTTTTGCTGTGTGTTGGGTTGTGTCTCTGAACTCTCTTGAGAACCAACTGTAGACATGAAGCCTCCAGCCCTTGGGTAGGCAATCTGGTGACCGCAAAGGAACCCCCCTATGACACTCCGGAGATCCACCTAGGGCCAACCCCACCTCCCAGTGCACAGACCCTACCAGGCTTTTACTATTGTCTCAACAGCATCCCTTTGCTTTCTGGTCTACTGTCATTCCAGAAACACCTCTCACATCTAGTTGTCTGGTCGTATACTCGTATTTTTGCTCAATTTTCTATTTTTTTTCCTATGTAAAGTGTCTTCCTGGTCACAGTGGCTGCCTCCTCTGCATAACTCCCTCGCTGTGCGCTGTGCTCGCTGCCTTCTTGACCTCTGCTCATGCTAGCACTCTCTGAGGTCCTCCCCTCCTCCCCTCACCGCCCTGCCTTGGTTCCAGAGTGCGCCACACCTAGTTCCCCAGGCCTTGGTTCCAGAGTGCGCCACACCTAGTTCCCCAGGCACTCAGGACCCTCCCCCCAGCCTTGCTGTTCCGTCCTTTTGCTCACATTCCTGTGTCTCTGTCTACTCCCTCCGTGTAGAGGGCACATGGGAAACCAGGGGAGGAAAAAAATCTTCCAGGTTACGCCAATATAAAAATGTTAACACTTCAATAGGATTTTAATTCTCTGTGTCTTAATGTCTATTTTGCCTTATAAGATACCTTGTGGGCCTACAATTAGCATGTGCAGGGTTAAATGTTCCTGTCAGAAGGCCCAGTGAGACAAGGGAATGTGTGGTAAATGGCCTCAATTAAGTGTGTGGATCAAGTAGCGTGTTCTAGAAGACCGATGTTAAACATCACTGTAATAGTTTGTTAATTAACTGAAAAACATTCTTATTCCCGATAGGAGCTGTATACTCTAGCTGGGTTCAAGTGAAGTGTAAATTGCATATTCTATAACTACTTAATAAGCCTTCTCTTCTCACCCTTGACATATGCTAATGGCAGCTAGCTGCCATCTTGGCAAGGAATGCAATTTAGCCTCAACATCCTACCTTAAAAACACCGGCTTTCCAGGAATGGGATTTTATGTGAGTTTCCCACTAACCTGTTGATTCCTTTCTATGTAAAAGAAACCAGTCAATGAACTGAAATGGCAGCAGGCAAACACGGGAAAGTCAAACTCTGGTTGTAAATCCTGGAAGATGCTAATTAAGGTAAACCTATCTATGTTCCTAAAACTGAATAGTAGTGTCCTCTACTATTAGGAACACATGACTTAGGGTGTCTTTCCTGTCCCTTCCTTCTAGGACTATAGCCATACTGACTTTACTGTCATTTCCTTTCCAAGAGCATACATCTATCTTCATTTTATCAGAAGGGATTCCCTGGTGCCCTTCCCATAGGGCACTCAGGACAGCAGCTCCATGGGCACTGGACACCATTCCTCCTAACTCCGGGGCCCAGGTGTGATTTATTGAAGATAACTATTGATTGTGGAATTTCCTCCATGAAAAGCTTCTTGGCTCTCTTTAGAGAAATGTACAGGAAGAAGATGACACACCCAAGAACACAGAGGAAGCTAGAAGAAAAACTGGAAATAAAATTTCTATTCCCAATTTCTATCCAGTTCTAAGTGACCAAGGAGGAAAGGTGTCCTTAGTGATGAAAGTGCTCCCCCTGGTGTCTACATTTAGGTATTGAAAGAAGACTTGGGTAGCAAAGGCCTCTTTCTGATGATTGATTCCTCTAGTTGGTGGACCCTTCCAATCACACACCAAGGTCGAAGCAACTAATCTATGAAAATGAATTTCTGGAATTTTCCTAAGTGGAGAGTAAAAAAGCTGAGTCTAGTACTTTTGATACTTGTTTATAAAACATATTATGGTTTGAAAAGAAACCCTCCATCCACATATTCTGTTAATCGGTGTGATGATAGCACACCCTTCAGCCCCAGCTCTTGGAAGGCAGAGAAGGCCTGGTCCATGCATGTTGTTTGAGGACAGCCAGGGCTACATAGTGAGGCCTTGTCTCAAAATGAATCAACAACACTGTTCTAAATCATCAAAATTTAGCATTGCTAGATTTAATTTGACCTTAGTTTTAGGTTTTGAGACAGGGTTTCTCTGTGTGGCCCTGGCTGTCCTGGAACTCCCTCTGTAGACAAGAATGGCCTGGAGAACTCACAGAGATCCACCTGCCTCTGCTTCCTGGGTGCTGTGATTAAAGGCGTGTGCCACCACCACCTGGCTGCTAGATTTAAGTGTGGTGGTGGGATGTGTTATTCATGATTGTAACTGGATTTCTCTTATTTCTAATAAGATTGGACTTCTTTTCTCATATTAATTGGTCACTTTTTTCCCCATGTAAGAGATGGCTGTTTATGTCGTTTGCTCATTTCTATTAGATTGTGTGCCTTATTGGCTTATAGGTGTGATTTAGATATTGTGCTTACCAGCTGCTTGTTAGTGCTGGGTATAGCACATACCTTTTGCTCATTTTTGGTTTGTCTTTTCACTCTTTTCAACCTGTTTTTACACCAAGTGCTGACAGCAAAAAACTTAATCCCAGTACCCAGAGGCAGAGGCAGTTGTATCTCTGTGGGTTCGAGGCCAGCCTGGTCTTCAAAATCGGTTCCAGGACAGTCAGAGTCTTCAAAACAAAAACAAAAAAAGCTTCATTTTGAAATTACTTCAATTTATAGAAAGTTCCCCAAAAGAGCACCTATGTGGCTGTCACCCAGATTTGCCCATTGTTTGTTTATTTGTGGTGTGGGGGGGGGAGACAGTGGTGGGGGGTGGTAAACAAGCACCGGGCAGCCAGAGGTTGATGTTGAGGGTCTTTCTCAATTGTTCCAGGCCTTTTTTTTTTTTTTTTTTTTTTTTTTGGTACAGGGTCTCATTGAACCTGGAGCTTGCCATTTGGCTACGGCAGCTGCCACAGAGCTGCAGGGACCTGCTTGTGTCTCTGTCCCTGCGGTGCTGGGGTTACAGATGAGCCATGCCTTCTTACATGTATGTTGGGGACTTGAATGCAGGTCCTCATGCTTGCATGACGAGCACTTTACCCACTGTGGTGACTTGAACGAGGTTCATGTATTTGAATACTTGTTCCCCCTTAGCAAGACTGTTTGGAAGGACCAGGGGGTGTGGCCTTGTTGTGGGGGAAGCTTGCCACTGGGGACAGGTTTTGAGGTTTCAAGAGCTCATGCCATTCCTAGTCTTTCTCTTCGTCTTGTGCTTGTAGATAAGGATGTAGCTCTCGGCTACTGCTCCAGTGCCTGCCTGCCCGCTGCCTTGCTCCCTCTCACTATGATGGTCATGAACTCTAACCCTCTGAGACAGTGAGCCACAAATAAATGCTTCTATAAGCTGCCTTATCACAGCAATAGAAAAGCCGCCAAGACACCCACTGAGCATCCCTCCAGCCCCCAAACAGTAACATTTGATTGTGAGGAAACCCAAACACCGCCTTACCGTTGCACAGTTCACAGGAGGTTAGTGCATTCAGAATGTGGAACCAGAACCTTGGTCTAAAATAAAACTCCTTTGTGCAGTGAAGCCTGCATTCCCCAGTCTCTTCCCCGACTGACCATGCTGCAGCTGCTCACCTGCCCTCTGATTCAGTGGCTGTACCCCTTCTGGACGGTTCATATAAATCGAACCCTTTGGTGTGTGACTTTTTTTTTTGTCTGCCTGCATGTCAGAAGAGGGCACCAGATCTCATTACAGGTGGTTGTGAGCCACCATATATGGTGCTGGGAATTGAACTCAGGACCTCTGGAATAGCAGTTAGTGCTCTTAACTGCTTAGCCGTCTCTCCAGCCCCCTCCTCTTTTCTTGTCTTGTTTTCTGTTTTTGTTTGTTTGCTTTTAAAGACAGAGTTCCAAGTAGCTAAGTCTGGCCTTTTACTGGCTGTGTAGCTGAGGATGGCCTTGAACTGCTGACCCTCCTACCTCTACCCCTCTGTGCTGGGATTACAGATGTGTGCCTTCTGCCTGGTTTTGGATTGAACTTGCCTTTATGTATTCTAGGTAAACACTCTACATCTCCCTCATTTACACACACACACACACACACACACACACACACACACAGCCCCTAGTGGTGAGGTCGATTGCTTTGAATTCCTCCTGTGACTAGTGATATTTTGATATTTTGAAAATTCCCGTTAGTGAGTTCGTTTCTCTGCCGATGCAATAAGCCACATCCAGCAGAACTAATGAGACCTGGTTTAATAAGCAGAGCAAACTCCCACCTGGGTGATCTCAGGGGAGGCAGGAAGGAAATCACAGGGCAAGTCCGGGGACTGGGTCTTTAACACCCTGCGGGCATGGCCCTGAGCATCTTAAGGGGAGGAGCTGCTGCTTGCTGAAGGAGGGGTCTGGAGAGAGAGAGAGAGAGAGAGAGAGAGAGAGAGGAGAGGGGTGGAAGCTAAACAATTGGGCAGGGTTTGGAATTGGGGGGGGGTGTGAGAACAGGAATGGAGATTCCCAACAACAATGAGTGTATTTTTGTTGCTTTCTTGCTTGCCTCAGTTTCCAAATCCTTTACTCATCTTCTTGGTTTGTTTAGTTCTTGTTTTGATTGGTTGGTTTTGTTTTTTTGGTTTTTTTGTTTTGTTTTGTTTTTTGAGACAGGATTTCTTTGTGTAGTCCTGGCTGGCCTACAATTTACTGTGTCATCCAGGCTGGCCTTGAACTTGAGATCTACCTGCCACTGCCTCCCAAGTGCTGGGATTAAAGGCACATGCCCCCACCATGCAGCTTCCTTAAAAGGGGATTTTATTCTTGTGTTTGTTGGGATGTCAAAACTCTTTACATAGTGTGATTTTTTTTTTTTTTTTTTTGGTCAGAATATGACTTTAAACAGTCTTCCTCACCCTGTCTACCCCTCACTTTCTCCATGACCCCTGTGGTGCAGAAGGCTTCAGAGGTCACGTGGTGTTTCTTGACTGGATTTCTCCAGGCCTTTCCGCTCTGATTCCTCTTTTATCAAGCCTGGGCCACTTCCAGACATTATTTATTTGCGCCTCCTTCCAGGCTCCCTCCACCCTTTCCTTTCAGAGATTCTGAAGAGGCAGCATTAGGCATTTTCTTAAGGCTCCCCATGACTCTGAGACCCAGCTAATGTTTCTTGGTCTGCTCTCTCTGTTCTCTGGTGATTTCTATTTCTCTGTCTTGGAATTCACGGATTCATGCAGCGAGGCTTTCTTTTCTTTTAATTCATTTCCAAAATTCCCACTTGGCTGTTTTCCATACATTCTGTTTCTCTGTAGAGAATCTTTTTCTATTTGTCTCAGACATGTTCAGTGAAGCACGGTTTGATGGTTGCTTTAGACCCCTGCTGAGGTAATTGCAGGGTCTGTACCATCTCAGTGCCGGTGGCTATTTAGTCCGTGTTTACAGGGTTCTGGAGCCCAGGCTAGGAAATTGGAGTTCTCCTGCTGAGCCGGCTGACTCTGAATCTCATATAAACCTTCTGCTTGGCATACCTCTCTGACTCTGAGGTGTCTGGGCTGCCAGATTCAGGTAAAAGTCCAGATTAACCACTGGGAACACCTGGTGTGTGTGTGTGTACACACGTGCATATGTGTAGAAGGTCTCACACACAGGCATGAAGTTCCAGGGACTGATGGGCTATTTGCCTGAGGTGGGGCAATTTCTACCAGAATGTTTTCTTTCTTACTAGGTTGTCTCTTCATGACTTTTCTGAGAGCTCTTTGGAGGGCTGCATTAGTGGGCATTTCCAAGGTTACAACTTCTCCAGCATGCTATTCTGAATATGTGAGGCGAAGACATAGTTCATAGACCTGTCAGTGCTCTGCTCTTGTGGTCTGCCTTCCAATGGCTTTCTCCACAAAGACGTTTGTGTGCCTGTTTCATGTATAATGTCTGGGGGTGTGGCCTGTCCCTGGCCAAGACATCCATATACTCTACCATGGAACAGTCCATCCCTTTCCATCTGTAGTGTGCCGGTCGCGTGCCGATTTTCCATAGATGCACTTGTTTGTTTGATTGCTTTTTTAAAAAGATTTATTTATTATGTATTGCTAGGTTAACTTTTAATCTTTTGTTGCTATTGAAAACAGCATCTTATATTTATTTATTTTGTAGTACTATTGTTGTTGTTGTGAGGCAGCAAGGTCTTGTTTAATCCAGGCTGGACTTGAACCCAATGTGTAGCCAAGGATGGCTGTTAACTTCTGACCCGCCTGCTTCCATCCGCCGAGTTGCTGGGATTACAGGCATTCGAACTCAGGGCTCCATGCATTCTAGGCAAATTTCTACCAACTGAGCTACCTTGACCCACTCATTTCAATTTTATTTTGAGACTGGGTCTCATCGAGGTACCCAGGCTGGCACTGATCTTTCTCTATAGTCCCGGCAGGTTTTGGATTTCCTTTAATTTTGAACATGCTTTTATTTAATTAATTTATGTGTGTGCATGTTTGGATGTGTATGTGAAGATCAGAGGACAAGTTGTGGGTGGGAGTTGATTGTCCCTGACTGTGTGGGTAGTGGAGATTGAACTGTGTCCTCAGGCTTGGCAGCAAGGGCCTTGGCTCAGCATGCCATCTTGCCGACTCAGGCTTGGGCCTTCCTACGCTCCTGACTCCATCCTGACTTCAACACAGATAAAGTGACAGCCTTGTGTCGCTAGGCCTTGCTGGGAACAATGGTTTTGAAAAAGAGTTTTGAATTGCTCCTTGCTGGTGCAGAGAAGTGAAACTGAGTTGATAATTTAAAATTTTAAAATATTGTCTCATTGTTAAATGTGTGTGAGTGCTTGGCTGCATGCTGACTAGCTTTATGTCAGCTTTAACGCAAGCTAGAGTCATCTGAGAGGAGGAACCCTCAGTTGAGAAAAATGTCTCCATAAGATAGGGCTGTAGGCAAGCCTGTAGAGCATTTTCTTAATTAGTGACTGATGGGGGAGGACCCAGCCCATTGTGGGTAGTATCATCGTTGGGCTGGTGGACCCCGGATTGATAAGAAAGCTCTGACCAAGCTTTGAGGAGCAAGCCACTAAACAATACCCCTTCCGTGGCCTCTGCATCAGCTCCTGACTCTCAGGTTCCTGCCCTGACTTCCCTCAGCCATGGCCTGTTATCTGGAAGTTTAAACTGAAATAACCTCTTTCCTTCTCAAGTTGCTTTTGGTCCTGATGTTTTACCAGAGCAATAGAAACCCTAACTAAGGCAGCCTGCATGTGTATATTTGCACCATATACATTCTTGATGCCTGCACAAACCAGAAGAGGGCGTTGGATTCCCTGGAACTGGATTTACAGGAAATTGCGAGCCTCTGTGTAGGCAGTAGGAATCGAACCTGGGCCCTCTGGAAGAGCAGCCAGTGCTCTTAGCTGCTAAGATGTCTCTCCAGCCCCGTAATTGTAACCCCCCCCCCCCTGTAGAATCTATAGAATTAGATTGTAATTCAATTCTGCACCTTGAATTTCTGTTTCTCTTTGTTGCACTGCACTGGCTGAGACTTCTTTGTTACAATATTGAACAGGAACAGGGCGGTGAGCACTTTCTCCTTGGCCCTGATAATCCTATTTCACCTGGGAGCATTAGTTTTCATGTGTTTTAGGAGACAGCTTTGGCCAAGCCAAAGCAGCCCTGGTCAGAATCACTTTGAATGCTGACGTCATGATGCATTTCATGCTGAGCCACTGCAGTTACTGTTAAAGCTTTTACCTTAATTCAGAAGTCCCTGGGTGGTGTCAGCCTTGCTATGTAGCCCACCCTGGCTTTGAACTCCTGAATGCTGCCATTGTAAATGTGGCTTCAGCTTCTTCGTGAAACTTAATTTTAACAAGATTCAGGTAAAAATGGCCGAGTAGAAGTGGGGTGTTATTATGAGAACGTTGGCTATAATCTCTTTAGTGAATGAGGGATTTGGGATTAATCCAATAATTTTGAGACAGGGTCTCACGATGTAGCTCTGGCTGTCCTGGAACTCTCTTTGTAGATCAGGCTGGCCTCAGACTCACAGAGATCCTCCTGCTTCTGCCTCCTGGGTGCTTGGATTAAAGGCGTGCACCACCACTGCACGCCATTAACCTAACTTTAAAGTGCTGTAAATCAGAAGGACATTTTGTTGTTGTTCCTCCTGAGAACTGCTCATAACTTCAGGTTTGCTACACCATCTGTGTAAATGTCCAGTTCTACTTATAAACCATGTACATAACAGAGCACTGATGAACTAGAGTGGCTAGGAACTGTGTCATGTTTCAGTTGGAGCAACTGCCATGTCCAAGCCCTAGAGCAGCTTAAACCAAGCATAAGGGCAAGAAGTCCCTGGAAAAACAGGAACAAGGAAGGGCAGAAATTTGTCCAGCTCCTTTCTTCACTTCTGTGATTGGAGGTGTCAGCCCATGAACTTTTTGACTAGCTTTGCGTCCAAGGTCTAAAAAGCATTTGAAAATGCAACCTTGTGCTTCTCTGTGGACAATTAGTGGTGGCTTTAGTTAAGTTAGACCAGTTTTCAAAACATCAAGGCATAATCTGGGTATGGTGTCCCATACCTTTAAACCCAGCACTCAGGAGGCAGAGACAGGGAGATCTGTGAGTTCGAGGCCAGCCTGATCTACAGCACAAGTTCCAGGATGGCCAGGGATACACAGAGAAACCCTGCCTCAAGAAAACAAACAAACAAAAAACAAGTGTAAGTTTTAAGAGTTATTTTTATTTTTAATTGTGTGTCTTGGGGTGAGGGGGGTCATGCACTTGGAGCCCATGGAGGCTAGAGACTTTGATCTGGAGTTACTGATAGCTGGGACATGGGTGCTGGCAGTCAAACTCAGGCCCTCTGGTAGAACAGTTCCTACTCATGATCACCAAGCCATTTCTCCAGCCCCAAATGTGACTCCCTCGGGGCAAAAGACTTAATGAGAATAGATTATTGTTCATTCTGCCGACCCAGTGTTTTGCAATTAGAAAATAACACCGGGTGATTCAGTGTCTCATATACAATCCAATTTCAGAGTCAACATGACATCCTTGAAGTAGGCCAGAATTAGCCAGAAGTTCGCCAGGGAAAGTCTCGAGAAAAAGACTATTTCTCAGAAATTTCAGAAATGCCTAGGAACAGAACTAATAGCTGTAAATATTGCTCCCACTGGAAAATAATGATGTGGTAACTTATTAATTAATGGAAAGTTTAAAGAAATGTTCTGATGTGTTTTCAATGACAAATTTTCTAGTAGAAAAAAACAGCCTTCAAAGGTTTGAAGCCTTAAAATATCTGGGTTTAAGATGTGAACATCAGAGCGGCTGCTGAGTTCAGTCAGAACGTTTTTCCCCAGCATGCTCGAAGCTATGGCTTCCATCCTTAGTGCCACAGTTGAGCCTACAGCTTCCGTCCTTAGTGCCACAGAAGCAACAACAAGAAACAAAGAAAGAAGAAAACCAAGTTTTAAGATCTAACTAGGCCCTTTATTGATTGTGTTAGGGCAAATCATTTAACGTCTTGGGTTTCTATTTCTTCATCTACAAAACAGTGTCCATAATTACTTCCTGGGATCTTAGAAGGAATAAGAGAAGGGAGGGACACCGAATCCCGAAGATAATAGCTGTTCAGAACATACTGTTTTCAACTGCCTAATGGAGCTACACGGTCTTACTGTCTGGTACAGTAATGCTGAGCAAGGACTTGGCTGTGTGGCTGAGGCTGCTTCCCAGTACCATGACCTCACCAGCTATGTAGCCAGAGCAAGCTGCTGACATGCTTCCGTTTCCTCCTCTGTGTGTGGGCAAGCCTGGTGGAAGCCCCTTCCTCATAGGCTAGCCTTGAGATTGAGTTTATTTATGCAGCTAGTATCACAGAGGGAATGCATGGCTTATTTTATCAGCGCGTCTCTGATGTCTTGTATTTACTATGACAGCCATGGCCAGCGCTGGGCTCCTGATAAGCAGGATTCTCTGACTCGAATTCAGGGGCGTAGAGCAGAGAAGCAAAGGAGACCACACACTCCCCCTGCTCTGCACCTCTTTTATGGTTGTTTTGCTAAGTCTCCAGCAAGAGAGGTGGCCCGCACTTCAGAGACAGAGGCAGGTGGATACCTGTGAGTTTTAGGCCAGCCTGGAACTCAGACCAAGTCCCAGGACAGTCAGGGCTATATAAAGAGGCCCTGTTGTCAAAAATAAATAAATAAATAAATAAATCAGAAAGAAAGAAAGAAAGGGAAAAAAAAGTTTTGTCTGTAGTCCAGTCTGGTCTTGAACTTGATCATCTTACCTCAGCCTCCGGTGTGCTACCATTCCAGGTGTGTACCACCACGCCCAGGCCAGCACTGGGCTCTGATTGCCTTATTGATTCCATGGGGGGAAAAGAAGCATGGATAGGTTGGGCATGGTGGCGCACACCTTTAATCCCAGCACTCAGAAAGCAGAGGCAGGCGGAACTCTTGAGTTTGCAGGGCAGTCTGATCTACTGAGTGAGTCCCAGAACAGCCAGGGCTACACAGAGAAACTCTGTCTGGGGGTGGGGGGAGGAAATATAAATCAGCTACAGACACCAACTGTTACAAAGCTCGGTTTTGTTTTGTTTTTGTTCTTTTCTTCTAGGCGTATTTGTATGAGGATGTAGTGTGTGGACAGCTGACATTGCTGTGTGTGAAAGATTTCCTACTGTTTGCCAGTGGACATACTGGCGACCCTTCTGCTGAGATAGTCTTTACAACATTGTTGGTAGTTCAGTCGTGGTTCTGATGCTACACATTCAAGTGGACAGGCTATAATTACTCTATATTGGAAAAAAAAGTCTACCCTTTACATCACCAGAACCCTATATGTGAATGGGATACACATATGTGTGTGTATATGTACTACATATCAAATCAATTTATTTAAAAATAAGGTAGACCAGCACTCAGGAGGTAGAGGCAGGACGATCTCTGTGAGTTCGCGGCCATGGTCAGTTCCAGGACAGCCATGGCTGCAGAGAGAGACCCTGTCTCAAAACAAACTAAAACTGGGATAGACTAGTGTCTGATCCACATCTGCAGTCCCGGCTTGTCAGATGGCTTGACTCCAGGGATCCAGCCATTCTGGACAACATTGCAAGTTGTCATCTCAACAAGAAGGGAAGGAAAGGAATAAACGAGCTAAAACTACTTAGGACAGGAAGAAAAAGGAGGGAGTATCTGATTGCCTGAGAGCCGTGAAATCCTGTAATTTTATTTTGCAGTAGACTTCTATCCGTAGTGCTTTATTTAAACTTCCTATTTCTATCTTCAAGAAAAAAGTGGTGTGCGACGGGCGGGCGTGTGGAGGCTCGCTACACGATTGTCTACTTTCCTGTGTGTTTAAATTCTTCCTAAAAGTCAAAGGCTTTTAAAAATGGAATTTGCTCAACAAAAAGATTTTCCAGTACCCGCGGGAACAGCGCAAGATAGCTCTTGCTGGGCACACGTGGCTGTGTGTGGGGGACCTTGCAGGAGAACTGTGCCTGAGAACCGTGCCTGAGAACCGGTGTTTAGGAGGTGGGGGGGGGGGGAGGACCAGCAGTCCCATGAGCAGACGGAAGCACAGCGGCAGACCCTGCATCCGGGCCCCTGCTGAGAGACCCTCTTTGAAGGACAGAGGAGGGAGGGGCCGAAGACTGCAGCCTTCCCATGCTCACAACCAGGTGGAGCCGTTACACCTGGCCCTACCAGGCCAAAGCCCTTGGAACTGCAGATGGGTCTGTGACAGTCCAGTCACCACTTTAGACGTGCCGGTGAGCATCCTGACAGTATTCAGAGACCAAGGTGCTTTGCCCTGGGAACCTCTAGATGCCACTGTCCCCTTTGTTGTCCCCTGTGCCACACACCCATGCCCAGCCTCTCTGGTCTTACGGTCCCCTTGGTTTGCCTTGGGTTATTGTTCTGTTGGGGTAGCCAGCCCTCCTTTTTGGTCAGTGATTGGTTGTTTGTCCTGTACATCAGACAGCGCACCGGTGGTGGGAAGCCTATTCTTTCTCAAGTCCCAGGGCTCTAGGGGGACAAGAGGAACAGGACATAGCGCCGTGATAGCCAGCTGACCAAGATCTAACCAATGGCGTGCTTACACAGGATCTTCCATGACTGTGGTTTGGATAGTGTGTGGTCTCAGTAGCCACAGACCTCCTGACATGTCAGTAAAACACAACACACCAAAAGGAGAGCTAGCTCAGTGCTTAAGAACACTTCCTTCCCTTCCAGGGGACCTGGGTTCAGTCCCAAGCACCCACATGGTGGTTCACAACTGTCTCTCGTTCCAGAGAACCCAACACCTTCTGGCCTCCTTGGGCAAGGCACAAGCATGGTGTGTATTCACATACTCAGGAATGTATATACACATGTTAAATGAATAAGAAGATAAGGAAATAAATATTTTTAACAGCACAGCAATGCAAATGGATCCATATCTAGTGCCACACACAAAACTCAAGTCCAAATGGAACAAAGACCTCAATAAAATTCATCCACATTGAACCTCATAGAAGAGAAAGTGGGAAATACATTTGAACACATAGGTACAGGAGACCACTTCCTAAATGAAACACCAGTAGCACAGACACTCAGAGCAACAATTAATAAATGGGACCTCCTGAAACTGAGAAGCTTCTGTAAAGCAAAGAACACGGTCAACGGCTCCCTACAGAATGGGAAAAGATATTCACCAACCCCCACATCTGACAGAGGGCTGATCGCCAAAATATACAAAGAACTCAAGAAACTAGAAATCAAACTACCAAATAATCCAATTAAAAAATGGGTTACAGTTCTAAACAGAGACTTCTCAATAGAGCAATCTCAAATGGTGGAAAGACACTTAAGGAAATGCTCAACATCTTGTCATCAAGGAAATGCAAATCAAAACCACTGATCAGATTGGCTAAAATAAAAAACACCGTGATAGCTTATGCTGGAGAGGATGTGGAGAAAGACAAACACTCCTCCATTGCTGGTGGGAGTGCAAACTTGTACATCTGCTGTGGAAATCAGTATGGTGACCTCTCTGAAAATTAGGGATCAACCTACCTCAAGACCCTGCAACATCACTGGTGAGCATATACACAAAGGAGGAACACTCACATCACAAGGACATTTGCTCAACTATGTTCTTAGCAACATTATTTGAATAGTCAGATCTTGGAAACAGCCTAGATGCCCCTCAACTGGAGGATGGATAAAGAAATGTGGTATATTTATATAATGGAGTACTACTCAGCAGTAAGAAACAATGACATCCTAAAATGCTCAGACAAATGAACAGGACTAGAATAAACCATCTTAATGAGGTAATCCAAAACCAGAAAGAAAAATATGGTATGTACTCACTCAAAGTGGATATAAAACAAAAGATACCCAGCCTACAATCCATAACTCCAGAGAAGCTAGAACCCTCTTCAAGAAACAGATGGAAGCAGATGCAGAAATCCATAATTAACCAATGGGCCAAACTCCCGGAGTACAATCTAAGTGAGGGAGGAGCGATAATATGAACAAAGGAGTCAAGATCATGATGGGGAAACCCACAGAATCAGCTGACCCGAGCTAGTGAGAGATCACTGACTCAGGCCTGACAAATGGGAAACTTGCATAAGACGGAACTAGACTCCCTTAATATAGGTGACAATGGTGTGACTGGGATGGTATGTGAGGCCACTGGCAGTGGATCCAAGACCTAACACTAATGCACAGACTGACTTAGTGGAGCCCATTCTGTATGGAGAGACGCCTTGCCCAGCCTGGACACAGGAGTGTGGGGGTGGGGAGGAGCCTTGGTCCTGCCTCAATGAGATGATGGGACAGACTTAGTAGACTTCCTAGGGGAGGCCTTACCCTCTCCAAGGAGGAGATAGGCGGTGGAGGGAGGGGGGGCGGGAGGAGAGGAGAGAGGGGGAACTGGGATGGGAATGTAAAAAATAAATTAATAAAATAAAAAATTATGCCCCCCAAAAAACTCACAACAAATGTTTTCTGAGTAGATAAATAAAAATTCTGGTTAAGTACACTACAATGTATGTATGTTAAGGCCACAGAGCACGAGTTAAGTACACTATAACCTGTGTCGGTTAGAACCACAGAACACAGGCTAAGTATACTATAACATATTTTAGGTTAGAGCTACAGGACACATGTTAAGTGCTCCTAAGTGCTGAGCCATCTCTCTAGTCCCCAAAGGTTTTTTTTTTTTTTTTTTTTTTTTGTTAAAAAACAAAGACAGGGGCTGGAAAGATTGCTCCGTGTTTAAGAGCACATCTTGCCCTTGCAGAGGACCTGAGTTTGGTACCCAGAACCCTATGTCTGGCAGCTCACAACCACCTATAACTCCAGCTCCAGGGGATCTGACACCCTCTTCAGGCCTCCCTGGGCCCCTGTACACATAAGACAGACAGACAGACATACACACACACAGAAATGAAAGTAAGTCTTTGTAAAAAGAAAACTTAGTTGTTCCAAGTTATGCAAAATCTCTTAAAGAGAAATGGTTCATTTCCTACGTTGTTTTTCTAGCATTTGTTTACAGACAACATATTTTCAATTATTTACATAGAAATGACATGCTTATTTGTTTAAGTGGAAGAAAAAAAAAAACAAAAAACAAAATTCCAAGCCACAATTTAGAAAAGAAGAGGAAAGACAGGAAATGGATTTAATGCTCAGTAACAGAATGGTGTTTTCACCACGTGACCAAGTCACCCAGGTGTCTACTGTCCTGTGAGTCACTGAAGTAAAATGGCGCTTTTGGTGGCCACCCAGGAAAGACAAACTCAAATATTTAAACTTGGGCCAGTTTTCAGATTGATTTTTTTTCCGACATAAAAACCAAGTTACAGGACATTGCAAATAAATTATTGTTGGTATTTTCTTTTTATATCAGAGACCCGAGGCTTCTACTAATAAAAGAAGAGTCTTAGACATCTACTACCTGAGCCAGAAGCCCACAAAGGGAGGCAGGTAAAGCCTGATATTACTGTGTCCTAGGGCCTTGGGCATGCTAGCCAAGAGCTCTACCCTGAACTGCATGCCCAGCCTCAGGTAACACCTTTGGTAACATAAGAAGACATAGGTATTATTGGGAGGTGGGATTCATTATACAGATGCCTGTGAAGGTTTTGAACCTAAGGAGAGCCGGCTGAGAAAGAAGACAGACTTGTGAAAGGCATAATTTCAAAGCCAAAGTCTGTATCTCATCATTCATATTTGGTGATTAAAATAACCGGTGTTGGAAGAGGGAGGGTGTTGACAGGGTATCAAAAGTCTCAAGGAACATAGACCAGACCCCAAGTCTGTCCTTTGTAGTCATCTGGCTGTGTTTTGGAAACTGGATAAGAGCTAGAATTTTAAAAGGAACATGGCTCTGATAAAAGCTAGACTATAGGTGAGTTTATTAGCCAGAAGTGGGGTCTAAGGTGTAGTTCGGTGGGAGAGCGTGAGGTCCTGGGTCCAAATGCCAACCAATGGCTCAACCAAACAACAACCCTCATTATGTTCTAGAAAATTCCATAACTATTTTCTTTGGGGGGTGGGGGTGTTTAAGACATGGTCACACGTATTGCAGCTGCTTTGAGTTTGCTCTTTAGCTAAGGATGACTTTTAACTTCTGACCCTTCTGCCTTCCCTGGTTAACGTTCTCTAACTTCTGAGGAGACATTAATTAGTCTTGCAGGATTAGATTAGCCAGAACTTCAGGTCAAAGGTTACACAGGCGGGTACCTAGTGCTAAACCTAGTGCTGATTTTTAAGGAAGATGGTAGACACTTTTATGTCTACTTGGAATGGTGTTGCTGGGTCTGTGCAGACAGGAAGACAGGGCCTGTTAAGACTCTGTGTCACGTGTAAAGCTTCCCATTGGGGAACCAGAGACCCAAGGTCCCTGGAGGCAGACTTTGCCAGCACTGAGTGTTTCAAAGGCCGTTAGCAGTGGAAGGAAATGCTCTGCTGTATTGAGAGCCATCCCTTGGGCTGACATGGGTTGATAGATTTGGATCTTAGCACAGGTTTTCAGCGGGTCTAGGGCTGCTCCCATGGGGCACCAGGTTGCACACATTTCCCTAAGAAGTGATCAGGAAGCAGCTGATTACAATCTTAGGAGCCTCTGAAATGTCCCCTCAGGTGTGCTGCAAGACCCATTCCGAGGAGTGGTCACAGGTGTGTCACCAAAGAGGACTTCTGCCAAGAGACCCAGAACCCGGAGAGCAGCCTTCTGTGCCAGAGCCCTGGCAACAGCTTCCCATGGAGCTTGAAGCTGGCCATCCTGGGCATTTTCATCATTGTATTGTTCGTCTACATAACTATAGAAAAGAAGCCGTTCTTGAGTTAAACCCTTTAGGAGCAAAGCAGAAGGGCCAGGGCTACAGCCAGGCAGCCCCCCCTAACCCCTGCCCTGAAGACTCCCCGCCCTACACTGGCTCTCCTGGGCTGTATCTGGGTTCAGCTAGGTGGAGGAGCAAGGGCAGAACCAGGCAGCTAGGTACATGATGGTCTGTGAGTCAAGTAAGCCATCATTAAAGGTGCTAACACATCAGAGGCTCTTCTGTAAAGGGAACTGCCTGGGCCCCCTCCCCCCTCCCTTGTTTCTCCCCTCCCCCCACAAAAAAAGAGGCTTCCCATTCTTATAATGGACCACTTGCTAGTACAGAACATAGAAACAAAGAAAATTACGTTCTTAATAAAATGTGTCCAGCTATCCAGACAGTGGTGACATTTCCAGTTTGGCACAGCCATGACAGTGACCTTGATAGACCACAAATCGGTTCCTCCTCGGCTGCAACCCGTCAGCGTCAGATGGGTTCTCCCCCCCCCCCCCCCAGTGACTGACTACACCTGACTTCATCTCTGGTTTTCATTAGAGTCCTTTGGGGAAGAGGATGATTTTTCCGTTTTCTGTTGGTGACATTTTCTCTGTGACTTTTCCTGGGAAGATGTAAGTAAGTGTCTGTTTGCCCCAGCTAGAACACAGAAGATAGACAAGACAAGACAAAACAAAACAAAACCAAAAACAAAAACCCGAGGATCCAGTCTAGCTTGGGACCAACTAGTTTATTGTGATTATTACAGGTGCGTGAGTGAAGCCTTCCTCAGGAGCATGGTGAGGGCTCAGGAAGGCCATGCTTCTGGAGTCCAATATCACCACACTGTAGAGCGTGCAGGCATCTCCAGCAGAGAGGTTCCTCTCTGCAGCGAGTGTTTACTGCTTCTTGGTTCAGAGCGGGTCCTCACAGCCTTGTAGGTTTCCTGTGAGTTTTAAAATTGCCTTGTGAGTTTTATGAGCCTTCCTCCTGTCCCTCCAGGAGGGAATGTTTCTATCTGGAGGCAGAAGTAGCTACACAATTGTTTTTCGTTCGGGAATAATTTGACACTCAAAATCTGTGAGAACACAGTAAGGGACAGAGGTAAGTGGGTGTGGGGCTGGAGGACGCCATAGATCACATTTTAGTCACGGTTGGGGTGGAGCAGCCATGGAGAGGGGAGGATGGTTGGGCTGCAGATAAGAGGTCTAGCAAGCCCGGTGAGTGACATCTGGACTCCAGCCAGGGTCAGAGAGGAAGAGGTACTAAAGCAGTTTTTATGGCTGCTAAAGCAAACCCTATACAAATGGATAATAACGGGGACTAGTTTAATAAACCAACATACTGCCTTTTAGAGATGAAGGGATAATCTAAGACATTAACACCCAGGTTATCATAGAAGGCACTTAACTGAAATTTCCTTTTTTTTTTTTTTTTTTTTTTTTTTTTTTGTTCTTTGAGACAAGGTTTCTCTGTGTAGCTTTGGAGCCTGTCCTGGAACTCACTCTGTAGACCAGGTTGGCCTCCAACTCACAGAGAGCTGCCTGCTTCTGCTTCCCAAGTGCTGGGATTAAAGGCGTGGGCCACCAATGCCTGACCCACAAAAAAATTACATACTGTATATACTGTGTATATTGCAAGAAATATGAAACTCTATAGTAAAGTTTGCTTAAACAAAGTTTTATTCTTGCCATAAAAGTCTGGAGTTTAAAATATGTAAGATTATTGGAAATAAGTAAACAGGATCTTACTCAAAGGAATCAGCTCTAGAAAATACTCTTGTTATCACCTAGCTGGCAACTTCTGCTCTGCCTAGAGAAGAATTGTGGGTGATGGGAGGAGGAAAGCTGTGCAGGTGCTGGCCTCTAGGAGCTTGTGTCTCCTGAAGCAGCTGATGTGCTAGCCTAAGTGTCAGGTCCCTCGGCTGAGCGCCGCACATTCTGAGGTTCTTAGCTCGGATGACTTCACAGCTCTCTGGGACTCTTGTTGCAGATGGAGCCTGCATGTTCTCCTCTCGGGCTGCATCACAGCTTTAATCGGCTCTCCACTTTCTTGTCTCTCTTCCACTTTAAGACTCGGCCACTGTCGAACTTCCAGAAGCTCCTTCAGTTGCCCGCGGCTGCCTTTGTTAGGAAAGCATTTGGTAGCCAAATACCTAGAGGGTCATTCGGCAGCTGGGCCTCGGTGTAGACCTGGACATCCCAGAGGTGGGATGCTTATGAGCAGATAGGATCTCTGGGTAGATCAGCCGGTTGGTTCCAGGCCGCATTACCTTACCAGCACTGTCAGATGGGTCCCAGGCTTCTGCAGGCAAACACCATTTTAGCTGCCAAGTGGTCCTGTCAAGTCCTCCCCCAGCCCTTCCACAATCAAGTGGGCGCATTTTGGGCTGTGAAGCCAAGGTCCCAGCTCCAGAAACAGGTTCTCATGGTAGCACATTGTTCCCACGCCTAGCGGACAGTATGGGAGACAGCGGCTAGCCACTGTGGTTGCCTCTGAGGCTAGCAGACTTCATCAAGCTGTTCAGCCGCTGTATCTGGGAGCCTGGAGCTCAGAGGCAGTGCCAGGTTCCATTGGCTCACACAGTACTAGGCAGTGTCCAAGTCCCCTTATGGAGCATCAGCTTTTTTTTTTTTTTTTTTTTTTTTTTTTTCCTAATTTAACTTTTAATTCTTTGTGGATTCCCATCATGCATCTTGATCCCATTCATCTCCCCATCCTTTTGTATCTGCCCTTGCAACCTCCCCACCAGGATAAGATAAAATGAAATTTAAAAGAAAAAAGAATCATCTCATTATGGAAGCTGTAATGTACCCTTTAGTCTGGACATCTTTGCTTGCAAGTGTTTATTGCAACGATCATTTGTGGTTTCCGCTACGCTCTCAGTGCCGGGCCCTCCCTGGGACTCCTCTGGGATGCCCCGTTGTTGTCCTGTGTCATGGAAACCCTACAGCTTCGGGTCTGTAAGACCAGCCCCTTCTCATGTCCCAGCAGATCTTAGATGGGGTGGGCCAACACATAGCCCTGGGTCTGGACGCGGTGGTTGCTGGACTGCTCAGCCTGCCAGCTCTCCCTTGTTCTCACAACCAGGATGAGCCCTCCTGCATTGCCTCAGCTAGTTCACCCCTTGCAGTAGAGGACGAGCAAGGGGTGGGACCTGTTCTCCAGCTTCATGCTCTGAGGCTCAGCTCTCCCTCAACTACACCATCAGATCCAGCTCTACTTAGGTGTTGCCCAGGTGAGGTACAAGGGCCACTCTCCAGAGAGGGACAGCTCTTAGGAGCTCAGGACCAGCTCTCCCACAGCCACAGGCAGTGAGGGACTGCGGATGGTGGAGGTAGGGTGGGGTGGTGGGGAGGCACCTCCCCCTTGCCACGCCCCCCACCGTAAGCAGATGAGGGGCGGGGCCAGATCTCCATGCTCTTGTTCTCCGCATAGGCTCCCCCTTGCGGCTGTCAACAGGGTCTGCTCTACTGTGCTGCCCAGGCAAGGGCAGCAGATCTCCAGCTTTTAAGCCATGGGGTGGTGGGAAGTCTTTGGTTTCAAGCCACTGTCCAAGAGCGGCTAGTGCTCCTTATTGTCACACTGCCGCCTCCATTGTCAGACTGCTGCTGTCCTTACTGCCACCGTGCCCTGCTGCATCTTCGTATCCGGTGTGGCCCACCCCATCAAGAGAGACAGACCCAGGAAAGCTGCAAGCCTGGAGCACTCTGAGCAGAGCCCAGACAGCTGATGGGTCAATGTCTTCCAGGGAGTTCGACTCCCTCTCTCTACCTATGGTTTACCTCTCCTTCGTCTCCTCCTCCTCTTTCTCCTCTTTTTAATCATCTTCCTTCCTACTCTTTTTGCCTTCCTCCCCTCCTCCCTCCCTCCCTTCCTTTCTTTCCCGTTCTTTCTCTTCCTTCCTTCCGTCTTTCCTTCTTTCCTTGCTTGCTTTTCCAAACAGGGTCTCTCTGTGTAGCCCTGGCTGTCCTGGAATTCACTCTGCAGACCACTCTGGCCTCGAACTCACAGAGATCCTCCCAAGTGCTGAGATCAAAGGCATGGGCCACCACCTGCCAGCTCGGTTTGCTGCTTGTATATCTTGAATCTTGTGCAGTGACGTTTGTATACTTCCTGAGTTTCATATGAGCCTCCCTGCTCCTTCCTAAAGGGACCTTTCAACTTAGGACTTTCTGAGTTTTAAGGAGCCCTCTCCAGGATGATGTTTTATTCCCAGGAAACTGCTCTATCAGGGTAGGTAACATGGGAATGTCTCCCAGTCAGTGCACTAGGTGAACTTGAGGAGTCTGCTTACATTTCCAGGAGTGGATGGTTTAGACCAGTTACAGCTTGGTGTGGTACTAATCAGTCTTTAAGGGACCAATCGTGATCTTCCCATCAGTCAGAGAAATCCCTCCACTGGGTGAATGTGCCCCCTGTGGCCAAGTTAGAAATGGTTCTTCCAGCTTGTGATTGCACAAGTTTGACACAAACTGAGGCTCTGCCTCTCAGTAGCTGTCTTTTGCATAGCTGTCCGAAGGCATTTATGCAGTGATGGCTGGTGCTAGCTTAAGGGTGGTCTGGGTAGACAAACAGTCCCTTTGCTCAATACAGCTTGGGCAATAAGGGAGAGGTCAGCTGCTAATGACTCAAATAGCCCCATCCCCAACAACCTCGCTTTCTTACAAGAAAATGAATATGAGTGATCACAAAATAAACTCTTAGGACATATCACTAATGATAATAGCAATTTTAATAATGTTCCAAAGTCCTTTATACTCACCCAGTGCCCAGGGACACATCTCATTGCGATTAAGAAACTTTGAGGGGCTGGAGAGATGGTTCAGTGATTAAGAGAACTTACTGCTCTTTCAGAAGACTTAGGTTCAATTCCCCAGTCCCAAGGAGAGCCAACGCCCTCTTAATACAGGTATTGCACACACGGTACACAGACATTCATGCAGACAACACACACACACACACACACACACACACACACACACACACACACACACGAGATGCTTGTAGCTGCTATTCTATGACCATGAAGTAAGAAATATAAAAGAGAGGCTGAAGAGTTGGTTCAGTGGTTAAGAACACAGGCTGCTCTTCCAGAGAACCTAGGTTTGACTCCCAGCACCCACATGGTGGCTCACAACTGTCTGCAGCTCCAGTTTCTCTGGTCTCCATAGGTGCCACATGCATATGATGAACAGATAAACATACAGGCAGCACACACACACACACAATTTAAAAAAAGAAATGTAAGCCAGGAGTGGTAGTATGTGCCTTTAATCCCAGCAGAGGAAGAGGATCTCTGAGTTTGAGGCCAGCCTATTCTACTGAGTGAGCTCCAGGACAGCCAGGACTCCCCAAAGAAACCCTGTCTTGGAAAAAAAGAAGAGGAGCAGGAAGGCTGGCTCATAGACATTGGCCTGATACCTTACTAGTGTTGCAACAAGTTCTGCTGAGGAGGCCCACAGGAGTGGCTCTGTCCCATCTTGACTTAAGGTCAGAGAGTTTGAGCCTATTACTGCTCCTTCAAGGTGGATGTTTGGCCTAAGGTGTGGCTGCTGTATGTCTTGGCCTAAGGTGTATCTAATGGATGTCTTATCTAAACAACGGGATATTTGACTTAGGGTGTAGTTACTTGATGTTTTGGGTATTAAGGAGTAATTACATTCCTTTGTTCCTTGTATCATGGTAAGGGAGTCTTTTGCCTTCCCCCTTTTGATTGGGGTATATAAGAACTTGGAGCAATAAATTTGGGGCTGATCACAGTATTCACTGGATGTCCTCTGGACTCTATCTTCTGTCTCTTGTCTATTTCTTCAATCCACACTTCCCCTCTCAGGCACATTTAAACAGGTCAGCATGTCCCAGCATTCCGCTCAGGCTAACAGACCAGCATTTAAGGCGGGGCACAAAGGATTATCTGCAGCTCATCACCAGTTCTGTGTTATATTTAATCCAGAGCATTGAGGAAGATCGGAGGAAAGAGCTTATGGCTTTAACACCCTCTGAATTACAGATAAGGGGTAGGGGACAAGGAATAAATAGAATGAAGGAAACACCCCTAACAAGCTGGCGTGTGTGTGTGTGTGTGTGTGTGTGTGTGTTGGCATGTGCATGGGTGCACACATGTGGGCCAGAGCTTGGGCATGCGTATTTGCATAGGCACCAGTTGGTTCTTACACGTCAGAATCCTGGAAAGAAATCCAGTTAAAGAAAGTGCACATAACCTAGTTTCACGATTTGTCACTCTAGAGCTTCTTCACTGGCCATCAGCAGCTCAGACCTCTCCCCTCAACCTGCGTGCTGTTTCTTTTGAGATGCCCCAGCTGGCCTGAGGGTGCATAGCAAAAACATCAGGTTCAGCTACTTGCCTAAAAGCTAAATAATTGGCGCACAAAGCAAAAGCAAGTTCCAAGCCAGTCATGGCCACAGAGTGGAACCCTATCTTTAAAGAAACAACACCAAACAAACAACAAAACAAACGGGCAGTGATGGTGAGCAGGTAGGGACTTGAGTCTGCACAGAGGCTCGGACAGAAAGGGGACAGAAGGCATAAATGCCTCATTAGCCTCAGTCACATTGTGGACTGGTTGATTATTATCTCAGAATTGCTCAGGTGGGCCTTGTTGAAGAAAGCCGTGGCTGTCTGGGGGTGGGTAGCTTCCACTCCAGGACACGCCGGTCACAAGATGTTCCCAGGCAGATCTGTTGTCCCTGGAATCTAAGGTGAACGAACAGAAGTGCCCAGGGCAAGGAAGAAAGGTGCAAAATGGAGTGGGGGATGCCAAGTTCTTAACCTGTGGTTGGATCCCCATAGCCCACCTGCAGGCCCAAGTGAGAAGTGAGCAGCCCGTGAGTCCTTGCTACTGAGCCCAGCTGGGCAGAAGCACAGAGGTTGGCCTGCACTGAGCTGTCACCTGTGGAATCTTTCTCTCTCCCCAGGGAGATAGTGTCAGACAGAATCAGGACAATCAGCTGGTGTCTGCCGGGCTTCAGAATTGCTTGGCACACGGGGAGGAAACTCATTTATCAGCCGTCAGAAGAGGCATGGTTTGTGACAGTAAAAACACCTTGGGTTTTCCCATCTCTAATAGACGCTGACAGGACTCAGGATAGAGGGAGGAGAGGGCTAAGTCTCTCAGAAGCCTGAGTATGCCAAGACTAGCTTCCAGAGGGGGACGAGCCTGTCTGTGGGAGGCACCCAAGAGACACAGATTCAATAACTGATTTACAATCCTGTGTGCTTGTAATAAGGTGACCATAAAAAAAAAAAAAAAAAAAAACAAGCCAAAACAAAACAAGACACAGACCCTGCTCTCAAGGAACACAGTGGTGCTGGGATGGAGAAGAGCCGGTTATAGTCATGACAGACACGGCTTGTGGGAACTTCTTGAAGAAAATGAAACCATGGCTAGGGTGGAGGGATGAGAAAGGGGTGAAAGCGGGTGGGACCCGCTAAAAGAAACGTCAGCCCAGCAGAGTACACACCACAGCCGCTGGTGACTGAGGGATTGTACCGGAAGGAGTGGTGAGGCGTGGCCGCTAAGGAAGGAGGAAGGTAAGAATCAGATCATGGAGTCTTGAAGGTCATCATGGTCTGCACCAGGGTAAACTGGAACATGCCGAAGCATAGGCAAAGAACTTTCTAGAATCAGCAGTACCACGTGCAGCAGCACACTGCTGTATTCTGAGGACCCAGAAGCTGTGAACCCTAAGCCACCCATGTCTCTCTGGTTGTCTTTATGTCAATTTCCATCCACCCCTGAGGCACCTAGACAGGGGGAATTCTCACAAGAGGGAACCCCAGGAGCTGTAGCTGAAAGCCTGGGGGATGCGGGTCAGTTCTCAGAATGTGGGGCTCTGGCAATGCCAGGATCCAGGAGAGGCAGCATCTCCACCATGGGCAGAGAGGGCCTCAAGGGATCCTGCCGGGTGGTGGTGACAACTGCTGGTGAGCGAGCAGGAAGAAGCCCCCCCCCCCTCCAGGGGACCCTGGGACCAGCAGCAAGCAGCTACAAGTTGCTGCAATGAAACTGGATGACCAGGGAGGTGGGGAGGAGGCACCTATAACCCTTCAGTCCAGGGAACTCTAAGAATGTCATCTCGCCCACCCCCCCCCCACTCCTGGACCTTGTGCCTTGGATGTTTACTAAGCGCCCATGTCTTTTACAACCCTCTTTTGCAGGCTCTGTTCTCCCTTGTGATTGAGAGATACTCAGGCACAGCACTGACTGATACCCTAGAATCCATGTTTTTCATCCTGGCTGGCCCCGGGGTGAAGCAGGGGAAAACCACCTTCTCTGCTGCTCTCCGGTCTAGAAACTCCCCACACTGTAACGGTACTAGCTACACCCATGGATGTTGTTCATCTCTTTGATATTTTGAAAAGTCAAGTGTAGGGGATGGGAAGAACCACACACTAGATGCTAAATAAGCCCAGGACAGAAAAAAAAAAAAAAAAAAGTCTAACCCAGCCAAAAGGGTGGCCTCCCAGATGTGCAGCCAAAAGGGTGGCCTCCCAGATGTGCAGCCAAAAGGGTGGCCTCCCAGATGTGCAGCAGCCTTGGCCTCGCTCCCGCTATCTCAGGGTCTCCTGGGGGACTACTTTCAGAATGATTCTGCACTGCCATGCCCACAGGGCACACTGTCTCAGACTCCCGGGGGAACCCTAGAGGAAAGAGGCATCCGCCCCATCTCAAACAACACAGAACACCAAGCCACCTGCCGCTTCCAACCTAGGCGGTGCGTGTTTTTAACTATGTCCCCTTCCGTGCTGCACACCTGGAGTTCGGGTGGGTACCAGACAGGACCAACCCCATTTTACCTTCAGCTGTGACCCTGAAGAAAGCCTTGGCACTGAGAATTCTGGGTTCTCAGCAATAGGAGGAAGTTTCTTGTTCAGGGCCGCCTCCTAGGCATGGGTGAGAGGGTGGTTTCTCCAGTCCCGACTGCCCCTCTGTCTCCTTGCAGACCTTGGAGCTCCCGGGTGCAGAACTGTGTCTCACCAGTTTCTCCTGTCAGGCTGAACTCCCACTCACTCCAGAGAGCCCTTTTGAGCACTTTCCAACCCAAACAGACTTTAGAAACCAAGACTACGACCCGGATCTTGCCTTCAAACAAAGAAAGGGCTTGCGAGACATTCTGGTGGCCTCCACCCTGCATCCTCAGCTTGGAACAGGCCCTCATCCCCAGGGCTTTGGTTGTGCTCATGTCTGTAAAGGTCGCCGCTATTGCCAATCTCAGGGCCACCCAGTCAGAGGGATTGCCTTGACGGTGAGCGGGTGTGGGGACTACTGGCCAAAGCAGCCGAATCCAGCCCATTGCAAGGCACACAGGAGCCCGGGCCTGTGGGCTCCGTGTAGGGCGATGAGGCCTGGGCTATATGTCTGTGCTGTTTACATCTTTATCCAGCCAATGTGCAGGCTGGCAGATGGAAGAAATTCTTAAAGGCTCTATTTTTGTTTGTTTGGTTTTCTCCTTCTCTCTTTTCTTTTTTGACATTCACAGAGATGCTATGCTACCTTTTAAAATAATTGGTTAAGAACCAAGTTATTTTCATTACCGGTCATAAATAGAGAAGTGTCAGACCACATTGTCCAGATTCTATAGAGGCTGCTGGTGAGCCTCAACACCCAGTAAGGTTATTTGTGTTTGCTTTATTTTAAATCTTCCTCTTCTTCCTTCCCTACCACCCCCACAGTCCCCTAAGGGGAATTCTTGTTGAGCTGCTAGGATATGGTTCAGTGTTGCTTAGCATGCATAAGGCCCTTGCTTCCATCCCTGCGACTATAAGAAAAGAAAATACAACTAAAAAAGGAAAGTCTTGTTGATTCGAGGAACAGAAGTAAAATTAAACCTTATTCTTCTGAAGCCAGAAATTACCCCAAGACTAAGATAAGAGAGTACCACGATGGGGAGCTGGCTTGGGGGTTAGGGAGTTAGCTTGGGGTGGGTAGGGAGATGGCCTGGGGTGGGAGTGTAAAGTACTTCCTGTGCAAGCATTGAGGATCTGCATTCCAACTCCCAGCACCCACCTAAGAAGCTGGGTATGGTGGGTACAGCTGTAACTCCAGGACCAAGGGCCTGAGGAGATTGGAGGATTCCAGAGGGCTCAATGGTCAGCCAGTCTGGGCTAAACAGATCCAGGTTCGGTGAGAGACCCTACTCAAAAACAATATTGAGAAGTGACACAGAAATATATCCAAGGCATCTTCATGCACCTACACACACACACACACACACACACACACACACACACACACACGAGTCCCTGACTGATTTGGAGGAAAGGCCCCTACAGATACTCAGAGGGAAACCACCAGTTTGTGTGAGTAAACATTGTCTCACAAGAGAAGCACCTGCGAAGGTCATCTGGGGCGACCTGCTGCTGGGCTCACAACAACTTCCTTCTTGGCCTTTTGGGCAAAGAGGCGTGCATAAGCAGGATGTGAAGAGGCTGGCGCAGGGCTGCTCTTCTGTGGAGAAAGGACAAAAAGACAGCTTCCAAAATTGTTCCTGCACACGAGGTCACCTAAATGCAGAGCAAGCTAACTCATCAATGTCTAGAGAGCCACGGGCAAGAATTTTAGGCATAGGCACGGATGAGGGCTTTGCTCTCCATTGCCTGGCAACAAGGGTTAGCGTGACAGTTTCCGTTCCTAGAGAGCAGTTCTTAAAATTGTCTTTGGAGTTACAGGTTACCTAGCGCTGTGGGGAGAGGACAGAAGGAATGAGGGTTAGAAATGGCTTATCATATCCGTTACTGTTCTGACTAGATGATAGCGCCTTTCCCTTTCCCAAGAAGGATGTTGAGCAGCCCCTTAAAGGGGCTCAGAGGGAGAAGGGCACTCAGCATGTTTGCGAGTGAGGATGATGGTATTGTTGCTGGTAGGAGCACTCTGTTCCTCCTCACCCTACTGAAGAGGGAAGGAAGCCATTCTTGCGGTGTGGAGGAAGGCAGGGTGCTCTGGGCGGGGAAATCTAAGGACCCAGATTCCAATCCTCCATAGCCACTCCCTGTGAGAATGAAGGGTTTCTCTGGGTTGACACCAGCTCACGATAAACTCAGGGGCTGTTAGGAAGAGTGAAATGTGCCAGTCACGGAGATGTTGGGCTGGCATGGATTAGGGAATTGTGGTTTGCCAGGAGCAGAGTTTCAGTTTCAGAGGATGAACACTGAGGGATGGAGGTGTGGTGTGCTCAGCTTCCAGAAATAAACTCTTAAATGGAAAAACAGAAAATTGCATATTATGTACATTTTAAGAAAAGAAACTAAACAACTGCTCATAGTGTTTTCATGTAGTATTGAGGGCTTCAGTACAGACCCAAACACCAACAGGAGCTGGGCAAGTTGTGTGAATAAATGATCGAATCCAATGTGCACCACGTGACTGACTCTAGAGGAGGTGGCAAGGCCAGCTTCAACAGTGTAGGAACACACAGGGTTTTCAAGAGAAAAAGAAATTTCTGGCCAGGCACATGCCTTTGATCCCAGGCAGAGGCAGGCAGATCTCTGTGAGTTTAAGGTCAGCCTGGTCTAAAGAGCGAGTTCTAAGATAGCCAAGGCTACACAGAGAAACCCTGTCTTGAAAAACAAAAAGGAAGTTTCTGAGTATTTACATAAGATGCAAGTTCTCAAATTTGATATTTTTGAATCGATACAATTAAAAATCCAAAAAGAAACTCTGAGCCTGGTGGTGCCAGCCTGTAATCATAGCTCCCATAATCTTGTGAGGTTTGAGACAGAAGAATTTAAGTTTAGGGCCATCCTGGGCAATTGAGTGAAATCCTGTCTCAAAATAAAAGATAATAAGAAGGGGCTGGAGAGATGGCTCAGAAGTTTAGAGCACTGGCTGCTCTTCCAGAGGACCTGGGTTTGTTTTCCAGCATCCCTGTGATGACTCACAGCCACTACGGTCTCCAGGGATCTGATGCTCTCTTCTGAACTCTGTGGGCACCAGGCAGGCATGTGGTACACATACATATACCCAGGCAAGGCACTCATGCACATAAAATAAAAAAAAAATTTTTTTTTAAGAAGAAGGTTGGGTTATTTATGACCCAGTCAGAAGAACACTTGTCTAGTATCCACAAAGCTCTACCTTTGACCCCCAGCATGGCCTAAAATGGGGTCAAGAAAGATAGCTCAGTGGGTAAAGGTGCTTGCTGCTAATCCTGAGCACCCGAGTTCAATTTCCAACACCCACGCTGTGGAAGGAGGGGACCAACTCCCACAAACAAGTTCTCTCTTGACTTCTATTTGTGATCGTGACACGCATGCCCCTATCACACAGCAGCAAACCTGTATTAATTCTTCAAACAAAAACATGTGATCTCTGTGCCTGGGTGGTAGAGGCAGGAGGGCCAGAGGTTTGAGGTCACTCTCAGCTACATAGTAAATATGGGGGCAGCCTGGGTTACAAGAGAGGATGGGGTGGGGGGAGACAGACAGACAGAGAGAAGAAAGGAAGGAAGGAAGGGAGGGAGGGAGGGAGGGAGGAAGGAAGGAAAAAAAGACAAGCAGGGCTGGAGAGATGTCTCCAAGGTTAAGAGCATTGGCTGTTCTTCCAGAATTCAATTCCCAGCAACCACATGGTGGCTCTCAACCACCTGCAATGAGATCTGGTGCCCTCTGCTGGCCAGCAGGCTTACATGCAGGCAGAGCACTGTATACATAATAAATGAACTTTTTTTTTTTTTTAAAGGGAAGGTTGGATACAGTTCATTGGCAGAGTACTTATCCCACACGCATCATTCACGCAGCCATGGGTTTTGGATTTCATCCTCAGCACCTAACTAACTAAACGAAAAAACAAATAAAACAAATGCACCTGCAGTTTAGATTCTATTTATAGACCCTAAGTTTTCCATCTCTGTATAGGTAGCAATCAGATTTCTTCCTTCTCTGCCAGCCCCTCATTACATACTCCTCCCATGCATCCAGTAGCCAAGACAAACTGTACCTGGATAAATCCCTCACCTCTATTTTCTACACTGTCCAACCAGAACGTGCCAGACCAGTCAGGGTTGACTTACTTGGCACTGTGGCCTCGGCACGGTTTGTTCTAGTAGAACTCATCAGAGACCTGAGGTGCTTGTGTGCATTTTTTTTAGTTCCAAACTCATTTTCACAAGAGTTCTACTAATAGCATTCTTTTCTAGGGTTTCTTCATGGAGACCCAAGGAAATCCTTTGCTGTCACTCATCACATTCAATGCCTCTGATTGTTTGCATTTCTCACTGTATCCCATGTCTGTCCTCACTATTAAATTCAGAAGTCAGACATGATCTCTTTCTTGATTTTGACAAGAGTGATAAATACATCTCACTGGGCGAGCTCACGGTGTGTGTGTGTGTGTGTGTGTGTGTGTGTGTGTGTGTGTGTTGGGGGGGTTCCTTTTATTGAGTGGTGGCAGCCCTGCAGATTCCAGAGGTTGCCTCTATTGTATTTCCCTCATAAACCTGATACTGCAGTTTGGTGACAGGACATGGGTAGCATTCTGCATGTGCTAGCAACTTTCTGGAAAAGGACATTACTTGAGAAAGCAGGCCATTTGGAACAGCGTTGGGAACATGTCTTTAGTCATCTATCAGTCTGCTGTAGGTTTTCCCAAACCAGAGAACAGAAAGAAGATTTTTCCCAGGCTAGGCTTCCGTTTACTCTTCAGTGACAGCACATAAAAGCCACCAGAAGGTTCCTTTTAAATGTGCTCCCGTGGGGCCCAGCTACTCAGATGGACAGATCTGCCTCTTGGGTAATCTTTTGTCTTAGGGTTTCTATTGCTGCGAAGAGACCCCATGGCCATGGCAACTCTTTTTCTGAGACAGCATTTCTCTGGGTTAAAGCTCCAGCTGACCTGGAACTCACTCACTCTGTAGGCCAGGCTGGCTTCAGACTCACAGAGATCCACCTGCCTCTGCCTCCCGAGTGCTGGGATTAAAGGAGTGTGCCACCACCGCCCAGCCTGCCATGGCAACTCTTATAAAGGAAAACATTTAATTGGGTCTGGCACACGGTTCAGAGCTTTAGTCCATTATCTGCGTGTCAGGGAGTACGGTGGCATGCAGGCAGACATGATTCCGGAGAAGGGGCTCAGAGCTCCACATCTTGACCCACAGGCAGCAGGCCACACTATCTCTAACAGTGCCCCCTATGGGCCTATGGGGGCATCTTCGTTCAAACCATCACACTCCTGCAGTGATGGGGAGGTGTGGCCTGCTTTCATCCAGTCCTAACTTACATCTCTGTGGGCCTTTTACCTGGTGACACCTCATACAGCTGGCAATTTCTTTTTTGACAGGTACAGTTGGTTGCTTCAGAAGCTGTAGCAATTTTCCTCAATTGTACTCCATCCTGTGGCAACTGACGGAGGACTTGCTGTACCACGCGTGGCTAGGAGGTTGGAGGGATGACGACCAGCGATGGCTTCTTCTGGGGCCTCAGAAAACGGTGAGGGGAGCAGAGACACAAACATTTGTGTTGGTTATTCTGACCAAATAACCTGAAGAGCTATCCGAGAGACAACAGCAGGGCTGGCTTTGATTCAGGCGTGGTTGAGGAGACACGGTCCAACATGGTGGCAGGAACCTGAAACAGGGCTCCTCTCCTCCTCACATCTCAGGGGTTCAGGAAGTGGGGGCGGGACAAAGGATAGGAAGTGAGGTTGAACTATAAACCTGCTCCCTGATGTACTTCCTTCAGAGAGGCCTTGCTTCTAAGGCGTCAGAACTTCCCAAATCAGTCACCAGCCGGGGAGAAGCACAGGCCCCAAGCCATAACAAAAGTTGATTATAACTTGTCCAGAGTGTTTGAATGTATGCTGTTGGATGATTTGCCTGAATCCCCAGCCAGGGCCAATACTCCTGCCTTTGCTGTGGGGACAGGCAGGAAAAGGCTCAGGAACATTCCTCTCCTGAGAGAGGACCTGAGCTGTTGGGAGCTGCTTTCTACTCCTGGTCAGTTGCATCTATCCCTCTCCAGCTCGCAGCTTGATACTGGAAAAAACAAAACCAACAAGTAAACAAAACATCAGGCTAGGCTGGCAGCAGGGAAGACATGTCTGTGTTATTATTGAGGCTCCTGAGAAGCCAGTATGCCCACACTGCCGTCAGGCCTGGAGCATCACAGAGTGCCCAGCTCAGAGCATCACATAGACTGCCTAGCCCAGAGCATCACATAGAGTGCCTAGCCCAGAGCATCACATAGACTGCCCAGCCCAGAGCATCACATAGAGTACCCAGCCCAGAGCATCACATAGAGTGCCCAGCCCAGAGCATCACATAAAGTGCCCAGCCCAGAGCATCACATAGAGTGCCCAGCCCAGAGCATCACATAGAGTGCCCAGCCCAGAGCATCACATAGAGTGCCCAGCCCAGAGCATCACATAAAGTGATCAGTAATTGCAGTAGCTGCTACTATAGCAAGAGTTTTAGGAGTAGAAAGTGGAGAAAGGAGGTCTAATGCATATGTGGGAAGAGGGACAAATAAAGGAATCTGGGGACTCAATGAGGTAATACTAGGTGCTTTAGGCTTAAGTGGAGGGAAATTGGGACAAGAGGTAAGGGCAGGATAAGTGATCAGTCTTGGTCAAGGTGTGGTCCCACACATCCGCTGTCACAGACACCAGGGTTCCATCCTGCTTTGAGTTATCTATGGGCCCAATGTGTGATGGGAGATGTCATTCTGTATATGTTTCTCATACTGGTTAATAATAAAACACTGTTGGCCAATAGGAAAGGAAGATAGGAGGGACTAGGAGACAAGGAGGAAATAGGAAGTAGGAAGGAGGAGTCAAGATGGAGAGTCTGAAGAAAACAGTATGCCGCCGGCTCCCCGGTAAGAGAAATACATAGATCAGCAGAAATGGGTTAATAATTAAGGCAGAGCTAGCCGATAAGAAACAAGTAACCGGGCCAACAGCATTGTATCAAATACAGAGTCTCTGTGTATTATTTGGGGCTGGCGGCGTGGCGGCGGGACCAGACCAGCGGCGGCGGGCGGAAAAACCATACACGTTACAAATGTGTTTAGCAAAGCAGCTCCCGATGGCCTGTTTCACCACTAATATTCTATCATATTAGAATAAAGATGCCTGTCAGGGACTACAGCAGTGGTTCTCAACCTCCCTAAAGCGGTGACCCTTTGATACGCTCCCTCATTTGCATGACCTTCAACCATAAAATTATTTTCATTGTCACTTTATAACTGTAATTTTGCTACTATTTTGAAACATAATGTAAATATCTGTGTGACCCTTGTGAAAGGGCCGTTTGTGGGTCATGATCCACAGGTTGAGAATCACTGGACTACAGGGACCTAAGACAGCTATCCCTACAGTGGACTGCCAGACCACTGTGCCTTCTGAGTCGGTGGCTATGGTGGTCTGAAGGAAAATGACCCCCATCGACTTGTAAGGAGTGGCACTATTAGGAGGTGTGGCCTTGTCGGAGGAAGTGTGTCACTGGGGGCGGGCTTTGAGGTTCCAGATGCTCAAGCTATGCCCAGTGTCTCATACTCTCTTCCTGCTGCCCTCAGATCTGGATGTAGAACCCTCAGCTACCTCTCCAGCGCCATGTCTGCCTGCATGTGCCATGTTTCCCACCATGATGACCGTGGACGGAACCTCTGAACTGTAAGCCAGCCGCAATTAAATGTTTTCCTTTATAAGACTTGCCGTGGTGTCTCCTCACAGCAATGGACTAAGACTGTGGTCTTGCTTGCTTCATCCCCTGCTTTTAGGAAGTCAGCAGCTGTCCTGAGCAGTGCTTTCCACCACCGTTTGAATTTTCTGACTCTAATCTGCATTATTATGGCCATGGGTTTTATCACTCACTCCTTTGATCTCACCTGACTTAGCACTGGTAGGTTGTAGGTGTGCAGCTGTCAGCTGGGTTGCAAGTTAAGAGACAGTGTCTTCAGCATTTGCCTCGAATGTCTAGCCCCTGTAATCCTAGCAGGCAGAAGGTTCACTGTGGGTGCATGGCCAGTGTGGGCTATAAAGTGAGAATCTGTCTCAAAAAGCAAAATTCCTATATACATATACTGCTAGGCATGGTGGTATATTCTCGTAATCCTAGCATTTAGGAAATCGAGGTAGGAAGATTGAGTGTTTGTGTCCAGTCTATGCTATATGGCAAATTCCAATGCAACCTTGGGTATATAGTCAGATCCTGTCTCAAAAACAAAACAAAACCACAGTAACACTGTCATGGTCAAGGGGAAGTTTTTAATTTTATTAATATGGAGGGGCCAAAACAGAATATTAAAATTCTGCTCTCTTAGATCTGTGGAGATGGCTCAGTGGATGAGAATGGCTGCTCTTCCAGAGGACCTGGGTTAGATTCCCAGCACCCACATTGTGACTCTTAAAGCCTCCCTTTTGCTTTTGGCCTTTGATGGGCACCAGCTACACATCTGGTGCACGGACATACACGTGGGCAAAACACAGATACGTATAAATAAAATAATATTTTTACAGTTCTGCTTTCTCTCTACATAGTCTAATGGGCAAGATAATTTAATAATGTGAAGTTTAAGGGTCATAAGAAACGGGAAATCCTAAGGAAAAGCCACATGGATGGTTGTCTTTGTAGTTCCTATGTGTCACTGTCCTGAGATATTTTTCTCTCTTGCTCTGTGAGCTTAGCTGTCCTTTGTTCTTGAAGGCCAGAGAGGAGCCAGATGCAGTGCTTAATCAGCCTCCCAGTGTTCAGGCCATCAGGCAGGGATGAGAGCTTTAATCCCTGAGTTTAGATTCTAGAACCTGATACACTGACATTTTGTTGACAAGCAAACTAGTCAAACAACTGTATGTCCGTGGGGCGGCTGTCCACCACATCCGTCTAGCGTGCAAAAGGCTCTGCTACCTCAGGTCTCATATAGTTAGTAGTCTTCCCTTTTATGACTTCAGAGTAGAGATGATGGGCAAATCAGCTCCGGAAGAAGTAGCTTCTCTGAGTCCTTCTTGGCACTGCTTTGAACAGAATGTCTTGTCACACTGTCCTTGTCCCAGTGGGTCATCTGGAGCCCTTTGATCTACTCTCTGATGCCCAGACCACACCCCAGATTGATTGCATCAGCATATCTGGGGGAAGGACACAGGCATCAGCATGGCACCAAGGTCAGCCTTGAGTTCCGCTTTCACAAGGATTAGCAGCTTTCAAGTGAGCGGGCTCAGAGAACCTCAAGGTCCTTCTTTATTGGCGAACCAGGCCACAAATAACAGTGGCCCTGAGATGAGGAAGGCTTCTACCTGATTCCTGCTCCAGTGCTGTTGCGGCCGCTTTTTAACTCTGTGATTTTTGAGGAAGTTGCGGTGAGCTTCCATTTTCTCAGCTATGCAATGGGGATTAAAATATCTCCTTGCCCTGGGCTTTGTGCATAGATGATATGTCTGCAGTAGTTATTCAAATGCTGATATTATTAATAATAATAAGTAATTATTTAATTAAAAAGGTACTATATATGTGTATATAAATATATATACATATATAATATATATACATATATAGTGTTTACCTGAGGCATGTCTGTGTACTACATTCATATAGTGCCTGCAGAGGTCAGAAGAAAGCATGAGGGTTCCCCCGGGACTGGTGTTAGAGATGGTTGTGAGCCACCATATGGGTTCAGGGAATCGAACCCAGGTCCCTCTGGAAAAGCAGCCATGCTCTTAACCACTCTCCACCTCTCCAGTCATGATTTGCTTTTTGTTTGCTTTGTTTTATTTTTGAGGCAGGGTCTCACTATGTAGACCTGAACTCAACTCACTATGTAGACCAAACTGGCCTTGAACTCAAAGATACACCTGCCTCTCCCTCCCAAGTGCCGGGACTAAAGGCCCCTGCAATCATTCTCAACATGGAGGCACCCCCACCCCACCCTCTGAGATTCAGACTCCTTTGCTTGCTCATCTTCTCTGTTCTTGTCTTTCCCCATTTAAACTGGTAAAAGGACACCGAGGGCAGGACATGGACATGCCTGTCATCCAGCACATGAATAATAGCTGAGGCCAGCCTGAGCTACTCAGTAGGACCCCCATCTCAAAAAGTAAAAGATGGGGATCGGCGGAAGAAAGGGAACCCGAAAGCTGTCCCTTGTGATTTCCTCTGCTGCTGTTAGCTTTCTACACTAACGTCCAATCCACCCAGGTAGCAAGCCCGTGTTCACAGGTTCACGAGGAGCTGTGTTTGCTCAGCCTGACCTGCATGCATAAATATAAGCATTGAGCATCCTTGGTCACAGTTAAATAGAAGAATAAGCCAGGCGTAAGCTGTGGAAATCCTGACATCTACGGAGCCTGAAGAGAGTCACACTCCTACCTGCACCAGCTTCATGGACATGTACCAGAAAGATAGATACACTCTTTGTACATATACCTGTACTGAGCATGCCCCCAAACTCCAAACGTGTTAAACCCTGGCTGTCTCCTGGCTGGGGTTTGTAACTGAAGTGTGTTTGTACATCTGACAGGTGTATTCCTGGGAACGCTATGCATTCGCACATTTGCAACTTTAGAAGTTCGGTACCGCGTGTGACGTAAGGGTACTCAATGGCAGTCAGGATGATCTGTGATTGTATGCCAAAGCTGGAACTCATCCAACCTTGGGAGGATAAGCGACCTCAATAGAGAGCTTGCAATATGCCTGGAGTTGTATTGAGTTTTTTTTTTTTTTACAGGAATTATTTCATTTATACCTCTCAGCAATTTTGGGTGTTATAATAAAGCTGTTTGGGTTTTTGGGGGGTTGTTTTTTGGGGGGAACAGGGTTTCTCTATGTAACAGTCCTAGCATTCACTTTGTAGAACAGGCTGGCCTGGAACTCACAGAGATCCACCTGTCTTTGCCTCCAGAGTCCTGGGATTAAAGGCATGTGCCACCATTGCCCAGCATAAAGCTGATTTCCTTTTCTTTGCAAGGAAATTGGAATGAGAAGGCTAGTTTGTGACCAAGGGAGGGTATGAGCCTCTGTCTAGCTAATGCTAAATCCTTTGTTTATAGCTTTTTAAAGAGTGCCTCTCTAGTTATTATTTAGGTGGACACATTCAACAACATAGTTAATTTCTCTTCCGTTGGTTGTGCTTGAGGTCATAACGAAGAAACCATCACTTAACCCAAAGTCAGGGAGATGTGAACCTGTTCCCCTCTAAGGGTTTTATACTTTTAGCACTTGCCTTGAAATCTGTGAAGCTTTCTCTTGAAACTATGATGCTTTGTTGTTTTGTCTGTGACTAGATAAATATACAGATGTATCCACAGCCTGTGGGATGAGGGAGGAACATTGTCTTAGGGTTTCTATTGCTGTGGTGAAACACCATGACCAAAAGGGAGGGAAGAGTTTATTCTGTTTATACTTCTACAGCACTGTTCATCATTGAAAGGAGTCAGAACAGGAACTCAAACAGGGCAGGAACCTGGAGGCAGGAGCTGATGCGGAGGTCACGGAGGAGTGCTGCTTACTGACTTGCTCCTTCTGTCTTGCTCAGCCTGCTTTTGTATAGAAGCAGGGACCATCAGCCCAGGGAGGGCCCCACCCATAATGGGCTGGGCCCTCCCACACCTTGACTAGTTAAGAAAACGCCTTATAGCTGGATCTTAAGAGGGCATTTTTTTTTTTTTTCTCAACTGAGGTCCTTTCTTTCAGATGACTCTAGTTTGTGTGTCAAATTGACATAAGATTAGCTATCACAAACCAGATTTGGGATCTACCTAGATTTTAGTGATCTGTGTTTCTCCTGCTCCAACTCTCTTTGTAGTTAAGAATTGGATCATGGGACTTGGAAGATGGCTCAGTGGTTAAGAGCACAGGCTGATCATCTGGAAAACCTGGGTTCAATTCCCAGCACACGCACAGCATCCCACAGGCAGCAGGCCGTAACTCCAGTTCCAGCGGATCTGACACCTTCTTCTAGTCCTCCAGGACACTGCACACGTGTAGTACACAGACATTCAAGTAGGCAAAACACTAATACACGCGGAATAAAAATAAAGTGGAGGGCCTGGCTTCTGAATTTGGGTGGCCTCCATCATCATCGAAGTCTATGGTCATATGGATTCCCCAAATACTCTCTGACCCTCCCATCTGCCTGCTCGAGAACCTTCAAAGACTTCAAGACTGCCCACGAAACCTGTTTTTTGTTTTTCTGTTACTATTACTGGCAGAACACAGGTTCAGGGAACTGAGCTGGGTCCTTTGTAATAATGGGAAACACTTACCCACTGAACTATCTATTCTGTTTTAGACCTGGGTCTGCCTCAACCTGGCATTCGGGCAAGGGCTCTCTGGCTCTCCCAGGCACTTTCAGCCGACTTTTCAGTAGGCATTTGGGAGTTGATCAGACCTAGGGTAGCTCTCATCCCATCTCTTACTTCCTGTTTGACTCTGTGTCATGGTTCCTTAAACCCTCTGATCCCTGAAGCAGATTTGCTCATGTCAATTTACAGAGACACTTGCAGACATTACAGATGCCCCGCCCCATGCAAGCCCTTTGAACAGTGCTGAGCTTGAAGGATTAAGGCAGTTATTTCTTTTGATATAAAATCAGCAGGTTAGTAAAACAAACAAATAATATATATATATATATATATACACATGTATATATATATATATGTATATATATATATATATATATAGAGAGAGAGAGAGAGAGAGAGAGCACCCACTTAAACCTGAATTTCAGTCAATAAATAATGTTTAGTCCACCTTAACTATTCCAACTTAACTGGGTTTTCTATATTTTAACTGGCAGTCCTCACTGCATACCTGCTTACAAGAGTGGACCTGAATGACGCCAATGGCATCCACTCTCTGAAGATGGATGCTCTGTGCTTTGTGTGCCCTGGGCCCTGATTGTCCTGAAATAGGGTGACTTTCATTTTCTTTTTCGGAATGTTATCCCCACTCCTGGGATCACGGACACTTGACAATCACAGGCAAATGATTGGGCTTTTCAGAGTCTTGATCTTAAATCTTCCAATTTAGGAGAAAGGGAAGGAATCCTAATCTCTTTTATGAGAGTTTATTAAAATGAAAAAGTGAAAGAAAGTCTTGGCCTTGGCAAGTACTGCATGCAAAATTAAATAATTATTAGGGCTTTGAAGGGAAATGTGTCTATGCAATCCAATCTCACAGTCGGTTATATCTCCGTATCTGTTTGAGCAGCTCTACACAGAAAATAGAATGCAACCTCCCCGCAGTCTGCAGAGGGTCACTCCCTTCTCTGTGTGTTCCAGTTAATTCCCAGCCCCCAGTGGCTGATAGCTGCCCATTTGTCTATGGGTTTAAGCAAAAGGGAGAAATCTCTTCCAAAATAGTCCACAAGATGGCCTGGCTCCCCAGACAGCCAGACAGGATCCGAGAAGGCCAAGAAGCAGTGTGGACCTTTTATAGAGGGTGTCTGGGCTGGGTGCTGCGTCGTGTGGGAGACATCTGCTAGCTTCTGTCATTTGCACATCTTAGGGTAATCCTCTATTGATCTCTGCCTCGTACCTCACTTTCTCCATCCCGCCCCTGCTCCCTTCCTCCTTTACTGTGCTAATTCAATGCTTTCTAATTGGAGCCTCTGCCTGGCTAACGGCTTCTGACCAACTGTAAGGGCTGACATTTACTTACGCGATTTGCACCCCTCCTTCTGCTCTCCGGCCTCTTTGTGAGCAGAGTTTAAATGAGGCAAGATGTCAGCACCAGCCCTTTCCTTTATGTCTACTCTGGCCCCTTGTGATTTGGGTGGGGAGGCAGGAACCGAGTGAAGAGGAGCCCTGGGAATCTGTCCCCTCCCCACAGCAGAGCCCACTTGGTTATCTGTATCCTGCTCCCTTTGTTAGCATTTTAGCCCGGCCCCAGCCTGCTAGTTTTGACTGGAACCGGTTTTATTTTGTCCCCAAGTATCCAACCACACAATTCTTATCATTGCCAACGCTCTGAGCTGGGCATCAGACAACTCACCACTGCCATGTTTCAGGGGAATTGGGATTGAGGCTGCAGTTGTCTTAAAGATTTGATTGATTTTCCTGTGTGTGTGTGCGTGCGTGCGTGCATGCAGGTGCTTGAAGAGCCTCTGATCCCTTGGAGCTGGAACTAGCAGCAGTTATGAACTGCCCCCCATCTCCCTAGCCCCAAGTGGCAGCTACCTTAGTGGCCTGGTTGTCACAAACTCCGCCAATGACCTTCTCTTCCCTGTTCCTAGATGGGGGCATCTTTGGAGAGCTGAGGGAGGGACTCCAGAAGGGATGAAAGCCACATCGGAAGCATCTTCACCTTTGTATTGACCTCACATCTTTTCATCCTCTTCTTTTTCCTCCAGAGCTGAGGTGGGGGCGGGGTCCAGTTTAGGCTTTGTGTGTGGAAGTTGAGAGTCCTGCCTGACCTCCATCCCCTGCCCCTTTCACTGAATCTTGCAAATTCAAATGAAGCGGAAAAACTGGCACCCTGAACTATTTTCTTGGACCGGAGAGTCCCCAACTGAGTTCAAAATTATCCTCACACATGGGTTATTGAATGTACATTCATTACTCGGTAGAAGGAGACAAACAGCAAATTGCAAGCTCTCCAAGGTCTGGGGGATGCTTGGCAACAAGGGTCCAATATGGAACATTTCCCAGGCAGCTGTCATTCAGGCAAGATGTTAGCTTCTGGCCAATCCTCAGGGCACATTTTTTACTCGATTTACTTGATTCTTATACTCTACTCTCCACACTCGAGTGGGTGAGCACGCACACGTGCGCACGCACGCACACACACACACACACTCACACACACACACCTCCTTAATTGAGCTGTAGCCCATCTTTGTCAGGCATTTCTAACATGCAGTTCACGGATCATCCCAGGGCTGCTGTGATAGATGATTGTCTCTCTGGGCCAAGGCTTCATTAAGAGTGACAGCCTGCCACCAACAGTCACCATGCCGCTCTGCTCAGGGACCAAAGTATGGCTCAGCAGGAAGGCTGGGAGACAAAGGGACAGTGGTGGTACAGACACAATAGTGAAGGAGGGGCTTCTGGGACAAGAAGCCCCTGGACTGCCGCCGAGGTCTTACACTGGATGATGACGTCAGGGCAAAGCCCTGCAGTAGAGAGGACAGCGGTCAAGCCCGGGGAGCATCCACAACCCTGAATCTCCATAGGAGGGCCATCGCCCGAGGAATCAGCACAGCTTGTGACAAGGAGTCCTCCCTGTGCAGCTCTGTTTCTAGAGATGCGTTCTCTGTCCTCTCTTCCCAGGCAGATGACCAGGGACTAAGAAAGGAACAAATACTTCCTATGCTGTAAGGCTGAACTACTTAGTTACATAAACTCACATTTTAAAGAAGCCAGGGTGTAGAGGCTGCAGTGCTTTCAGTGGTAGAGTGTTTGCCTAGCGCTCACAGGGCCTTGAGTTCCATCTGCGGCACGGCAAAACAAACAAACAAACAAACAAAAGAAAAAGTATAAATATATATATATGTATATATACGGGCTGTAATGTACACATAATAAATGCAAGAATGAATATTGGATGGTTGTGGCAAACATGTACACCCTGTGACTACCACCCTATGAGATATACAATTGCTTAATGGCCTCAAATTCAGTCCCCTTGGGAGACCTGCTCAGTTTACAGCTGCAGAAATTGAGGGTTGGAAAGGTTAAGGACAATGGCTGTGCAGACAGCAAACACTCTTAGCCTGCCTGGTCTGAGAACTTAGCTACACCATTTTATTTACTCCCGAGTCCTGTCCTACTGGTTTGCTCACAGAGAAAGACCTCCCTTGTGGTCGGAGAGGGATTTCTGGTGTGCAGTTTTTGTTTTGTTTTGTCCTCAGAGCTTCATTCCAGAGGGGGGAAAATCCCCTGAAACAGAGCCGAAAGTCCTCAGTGAAAGGTCAGTGAGAAGGGGCCAGGTGACTTCAGACAGTGCAGTATTCTGTGGGGTACCCGAGGAAGTGGGGGGCCTCCTGTGAATCAGCTGACCGACCATGTACAAGCTGGGCAGAGACGGAGGGGCCGGGGAAGAAGGTCGGAAAGTTTCCCCTCTGGCTTGGGGTGGCCAGTGAGCAGTGAATGTCAGGTGATCCGTAAATGTCTTTTCCCTGTGGCCTTTACTTGGGGTACAGAGCGGGACATCAAAAATCTAGAAACTGCCAAGCACTGGTGCCCAACACCTTTAATCCCAGCACTCAGGAGGCAGAGGCAGGAGAATCTTTATGAGTTCAGCCCGGTCTACAGAGTGAGTTTCAGGAAAGGCTCCAAAGCTACCGAGAAACCCCTCTCTTGAAAAACCAAATGGAAAGAAAAGAATCTAGAAACTAATTTATTTTTAGAAACTCAGTAACTGGAGAGGGCTAGAGAGGTGGCTCAATGGTTAAGAGCACTGGCTGCTCTTCCCGAGGACCTGGGTTCAGTACCTACATGGCAGCTTACTACTGTCTGTAACTCCAGTTCCAGGGGATCTGACACCCTCACACCAAGGCACAGAAAATAAATTAAAGAAAGAAAGGAAGAAAGAAACTAAGTAAAAATTTGATCAAAACGGAGGTGTTATTCAAATGGTGTGGTCCTGGCTCACACTCAGAAGGCAGAGTATGCCCCCACCACACCCATGTTAGCTTGTGTTCATACACTAACCGCTTCCATAGAAAAGGTAGGCTTAAGGAGCCTGTTGAGGCTGAGTGCAGGTACATGCCTTCCGTCCCGCACTCAGGAGGCAGAGGCAGGCCCAGTCTACAGAGCGAGTTCCAGGACAGCCAGAGCCCCACAGAGAAACCCTGTCTCAAAAACAAACCAAACAGAAAGGGAGCAGCCTGCTGGTCACCCACTGAAGAATGGGCCCCTCTCTCTTCCCTGTGTTCTCTTGTATTTGCTGAGGGGTCCATCTCCCTGGCCTCTTTGTTGTCCGTATCCATGGCAGTTATCCATGCCCACCCCCTTACCATCTGACAGAGCAGCTCCTGGCAGCTGGGCTCAGAGAGATACACTCAGCCATTTGAACAGGGCTGGGCCCGAGGGCTCCCCTCCTTCCTGTCTTGAGGGGCACATGTGGGACAGCTCAGCGGCTTCTCAGGCCCTCAAATGGAAACTGCAGTGGTCGATTGTTTACTGGTGCAGAAATCCCTGGGGACGCTGCCTATACTACAGTAGGAAGTGACTCTGAGCCAGCCCACCCGGGAGATGCTCTAGACCCTTCCTCTTTGGCCTCCTACAATGGTCCCTGGATGTCCTTTGCCTCCCGGCCAGGTAAGTTTTCATTCATTTGTGCAGGGGCACACCCTGGCATGCTGAGAGCCTGCTGCTGGCAAAGATGGGTGGTGATGTTAGTGAACCTGGGGTGCCCAGGTCGGTGGCTGACATGAGGCAGCAAGGAATCTTTGGGGAGGGGGCCCTACTCGATTGCCATTTCTGCTCCATTGGGCATCCTCTCTGGCTTTGAAGTGGACTGTGTTCTCCCAGCCTGGCTTTAACCCAGCTAACTGCATTCAAAGACCGCTATTCAGACTCACTGTCATTCAGCCAACACTCGGAACGTCTGATTGCCGGCCCACATCAGCTCGGTTTTTGGATAACCTAGTATGTATGGGAGCTGGCCTAAGCTTGAAAGGGTGTGCTTAATAAGAGTGACAGACACATCACATGCTTCCTGCCTTATTGTGTCACAGCTGCTCATCAAGATAGATGGGTGCACTGACTCTGGGGCTAGACAAAGTGGATTTCACACATCTTTCTAGCTCTGGGGTCTTGGGACCAGTTCTTTGCCCACCGGAAGTCTCAGTTTTTGCGTCTCTAGAATGGGAGACTTATAGGCTAAGTTACTCACAGAAGTCATGTTAGTTCTTTACATACAGTAAGTAGTGTGTACTTATTAACTGTCACCGTAACTATACTAGAGTTCTTATTAGTGTGAAATTATAGACTATATAAAAAGAAGTCTTGTGGTGCCCTGAATGTCTGTGGTAGTTATTACTGTGAGGGGCTATTATCATACATGCCTACAGTCACAGGGTACATCCCACGGAAACACAGGAACGATGACTCTTGTCTATAGGGAATCACACCAGCCCCAAGAAGGTGGTGCTCAGGCTGAGCACTGAAGGGTGCAAGAGGTCTGAATAAGCGGGGATGAGGATGAGCACGTGAGGCCCAGCACGCAGTCAAGGCAAGGCCTTGGCCATCAGCTTGGCATCTGCCCTTGGGCTCTAAGTCCGGCAAGAAGCTCAGCTGCACTTTGGGTCCCCATGTCATTTAGGTGCCCTGCACTTGAAGGGCCAACGCCAGTCTCAGGGCAGGGCCCAGTACAGGGACAAGGGGGAGTGTGGCAAATCAAGAGAGAGCCAGTGTGGGAGCCCAAGACCAAGCTTGGACCCTGGCTGAGCTTCACCCTGAGCCCGACGGTTACAGGGCTTATCTTTTCATCTCTCTAGTTTTGCTTTTACTTTTGAATGGGGGAATTATAAAGCCTGACTCACCTTTCAACCGCGGTACTGTTATCAAATACAACACACGAACTTGAAGTTAAGTCGGCTTGTGCAAGGCAAAGGACTCTTCTTCAAGACCAAGAGACATGTTGGCGTGGCGTCTGCAAAGCTCTGGGGGAAAATGCAGAGGTAACAAACATTTAACAGGAAGACTCAGATAAGCCATACCAGCAGTGGACCAATAACCCCCTGGAAACTTATCGATCCATTCACTCATGCAGCAAATCCGCCTCGTGTGCCCACTGGAGGCCAGGCCTCCATACTGGGCAAGTGGTGAAAGAGACGGATGGGGACGCTGCTTTGGGTTATCTTTGAGTGACTTGAAAAAATGGCAGCCTGAAGACTTACTTCTATCCCACGGGACACATTCCAGTTCTCCAGGATTCATTCTGAGTTCATCCAGGCTACCGAGACTCACCCCACCCCCAGACCCAGCATAGATCGTGCGAACACCCCTCTGCCATCTCCTGATGAGAAATCCCACAGGTCCCCGGTACTTTCTCTGCCCCCCCCCCCCACCTTTAAGGGAAGTGCCTTGATATTTAAAGAGGAATGAATTTCTAATTAGCGCCCAGACACTAGAGCTAGCCCTTTCTGGCCTTTCTTATTTAAATGCAAATTATTCTTCCAGACGAAAGCTGAAGAGTGAAGGAACCCTCAGAGGGTAAAGCAGGCCGGAGGTGCAGCGCTGATCAGAATTGCCACTTTTGTCACCGCTACAGACTGCTGCCGCCACCTACACTCCTCTCACAACAACCAGGCTCCGAGCCTCTGAGGCACACTGGCAGGGCCTGAGTCCTTGTCCCCAGCACCCAAACTCCTATTCCCATGTCAGTTCGGGAGGCTGTCCAGGCCTGCAGGACGTCCTCTTAGGCATTAGAATCAGGAGCACCTAGCTTGGAATTCAGGGTGCTCTGTCTTCCCCTACACACGCACACGCACGCGTGCACACACGCACACTAATCCTTGCATACACACGGAGGTCAGAAGACAGTTTGTTGGCGTTGTTCAGTTTCTCCATTTCTACCATGTGGGTCCCAGGGAGAGAAGTCAGGTTACCAGGGCTGCCAGGCGGGCGTATGTCACCAGCCCAAGACCTTCACTTTTTCCCACCAGGCTGGGGCGCTCCTCTAAAGAGCTGTGAGTGAGGGTAAATTCCTGCTATGTTGCCACGCCTTCCTCATGGAAATGGGTAGTGCTTGCTTCTCTCAAGGCTGTTGTGAAAAGTATACGAGAATGAGGGAAAGGCGCCCGCGTGCAGTCAGCGACCATCAATGGGCGCTGGCGCGGAATAGGATAGGCTCCTGTGGCCAGCTTACCGTAAGCTAAGCGTGGGACAAGTTGTGAAGGAAAAGGTGCATCCTGCTTGTCCTTCTAAAATAGCTGAGGGTGATAGGTTTATACGGGTCCAGAGAGGAAATATTTGACGCCTGTGGGCCCGCATGCTGTGCAGACTACTTCACGCTGTTGTAGCAGGAAGGCTGTGACAGACAACATGTGGGACTGTGCCCCAACATGATTTATAACTATATTTATAGAAATGTGAATGCCGTGTCATTTTCCCATAGGCTAAAGCATAGTTTCTTCTGTTTCGTTCTCCTTAACAATTAAAAACTACAAAAGACTGCGACAAGCTCGCAGGCCAGACCAGACCAGGTCCTTGCTTGCTGACTGCTGCATTAAGGCGCTATGGTCCCATGGCCCGGGAGAAGGTCAGGACCCTCTAGAGTGTCGGATTCGCAACCGAACTTGGGATACGGGGGATGAAAGTAGTGGTGTGAACTGGAAGGATGAAGGACACAAGGGGTCTGTGACGGTAGCTTCTAGGACACCAGCTGTTAGATTCGAGTCTGAATAGGGACCACTCCCCGATCCTTACCTACTGTGGTGGTTTGAAAGAAAATGAGCCCCGTGAACTCATAAGGAGTGGTGCCATTGGGAGGCGTGGCCTTGCTGGGATAGGCGTGGCCTTGCTGGGATAGGCGTGGCCTTGTTGGAGGAAGTATGTCACTGGGGGTGGGCTTTGAGGTCTCAGATGCTCAAGCCAGGTCCAGGGTGGCAGTCTCTTCCTGCTGCCTGAGGATCCAGGTGTCGAACTCTTGGCTACCTCTCCAGCACCGTGTCTGCCTACGTGCCCCCATGTTTCCCGCTATGACAATGGATTGAACCTCTGAAAGCCAGCCCCGATTAAATTAAGAGTTGCTGTGGTCATAGTGTCTCTTCACAGCAGCAGAAACGCTGCTTAAGACACCTGGTAACACACCCAGGATAAGGACTGAGGACTCTCGGGCTCTAAACAGGAAGCTCCATTCTCCGGGTGACAGGCTCTGGTCTCTTGGGGTTCCTCAAATTCCTCAGCTGCACACCCGACTGGCCTGGGAGCGCCCACTAATAAAGACAGGCAGACCCTTCGATCCGCCCACACCCTAGGCTGCTGCTCACCTTTCTGGATGCCTGCCTATTTTTAGGCCAGCACAACCCACGCACAGCCGGCCTATTATGCATTCCCTCCTCCTCTGTGTGTAGCGTGGAGGAGACACGGGTCAGCATACCAGATGGCAGCCTTGCTGCAGCAGCAGATTGCCTGTCTCCCAAGGGATTGGGTTCAAGCGGCGCGTTGGATGAGGTCTGCTCTCCAACCCACCCCTCCACAACTGTGCTCCCGTGCTGTTTTTCAGTACCTCTGGGAAGGGAAAGGGGGATGCGGAATATGCGTGTGTGTGTGTGTGTGTGTGTGTGTGTGTGTGTGTGTGTGCGTGCGTGCGTGTGCATGTGCATGCGTGAATGTTTGTGTGTGTGTGAGAGTGTGTGTGCATGCGTGCAGGAGTGTGTGTGCGTGTGATGAAGGGAAGAGGTAAGGAGAAGATGCTTCCTTCCTCTGTGAGCCATTCCGCCCCCCTCCAGTGAACCATCCATTAGTTTCTGCCTTACTGGTGGCATGAAGGATGGGGGGCTCTTGGAGGGCAGCAGACACATGCAGTAGGGAACAAGAGTCCCCAGAGCCCCTGGGATGGAGAGACCTCAGAGAGGGATCACTTTCACTTCCTGACACCGTAGCGGCTGGGGGTTGACTGTCATCCTGTGCTAAATCAAGCTGTCTCTCGTCCCCTTCCTGGTCCCGTCAAATCTTGGGCCTCTGTACCTTTCATGAGCTAGAAAGTGGGTAAAGGAGAATTGAGTCAAGGGACCTTCCTTCCCCATCCCCTCCTTTCTCTTTTTGAGACCAGTCTCAAACTCGCCAAGTAGCTGAGGGCACCTTTGAACTTCCAGACCTCCTGCCTCCACCAGTTAAGGGACAGAGGTTATGGGAGTATGATTTCAGACCCAGTGTTGGGGATGGAATGCAGGGCTTCATGAAAATTAGACAAACACCTTACCAGCTGAGGTACTGTCCCAGCTGCAGCCCCAGAAAGCCTCTCATAGATACAATAATAATAATATTTTTAAAAAATCTACTGAAGTCCAGTCTGTGGTGTGGTTTTGGTGGGGATTGCCTCCCTGAGGTTAAGCTGTATCTCCAGGGAATGGGCCATTCTTTTCTGCATGGAGACACAGCCTTCAGGCCTGAACGTTTTTGTCCTTCAGAAAAGGCAATTTTGCTGGGATGAGGAAGCTTTGGTGGGAACTCAGCAGGCCTTGCCCATGGCCTAGCTGCTGGCAGCTTCTCTCTTGGCCTTACTGCAGTGAGGTATCCTCCCCATCTGCATGGATGTGGCCTGGGTGGGGTGGCTAGGTCTGGGATCCAGGACCCCAGCTTGCTTTCTTGCATCCAGAGGCATCCTTGGGAAGGGAACCTGTGTTTCTGGTGTAAGTGATCTCTCCCCGAATAAACATCCATCAGCCTATCGTTTCCCAGATTCTTATTTACCATGAAATACCTTACCAAGTTGCACTCTCTGGGACTGGGCGAAGGACCTGCCACTCTGTTCATTTTGCACCTGCCAGTAGGACGGCGACCCCCTGCCCCTGCACACGAGCTAGACAGGCAGGCCGGTCCATCTGCCAATCAATCTTCCTTGCTGATTTCCCGGCTGGCAGCAGTGGGGTTGGTGTGTAAATCATTCAGGGCCCCTCTCAGCTCTGCCAGGACATAGAGCTCTTTTTAATTAAGAAGAATGGAGGATGCTTCTGGCTCTGGAAATGGCAATATTAACTTACTAATGAGTCCTTAAAGAGACGTGTCAGAGTAGGCTGTGCCACCTGCCTGTGAACCGTCTCTCTAATGCTCTGTAGAGCAGACTGGACCCTGGGAAGGCTGTGTGGGGTCCAGGGGGCTGCATTGGAGGCTAAGAGGAAAGGGCGGCTCTTGGCTCCAGAGTGAGCTGGGACTAACTGGTACATTTTCCTCTCTAAAGAAAGGGCCAAATTGCCATGTGGTGATGGTGCACGCCTTTAATCCCAGCACTTGGGAGGCAGAGGCAGGCGGATCTCTGTGAGTTCGAGGCCAGCCTGGTCTATGAAGCTATACAGAGAAATCCTGTCTTGGGGGTGAGAGAGAGAGAGAGAGAGAGAGAGAGAGAGAGAGAGAGAGAGAGAGAGAGAGGAGAGAGAGAGAGGAGGAAAAGGAGGAGGAAGAGGAAGAAGAAAAGAAAAAGAGAGAAGAAGAAAAGAAAGGGCCAGATTGCAATGTGAGTTGAACCTTGGGTCCCCCAGATTGCTATGGGACACAAGAGGGGCACCCCAGAAAGGTCAGAGCAGGGTAGGAAGCATGCTTAGACTTCCAGACAGGTGCTTAAACTCCACAAAGAACAGACTATCATTAACCAAGTGGGCATAGCAGCTCCAGGCCAGAGCAAGGCTCCCTCCCCATAAGGCCCCTGTAATCACTGGACCTTGGGTAACTGGCATTGCAGAGGGATGGAGGGAGCTAGATCATTATGCATGTGTAGTTACTGGAAGAACATATAAATGCTCACTCCAAGTCTGCCACCTCTGCACCATGACCACACCATTGTTTTCCCAGGGCTTCAGCCCTTTGTAGGAAACAAAGAATGCTAAAGCCGGGAGACTCCAGTGTCTCTCAGTCCCACTTTCCTTCTAGAACAGCTATCACAGAGAGGGTGTACTATACCCATGGTTGCACAGCCCGGCAGGTATGATAGATGTGCGTTCTCTCTGCTCCTAGTGTTTCCCAAAGGCACCACGGCCTTTCCATACCACTCCATCCTGCTGTTCTCAGTCTCTGGCACCGCTGGCCAGGAAATTCCTCATGGTTTATAACTAACACTCAGGCTTTATTACAAGCCCCATTTCCTCTTCAATGCGTGCAATCAACACAGGAAACTAACTCAGGTCTTTTAGGGCTTTTGCGCTGCCACTCTCGTCCCGCGCACTGAGCGGGAGACGAAAGTGTGGCTCCCACACCTGCTGCTCTCAATTTTGAGGAGTCCGGAGACCAATATGATCCTGTCCCCACACTGTGGGCAGAGACATTCCTTAAATGACACTCATTAAATCCCTCCAGGTTCCGGAATCACGCTATGCACTGGGGTGGGAGGAGCTGGGAGGAACGCACTCAATTCTTCCCCACCAAGACTACAGACACTACAGACTACTTTCTCCCTCGGGTGGTGGGGGCACAGGACGCAGGCCACACCTCTGATTGCCACCTCTGGCCTGCTGCCTCCCATCAAGTTTGACCGAGCCCTAATCCTTCATTGGGCGGACTTCCAGACTGAAGGGGCGGGGCTGGAGGCTCACAAAGCTTGGATTGTTGGTGATTAGAGGCCGATCTTCACCCCCACCCCCATGCTCAGATCAGAGTTCTGCTTAGGAACGCCACCTAGCGGTCACCCAGTGAAAGGCCGCCAGTGTCCTCCAGATTGCAAGGACAACCTCAACATGATGGGTTGAAGTTCCTGGGCACACTGGCCCAAACACAGCAAGCCAGAGGTAGAGACACTCAACTATCTCAGAAAGAAGGAAGAACGGCCCCTTCACACAGAACCTACAGCGTGCTCAGCAGCTCTGCCGGCAGGATGGTAGCATGTGTTGCTGGGGAAGGAAGTTAGTGAGTCTCCATAAAATATGCCCTACTCTGGAAACCCACCAGTCCCACAAAATGCGCCCTTGTGTGCTCCGTCGGGAGGTTACTTCTCTGATAAGAGGCTTGGTATTCTATACTGTGTCTCCATTCACTGCTTCCTCATAACAGACCGGGGTTCAGGAAGGCTGGATTCCGGAGGAAACTAAACAGGCCCTTAGTAGGTGCTCAGCCAAATTGCACCTGCTGGTCATTGTATGACAGTTGACCCCGACACATACAAGGTCAGAACTTTTCACAAAGTGACTGGCTGACTGACTGTCTGGGGCTAAGCACCTCCAAGTTTGATTAAGACATTAACATCATGGGGCTAGGGAGATGGCTCAGGGGTTAAGAGCACTGGCTGTTCTTCCAGAGGACCTGAGTTCAATTCCCACCAACCACATGGTGGCTCACAACCATCTGCAATGAGATCTGATGGCCTGCAGGCGTACATGCGGGCAGAACACTATACATTTTCATTAGTTTGTGTTAAAGGGAGGTTTTAGTATCACAAGTCCACAGTACCACAGACCTACTCCATGGGGACATTTGTGACATTTCTGTCCCTTCCCTTCCTCCTCTCACCATGCCTAAAAGTCAAACTCTGGGTGTTTGTTTTGGTATTGGGAAGGTGGCCTCGGCTATGTTAAAGACACTCTGTACTAAGCATCCCAGTGAAAGACTAGTTAATAGTTAATTTATTTAGTGTGTGTGCGTACACACATACACACTCAAACAGCACGCAGTCTGGCATGCATGTAGAAGGCCTGTGAGAGTTAGTTCTATCCTTTTACCATGTGGGTACTAGAGATAGACTCAGGTTGTTAGGTAAGTGCCTTTACTCTCTGAGTCATCTCTTCTGCCAGCCCCCAATAAACACATTTTAAGAGCAAACAGAAACTCATGCCAGGTGCTAGGCGAGGTCTTAGAGCAAGAATGATTTAGGTTTGACCTGAGGAAGAACTTCTGATTGGGGGTGTGACTCCACACCGGAAAAGGGTCGTGAGAAGCCAGGGGACACACTGAACTCTCTTTGGGCTTGGCACTCCTCAGCCCAGGCCTGATGCAGTCAGCCCAGGCGTGGAAACCGCAGGTGACTCAGGGAATCTTAAGTGGTGGTTGCTAGGTTACAAGCTTCTTTAATGTGTCTCGATGTAAAGACTAAAGGATGCTACCTGGCTGGGAGGGAGAGGAATTGGGGGAAGCAGAGAAGGAAAAGAATTAAGTCAGCCTTCCAGAATTAGCGATTGGCTATAGCCTGGAGGCAAACTGATTGCTTTTCCCCCTTCTTTTCAATGGTCAAGTCTCTTGACCCCTATGATTTGCACAGAGTAAAGTCTATGGATGTGAGCACAGAGCTGGAACAGGGCTGTCCAAGACTGGACTCTGGGGTCTCCCCAGGTGAGACTCTCAACAATCACTGGGATCCCTTTGGGCTCTAGGCGCCTTTCCTCGCTACAATTGGACAAATGATCAGAAGCCGGGTGATAGGGAAGCTCCCAGTCTTCTGGCTAATGCGTGATGTGTTCATTTGTGATTTGGACTCTTCAACCTAGTCTTCTGAATGAGTTGCCAGCTCTAAGTAAAGTACTCCCTGAGTGTCAGACCCTCCTCTGCAAAACACAGATGCTCACAGATGCCTGGCAGTCTCCCTCCAGTTGAAGATTGTGAGAACTTGGGAGTGCAAAGGCTGAGCTCCGGGAAGTCTGCCCACCAGCTGGGAGGGTGTGAGAAGTTGCTTGGCTTTGCTGCTTTGGTGAAGGCTCTGAAGGCTCATAGGCAAGCCAGGCTGAAGACAGATACCAAGAAGCCCATATGAGAAGAACGTGGCTTCCATTCATCCTCACCCTAACCTGCAGCTGTGAATCTGATTCAGTTCCAAGAGTCCGTTCCACATTCCTCTGGGCAGGCGAGGTCCCTAAGAATGTTGTGGGGTACCCACCAGAGGAGACTACATGGGCATGGCTTCAAGCTATAGCAAGTCTTTATTAGCCAGCTGGCAACTATACTGGGTGTTCAGGACCTGAGTATAGTCCTGAGCCTTTCTCAGGGTGGGCTTTTAAGTGCAAAAACCACATCCCCGGGTTGACGTATCTCATTTAGCAAGAACAGTTGGCTACAAGTGGATCTGTGGAAGCAGTGCATTTAGGGACTTTCTCAGAACTATGGACTTTGATGGGATAGGTATTTGTTCTCGGTTTTTTGTTTTTTTTTTGTTTTTTTTTTTTGTTTTGTTTTTTTTTTTGGGCAGGTGGTTCTACCTATATGCTTGGTTCCAAGACCTCAATGGTACGTCCATCATATCATCAGTTTTTATAAGGTCTGGAGGCCTTTTGCAAGAACAGGAAATGGTTGGCATTGCCTGTGAAACTTCATTAATTTAGAATACACTCTTAGAACTTGTGAGTTCTTATCAAATAGGGAAGAACAGAACACAGCCTCTTTCTGTGGATGATCTAAATGTTGATTTTGCAAACATGCGAATCTAAGCTTTAAAAATAGAATTGTTAGGTCAAGAGCTCAAGATAGTACGATAGGCCTATTTTGAGCTGCACTTTCTATTTCTCACAGAAGTTGCAGTAGCAGTATGGGTACTGGCAGAAATGTACCAGGCCCATTTTCCCTGTCAGAAAGTATGGCGAACACTAGACAAGTATTACCTCTTCTAACCTTCACAAAAACATATACCATGGAATGCTACAAAGAAATAAGGAAGAGAAAGCAAACAAACAAAAACACCTGATGTAGAGGAGTACACCTTCATCTCAGCTCTTAGGAGGCAGAGGCAGGTGGATTTGTGGGAATCTGAGGCCAGAGAGTTGCAGGACAGCCAGGCTGGCATTCAGAGACCCTGTCTCAAAAAGAAAAGAGCTGGGCTTAGTAGCGCAGGCAAGTCTGCAGTCCTGGCTTTGGAGGCCATAGCAGGAAAATTATGAGTTCCAGGCATGATGAGCCCATGTTTCAGAAAAACAGGGGGGGGGGAGAGACAGGGGAGAGAGAAAGAGACAGACAGAGAGAGAGGGAGAGAGAGACCCTTTCAATAACTTGCATGATGATACTCCAGGAGTGAGTTTGGAGATGGGGTGGGGGTGGGGGACTCTGAAAGGTTGCATACTGTATGATTTTATCATATAACATTCTTTTCCTTCCAGTGAGGATAACCTTGAACTTATGATCATCCTGTCCTTACCTCTCAAGTGCTGTGATTTGGGGCATGCGTCACTAGGTTGTATGTCGCTATGCCAGGCACCAGGTTTCACGTAAGACTGGGCATGGGATCCAGGCTTTTGTGCTTGCTAGGCAAACACTCTACCAAGTGAGCTACAGTCCCAGCTCCTTGTACAACACGGCTGAAGAGACAAGACTTCAGAAATGGGTTGTCAGGGGCTGGGGAGGGGCGAGCAAGAAGTATGGAATTGTACCAGACATCCAAAGGTGACATGGGACCCTTGTAATAATGAAAATGTGTTCTGTGTGTGAATTGTACTTTAGCTTGGTAGAATATTAGTACTGGGAAACACTGGGTAAAGGGCATTTCTCCCTTATAACCACGTGTGAATCTACAGTTTATCACAAATCCAAGCTTAGTGTCTAATATGTGCACAGTCCTGAGTTCCATCCCCAGCACCGGCGGAAAATACACACCACATTGCGTGTGCGCACACACACGGTGGAAAGTCTGTCAGGCTCCCAAGCTTCCAGGTGAAAGGAAGCCAGATAGGAGGACCCTGTGGGCTTGGAGAGACACATCACTAGGTGGTCAGGTGTGTCACTGGCATTTGTAATTACGGGGGCCACAGTTATGAAGGGTCTTGCTGCGTAGAGGTTTGAAGGGGTTTTCTATCCAGTCCTGTGGTTGGTGCTAACCAGGTTTGCCCTTCTAGAGATGTGTAAAGTTTTGTTGTTTTTGTTTTTGTTTTGTGTGTGTGTGGGGGTCCTCTCAGCCCATCTATTGGTGTGTTCGGTGCGGTTTCCCGTCCGTGACTTTACCTGCGGTTTGTGGATGTGTCCACTCAGGAAAGAAGGAAGGTTCCGTGTGAATTACATGCACACGCGTGCAGATTGTTAGATCTGCGGGTCCCCACTGCGTGTGTGTGTGTGTGTGTGTGTGTGTGTGTGTGTGTGTGTGTCACTGCCTCCTAACTCTGAGGTTTTACCCGATGAGAACACCTCCCCCCAAACAAAGCCAGCCTGTCACGAACTGGGTCTGTGTACTGTAGACAAACTGGGTAATTGGGCTCTCCGCCTCCTCACCCAAAACAAACACTCGCAAACGCCCGCCCCCACGCTGGCGGGATCCGCCTGTCATCTGGGCACCGGCTTCTGCTCCGGCTGCCTCCGACCCTTGGAGACACGGCAGGCCCTGCCCTCGCCCGCCCCGGCTGCCGGGGCTGACGCACAGGCCACAGCATCCACCGCGGGGCGCGTGGGCTCCTGCCCAGGTGTGGCGGCTGCGGGGAGGCGGTGCGGGGAACCGGCGTCCTCCGGCCCGGGCTAGTAGTCCCAGCAGCCGCTCGCCTGCTCCGGTGACAGCGGCGTGCGGGCCTGGAAGGGCAGGACACGCTGTCCCCGGCTCCGTGGCTGCATGGCTGGCGGTGAAAGCCGCGTGTGGCTGCGGGCACCGCCCGGGAGCTAGTGAGGGGCGAGCGCGGCGCCCACGCGCGGCGAGGTGGGCTCTGCGCTCCCGGGCAGCGGGCGGGGCGGGGCTCATCCTGCAAAGTTGCCCCAGGGCGGGCTACCTCCGGCGCCCTGCTGCCCTAGATTCTTCCCGCGGAGCCAGGGGTGGACGTTGCCGCCCCGCTGACACCCGAGGGACCGCAGAAGCCAGCGGGCGTCGGCGGGAGCCCGGGCAACGCGAGATGGAGGCTGCAAGAGGGGACGTGCGGGCCGGCGCCGAGTAGCCGGCGGGTCCCGGGGCTGGACCTTGCCCGGACGCTGTGAGGGCGAGCGAGCAGGGCCCTCCCCCGGGCTGCCATGGAGGTGCCCAATGTCAAGGATTTTCAGTGGAAACGCCTTGCTCCACTGCCTAGCCGCCGGGTCTACTGCTCACTGTTGGAGACCGGGGGCCAGGTGTATGCCATCGGGGGATGTAATGACAATGGCGTCCCCATGGACTGCTTCGAGGTCTACTCCCCCGAGGCCGACCAGTGGACCTCCCTGCCCTCCCTGCCCACAGCCAGGGCCGGGGTAGCGGTTACTGCCCTAGGAAAGCGGATTATGGTGATCGGGGGTGTGGGCACCAATCAACTGCCTCTGAAGGTCGTGGAAATGTACAATATCGATGAGGGCAAGTGGAAGAAGAGGAACGTGCTGCGTGAGGCTGCCATGGGCATTTCTGTTACAGCCAAAGGCAAGTGGGGTCAGGGTTGAGGGTGGGCATAGAGAAGAAAGGCAAGGGTCATGGGGAAAACGGATGGAATGCAACATGATGGGGGGGGGCAACGCCACATCACCCATCCCATTTGCACCTTACATTAAGCACTGAAAGCAGAGACCCACTGCCCTTATTCCCTTATCGGGAAGGGAAACTGAGCAGGTGAAATGTCTAGGAATTCCATCTTTTGCCAGGAGTCAGTCCGCTCCAGAGGGTTCCTCCCGGCAGGCTAGGCAGGCCACTGCAGAGGGAGAGAGCCGAGGTGTGAACTGTGGGGTTGTCTGCAAAGACTCTGCAGACCCTGGCATTCAGCCGAATGGCCACATTTCCCGTTGGTCACACACACCCCCAAACCTCCCTGTGTAGGTTCCTGAGGGCTGTCACCCCCGCCTTCTACCATCACCAGGCCTGCCAAGGAGGCTTTGGGACCGGATCCCAACACCTTTAACTCCTGACTGCAGTTTCAGTCATACTAAGTGGAGGTCAGAATGTTTCAAAGGTTGACTCCTGTGGCCTATTATCCAGCTCCACCAAGTTCTCTGATTTGCATGTGGTTTTAAAATTCTTGTTTCACTTTCTCAAATCCCTCACTCCTTTGGGGCCCAAACCAGCCTAGAGAGGGGGCTCGAACTGCGGGCTTCTTAAAACAGAGTTTTATGAGAATGAGAGTTAAGAGACCCCAAATTCATATACGTGTGTCTCCACACTGTAGGCTTGGTGGGGTGACCTTCCTCCCTTTCCCCATCCTTCCCTGCTTCTCTTGCTACCTAGCCCAGCTGGCACACGGCAGAGCAGAGACCAGCTTCTCTAACACTTGTTCTGTCCCTGGCACAGGCTTAGGCCACAGGGAGGAAGGAACTGGGTAGAAAATCCAATCCGGGACCCAAAAGTGACTTGCAAGAAGCTGGGGCCAGAAGGGCCTTGGGAAGGAAGGGGAGACAATAGGTTTTCATGACTGCCGGTTAGAAGTAGGAAAAGCCAGGCTGGTGCTGAAGGCCTGGAATCCTAGCTGCTCTGGAGGCTGAGGCGGCAGAGTGGCAAGTTCAAGACTTGCCTTGGCTGCAGAGTGAGTTCAGGAGGCTGAGGCAGATGGATTATGAGTTCAAGGGTAATTTAAGATACATAGTAAGACCCCCGTTTAAAAAAAAAAGATGGATGGTCCAGAGGCTCACGGAGACACTGAGGACAATGAGTATGGACTATATATACGCCGTCCCTAGCTCCTTCAATAAATTATGCTGAAAGTTAAAAATTAAGGCTTACCATTGGTGCTTTATCCCTTTGGACTTTTAGCATATCCAATGAGATAAGTGCTATTTGTAGTCTATTTTAGAAGAAGCACCATGAAGGCCAGAAAGGTTAATTCCCCAAGGTTAAACAGACCATACCTGTGCTCCAAACCATAAAGTCAAGTGGGTTCAACAGTTAGGCTGGTAAACATTTACATGTCAGCTGGGTTCATAGATTAACAAATTATCAAGGGCCTTCAGTGTATTGGGAGAAACAGCTGGAGCTTGTATTAGTTACTGTGGCAATAAGCCAATGGAGATACCATCACTTAGGAGGCACCAAGCCAAGTCCTCAGGGCCCCCTGCTTTGCAGCTCAGGGAACCCCAGTTGAGGCTCAAATGATGGGTCAGAACTGACCATCGGCTGAATGACTGTGGAGTAGACAGTTTTTTTCAGGAAGGGGTTTCCTAGAAGGAAAGCGGAATTTGTGCTAATCAGGTGCTTATCATCAGGCCCTTTCCAAGCCTTGGGCTTAGGGCTAGGATCCACCCCCAACCTCAGTATGGCTAGGAAGCAAAGGAAAATAGGGCTCACTTTCTGTGGTAGTAACCCCAAAGAGTCAAAGTACCATGGAAAGGAAGACTCTGAGCAAAGGCTTCTGGGAACAAGGACCACATCCAGGAACTGAAGGTTCCTGAGAGAAAACCCATTCAGCAAGGGCTGGGGAAGCAAATGTTAGGTCATGCTCTCTGATACAGTGTGCAGAGTCCCTGAAAAGCTACCCACTGCCAAGAGCAGAGGAGAAAGCAGGGATTCCCTGCTTAGAGAAGGCAGCTCTCTAAGGGCAAGGTTTCTGAAGGATCAGTTCCCCAAAGCCTCCTCTGCATTCAGACCTAGCCTTATCAGCCCATTCAGTGCAGGGGCCTCCTGGCTCCTGCAAGCTTCTGTATCTGTGAAGGAGAATGCCATTTCCCCACTGGGGTAGCAGACAGAGCCACTGGCAGCCAAGTGTGCAGAGGGTCTGACTGTAGCTCTAAAGGACTTCACCATGTCTGAAGAGTTAATGTCTGAGGATCCCTACAGGATCCTAAGGGACAGGTCATTATTGGAGGTCATCACAAAAGCCTCTTCCCTCACCTTCCTCTCTGGCTGGTGGGGGACCTAGGCTGTCCCTGTTCAGGGTTTAGCGTGTCAGGCTTTGCCAGGGACTTGGCACTAGGGAGGGCCGAGGCACACAGCCCTGCTACAGCTTTAGGAAGACCCAGATTTAGCCATAACAGGGACTTTGAATGGTGTTAGCCAATCGCCAAAACAGCTGCGGTTCCCTAGCAGAGCAGTGGTGTGGTCAGGAACTTGGAGTGGCCTGTGGAAGGCTATGGATTTTGTTGGGCCTGTCTCCGGGTGCCTTTGAGCCGACCGAACCGCGTCTGTGTGTGGCTTTTCTCTTAGATTATAGAGTATATGCTGCAGGCGGGATGGGCCTGGACCTTCGTCCACACAACTACTTGCAACACTATGACATGCTCAAGGACATGTGGGTGTCACTAGCGCCCATGCCCACTCCAAGATATGCTGCCACCTCCTTCCTCCGGGGCTCCAAGATCTATGTGCTGGGTAAGGACGAGCTCCTTGTTCATTTCCTCTCCTTGCTCCCTTGGGTGAGTTTCCTAGGAAGCAATGCCCACGGCCTGAGAATTCCCCTGGCCCTGGGGGGTAATCACACTGTTGCAGCCCTTGAGGAATCTTTCAAGCAACTGAACAACAGAAGGGAAATCCCAGCCCTATTGGTTCTCAGGGACTGCTTTATTTTTTTTTTTGTCCACCATGTGTCCTGTTCCCACTTCCAGGGGGACGACAGTCTAAATATGCAGTCAATGCCTTTGAGGTCTTTGACATAGAGTCTCGGTCCTGGACCAAGTTCCCCAACATTCCCTGTAAGCGGGCTTTCTCCAGCTTTGTGACCCTGGACAACCACCTGTACAGCCTGGGAGGCCTGCGACAGGGTCGTCTCTATCGGCAGCCCAAGTTCCTCCGGACAATGGATGTTTTCGACATGGAACAGGGTAAGCTGGGTTCCCGCCCTCTTGGCTGCTTGCCTGTCTTCTGACTGAGCCCCACTTTCTCCATCCTGGAACTCATCCTCGGGCTGCTTACATATCCGGGCAGGCCTCTCCAGTGTCTAAGCAGCCTTCCCAACTCATGGAAATGCTCTGGCCTGGTTGGCTGTTTTCACTATGGCCTTTCCTCCTCCATCTCAACCAAGTATCTGTGCAGGACCAGGTTAGGAAGGGACTCTACCTGATGGAGAATCAGAGAGATCCTGATCACTCCGTTCACCACCTTTAATCAGATTCCTCCCCAGTTGAGGATTGTGGAAAACCTAAATAGAACAGGGGCTCATGGGAGTTGTGTATGTCAGACTGTGCCAAGCACCAGAGAAGGCTGAGGTGGTAGAGTGTGTCATTTCAATCGGCAGGCGATGCTGTTTGCACCTTGAACACCAGGGAGTAGGCACACAGGGGAAGAGCCACGTGGGATTCGTTTGTATTTGTTAGGGGGCATCAGCATCTAACCCTCTGTGTCTTCCATCACGATGCGTGGCGTGCAGGGGGATGGCTGAAGATGGAACGTTCATTCTTTCTCAAGAAGCGCCGGGCTGACTTCGTGGCTGGCGGTCTGAGTGGACGGGTCATAGTGGCTGGGGGACTTGGTAAGGATGGACCATCTCAACTGTGTTCTGTGTTGTGGTTCTGGTCCTTGGCACTGTACTTGAGCGACAGATGGTACTGACTTCTTAAACCTCCCACTGCTCCGCTCCAAAGAATTCAATACAGCCGGGACTTGACCTTCCCACGTGGGTCCCATGCGTGCTTTCTTTCCACTCTGTACTAGGAAAGTGGAGCTCTAGAAAACATAGGGGACATGCTGACAACTGAACCCCGGTGCCGAACCCAGGTCCCTGAGTCCCTTTCTGGGGATAGCTGGGGACAGAGGGGTCAGTTGTCATCTTTCATTAACCCAGCTCTTCTTGGACATCCGGATGTATCCTGGGGTAGCAAAGCAAATGATCAAATAAATGGCCCTAGTCCTGGACTGGGTTGATGTATAACTCGTCCTTCTCAAAGACGGCTGGCCCTTTGAAGGCTGGACTGGGGCTTGGGGCACACTGAAGTCAGAGGGCACAGTGATAAAAGCAGCAGGGCTCCCTGGCAGCCAGAGTCTACTCGGTGTAGATACACCCCACTATACTCGTTCCTGAACAACCATATGAACTCGATTATCCGGGAGGCTTCCTGTGTGTGTGAAAAACCAGGAGGGAAGGAGGCAGTAGCGCTTAGAAGCCCCTGATAACCGAGGGCGAAGAAAACAACTTCTCTCTCTCTCTCTCTCTCTCTCTCTCTCTCTCTCTCTCTCTCTCTCTCTCTCTTCTTTTTTCCCAAGACAGGGTTTCTCTGTGTAGCTGTAGCTGTCTGGGAACTTGCTCTGTAGACCAGGCTGGCCTCACACACAGAGAGACCCACCTGCTTCTGACTCCCAAGTGCTGGGATTTTTGTTGTTATTTTTAGAGACAGTGTTTCTCTGTGTAGCTTTGGAGCCTGTTCTGGAACTAGCTCTTGTAGACCAGGTTGGCTGGCTTTGAACTCACAGAGATCTGTCTGCCTCTGCCTCCCGAGTGCTGGGATTAAAGGCGTATGCCACCAATGCTGGCCGTGCTGGGATTATTAAGGCATGCACTGTCACTCCGGGCCAACAATCCTATTCTTAAAATGAAAAGGCAGAGAGAAAGGTCATAGGGCAAAGTTGCTTGACAGGAATTCTTGGCCCAGGATGGTAAAGCCAGGGCCATCCTGTAGCAAAAGGTAATGAGGTTGCCTGGCTTTTACTTGTAGGTTGGGAGATGGTCCCTGTGGGACATGCTTGGTGGTTGGGCTCCTTGGCCTAAGATCTGATTGCCCTCATTTTTAGGAAACCAGCCCACTGTCCTGGAGACTGCAGAAGCATTCCACCCAGAGAAGAACAAATGGGAGGTCCTCCCTGCCATGCCCACACCCCGCTGTGCCTGCTCCAGCATCGTCTTCAAGAACTGCCTTCTGGCTGTGGGGGGTGTCAGCCAGGGTCTGAGTGATGCGGTAGAGGCGCTCTATGTCTCTGAATCCTAGCTGGCCCAAGCAGTGCCCTTCCCTAGACAGCATCATCCCACTCCGGACATGAGGGATACATCCTCGGTCTCCAACTCTTGTTACGAGCCAGTGGGGCCAGCTCTCAGTGAGCCCCTCTGCCCCCTAACCTACCAACCCCAGAAAGCTCAGCTGACTCCACCCATAAATGAGAGCTGGGCTGTGGTGGGGTGGGGGTGGGGGAGGATAGGATAGGCATCCTCAACCAGTGCTCAGGCACAGCGAGGCATAGAAGTGCTCCGCCCTCTCACCTGCCTCCTGGGGTGGGGGCATAGTTGTCACCCAGGCGGAGGGGGCCTTGTTGCCCTTCCCCATCTCCAAGCTAGTTTGTCATGAGACAAACTCATGAAGCATGAGTCAGGAATTGGACAGATGTGTAGGGAAGGTAGTTGGGGGCTCACACACCAGGCCAGGCCAACAGCCTTGGCAGAAAAGACCCCTCCTCTGAGGTCCTTGTTGGACGTGTGGCGATGGAGTATCAATATCTTCTGCCTTCTGCCACCCTCCCCCATCTGAGGCCCGGCCATTCTGTGCTCAACAGCTCTCAAGAGTGTTTCTGGGAGAAACCCTGTCATTTACACTGTGGCTTCCAAATCCACAAAGGGTGGATTAATTGCACTCTGGTTAATAACAGCAGCACAATGATGACATCTCTATTGCCGTCTTCTTTGGACTCTGGAGACAAGGCGGGGGAGTCCTGGATGGTGGATAGAAAACCCAGGAGACCATTTCCCCCTGTGTCCTTAGGCTAAATAGGGGCCTGTTGGCTACCTGTTCTTGACCATGACCTTGGTAGAGGTTCTACCTTCCCTCTGTCGTAGCTGTCCCCCTCTCCAAGAGGCAGCTGATCATCCGGCCTTTGTCGTGTTATACCCACGGCTAACCTTGTTCAGTCCAGCATCAAAGGATGAAAGAACGGTCCGCTGGCTTGGAAAACAAGTGAGGGGAAAAAGACCAGAGGGGTGGATACCAATGTGTGTCCCTGTAGCCTGCACAGCACATCTCTGTGCTTCCAGGGCCCCAGTCATTCACCCCCAATAGGTCCCAGCTTGGGGAAGAGTACTTACCTGACAATCCCAGCAGAGAAACCAAACCTAACCACTTAGCCCCGAGAACACAAAGACTAAAATCCCTATCAAGGCTATGGAAGAGCCAGTGCTTAGCAGAAGGCTCATAAGGCTCAGGCAGTTACCGCCTAAGGAGTCTGAGCTGTCAGAAGGAGCTCTTTCTGTTGAAGGGGTGGGGTGGCACTTCCAGAAGGATCTTCAAGGACTGGGTGAAACCTGGATCTTTAAGGAATGGTGGGTTGTTGGCTCCTTTCTCAGGATACCCTGATTTCTTTCTTCTTTGGCGTCCAAGAGGACACTGCCACCTGCTGGTCGAACATGTTTCTTCACACCAAAGTTGTGAAGGTTGTGGCCAATGGTTCCCCTGAAGACCAGACCACAAAGAAGCCTCCATTGCTTCTGAATCCAATTCCATTCAGTCTCTCTAACCATTAGGGAAAAAATGGCTGGGGGGCTTCGTGGAGCAAGCTGTTTCACACTTGACTCTATCTCCCTATCCCATTTTCTCGCTGCCCTGCCCACATCATCTCCAACCCAAGATGAGCCAAGCCACAAAAGGAGCTTTCTCCAGGCATAATGGCTCCACATTTGTGGATAGAGCTGAATCCTTTTAAGACTTGGAACCTTGAGGGCCAGCCCTCCTATAAGGTTGAAGTAGACACTGGAATCAGAACAACTCAAGGCTGGAGCTGGTATGTGCTAGGGTCACCCCTGCCCAAGTTCTACTGTGGGATGACTGGGAAACCACACTGGGGAGCGAGAGAAGCCATCAATGGCTGTGGCCATGTTGAAGTGTGTGGTTCCATACTTCTCACATACACTGCAGAAGCAGCACCGTCGATGACCTCCAACTGTGTCTTGCAATTGCATTGATCTTATGGGATTCCCCACTCAACCGCCCACCGACCCCAGCTCCGGCCGGAGGAGAAGTGTGGTCACTTTTCCAACCCCTGCCCCCTTAAAAAAGAAACAGACATCTAGGCACCCTGATGGTACAGCTGATGCATGTTGGGGGTGAACAGCTGACCCTACCCTATGAACACCGCCTCGCCCCCACGCCAGAACGGCAGGGGGCTTCATGCATGAAGCTAGATCCCACGCGATCTATCAGAACAGGCCCAAAGCCTTAGCCGGGGGCTCAGAGGGAATTCCAGTGGTGGCTTCAGTGCGGGAGATGGAACAGTGCAGTGGCCTTGGCACAAGGCAGGACTCAGGCAAGAGCCAAAGAGGTAAACAAAGTAAGTGGCTTTGACAAATGGAGCCAGTGAAAATTGTCATGGGAGGGTTGCTTTCCAGGAGTGCCCTAAAGAAAAGACCACGGACTAGGGGGCAGCTGGAAACAGCTGGAAATTTGGGTCCCACATCTGGAGGTGAAAAATGTGAAATCAGAGTTTAGAGGGGCTGTGCTCTGGCTGATGGCTCGTGGAAGGCATGGTCTAGGTGGGGACGATCCCTACGGCTATTCCTAGCTTCAGCGTCAACCTGGAAGTCCTTTAGCTTGCAGCAGTGGAGTCTCAATTAAACCTGTCTTCACACAGCCACTCCAGCATGACTGTGTCCAAGTTCCCCCGACTTGATGAGGACGCCGGTCATCGGACTGAAGCCCATGCATATCCAATATGACTCCATTTTAAGGCGATTATATCACATCATGGATTCTTTATTACTTATATATTGTGTTAGTATATAATGCATATAATAAACATATAGTTTCCAAGGTTATCGACATATGGTTCTGGGGGAGGGGGAGGACAACACAAATCAGCTCGCCACCCTATCAAGCATGATGAGCAGAGCAGGGAGAGCAGTAATCCCGAGCCCTGAGCCTCCTGCTTCAGTCCCCTGTTAGAGCTGGGCCTCCAGAGAAGAGCCCGAGTGCCAGAGAGTGTGCAGCCGGAAGAGGCCAAGGCAAGGCCAGGTTTGAGCAGACCCTGAGGGGAGCTGAGGCTTAGAGTGGACCACTTGGTGTTCTCTGACCTTGTCCCTCCCCAGCCATAGTGGAAGGAGGCGCGGTCCCTGAGGAAGCAGGGGATGGGGCAGATGGCTGCCAGAGCCAATGCCCTGAGTGTCAATCAGTGTCAAGGCGGGTGGCGTTCTCCTCTGTTTCCCAGGGCCCTTGTCCCCTCCACGGAGCAAAGTGCTCAGACTTCACCTTCGCTAGCCAGGTGGTGTCACTCTTGAGGGTGAGAGAGCACACCACACCTGCAGACCGGGTGCCTTGACTGCCTTACACCAGCTCTGTGCACTGCCCGCAGCACCCCAGGTCCCCAGAACCTACATTCCCTATGCCCTAGACCCTATGTTCCCTATACCCCCATACCCTATACCCTATACCCTATACCCCCATACCCTATACCCCCATACCCTATACCCTAAACCCTATACCCCCATACCCTATACCCTAAACCCTATACCCTAAACCCTATACCCCCATACCCTATACCCTATACCCTATACCCCCATACCCTATACCCCCATACCCCCATACCCTATACCCTATACCCTATACCCTATACCCCCATACCCTATACCCTATACCCTATACCCTATACCCTATACCCTATACCCCCATACCCTATAACCCCATACCCCCATACCCTATACCCTATACCCTATACCCCCATACCCTATACCCCCATACCCTATACCCCCATACCCTATACCCCCATACCCTATACCCTATACCCCCATACCCTATACCCTATACCCTATACCCTATACCCCCATACCCTATACCCCCATACCCTATACCCCCATACCCCCATACCCTATACCCTATACCCTATACCCCCATACCCTATACCCCCATACCCTATACCCCCATACCCTATACCCCCATACCCTATACCCCCATACCCCCATACCCTATACCCTATACCCTATACCCCCATACCCTATACCCCCATACCCTATACCCTAAACCCTATACCCCCATACCCTATACCCTAAACCCTATACCCCCATACCCTAAACCCTAAACCCTAAACCCTATACCCCCATACCCCCCATACCCTATACCCCCATACCCTATACCCCCATACCCTATACCCTATACCCTATACCCTATACCCTATACCCTATACCCTATACCCTATACCCTATACCCCCATACCCTATACCCTATACCCTATACCCTATACCCTATACCCTATACCCTAAACCCTATACCCCTATACCCTATACCCTATACCCCCATACCCTATACCCCCATACCCTATACCCTATACCCCCATACCCTATACCCTATACCCTATACCCCCATACCCTATACCCTATACCCTATACCCCCATACCCTATACCCCCATACCCTATACCCCCATACCCTATACCCCCCATACCCTATACCCCCATACCCTATACCCTATACCCCCATACCCTATACCCTATACCCCCATACCCTATACCCTATACCCTATACCCTATACCCCCATACCCTATACCCTATACCCTATACCCCCATACCCTATACCCCCATACCCTATACCCCCATACCCTATACCCCCATACCCTATACCCCCATACCCTATACCCCCATACCCTATACCCCCATACCCTATACCCCCATACCCTATACCCTATACCCCCATACCCTATACCCTATACCCCCATACCCCATACCCTATACCCTATACCCTATACCCTATACCCCCATACCCCCATACCCTATACCCCATACCCTATACCCCCATACCCTATACCCTATACCCTATACCCTATACCCCCATACCCTATACCCTATACCCTATACCCTATACCCTATACCCCTATACCCTATACCCCCATACCCTATACCCCCATACCCTATACCCCATACCCTATACCCCCATACCCTATACCCTATACCCTATACCCTATACCCCCATACCCTATACCCTATACCCTATACCCTATACCCTATACCCTATACCCTATACCCCCATACCCTATACCCTATACCCTATACCCTATACCCTATACCCTATACCCTAAACCCTATACCCCTATACCCTATACCCTATACCCCCATACCCTATACCCCCATACCCTATACCCTATACCCCCATACCCTATACCCTATACCCTATACCCTATACCCCCATACCCTATACCCTATACCCTATACCCCCATACCCTATACCCCCATACCCTATACCCCCATACCCTATACCCCCATACCCTATACCCCATACCCTATACCCTATACCCTATACCCTATACCCCCCATACCCTATACCCCCATACCCTATACCCCATACCCTATACCCCCCATACCCTATACCCTATACCCTATACCCTATACCCCCATACCCTATACCCTATACCCTATACCCTATACCCCTATACCCTATACCCCCATACCCTATACCCCCATACCCTATACCCCATACCCTATACCCCCATACCCTATACCCTATACCCTATACCCTATACCCCCATACCCTATACCCTATACCCTATACCCTATACCCTATACCCTATACCCTATACCCCCCCATACCCTATACCCCCATACCCTATACCCCCATACCCTATACCCTATACCCTATACCCCCATACCCTATACCCTATACCCTATACCCCCATACCCTATACCCTATACCCTATACCCCCATACCCTATACCCTATACCCTATACCCTATACCCTATACCCCATACCCTATACCCTATACCCTATACCCTAAACCCTATACCCTATACCCCATACCCTATACCCCCATACCCTATACCCCCATACCCTATACCCCCATACCCTATACCCCCATACCCTATACCCCATACCCTATACCCTATACCCTATACCCTATACCCCCATACCCTATACCCCCATACCCTATACCCCATACCCTATACCCCCATACCCTATACCCTATACCCTATACCCTATACCCCATACCCTATACCCTATACCCCCATACCCTATACCCCCATACCCTATACCCCCATACCCTATACCCCCATACCCTATACCCCCATACCCTATACCCCATACCCTATACCCCCATACCCTATACCCTATACCCTATACCCCCATACCCTATACCCCCATACCCTATACCCTATACCCCCATACTCTATACCCTATACCCTATACCCTATACCCTATACCCTATACCCTATACCCTATACCCCCATACCCTATACCCCCATACCCTATACCCCCATACCCTATACCCTATACCCTATACCCCCATACCCTATACTCCCATACCCTATACCCCCATACCCTATACCCTATACCCTATACCCTATACCCTATACCCTATACCCCATACCCTATACCCTATACCCCCATACCCTATACCCCATACCCTATACCCCATACCCTATACCCTATACCCCCATACCCTATACCCTATACCCTATACCCTATACCCCCATACCCTATACCCCCATACCCTATACCCCCATACCCTATACCCTATACCCTATACCCTATACCCCCATACCCTATACCCCCATACCCTATACCCCCATACCCTATACCCCATACCCTATACCCTATACCCTATACCCTATACCCCCATACCCTATACCCTATACCCTATACCCCCATACCCTATACCCTATACCCTATACCCTATACCCCCATACCCTATACCCTATACCCTATACCCTATACCCTATACCCTATACCCTATACCCTATACCCCCATACCCTATACCCCCATACCCTATACCCCCATACCCTATACCCTATACCCTATACCCCCATACCCTATACCCTATACCCTATACCCCCATACCCTATACCCTATACCCTATACCCCATACCCTATACCCTATACCCTATACCCTATACCCTAAACCCCATACCCTATACCCTATACCCTATACCCTAAACCCTATACCCTATACCCTATACCCCCATACCCCATACCCCCCATACCCTATACCCCCATACCCTACTCTCCACCTTCTTTCTCTTTCACAACTGCACCCTCACTCAGCTTACACATGCACTCCTCATATACCCTCTTATTCAGACATACCTTTCTGGGCACACTCTCCACCCACGCTCACTGACACAGTCACACACAATCTTCACAAACATGTGTACACATTCCCTTACAGACATCTGCCGTGCACATAGCTTTGTTCTCACATGCATACACATATGTTCTCAATTACAGGTAGTGACCCAAGTTTGAATCCTCCCACCCTTTTTTGAGACATGGTCTTACTATGTAGCCTCTGCTGGCTTAGCACTTGCTATGTAGACCAGGCTAGCCTCAAACTCAGAGTTCTGCTTGCTTCTGCCTTCTGAGTGCTGGGATTAAAGGCATAGGCCACCACACCTGGCTCAGAATTCTCTCAATCCAACCATTTGGCCATGCCTCCAAGCTCAGAGCCATTACCCTTTGGACAAGGAATTGCAACAAGATTCTGTAGCTCTTGCCGTGGCAGAACCCCTTTCCCTAACTATCCTAGGCCATAGTTTGCCACCACAGCTAGAGGGAGTTTTTGAACCATGCTCAGGCTGGAATCCCCCCCCCCCCCGTTTGAAGTGAGGAGACAGGCCTAAAAGTACCCTGTACTCTGACTCCTGAGAAGGCCGCTGGGCTCCACCAAGAAGGGAGAAGTACCAGGCCTTCCTCACCCTCTCTGCTTGCTACCTCGCTGGTACCTGGCACCGTGCCAGCTCAGGACTGCAGTGGTGTGCAGTGGAGACAGATGGTTTTCCCTAGGGAGGAGCCAGAGAGAGCCAGAGCCTCAGCCCCGTCTCCTAATTTGACCAGATCTCCAGATCTCTCCAGAGACTGCTTTTTTTTTTTTTTTTTTTTTTTTTTTTTTTTTTTTTGAGCCACCTCCACCCTCCAAACAGGAAATGGTTCCTAGATGATTCAGAGGGTCTTTGGAAGGATGGATGAGAACAGAGAAGTGTCTAGACTCTTGGTGTACAATGAGACACCTTAGAGTTGATGGGCCTGAGGGCGGTGGGGACTCAAAATTTGTCTTCTTGTTTGCCTATACCATGGGAAACAGCCAGGTTGGATCCAGGCTGGTAGATAGTGGCCTTGCGGTTTGTCAGGGCTGCAACTGGGCTCTTGGGGCTTTTCCTGTGGTTAGCCTTAGACCACGTGGCTGGGTCAATGGGCTGGGGTCACTGTTTCCAAGTGTCCTACCCTGCTCGCTCACCTGAACAAGGTAAGGACTCAAAATCTTCATAGCAAACCACCCAATGGGAAGTAGGCATTGGTCCTATGTTTAGCAACTCAGTCTCAAAAGCAAACATATGTAAGAAAAGAGTAATAGATAAATCACTTTCCCAGATACCCCTGCTCTACACCCCTACTTGTAGAAGGGGACTGACTGGGAGCTTTTCCTCTACATTGTCCCTGTTATACCTGCCACCCGAGTTTCCAGCGCCTTAGGGCAGCAGGCTCTACCCTGGACAGCCCCTCGTGCTCACACACACAATGACTAGCTTCCTATCACCACTCAGAGACACTTCAGTACCCTCTCTGCTCAGGCACTCCCTGGACTCCCTCGTCCCTTCTAGAGACCTTGCCTATAAGTCTGACTGCATACTATGGAACTCTAACCTCCTAATCCTCATAAAATTTCCAGAAAGGCTAGCCTTCCAGCCTGCCCCCTGTCACTCAGTACTGCAGCCTCCCTTCTCTCCTAGTCCCTCCCTATACACCTGTCCCCTCCACCCTGAATACCTCTCCTGTGTGTGGCAAAGGTGAGCCACTGTGGTCTCAGGCCTCTCCCCCACATTTTTGAGGTCTCTTTGGGCTGTGATGGTGCCACTATCCTATGTGACCCAGAGCGTCTGATCGAGAGAGGAACCCTTATGCTGTCTACTGTCCCTGTTAGGTTCTTCCCAAGCCTCTGTGGACATAGAACCAGGTTGGAAGCTGAGCAGAACTTCTGCCCGCCTTGCTTATGGACCGGGCTCTCTCGGCTCTATGCTGTGGGAGTCACCGAGAGCCATAGGTCAGCTTTTAAGTGGCTTGCTAGTCCACCTTGCAATGGCAACCCCCCAATACCAGACTGTACCGGTGTTATTCAGGCCATGAGGAATGCTGGCTCCCACCTTCATTTACCCAGGGCCAGGAGCTGCTGACCCGGCTAAAGAATGTGCTTTGCTTGGTGTTAGCATTCCAGGATCAGCTTGGGAGGCCAAGGGCTTGAGTTGGCAGCAGAAGCCAAACACAAGGCAGAGAGAGGGGGCACTGGACCCCCCCACAATCTGGGTACATATTCCTCGTCTGTATTTCTTAGTCAGTCCGGGTCTCCCCTGGATTGAGGCAGAGCCAGCAGGAAGAAAATACTCTCTCACTTTTGGGGAGGGGACATTTATATGAACTGAAGCTGCCAGGCCCCGAGCCACAGGGCACCTTGCCATGAGCCCCACCTGCTGGGGAGCCTAGAACTCTGTACAAAACCATTCAAGGTTTCCTTAGACAGGGTAAACTGAGGCACTGGTCCAGGTCATGTGACCAGCAGACAGAGGAGCCCGTCTCTGACTGTCACTCAGGCTGTTGCGTTCCTCGTGTCATCCCCATCAACTGCACACCCACACAGCCTCTGGCCCAGGGCTCAGGGAAGGGAGAGCAAGGTTGTGGGTACGGAGTGTTAACAACAGGAGAGACTTGTAGTCATTGTAGCCCGTCATCAGTACTGGGTGACTTGGGCGCACGCACTAGGGGACTCCGGTAACTTCTAACACCTGCCTAAAGGCAGACGCAGACGAGCCGGGCTTTGAATCCCCCAGAAGGGGGTTTACAGAACCTCAGAGACCAGGAAGAGGAAGTGGGACAAGGAATGGGAAAGGAGGAAGACCTTCGTGCTCTGTCATTAGCAGTGAGGTGAGGCATCCTTTGCAAACCTCTGACTGGAACCCCTAGAATTAAAAACTAGCTGGGCATCCACCCCTCAAACCCCCAGCACCCAAGCACCATATTTAGGAGCTTAAATATCAGCATGTGGCGTAGTTAACAGGCCCTTCTTTCCCTCCCTCCCCGTGTCCCCCAGCATAGTTCTAGAGCCTTGGGCAGTTTCAACAATCACCCATTAGCTCTGAGCTTATCTTCACTGTCCTCCTGCCTGGGACAGCTCCACAGAGCTCAAGTGTCTGTTAAGTCCTTGCTGTACAGCCACAGTGCTACGCGCTTGGATCTCCGCCAGGACTGGTGTGGAGGGTGGGGGGTGGTGTGGAAAGATGGAGGGCCAGCAAAAGCCCAAGCAGACAGATAGGAAACTATTTGATACTACAGCAAGCTCACGAGAGAGACATGTGACATGTTTCATACATGAACTCAGAGCATCAGGAGCCTGGGCAAACCAGACTCCTCACCCAACCAAATCGAGATGGCAAACCGCCATTTCTGGTGCCATGTTTGGGATCCTGTAGAAAGGAACAGATTCTTTGTTTTTCTGTGTCTTAGCTTACTTATCTACACAGTGGGGATAATCACATGCTGGTCCCTAGTGATGGAGGGGTTCACCGGGACAGGACAGCTAAGGCTGTCGCATTCCTTGTAGGACTTGCTAGAATTTTAGACTGTAACTCACTAGCTCCGTTCTGTATTTCTGGAACTTCTCTGGGCCCCACAAGGTAATGTAAAACAGCACAGCCACGATGTCAGGCTGAGCAGGTTTTATTTGCCTCCTGCTAGGCTACACTACTTCCTAACTGGTGATACTATATGTAGGATACTTACAACTCAGGTTGTTTCAACAAATGGTAGGTAGACATCACTATAACCGCTGATAGTCAGCCCACAAGCCTGTCAATTCTCAGTTTGGCCAGAAGAGGGCAGCTTTGAGCCAGACAACTCAATTTCTTAGACTATGTCGTTTATCCAGACTCAATGGATTCACAAGTCCTAGTTTTGGAGAACCAGCTCTAACAGGCTGGGTCCCGTTCACACAGTCCCACCAGCCACTGAGAGGGCAAGGTCCACGCACCCAGGCCTTACTGTCCACCACAGAGTGGGGTTAAAAGGTGACACAGGACCATAACTCATCTGAGCCCTAAGGAGAAGGCAGGTTAATGACCAATGTCTCTGGCTGGAGGCCCATGGTGTGCTGAGCCCGCATCTGCTCTTCTCCCTGAGTAAAGGGGAAGAAGTTGAGCATCTGTACCAAGACAGTCCTGGGGAGCAGACACTCCGGGTCCTTACGGCTGGCAGTTACACAGACAGCAAGTCAATTGACTTTCTCTTCTCCTCCCCCCCTACACTCCCATTTCATGCCCGAGACTAATGTAAGTCTCATTCACACCTCAAGTCCCTTCCCTTGAACTCCCGAGCCAAGTAAGACCCAACTTTTCTGCCCTGTACTTCATGCCACCTTGAGGGGCCTCCTGCATCCTCCCAAAGATTATAGGGTAAACTCTGCCCTTAACTTATTTCTCTTGTTAAACGGAAAACTTCCTGAGAGTGAGGAGCTAATTATTAGTCATCTCCCCAAGATGTGCCTGACACCTGCCTTCCCCACGCCTGCCCCACCCCCCACCCCCGCAGCAGACCCATCTGTGCTCCTGCCCACACCTTGCACTCAGCACATGTCACAGTATCTCTCTCTGAGGTGCTCCCGCATCCCACCCAGTCCCCAGCATGGGACACATTCAGGCTACGGAGTGCAGGAGGACAGAAGTGGACATTATTCCCAGTGAGTCCATGGAAGGCTTGTTTTCCTCAAGGGCCTTTAAATAGATAGCTGGTGATTGTGTGAGCGTGAGAAGTGCCTCTTCTCAGGGCTGGGGTATGAAGTAGATAGGACTAAGAGTGGCTCCACTCAGCCTAGACATCCCGGCATACCCTGCCCAAACGTCTACACCCAAGATTCGAGTCACCGAGCCACCTCCCGAGCCTCCCTTCACAGAGTAAAAGTTGAGTTCCAGTACTCGGTTGCTCTATTCGGTAGTTCTTAAATAGTTTTGTTGTTGTTTATCTTATGTGTGTGGGTATTTTGCATACATACATACATACATCTGTGCAGCACAGTTGTGCCCGGTGTCCTGGGAGGCCAGAAGAACCCACCAGATCCCTTGGAACAGGAGTTGTAGCTGGTTGTGGACCAGTGTGCAGGTGCCGTGAATTAAACCCTGGTCCTTTGGAAGAGCAGCCAGTGCTCCTAACTGCTGAGCCTTCTCTCCAGCCCTGTTCAGTACTTCTGATGGCCAGGTCTGTGTGTTTGCCTCTGCTGTGCATCCATTTTTGTCTGTGTGAATCCACTGGCATCTTGATCTGCTCAGCAGCACACAGGTGTTGGGGATGTTTAGAAATGGTGATACATATCTAGATCAAGACATTTTGTTTTGTTGTTTGTTTTTCGAGACAGGGTTTCTCTGCATTGTCCTGGCCGTTCTGGAACTCGATCTGTAGACCAGGCTGGCTTCAAACTCAGAGATCTGCCTGCCACTGCCTCCCAAGTGCTGGGATTAAAGGCGTGCATCTCCACCACCTATTTTAGATCAAGTTTGAAAGGGAACCTCGGGTTCCTCTGAATAATTGTTCATCTTATGGGGAAATCTTGATCCAGCTAGCTATTCACCATGAGTCCTTCAGTCTTGGCTTTGAAAGCCCTGTTTTTAGGGAGTACCTACAAAAAACTAGCCTCCTTTCATCTGGGCTAGCGGCTCCCTCCAGTCCTTATGTCAGTCGAGACTAGAACCCAGGTCTCCCAGCCCGAGCTGCCCTCCTGTTATGATGCTTGCTTTTCAGAGCCCTCACCCGTCTGCATGGGCCTCCAGGACCCAGCACAGATTAGTGGTGTAGATTGCAGGTCAGAGGAACCTTCTCCTGGGTCTTTCTATTTTCACGGATCACTCAGGATGAGAAGGCAGGCTGGCAGAAGATAGGACACCAGAGCAGCTATATAATTCGTGAAAGAACCAGATTCAGAGAAGCTGGTTCCTGGTGGAGCTTCTCTGGCTGTAGAGGTCTCCAAGGCAGCATGGAGACACCCGTCATTTCCTCTGCAGAGACTCAAAAGGTGAGCAGAAGTAGAAAACTGGGCAGATACCAGATTTAACAACAAAACTTGACAATTGAGAATGTGGTCCTGTCTGATTCTCTGCCAGCCCTGAAGACGCAGCTGGGGATGCAGAGGAGGGAGGATAGGGGTGTCCTCTTGTCCTATCTTCTCGCCTCTCTAGGTCAGAGTCGGAATCCCAGCTCTGTGGCTTTCTTGCCAGCTGTGTGGTCTTTGGCAGAAGTACACTCACTCTCTACAATAGAAAAGAGGGTTCTGGACCTAACCTTCCAGGTCTCTCTAATGGAGCCAAATCTCATGCCCAACCGCCTGCTCTTCTGGCTAAAAGTCGCAGGAAGACACTCTGGGCCCAGGAAGCAAGCTCCTTACAGATGTAGGAGCACATGGTACTAAGTCCTGGAGTGCGATGCACTATTTTCATGAATGAATGAAAATCCACAAAGATGACCACTTCTTGAAGGAACCCACTCAACCCTATAAATCCTCCCCCCTCCCTTTTTTTTTAAAATTTTGCAGAAGAGGTAAAGACTTGGCCTGTTGGATTCCAGAATCCATTTAAGATTGATGGGACCCAAGCAGCGTGAACTTGGACGCAGGGCAGCTCTCCACCCATGCTTAGCTGGAGTCAGCCTTCACCCCATTCCATCTCCTTATTCCTTTTACCTTTAACCACCCCCCCCACCGCCCCCAGAAGCTATCAAAGGGCTTTATAGACTTTTGGCTTGGGAGAAGCAATTTCCTGCGTGTGGAGAAATACTTTGGGCCCTTCCAGTACCCTCAGGTTGTCCCTTGACAACCGAGAGCACTGCACAGTAGGACAGGTTGGCGCCATTTAGAGGCGAAAGCAATCCAGAGAGCCTTCAAACCGAAGGACCAGCTCTTCAGTAGTAAAACTCGGCTTAGCCTCCTTTCTGGCATTCCTGGCCCTCGGGCCCAGGTGGGCGGGGCTCCATTCACACCTTTCCGCGCCTAGCCAAGGGGAGGAGGCGGGGCAGGGGCCAGTGAGCCAATGCGGGAGACCCTGGTCACGAGTCGCCGGCAAGCGGGCCAATGGGACTCGGGGGCGTGGCCAGAGTCTTCTCCCTCCCCCCCCCCCAACGTTTTAGAGCAATTTGGGACCGCGACGCTTTCTAGCGCGCTGGGGTCCTGCGGTGACCTCTGAGCTCGCGGCTCTCGGCGCTGCTGCTGCCGCCCGACCCCCGTCCGCCTCGCCGCCCCGCACAATGGAGTCGGTGGTCTTCCCCCGGCGCGCGGGCCAGGCTCCATCGGCCTCCGCCCTGGCTACCGAGCGCGCCCGGGTGCTGGCGGACGGGCTCATCAAGTCACCCAAACCGCTGATGAAGAAGCAAGCGGTGAAGCGGCACCATCACAAACACAACCTGCGGCACCGCTACGAGTTCTTGGAGACCCTGGGCAAGGGCACCTACGGGAAGGTGAAGAAGGCACGAGAGAACTCGGGACGCCTGGTGAGTGCCCCTCGCAGCGCCCGGCTCCCGGGAGCTCACAGCGCGTCCCTTGCGGTGTCCTCGGCCGGCCGGCCGAGCTGCCAGGAGCGCGCAAACCTTAGCAGCACCAGATGCCTGTCGTTTGAGAAGATGGTGCTTAACTTGAATTTTTTCACTGGAACAAACTTGTACGGAGTAGAATGGAAGGAGGAAGTTGAAAGCACCAGATCTCAGTAGATGGATGAGGTGTTGGAGAGCTCTCTAAACTGACTTGACACGGGGTCCTTTCAAAGTTTCGTTATGATGGGCTTTGATTCCGGGCTCTGGTGCCAGGTCCACAGGCCTTTGGGGGAACTTGTCCTGGCGATTTCATGCGTGTGTGATCGCTTTAGTAATCTGTAACTTTAAGCAAGTTCCTTAATTTCTGTATTCTGTTTCCTCTTCTGCAAAAACAGAGGACACAGACCGTCTCACAAGCTGCTTGGGAGAGTGAATAACATACAAACGAGAATGCACGTGGGTCCTGATCACAGGTCTTGTACTGAGAATGGGTGCTTATATCTGTAAAGTGCCCCCCCCAAAAAAAAAGCATAGCAAATTTACCAACAGTAGTTATCCCACTCCAGTTCCATGGGCCTAGCTAGGCATTAGCTGGGTACTTGTTTAAAATGCACAGTCTTTCATTTGCCACCAAGCAGAGTGTACTATAAAGGTCTATAATTCACACTGTAGCAAGCTTCGGAGCAGGTGGTTTAGGGATTATGTTTTGCCAGATCCAGTGAGTGCTGGTTGTGTGTGTGTGTGTGTGTGTGTGTGTGTGTGTGTGTGTGTGTGTGACCATGGTTTGCCCTGTTGACTATGGCAGTGGTCCCCTCCCATAATTGTTTGCCTTTGCAGTCAGTAGCAGGTTTGAAATTCAAGAAGTCATTTCATTGGTGAAGGAGAGTGGATGTTGGAGAAAGGAGTGGATTATGGCCCCATCAATAGGTGCAAGTATGTTTTTCCTGCTAAGGCCTGGCACAGTCCCCAGTTGCCCGCTGCCAGGTTACAGCTATTGGGCAATCGTGTACTTCCTGGCTTTCCTTTCTTTCTCTTTCTATAAAGTGCCAGGGTCCTAGAGGCTCCAGGCCTGAGATGGCTGGGCCCGAGCTTTGTCAGGGGTTTAGCTTGAAAATAGTTGCTTGTGGCTTGTGCCCTGCGTCTCTTGTTGTGGGAGAATTGGGTGGAGGGAAATAGAGGGGCTGAGAAACTGAGATCTAAGTTCAGAGACCCCATCAGCTTTTTTTTTTCCCACTGAGGTCACTGCCTTACACACACACACACACACACACACACACACACACACACACACACACACTGGGGGGGGGGAGAGAACACATGCAGGCCTCAGTGGCTTTTACATCAAAACTGAGAGAATCCAGAAGGAACTCCCAGGTTCATGTGTCTTGCTGTGTACAAGCAGCCAAGATCAGCAAATGTGAGCTCTGTTCTGAAACTCCCCAAGCCAGACCACCCAGGATTGCTGTTGAGAGTTTGCTCAGGGTCCCCCCACTTTCTTGGAAAGCAACTCTGTGCTGTGCTAATGATTTCTCAACCCTGGAGCAATGCCCTCATCCCCACCCACCCGTCCCTATATCTTGACTGTTCTCCTTCAAGAGAGACCTGATGCGTCAGCTCTGTCAGTGGGGGAGAGGGACATGGGGTTGCTTATGTCTTCCCCAGATGAACTGAGATTGGTAATAGGAGGAGTTCACTTCACAGGGAAGCCTGCTGGGTGATGGCCAGCTCGATTCCCACTCTCCACTTGCAGAGATGGTTAGGAGGGTCCCATGGGATGATCTTCAGGGGCGGCCGGGGAGGTGGGACTAACAACTGCTCCAGGATGGCATCAGAGGAAAAACAAATATTTGCTCTGGATCTCAGACACATTTCTGGTATCCAAACGACATTTCCTCCTGCCGAGCATCCCAGCTCCCCGACCCAACCCCTCTCCCTGAAGAGGGAAACATCTGCTAGGGGCCCACCAAAGCCTGATCTACAGGGAAGTCTCCGTCACCTCTAAGGGGTTGCCATGAGGGGCAGGAAGGGAGCCCAAGTCTCAATGTTTCTGCTCCTTATACATTTTCAGTTGCTCAGTGGGCTTCAAAACATTGGGAAGCGATGCACAGAATCCGCTCCTCTGGTTGACAGATGAGAGAACTGAGGCCCAGAAAGGGGAAGTGATTTGTCTTCTGGCTGCAATGGCAGAGCTGCAGCATGAGCTCCAGACTTGTCCACCCGAGGTCTTGGATGACCAAGTGCTGAGTCTTGGTCTAGAAGTTAGCTTTGAGATGAGCCTGGGCTTGCCTTGGTGCTTTGTCATCCCATCAGCTAGCACCGGCTGCCTCCCCAGCTCTCCAGGCCATGTTTACAGTGGGAGAAGCCACTGGGAATCCCCCCTTCTCAATACTGGGCTGAGGGACTGTGGGTGAAGGAAGGACACTACATTCCTGCAGAGTGTCAAATGGTGCTTCCCATGTGCTTACCAGATGCGTGACCTCTGTTCCTCAGTATCCTTATCTGCAAAATGGGGATTATAATAATTCCTGTGTCATAGGTTTCTCCTAGGACTGAATAAGACAATATCTGTACATCTTAGCACAGTGACTAACACGCATGGGACATTGCTCCAAGAAGGGTGGCGGCATTGGCCTGGGTACTCCTATTCTGGGCCTCTCCTGCCACAATAAGGAGCATGGATTGTGCTTCAACTCTTCTTGAGTTGAACCACTATGGTCTCTGCTTTGTTCAAAGCCCTCATCTCTCATCCAGCCAACTTCAGAGGACTCCTGCTGGCCAGCAGCCAAAGGCTTGTTGGGCAAGATGCTGCCCTCCCAGCTCCTCCTGCACCTGCCTGCTCAGCAACAGGAGGGAGGCTGCAGGCGACTCTTGTCCTTGGGCTCCAGCCAAACCACAGAAAAGGGCTGGGCAGGGAAGCTCCTTGCTCAGGAACCTGGCAGAGTGGGCTAGCAGGAGGCTAGAGGAGGTGACATTATATAGAACTAGGGGAGAGATGGCCCAAGTTACCCATAGAGCCTTCCTGGTTCTTGCCTAGTTCTTGATAGAGTGGCACATTCCCACTGCTCAGCTGGGGCTGCCTCTAGCCTAACCTCTCCTGCACTATCTAAGTGGGTCATCATCCAGCTCCTTGTCTGCTTCCCAGACAGCATCTTCCCTATGAAAAGGCCAGAGAGGAGTCAAGGATGTTGGCTATGATCAGAGATGCCCAACTGGTACCATCTCTCTCAGCACCCAGAACCAGCGTCTCTACTCCCCACCTCCCTTCGTCTTCTAAAACTTTCTGACCACCTTCTCTGGGAGAGAGGAGCTATTTACCAATGGGGCCTCAGCACCACCTCCTCGGGCTGTTGGCAGAGCGGGCATGTTTTAAGTGGGAAAGAATGGCACACACAATATGGCCTATGGCAAGATCTGGACAGTCCCTTCTCCAGGGATGGGGGCAGGGCTGGACATCTCCAAGGAACTTTTGTCTTCTGAGATACTAGTTTGTCCTCCATTGTGGCCCTGCCCTGTTGATGGAGGAACTTTGGAGAAGTCGGTTTATCTTTCTGAAGTGTTCACTGCTTGCAAATCAGGTTGGGGAATTAGCTTTCCTGCCTTTACCAACTTGCACAACTCCAGAGACAAGAACATTCATTGGGATGATTTCAGCGGGAATTATGCTCTGACAGTTAACATGGCCAAGAGCGGTGGCCTTGCACCTTCCTGACTTTGCATCGACCCATTTCTGAAGAAGCTCTGCACAGAGTACTGGATCATGGAAGGGGACTTACAGCTCCACCCTCATCTGCCTCGAATGTTCTTCTCGCCCTTTCCTAGCCTACTGTCTTAGCTGAAAACCTCACTATCCTTCCTGAGTAAAGAAAACCATTTATCCTCTCCAAGCTCTTCCACAAGTGAGGGCGTTAAAACTAGACAGCCCAGGGGTGGAAAGAGAGCTCAGCAATTAAGATCACTTGCTGCTCTTGCAGAGAACCTGAGTACACATGTGGCTGCTCAGAACCATCTGTAACTTCAGTTTCAGGGGATCCAATGCCCTCTTCCGACCTCCATTGGCATTGGATGCATGTGGTACACATACACGGCACATAGGCAAAACACCCATTTGCATAAGATAAGAATAAATTAATCTAAATAAACAACCTAGACAACCCAGTAGCCAGATTATCCTAGTTTTATGTGCCTTGAGTTGCATGGCTTGAGACAGACAAGTATGAATCGGGCACCTGGGTCCATAGGGCCCACTCCGCTGGGCATTGTTTGTATACAAAATTATCATTGGGCTGGTTTATCCCTCTGCCTCAGAGTGTGGTGGCCATGTAATAAATTGATCATATGTGTGTAGTCTGCAGAGTAAAGGGGACAGGGTTAATAATTGTGTCAGGGATCGGAAGTGACGGCTCAATGATTAAGAGCACTTGCTACTCTTCCAGAGGACCCTGTTTGGATTCTTAGCACCCACACTGGTTCACAACCATCCACAACTCCAGTTCTGGGGAATCTGCCAGCCTCTTCTGACCTCCCTAGGACCAGGCACACACATGGTGCACATACATATACATGCAAACAAAACATGTAGACGCAAAATTAATAGGAAAATATATTGTGTCGGGACAAAGACCCTGGCGTGTGGCCATCTTCCCTCTGGGTTTGGGTACCTGTCTTTAGTTTGTAGCCTCTTCCTAGCTTTAATCAGCTTCTTTTTATTCTAAGTACAGTTGCCAATTACTTTGCAGGAACAAAGGTCCCTAGAAATTAGTTCTTGTAACTGAGGTGGACTCCACCCAGGCCTGAGAGGGAAGAGAGCGGGGAAACCCTAGCTGGTCACTGGTTCCTTCAGGCAAAGATCACCCAGGGACTTAGCCGATAGGTATTTGTAAGAGTGTTCACTAGTGTATAGGTGTGAAAGGATTTTTGCACACAGGGCCCTTTCTGGCCTTGAGTGGTACTCTGTGTAATTTACTTTGACATACTAGGCTAGGCTGGGAGAGTTTAGAAACGGTGGCCTAGCCCCAGGGAGGCAGTGCTGAATCAATCAGCCCTTGTTTTGGGGACTCATGGAACACTGATATCATGTCTCTGTCCTTGCAAGTGCTAGACAGGACCTCTTAGGACCCAATGTGGATAACTTGGGGTTCAGCAATGTATTCCTCGCCCCCCTCGTGTCTTGTAGGAGATTGAAAGCGGGAAGAAAATTAGAATTTCAGGCCTTTTAAGGTTAGAAGAATGGGTCTTGAGGTTTTACTTGTGTGCCCACTGACCACACCAAATATTCGTAGCACCCTCAAAATCTGTTTTGGAAACTAACTTCTTTTGACTCCCACTGCTTTTAGGGCTCTGTCTCTAAGCCTGTGGTGTTATCTCAGTATCCCATACCCTTCTGTATACACAGCTATGCATCTAACACCTGCCTCGTCTTTGCCTGGATGTCTTTCAAGCTCCCAGGCATTTGTAGTTGTCTAGATAGCGATGTGTGTGTTTACATACGACTGTTTTTCCTGCCTACGAATACATTTTTTTAAAAACAGGTCTTTGTCTCTGAAGAGTTCACAGCCCTTTACTCATTGTCTGATTTTATGAACAAAGACTTACAGAGGAGGGAGCAGGCTGTGGCCTCTCTCCTTCAGGGTGAGAAAGTGGTGTGGAGAAGAGGTGTGTGGGAGTATTGCTCATTGTCTCCTAGTTGAAGGGATATTCAAGGCCCGTGCCCTGCTCCAGTTCTGCCCTGGGGTTTTCTGCCTCGCTCTGTAGGGAGTTAGAGCAGACCGTTGCAGCCGGGTGCTCACATCTGCAGCATCCCCCTGCGCTGGGCCTCTCGGGGATGAGGTTCCATGGTGACCATCTGCCATTGTGATCCCTGCCCTGCTCTGGGAGGGTGAGAATGGGCCTGCTCCCTTTCAACAGTTGGGGCAGGATGGAGTGGAGGGCACGCCATCTGTGGCCCGTTGCCGGGGTGACCGGGCGGTGGGCATTGTGAGCAACTCCTCTGACAGGATTAGGGCTATTCCACATTCTTGTCAGTGGGGAACACAAGCCGAAAGAGCCCGCTGTCCCGAGAGCAGAAGCCATTGTCTACCTCCAGAGCCCGTGAAAGGGTGGATTAGAGCCCCGCCCCTTGGGCTGGGGTTTCCTTTCTGTCTCCTTTTGAATCCAGAGGGGAGGCCGGCCCTCCTGGGAAATTGAATGAGGAGCTGTTTACCTCAGTCTGGACCTTCATATTTCTCATTACTTGTGTGTGTGAAGAGGAAGTCTTGTGTTTACCACTCTGTTGGTGTCCTTGGTCAGAACATGCCAGGAACTGACTAATCTGGGACACCCAACCCTCATCCAGACTCTGAGGGCCCCTGGCATGTGTGCAGCTCACTTCACAGACTCAGAGGAGCAAACCCCTCAGACCACTCAGTTCAGTCAGTTTTGCTCACAGCAAGGCAGCTGAGGCTCTGAGAGGGTAGGACTTGCCAGAAGCCTCCAGGACAGAATCTGAGAATCAGGCACACCTGGCTCTATTGGTTTCCCATTAGTCACTCTGACCATGCCTTGTCCTAGAGTCGCTACTGGATGTCATGGATCAGGGAGACTGAGGTTCTTAGGTGCTGACCTGCAGGTCCTCAGCTTCCTCTGTACCCACCCTTCCTGAGGCCATCACACACCAGCTGGAGGGGTTTAGGCATTGTATGTCCCATCTTTACAGAGCAAGACACCAAATCACAGAGGACTGTCTATCTAGCTGTTTTTTTACTTGTTGGGAAGGAAGGGACATTCCTTACCTGGACTTCAAATACTGTTCTGTGGAGAGTGGTTCCTTTGGTGGGTTTTTTTTTTTTTTTTTTTTTTTTTTTGGTGATCTTTTTGAATTATGGAAAAATGCATGTATAAAACTTGCCATTTTAGCTCACTAGCATACTGAACATATCCACAATATTGTAAATCATCACAGTATAAAATAGCTTTCTTTTTAAATGTTTTGTGTGTAATGTGTATGAGCATCTTCTCTGAGTGTGTTTGTGAATCTGCAAAGGGCATCTGATCCCTCAGAACGAGATTGTGAGCTATCATGTGGGTGCCAGAACTAAACTCACATCCTTTGGAAGAATAGCCAGTGCTCTTAGCTGCTGAGGCATCGCTCCAGCTTCTAAAACTTTTTTACCATCCCAAATAGAAACTCTGCAGCCATTAAATAATAACACACCCCCTCATAACACCCTTTAGCTCTATACTCCTGGTAACTTTTGTCCATTTTCTGTCCATACAGTCGTTTGTTTTAGTACCCCCATAAAAGTGGATCACATAATATTTGTCACTCTGTGTGGCTAGCTTATTTCACTGAGTGTATTTTCACGGGTCAGCCATCCTATAATAGGTATCAGAATTCCATTCCTTTTCTGACTGATTAACACCAAATTTTGCCTAGCCATTCACCTGTTGATAGGCATTTTGGTTGTTGTAATTTTGGGCTAGCAAATGGTTGTGTATACCAAAGTGGAGTGTGGGACAGAAAATGGACTGAACTCAGAATCAGGTTGCCACTTGTGCTAGTCAGTGTCTGTGGCTTTAAGGAAAGCATTTCGCCTCTTGGGTTTCCAGTTACTTCACTTGTGAAAGAGAGTCAGGATGCTTTCTTTCTTTAATTCCCAGAGTTGGGAGGACCAGTTTGTTTACTAATGCAGTAAACTTCTATTCACGACTAATATGTGCCAGGCCCTCTGTCTGGAGTCAAGGACTCAGTGCCGAATAAAACCATCCCAGGTCCTTGTCCTTGGGGTGAACTTTGCATATTTGACTTGCAAACCCCAAAGTGTCAAACCACACAGGTATAGGTTGTTACATGTCTTACTCATTGGTAGACTTTGAAAGTGAGGCCATTGGCAAGGGCTGCTTCCTCCTAAATGGGCCACACTGGACCCAAGACCATCTCCAGATTCCTGTCACCTGCTCTGGTAAAGGTGGGTGGCTTCTCTTGGTGCATTCTGTGGTTTGTGTTGCAGCTGCAGGCAGAGTACCGGGGTCAGGGCTCATGGAACATCTTCAGGGATGCTTCTGCCTACTAGACCTTTCTCCTTAATCTTGGGCATCCTCTCTTCCCAGGTGGCCATCAAGTCAATCCGGAAAGACAAAGTCAAAGACGAGCAGGATCTGTTGCACATAAGGAGGGAGATTGAAATCATGTCTTCGCTCAACCACCCCCACATCATTGCCATCCATGAAGGTATAGTCGTAGGACGTTTGGAACTGGGAGCCATGAGTGTGTGTGTGTGTGTGTGTGTGTGTGTGTGTGTGTGTGTGTGCGTGCGCGCACACGCGCGCGCACGTATGCAGAAGTCAGAACTGCCAATACATGAACCCTCTGGTACATGCCTGTAATCCAACTGTGATGCCTATAGCCTCAGCCCCAGGCGACTTAAGACGAATATAAATATAAATTCGAGGCCAGCTGCGTAACAGGACCCTCCCTTTAAATAAATGCATAACTTAAATAAAGTTCTTTTAAAAAAAGAAGTAAGAATGGTAAAGGCTTTAGAGTTGCAAAAACTGAATGCAAAACCCTGCCACATAACACAGAACTGGGCCTTGATTCCCCTTTACAAAATGGGATAGTCCCATTCCCATCACAGGGTAATTGCAAAAATCCAACCGTATGGTTATCTTTGAGTACTCTGTAAGTGGAAAAGCTGTAGATGTGTTTGTGCATTTGTTGTATGGCTGGGGTCCCGCCTAGAATCCCGTACTTGTGCTGAGTGTGTGGGTGCTGTCCATCGCCCGCCTGTTAGCCAGGCCTCCTAGTTACCCTGTGCCCCTGGATCACTGGTGCGATGGGCTCACTCTGCCTCTTCTTGTTCCTCTGGGCCTCCTCTCCTCTGGTATCAATTCTTCCCTCCAGGAGTAGTGGGCAGGCCAAGCTTGGTGATTGGCCGTGTGTGTGTGCACACGCCCTCACATGCATGAATCTGTGTATATATGAATTCTCTCCATCCCCATTGTCTATCTGGGTCTGAGAACTGAGCTGATGCTCAGGGTGTGTGTGTGTGTGTGTGTGTGTATGTGTGTGTGTGTTGATGGTGCAGACACAGGACATTAATGTTATCGGGTGTCTGAAGGGTTCCTCCAGATTCATCTTCCTGTCTCTATAGGGCTTTAGGCGTTGGGGTTGGGGAAATGCTGGGACTGACTTCTAATCTATATGTCCCCCAGAATGCACGGTGCTGGCTCCTTATCTTTGTTTCCTAACATAAAGGTTGCTTATAAGCTGAGAATCACACGAGTGGAGTCTGAGTCAGGCACACCTAAGAGCCTGGGTCACCCTGTTCGCCTGCAAAACAACACTATAAGCCTTCTTCCGGCCTTGTAGCTGACATCTGGGAGTGGGGACTCATCCCTTAGCTCCTTCTCAGAGAGCAGTAGCGCTGCCAAGCAAGCCAAACTCATAGGACCCGTTTAACACGGGATGCAGCATGTTCTGACACACCAGCTGAAGGGCCAGTTTGATGAGCCAGATCTTTCCTGCTTTTCTGGAGGACCGGGGCCAGGGCACTGCCTGGAGTGGTGAGACCCCCCCTCCTACACATGGAGGTGGGCTAACTGGAGTGGGCGACCGCCAAGAAGCCAGGCAGCCAATTAATTACCCCATATTTATCGACGGCCTCTGTGTCTGTCAGAGGCCATATGCACTCTGGCCGTAGCCTGGGCACTCCGGACTTGATTTGCTAGTCCTAGAAGATGCTGAGTCTTCAAGCCTCTTCTCCCGCGCTTCTTCGCTGCCCTGAGGCCCCCGGCCCCTGTAGCGGACATTCCAGAGGGAGGTCTCGTCTGCTTTGAGGCTGTGGAAGAGACTGAGGCCCATGGTGGGACAGTGTTCTCTGGGAGGCCTGACATTCTCATTTCCCCTCTCCAGTGTTTGAGAACAGCAGCAAGATCGTGATTGTCATGGAGTATGCCAGCCGGGGCGATCTGTATGATTACATCAGTGAGCGGCCACGGCTGAGTGAGCGTGACGCCAGGCATTTCTTCCGACAGATCGTCTCTGCCCTACACTACTGCCACCAGGTGAGTACCCACTGGTGTCTCTGGGGCTCTTAGGCTGGTTTAGACCAGAAAGGCTTCTGGACTCTCAGGCCAAGGCATGCTGATATCTCTGACTTCGTTCTCTTGATTGTGAAAGGGCCTGTGATTTCTTGGACCATGTCCGTGAATTTATGTGCTCCGGCCTGCCTGGTCTCAACTCTGTTAATTCCATTTTCTAGACTAGGTCCCTTGTTCCCCCTTCCCTTTCCTGGTGATGTTCCCTGACTCGGTTCCCTTCCCCTTTTAGAACGGGATTGTTCACCGCGATCTCAAGCTGGAGAACATCCTTCTAGATGCCAAAGGAAACATCAAGGTGAGCATCACTTCTGGTTTCTCTGTCCCACCCTAAGTTTTCTGTTCTGCCTCCAGTCAAGTAGCTCTGAGTGCTTAGGGGTCCCTGAAGTTAAGTTGAACAAACCCTGGACCTCAGTCATCATCCATCCCAACACTTCCTACATGGGCACCGAGTCCCTAAAAGGAAGATTACCCCCCCCCCCACTAGGGACTGACAGAGGTTAGTTAGGCAGGAATAGAAACAAAGTCTCTGCCTTTCAGGCCAGTGTCTTTCTGATTTCACAAGGGCGGCAAGGGGCTAGATAACTTTGGGGCCAACAGGTACTGAGCCTCTTTCCTCTCGCTTGTGTACACAAAACCCTACACACACAGCACAAAAGTCTGCGTCAGTCAAGACGCTCTATAGCTTCTTTCATTTCCTGTCTCCCACAACTGCTGGATTCCCCATGCTAGTTTGATGCCAACCATAATTTCATGCAAGGGAGATAAACTAGAATCTCAAGGCCGGAAGGGAAAGGATGGCGGGAGCTGACTTTGCTGACGGGCTAGCCTGACAGACATAATCTGACCCTGCTCGGAATCTACTCGACACAGGACAAAGGTCACTCCGTGGCTGCTGACCTGTGTGTCCTGAGATATCCCGGTACCAAGTCTGTAGCCCTCATCCAGCCAGTCCCTGATGCGGGTAGGGTTTCTTTGATGCTGACAGGAGGGAGGCCAGAGCCAGTAAACACACAAACTAGACAAGCGCACAGGCTCTGTTGGTACCAATCACCAACGTCACATTATAGGCTCGCCTGGCAACTGCTTGATAAGACGCCAATAAAGCTATAAACAAAGGAGCCAGAGTTTCATAAATAGCCCTCTCCACCCTGCACTCATGACCCTTTGATGGGGTGAAGGGTCAGGTAGCTCCAGGGTCTTGGCCTCTACTCTAGCTGAGGATAGATAGGAAAGAGGATAGCCTTAGAACTGCAGGCCACTAAAATCCAACATGTCAGGGATCCCCCTGGGCTGTGAGCAGCGCTGACCTTTCTCCTCTCCTCTCCCCTCCCCTCCTCTACCTTCCTCTCCCCTCCCCTCCTCTCTCTCCTCTCCCCTCCTCTCTCCCCTCCCTCCCTGTCCCTCCCCTCCTCTCCCCTCCCCTCCTCCTTCTCCTCTCCTCTCCTCTCCCCTCCCTCCCTGTCCCTCCCCTCCCCTCCTCTCCCCTCCTCCCCTCCCCTCCGCTCCCTTCCCCTCCCCTCCTCTCCCCTCCTTCCCGCTCTCCATCTTGGCCATGCATGTCCACTCTGGGTTCCTGTCCAGATGGGCAGAGATGAGTCCTTTGCTTGGAAGGGCAGCTCAGGCTTCGCATGGCCACTGGGTCAGGGCCCTTGCTTGCCCAGTTGGGGCCTCAGAGCACTGTTTTTCAGGACCTGAGCTATGAGATGTTAGTTGGGAGTCCCTTCCCGTCTTCCGGGGCCTGGCTTTCCCCAGGATCTAGAGAGATGATGGCCAAGGGCTGTGAACAACCCAACCTTTGGCATGACCTATGCTTGTCCCAACCCTATAGATTGCTGATTTTGGCCTCTCCAACCTGTACCACAAAGGCAAGTTCCTCCAGACGTTCTGTGGGAGCCCTCTCTATGCGTCACCTGAGATCGTCAACGGGAAGCCCTATGTGGGCCCAGAGGTAAGAGCTCTCCCTCCTCCTGCCAGCATCCCCGAGGCCAGGTCAAGCAGGTTGAGCTAGTTGCTAGGTACATCCCTTTTCAGAGCACAGAACTAAGGACCCTACAAGGCGATGGCTTGCCAAGCCTTGAGACAGAAGTACAAAGCTGTCATGGAACTGAGGTCCCCTGGTACCCTGTCTCCTTCGTGTCCTCCTGGCTCCCGGCCCAGCCACCCCACCTTGACCCAGAACGGTGGCGATGGCCCGGGCACCGCCCCTCTCAGGGGAAGCGACTGGCAGCATCTGTCCTTATGAGATCCAGACCGCTCTGCTGCCTCCCCCACGCCACCTCTGGTTACGAGAGGAAGCCTTCAGAGATCTCCTTCACATCGTCCGTTGTGTTGGAGATGCGGATGGCAACCTTCCCCCCTGTGGCACAAGCTGTGCCTTTGCTGAGCACCCGTACCCTCTTTCAGGTAGACAGCTGGTCTCTGGGAGTTCTCCTATACATTCTGGTGCACGGCACCATGCCCTTCGACGGGCAGGATCATAAAACTCTGGCGAAGCAAATTAGCAGCGGGGCTTACCGGGAGCCCCCTAAGCCGTCTGGTGAGTGAGCACCTGGCCAGGTTGGGAGCCTGGGATGCACTGGCACATTCGTTGATTCCTGAGACAGTGACTAGACAATGGTGGTAAGGAAGGCAGCAGTCCATAGTGACTCCCGGGGAAGATTAGGGTGCACCCTACTGTTCTCTCCAGTCGGAGACCTCTGAGGAAGCGGGCAGCCTTCTCCATCATAAGCCTGCTTTAGGAGTGCTGTGGAAGCTCCAGCTTAATCAATCCTCTTTGCTATAGGTGTATTGCCTCTTACTGCCTTTTTCCTTCCCCTAAGAAATCTGACCTTTCGCACATGATCTAGAGAGCAGGAAGATGTATGTGAGAGCCTTGCTGTATCCTTAAGCACAGACCCTGTCCTCAGAGAATTGAATCTGACAAAGAAACAAGCAAGAGCTAGTAGAACTTGTGGGACAGAGGCAGTTGACTGAGTCTGTCTAGGAAAGTCGCCCTTAGGAAGTGGGCCTGAACCTGTGCGGAGCCCAAGGAGAGAATGGGCTGATCTAACCCAGAGTCTGCGCTCATGGGAGACAGGCCTGTGGCAGAGGACCTTGGGTCCCATTCTTGTAAGCTGAAGCCCTCGCCTTCGTTTTTTGCAGATGCGTGTGGCCTGATCCGGTGGCTGTTAATGGTGAACCCCACCCGTCGGGCCACACTGGAGGATGTAGCCAGTCACTGGTGGGTCAATTGGGGATATACCACCAGAGTTGGGGAACAGGAAGCTGTGCGTGAGGGTGGGCACCTTGGTGGCGACTCTGCCCGGGCTTCCATGGCTGACTGGCTACGACGCTCTTCCCGTCCCCTCCTGGAGAACGGGGCCAAGGTGTGCAGCTTCCTCAAACAGCACGTGCCGGGAGGCGGAAGCGTTGTCCCTGGGCTGGAACGGCAGCATTCCCTTAAGAAGTCCCGTAAAGAGAACGACATGGCTCAGACTCTGCAGGGTGACCCAGCTGAGGACGCCGCCCCTCGCCCTGGCAAGAGCAGCCTCAAGCTACCAAAAAGCATTCTCAAGAAAAAGGCCTCTACCTCCTCCTCAGGGATGGTACAGGAGGACCCTCAGGAACTCAGCCCCATGCCGGAAACGCCGGGGCAGCCTGCCCCTCCTGTTGCCCTGCTCCCTAGGAAGGGCATCCTCAAGAAGTCTCGGCAGCGTGAGTCCGGCTACTATTCCTCTCCAGAGCCCAGTGAGTCCGGGGAACTCTTAGATGCTGGCGATGTGTTTGTGAGTGGGGACCCCGTGGAGCAGAAGACTTCCCAAGCTGCAGGGAACCTCCTCCGCCGGAAGGGCATCCTCAAACTCAATGGCAAGTTCTCTAGCACCACGTTAGAAGGCAGCACCCCGAGCACCTTCGGCTCCCTGGACCAACTGGCCTCCCCTCACCCTGCAACCCGGGCCAGCCGCCCCTCAGGGGCTGTGAGTGAGGACAGCATCCTGTCTTCCGAGTCCTTTGACCAGTTGGACTTGCCTGAGCGGCTCCCTGAAACCCCACTGAGGGGCTGTGTGTCTGTGGACAACCTGAGGGGGCTTGAGCAGCCACCCTCAGAAGGCCTGAGGCGATGGTGGCAGGAACCCCTGGGCGATAGCTGCTTTTCTCTGACAGACTGCCAGGAGGTGACAGCAGCCTACCGGCAAGCCCTGAGAATCTGTTCAGAGCTCAGCTGAAGATGAGAGGTGGTGCCCTGGTTTGGGGTGGGCTTTGAGGGGTCTGCAGGTACCCTAGATAGGATTCCTGGGAAATCTGGGGGAGTAAAGCCCATCCAGGGCTCCCTGTCTTCAGCCTGATGGAGCAGGAAGATGAGGAGGGAAATGGTAACCCTGTGGGGGAGGGGGCCACGGAATCCAGACTGCCAGAATGTTGTAGTATAGTATGGCCACCTGGGACCTGAAGAGCCCTGTCTGTGCCTACCTCCTCCATGCCATGAGTATTACCCGTGGTGCGTTTTCCTACCTGTTCTCTGCCAGTGTCAGGGTGGATCTTCACACCAGTTCCTGTTCCCACCGACCACCAGAGTTAGAACCCTGGCATGCCTGGGTAGTCTGGGGTAACCTTTCCTCCCTTGTTGGAAGAGGAAGCAGCCTCTGGCTCCCATTTGCCCTAGTCCGTCGCTGCTGCGGTCTCAGAGACCTGAAAGGACTCTCGGGCTGCTGTTTGGTTTCATCTCAAGGGTTCAGATCTGGGCCCCATCTTAAACCTCAAAGACTGGAGCTTCTGCCTTGAAGCTGCTCCTGATGTCTGGACTGTGGATGGATGTGTCTTTCTCAGGCTAACGGGACCTAGAATGTGCTGACTTATTTATTTTTTTTTTGGTTCTCTTTTTTGTTGTTTTGTTTTGTGAATTGTGCTGCTTTGGGCCATGTGAATGCTGTGTTCCCCGGAAAGCCACTGTGCCACTGACATTTATGTACAGAAGTATTTGACAATAATGTCCCTCTACTGGGTGTGGAGGGGCGGGGCTGGCTTTTTCAAACTTAGGTCCCGAGCACTGGATTGGCTGTCCAGTCCCTTCACACCCGAAGCTGCCCACCCTCCCCGAATCTGTGGCCAAATGAACCTCATTCCATTAAAACCAGCATGGTGACTGGAAAAACAATCTCTGGTTCTCTTTGTGAGATGCGGTTCACACACCTTTCAGCCTTCTGATACTTTCCTCTTGGGCTGCTGCAGCTTCGACACAGACTCTGATAGTCAAAATAGGGACAAAGGAGTTTGGAGGCTGGGTGGTCTGCATTTTGTTTAACATGTACTCTCAATCCCTAGCAAAAGAATTAAAACAAAACAGAAAAACCCTCTCCAAAGCACCTGGTCCACCTGCAGCAGCAGCCACAAGGGCCTGCCTCTGCTAAGCATTCCGGAGGAGAAGCTTTGGCCCAGGGTTGGGGCTTTTCTTTCCTTCCCTAGTACTCAAAGAAGAAATGGGTCAGGTGCGTTTGCGGGGCTGCCCCCCTCCAGCTGCTGGCCTGTGCCCTGCCCCCTGCTGCCTGAAGACTCTCCCACAGTTCCTGTTCCCTCTGAAGAAATCCCCCTTTCTCCAGTGCTGGACAGCTTCTTGTTGGGCCCTTGCTCTGCTCCGGACTCTGGAGGAAGTGAAGAATGCTTGGAATGTCCACCCTCCCAGGACAGCCCCTCAGCCCCCCGCAGAGCTGTCCCAGCAGCCTGTTCTACCATTGAGAAACTGCTCGACTCTGGGACTGGTTGACAGGGAGGACAGAGGACAAAGTGCAGGCAAGCGGCTGGTTGGCTTCGGTTCCAGGCTGCCAGGCTGGCTCTCTCCCCACCCCCACTCCTGACCCACTCGGGTATTCACCCCCTAATCTCCTGGTTCTGGCTGGCTCCAGGTTTCCAGCTAGACAACCCACCTGTCCTCCCAGTGTGGGGGGGCATTTGCCAGATGAAGACTCTGGCCTCCTTCATACCTAGAGAGCCACTATGGGGTTAAGATAGGACACACACACACACACACACTGCTTGAGTGACAGCAGATGTGCCTGAGGTCCCAGGACTGGGCTAGGCTTGAGTAAACACCAGAAAAACACCGGCTAGGCCCTCACCCCAAGAAGGGGACGCCCCGCTGTGCTGGTTGTTTGTGTCCCTTTGGGCCCCCGCAGTGAGTCCTGGGCGTGCTGAAGTGTGGCAGACAACTTGTGGTCAGGCTGGAGGCAGGCAGTACGTGGAGAATTAAGCCCTGGTGAGAAGTTTGGATGAAAGACGTGTACCCTGGGAGACATTAGAGGCTACCGCTTATCTTGATTTTATTTATTTGGTTTATTTATTTGGGATCAAACTTGGAGCTATGTTAGGCAAACATTGTGTCACTGAGCTGCTAACCCCAATTCTTGTTTATTCACGATAAGGTCTCAGCATGACTCCTTACCCTCCTGGGCCAGCACCAGCATCTCAGGCCTATAGTACCTGCCTGGGTCAGGTACTTCATGCAGAGAGCCCGGTTCCATGCTCACAACAGCTTTGCTACATTCTTGTGAGTCTGGTGTTATTTATTCTCATTTTGAGAAGAAACAGACATTTGATAACGTTAATATACATTGTGGGAACCCAGACTTCAAACTCAGATCTGTGAAAAGTCACACAGTGGGGGACAGGGAGCCAGAGTGGCCGAATGAATAGGAGTGGACGGGGCTATGCGCACCAGGGAACATCTGTTACATGCTATGTATGCTTTAGACCAGGCGCAAGAGCTGAAGAAATTTCCTCTCCTGGAAGTGCCCCCCCCCTGGTCTCCACAAGGCCCAAGAAGGCAATGGGGAAAGATGCGGGCGGGGGAGGGGCACACGGGAAGGGGGGTCCACTGAGAGGACTGTAGCTATTAGGAAATCTAGGTGTGGGCTGAGGGCCGGGGGGACCCAGCACCTTACTGTCTGGGTAGGAGCTGGGCCTGGTGGGCTTCTGGGGTAGTGGGGAGCTCTAATTCCTGGGGAGCTAGGATGAGGGGGTGAATGTGGGGAGGCCCCCCAAAAAACCTAGACTTGGGCTGTGGATTCTATCAACACAGACCTTGCCTTCACCTGCCAGGACACTTCATACCAAAAGCATTCCAGAAAGCAGGCTCAGCGATGACGCTGGGGCCCCAGGGGACAAGGCTGGAGCTGTAGGAATATTTAGTGCCACATCAGTGCTTGTGGAATGTGAACAACCTAGACAAAGAAGGGGGAGGAGAGGCCCTAGGAGATCACAAAGGCCTTCGGGATGCTCCCTGTCCCTGGCCTTTTCCTGAGGCACGGGCAGGATCGTGATGTTCCTGAGTGGACACCCCCTCGTGGGGCAGGGCCGTGGGAGGGAAACTCCCATGACACACATGACCCTTCAGTCTCCCTCTGTCCTGTCCAGCTAGCTGCCTTGGGCCCTGTCAAAGCGGGGAAGTCGAGGGGAGACAGTAGAGATAGATGTGTGGGAAGCGGCAGCCCCGGCTCCCCCAGAAGAACACAAACAGGCTTTGGCTCCGGGAGGGGAGAATCTGTACTCTATCAGCAGTCTTGTTCGCTGAGGAACAAGACGGGTCAAGGACAGAGATTTGGCCGAGTGACACGAGCAATTCTTAAAGCTGCAGAGGGGAAGGGCTGGGAACCACGTAATAGACGGCAGGCTGGCTTTTCTGGGAGTGAGAATGGAGGTACAGACCAAGATGGGGGGGGGGGTAGGGGAGGGGGAGGGGCAGAGGCCAAAGCCAGCCGCTGAGACTCCCAAGTGCAAGGGTTAGCCCGCTAATCCCTTCCCTAGTGTGTCCCATTCACTCGGCCAATCAAGTGACTAGCAAGTAGGTATCGGAACTGGGGCATGTAACGCTTGCCTGGTATGGGCAAGACCCTAGGTTCCATCTCCAGGACCTCAACACTCCCCCTCCCCCACCACACACACACACACACACACACACACACACACACACACGCCTTTCAATACTAAGGGCCTTAGGCTAGCCTGGTACACAGAGCAATCCTCTGCCATGCCCAGCATTAGGGATACATTTATGAACAAAACTGACAACGGTGCGTGCCCTCGTGGAACTACATCCCAGAATAAGGAGTGAAGCTGCAGCAAAGCGAATAAAAGACTAGCAGGAAGAGGGGTCAAGAGAAGCCACACTCGGGAAAGCTGTGGGCCATCCTGAGGCTGTGGCTCTTATTCTCGGGGAAACAGAGAGTCTCTGGGAGATGCTGAGCAAACGGTCAAGTGACCTAACAGACTTTTTGTTTTCCTCCGAGAGTCTTTCTAGCAGGGGAGATGACTTAGCAAGTAAAGGTGCTTGCCACTGAGCCAGACTGCCCGAGTAGGACCCCCCCAGTGTCCACATGGTAGAAAGGAGAGAAATGACTCTCTCTCTCTCACACACACACACACAGACACACACACACACACACCAATAAAAATAGAGTCTAGCTGCTCGCTGAGGGCAGCAGTGGCAGGCTTGATGGGGAGGGACCTAGCCGGAGGCCAGTTTTGAGAAGGGACGTTGGGGCTTGGACTGCAGTTGCAGCAGCCAAGGAATGGGAAGCTCCCAGATTTAGGGGCATGTTATTTCCTAACAGAAGACATTCAGATGTGAAAGAGAAGAACTAAGAGTAAGGGCAGACTGTCCATTAGCTTGGGCAGGGAAGGCTTGCAAGGGTGGAGGATAAGCTGGGGCTGGAGTCCCCAGGGGGGCCTGAGGTGGGGTGGGGCGTGCGGACCGCTCAGTGCAGGGGGTAAGAACATAGGCAGATCTTTCCAAAGACAGCTGCCTCCCAAGCTTGCCTGCTGTGATTTGGGGGGGGGGGCAGTGAAAGGCTGAAGACAGTCAGCACCAGCATTCTGATAAACCTTGGTAGGCTCCCTCTCTCTCTCTCTGAAGGATGGGAGGACTTCACACCCAGGCCTGAAGCCTCATGATTTCAAAGGCTTTCACCGTTTCCCTCAGAATTATAGGAATGTCGCTCCGGCGCTCACTGCCTGGTCTTAGTCCCCACAGTGGGGTCAGGTATTACCGTACAGAAGCTGGGAATGAATAATTTCCGGTCGTCTTTGGTCACCTCTGTACTCAGAATTCTCTGGTTCAGGCCCCTGGGGAGGCCGCTCACAGTCTGCTGCCCAGAAAGGGCTGGAAAAGGGGCACGACTCTGGCCCACTGACAAGCTTGACAAGCGCTCAGTCGATAGCCTCTGGAGGGACTGGGACCACAGTACAGGTCGCTGGGGACACAAGCTTTCTCTAGCTCCTTTTGGACCTGAACACCTCCTTAATCTTCCTTCTCCAGCATCCTGCTCCCTTCCTGGGCTGTCCCCACCTCAAAATTCTCCCCATCCTGTCTGAGGCATTCAGGACCAGCTGGGAGAATGAGTCTTCTTAATGGGGGAGGGGGCTTCTAGTCCATAAATGGACGCCACAGTCTCGGCTCTCTGTTCTCTCCCTGTCAGGGATTTCCTGGGAAGAGGAAAGAGGCCGCTGGCTTTGACCGTATGAGATTCTAGAAATAGTTGGGTATTTCAGAAGATAGCCAGGTCTTCTGACTCAGCTTCCCTTGTAAACACATGAGCAGCTAGCTAGCCAGGGTTTTCCCAGCTCCAGAGACTAAGCCTCCGTTTCCTGAGGGATGTGCTCAATTGTATATGTCTGCAGAGGTCAGGAGCCAGCCAGCAGAACCCCCAGCCCTCCCTCCCACCTCCTCTCTGCCTTGACTGCGCTGCCCTGGACTCTGGGCTGTGTGTGGGTGCTCAACTCCTGGAGCAGAGCTGACCACACAAACTCCCATCAGACGGATGGAAGGGGCAGGCATCCTTCAAAGCTCCCGGTCTGGAGTCCGAACTTGGGCTCAGGCTGGGACTTGTGGCTGCCATTGCTCTCGTCACTGTCACTGCTTGGGTAGTCCGGCCACTGCCAGGAGCCCCTCCTTGAAAAGGGACTCCCAGCATGCTCCACCTCCCACCCTGGCCCAGTCCTCTGGAAGATGCAAGGTGGTACTTAGGAGGAGCTGGCTTTGCATCATGTCTGGGAATCACCTTGAAACCCAGCTTGCCCACAGGCCTTGGAGACAGACTTGGGCCCACACAAAACTCCAGGTCATGGGTAGATGGAAACCGGAAGCCAAACCAACCAGATACTTGAAGCTACTGACGAGCACAGCTCCTGCGGGGGCATTCATTCAGAGGAAACCCAAATTGAGTGGGTCTCACCTGGACAGGAGAAAGCTGGATGAGAAGAGTGAGCCCCAGTGGACCACTCAAGTCACCCCTACTGTTAAATGCCACCCTGGCAACTGCTTTGTTAGCAACTGCTTTGTTAGCGGCTCCTTTCTTCCACAAGGCATGCCACAATGACTCAGAGTCACTTCCATAGTCCCCTCACACCCGTCATGGTGTTGCAAGGGCGAAAGGCGAGTGTGCGTGAGAGGGCTTTGTAAGTAAGACATCACAGCGGCCAGCCTAAGGAGTGAGAGCCAGGATGGAGGAGTGAAGCCAGCCCAGCCCCTTATAAAAGGGAATCTGGCGGCAAAACAAGTGACAACTTGTTACCTAGTGAATCCATCATCAGGTAACTGAGACCGCACTATTGTTATGGATGCCATAGAAAATACAGACGTGGTCTCCTCCCTCCGTGAATTTATATAGACTAGAGCCAAAGCTATAAAGCAACTCCTACAGGATGATTATTAAACGGTACAGAGGCGGTGTGTGTGTGTGTGTGTGAAGGGTGGTGGTCAAGGGTAGAGCATGGAGGGAGGTGTTCAAACCTGTTGCTTGTAAGGGCACCACTGTGTGGATGTGGTACTGGGCAGGTCGGCTGTGGAATAAGCTGTCCTATCTGCATGCTAGGCCCCACAGCCTAGTAGGTGACAGGTGACACCTGATATCCTTCCTCACAACCAGTGCCACCTTGCTTTCCCTTGGCTCCTGCCACTGTAGGACATGCCCATGAAGGTTGTAAGTAGAAGCGTGTCAGTTAGGGTAGGTAGAGTAGGCTAATTCCTTCCTTGCCAGACATCCCTGGAGGGCAGCGAAGCAGCGAGCTCTGCCGGCCCTGGTGGTTGTGTGCTTCTCTCCTTTAGCTCGTGCTGTGTAGAAAACTCGACTACCTTCTGAAGCCTGTTAGGTCTTCCATAAAGCGTCCTGCAGGGCCTTAGCGTCGCCCCACGGTCCCTTCAAATCTGCCCTGCTGCTGGAAGAAGTAAAGGGCGCCGCATTATCAGATACTGCGTCAACACGGTAGGCGCCTGTCCTCCCCCTACCACCTGCGCCCCATGACCAGGCCTGTTGCTCACTGTAGCTCTAGGCAAGAGCTCAACCTCCCCACACCCTCACCAGTTAGACATCAGAACCTTTCCGTACTCACGTGAAGTTGTGTGTGTGCGCGTGGGATCTCGGCATCCCCATTCCAGATTAACTTAGGGAACAAAAAGTATCAACTGCCAAGGAAGTCACTGGCCTTGGATCACTATTGCTTTCCAAGTGCGGGTCAGGGAACCATTTCACAGGGTGCACACACTCAGAGCTCCTATGACGTAATGAAAATCATTGTTTTCAGGTCTAGGCACACATCCAGGTCAGTGGTAGGACGCTAACCTAGCTTGTGTAGAGTCCTGGGTTCAACCCTTAGCACCACAAATAAACAAGCCAAGAAGAAGAGAAGGAGGAAAAGAGAGAAAGGGAGGGAGTAGGGAAAGAGACCACTTGCCATTTTCATTCTCATCCCCTCGTGAGTATGCGGTGGAATTTTCCAGAAGCTTCATTTTGTGTGTGATATTGTAGTCAGCTCAGATTCAGGAGATACAACGAACTCCGCACAACAATATAGGTCTATAGCCAACACCAGTGGCGTGTGTGCTTCCAAATCAGTTGCGGTGCAGCTGACCCTGAAGAGGGCTCGCCTAGCAGACACAGGGCCTGGGTTCCATCTCAAGAAACAAGCAGACAAAAAACCACTCAGAACACACTTCTCAGGGAACATACCTGTAACCCCAGCACTTGGGAAGAAGAGGAAGGAGGATAGGGAAGTTCAAGGTCAGCCTTGTTACAAGACCAGCCTGGATTACATGAGATCCTGTCAATAATAATAATAATAATAATAATAATAATAATAATAGAACCTGGCATGATGGTGCCTGCTTTAATCCCAGCATTTGGAAGGGACAGGCAGGAAGATCCCAAGTTTGAGGCCAACTTGACCTATGGATTGAGAGCCTGTTTATAAAAAGAAAGACAATATTCACATAACTATGCAGAATATGGGACTGCAGGGATGGCTCAGCCATTAAAAACACTTGTTGCAAAAAAAAAAAAAAAAAGAAAGAAAGAAAGAAAGAAAGAAAAAGAATAGTTATTGCTCTTGCAGAAGACCCAGATTCAGTTTCCAGCCCCCACATAGTAGCTCCAACTGTCTGTAACTCCAGTTCCAGGCAACCAGACACTCCATCGTCCACAGACCTACAGACAGATACAGACAGACAGACAAACACACCACACAAACATTTGCAGCTGGGAATGACCTAGAAAAGAGAGAAAGTAAAAAACAATACTGCTACTCTGTCTCAGTAACAGATGGTGGGGTTTTTGTTGTTGTTGTTGGTTTTGTGTTTGTTAGATTTTTTTTCCTGTGTGTATGTGTGTGTGCCCATGTGGGTGATGTCCATGTGGGGGCCAGAGGAGGACACTGGTGCCTTGTCTATTGCTCTCACTGAACCTGGGACTAGGCTGGCAGCCGGCAAGCCCCAGTGATCTTCCTGCCTCCCCCAGACAGACCTGGTGTTTCAGGGCCTCACAGGCACAGACAGCTTTTTACACGAGTGCCTGGCATCTGAGCTCACGCCGTCATGGCTGAGAAGCCTTACGGCTGAGCTGTCTCCCCAGACCTGAATGGTTTTTTGATGGTTGCTGGGGAGTCTAACCCAGGGCCAAGTGCATGCCAAGTTCATGCTCTCCCACCAAACCACATTTTAAGCCCAGATAACTTCTCTTCTGATACAGAAGGGGAGATGTTTAGCCAGAATCTTTACTCAGGGTCTTCCTAAAACTCAGATCTGAGTATTCACTGTATCTTTGCTTTCTAAATCCTGAAATCCTGAAAGTATGAAGATTGAGGTTAGATGATAGGAAGATCTGGAGTCAGACATTGGGCTTCTGACCCAGAGAGGAAGAGACTCTCCTATTGTGGACAGCTTTAAAAAGGTGAGTGTGCCAAGCCTGGCAGCGTATGTCTTTAGTCCCACCACTCTGGAGGCAGAGGCGGGTGGAGCTCTGTGAGTTCAAGGCCAGCCAGGTCGACAGAGCTAGTTTCAGAATAACCAGGCCAACACAGAAAAACCCTGTCTCTAGTCTCTAAACAAAACAAAACAAACCAGTGATTATGCCCTGGACCTGGCCAGTGGCCTTTAGACATTTAGAGCTATCTTTACAACCAAGAGAATCATCTTCCGTATCCGGGCTCGGGAGGATTCACGTAAAACACAGGAAATGGTGGAAAGTGAAACAGATTATGAGTGACATTGCTGCCAAATGAGGAAGTGATGCTGGGTGGGGGCAGGGGAGGACTGAAGTCCCCAAGGAGGTGCTGAGATCATCTGGCTCCCCAGGAGGGGAGGGTTGAGGGTGCGGAGCTGTGGGGTGAGGCTCTGGGGCAGGGGGTTCAGGCCCTGGGAGAAAACCTTAAGACCGGTACTGGGGCTTGTAACGGCCAGGAGAGAAGGTCTGGGGGGGGGGGCAGTGCAGAGAAGCCGGGAGGAGGGGCTGATGTGGGGCTCCTTGGGTCACCAGAGCGAGCTCTGGCCACTCAGTCTGGTACGAGGGCAGGCGTGCCCTAGAAGCCAGACTGCCAGGAAGGTTGTCAAGCTTGTCTTGTTTTCTTCCTCACTTAGTGCATATTGGGTGTGGTGCTGAGGCCTGCGAGTCTAGACCTAAACAGAATATGGGAGTCCAGGGGAGGGGAGATGTGTAAAGCCCTTGGGAATTTATAACTTAGAAAAAATCGATTTATTATATATATATATATCAGTGCTCTATCTGCATGGACACCTTTATGTCAGAAGTGGGCATCAGATCCCACTATGTGGTTGCTGGGAATCGAACTCAGGACCTCTGGAAGAACAGCCAGTGCTCTTAACTGCTGAACCATCTCTCCAGCTCTGTGAATTCAAAATTTATAAAAGGAAAGAGTTGTTGATGTTTCTCTTTTTCCTTTCCTTTCCTTTCCTTTCCTTTCCTTTCCTTTCCTTTCCTTTCCTTTCCTTTCCTTTCCTTTCCAGCCATGGGCTGGAGAGATGGTTCCCAAATGCTGGCATTAAAGGCCTGCACCGCCACCTGCCTAGTTTTCACATCCTTTGGCCTCTTACTTACCACAACCTGGGGAAGCTGCTAGTTGCTGGCCAGGCTGGTCTGGAACTCTGGATTCTCCTGAACTGGAATTACAGGTGTTCCCCACACACCAGGCCCCCTGGGTAGTTCCTAGGAGCCAGCATTGGCCTGACCCCACTGGGAACAGAGGGAGGCACTAGGGGTTAGATGGATTCCCTGATAGACAGACAGACAGAAGGGCCAAAAGTAAAGATGATAAAGTTGGCAAACTTTGGCTTCTTCCTCTTCCTCCTGACCAGAGAGGCCAGGATGTATTTTCTTCACAGTCAAGCAGCTTCCTTGTTTGTTGAAACTAATCCCTTTATGGGAGGCAGAGCCCTCAAACCCCCCAGCCCACAAGGAGACCCAGTTTCAGCTTCTAAGTCCCTCTTAAGCTGTGCAGAGGGTCTGTGTGTGTGTGTGTGTGTGTGTGAGTGTGTGTGTGTGTACACGTGTGCTCGCTCACGTGCACACGTGTGCAAGTGTGTGTGTTCCTCACCCCTAGTAAAAAAACCTTTCTTTACTGGTTGGCTCTGTCTGCTGTATCTGAGGTTTCCCTGACCTGTTACACACAAGATTTCCCCTGCCTATTAATTCTTTAACTGGCAATGAAAACGAACCCTATCAAGACCCCCTACATGGTGTGATGGGAGTGTTGGACTCCCTCTTGGCCACAAAGGTTTGAGATCGTGGGATGTGGTGAACCCACAGGACAGGCAGAGGCAAAGAACAGCTCATGCTTTCTAGCGTGTGGACCTCTTCTTGTCAAGGAAGGCTGGGGAAGTAGTGGGTTGAGTTCAGGGCTCTGGTCCACAGCTTTCACAGACAACGCCCAGCAGAGTCTAAACATGGAACTTGGGGGAGGGAGTCTGTAAGGATGACAATGGACTCACTCTGGGAAAAACTTCACCAAGGAAGGGAGTCGGTGACCCAAAAGCAAGTGGTGACGCTTTAAAGAGCAGGGATTCCTTAGAAACTTTAAAATCCACAAGTCTGAGCTTGTGTGTAACACTCACACCCACAGATGGGCTCCACACCCTGCTCCCTCCACCCCGGGGCCATATGCTGTCCTCAGGGTGAATGCTCCTGCCAAGCATGGAGTCTGCATCCTTTGGACAGGCCACAGCCGGCCGCCCATCTCTTTTCTCCCAGATCCGGGGGTTCAGGCTCTGCACTCCGCCTTAAAGAGGTCACACTGGCTGTATGACCCTGAGACAGTCACTGGCCTTTTCTGGCCTTGTGTTTGTTGGCTGACAGTCCGTGCTCTGGTATCTGTCCCAGGTAAGAACATGAACCCAGACAGCAGTCGTGAGCCTGCACTGGTGTGAGGACCCATTTGAACAGGAATGTGGCCTACATTCTCGTTCTAACAGCTTTCAGATGCCCTAGCCTGTGGCTCCCTGGATCTTCCTTAGGGATGCTGGTGTCACACAGAATTGTGGAATGGATGCCTGTCCCAGAGGAGATGTGTGGATGCAGTTTTCACAGACCCTCAACGGACTTGAGGACTGAACACCGAGTTTCAGGCTCATGCCAGGGAGGCCTGTTTCCTGCAGGCTGCTGACCTCTTCAAGGGGGACTGTTTTCTCCTGGGTTCAGGCGGCAAGGTGGCCAAGCCTTTGAAGTGAACTCTGGATGTCACCTTCCTGCTGGCCTGACTTCCACAGGAGCAATGGGCTCCCTTCTCGACACTGTAAGAGCAGAGAGGCAGGACTGTTTCCAGAGGTCGCTGGCCTAGATATTAAAAGGCTATTGTTTTTTAGTATATGAACTCCTGGGGAGAAACCCTGCCTGTAGTACTCGCTGAACCAAACCCCGGCCTGTCAAAAGTCTTGCTGGGTGCAGAGAATCTAGAATTAGTGGGCCTTGGGGATGGCCATTAAATTCTTGAAGTGCTGCCTCATGGATTCTACAGGAAGACAGATAAGGAACTAAGCCCTGGCCTGTATGGAGAGAGTCATTGCTTCACCCAGTCTTTGTAGAAGGGAATAATTGCAGGCAGGATTCAAACTCTCCAAGAAGCAGATGAAAAAATGATAGTGTCCGTGCCTGGGGACTCAGGGAGAGCAGGTGAAGCCTCCAGCCAGGAGCAGAAGAGAGACTCCGACCTCCTGCGGGCTGTCTGCCTTCGGGAAAGGTGCTGCTCTCCACCAGCTCCTCTCCATAAAGATGCGCTTATTGTGATCTACCATGGAGCAGGCACCGGAGCAGGGCTTGGGGAAGGGAGCCGAGATCCCCTGCTTCCCACGCATGAGAAGATGGCCATTAGCCTGTAGGAGAGGGTTTGGACTGGGCTGGGCCAGGCCTGGGAGTGATGAAGGATGGCTCCTGGGTGAGTCATCATCAGGACATTGTCTGCTCCTTCTTCCTCAGGGGAGGGAAGCTGGCCAGCTGGGCTTGTGAACGCTGTCTATCCACCCCGTCCTCCCAGTTCTGGGGACAGCTGGGGCTTGGTCTCCTTGTGCTCCTTGCCCACCGCCCAGAACACAGGGCCAGTGAGCTACCTTATCAGGGAATAGGGGAAGGGGCCATCCGAAGCCACACTGCCTACTTACACTCGCCGAAAAGCTAAGGCAGCCGCGCGGTGGCCTGTGGAAAGGCTGCCCTGCCCTGACTGGTACCACAGCCGGCCAGGGCTGGCATGCTTCCCGTGTGAGCACAGCTGATCCTCAGAGGCCCACCCTCCCTCACACCCTTCCTGAGCCTGCTTCCAAATCTCCTCTCGCCCAGCAGGCCTGTCCACACCACACCCTCTCCCAGCTTCCCAGGGAAGCCTGGGGGACAGTAGGGGTAACTGGGTTATTCTCCCGCTTGCCCCAGTCGGCCTGACCTGTGCCCTGTAAGTCTCCTGAAGTAGGTAGGGGTCCCAGAAGCACAAAGTTACCAGACGTCCGGGGAAACTGAGTTCTTATAGGACAGGTGTGACAGGAGAACCCGGTATGGGGTCAGCAAGTGGAAAGGGACAACATTGCAGGGGCGTTTGCCAAACTCTGGCAGACTTCCTCTTTGGGGACAGTTTGGGAATGCCTGACAGCTCTTCTAGGGTGACCCCTCCTGCCTCTCTTTGTTTGGGGACAGTCACCCTGAGCAGGCAGCAGTTTGGCATGGGAGGCATGGCAAGGCACATGAGAGTTAGAACCCCAGCCCCTCCCCCCCCCCAGAGCCCCTTGCCAGCGGGAGCTGGAGGTGTGCCTGCGCCTCCCTGAGCCTCAGTTTCCCCGTCTGTAAATTGACAGTAGTAACCAGCTCCTAAACCAAGGCACCATTATCTCAGGTAATCAAGGAGCAGCAGAGCCAGCTGGGGCTGCAAATATGCTACTTTGTCAGAGGCTTTTGTGAAACAAAAGACACTTGACAGCCTGTGGCTAGGAAGGACCTCCGAGGTCACCTTTTCTCCTTATATGGAAGAGAAGAAACATTCTTGCTACAAGAAACAGGCTTGAGGCTGGGAAATATCTCTACACACTGACCTTGTTAAGACACCTCCCTTCATCCCTACCTCAGTGAGCATGGCTGCTTTGCCAGTCCTTTGGAGAAAGAGGTAGGAGGATCACAAATTTGAGACCAGTCTGGGCTCTAACATTATTTTTAGGTCGGGTTGGGTGCTTTAAGAATATATATATTTTAAAAGCCCCTCCCTAGGCCTCTGGACACATTTTAAGATTTGGGGACGGGTGACTTTGGGTTCTGATTTTCTTGGGGGTTTCCTGAGTGCCTGGGAGATGAAATGTGTGTGTTTTTCCTGCTAGTCTGACGATAGCTGACCGCTCAAATCCAGCTGAAGTCCCTATTTAGGAAGGGGCAGGGTGTTGCTTCCCTACCACTCACGGTGGATCCTACGACGCCATTCTTAATGGGAAAACCGGTGAAGTTCTCTAAATTATTTTTTTTTTTTCCTCCCAAGACAGTGTCTCTCTGTGTGGCTCCGGCTGTCCTGGAACTCACTCTGTAGACCAGGCTGGCCTCACACTCAGAGATCCACCTGCCTCTGCCTCCCAAGCACCAGGACTAAAGGTGGGCGCCACCATGTCATGCCAAGCCAGAGGTGTAACTGTAAACATGCTGTCATTGTGACTGGTCCCAGGGACAGCTGGTGGAGAGTCAGAGGCGAGAATGCAGAGGTCAGCCGAAAGGTCATGGCTCCTGTGGTTTGGATAGAGCATGCCCTGCAAAGCTCACATGTTAAATAAAGGTGGGACCAGTTAGGGGAAATCCATCGGTGAGGTGCATCTTTGGGGGCTGAGTCTTGTTATGATGACACCTTCTCCCCCTCCCCCCATGCTTTCCAAAGCCTCCCTGACACATGCTCAGGACACCACAACAGGGCTCAGCCTCACCGTCTCACGAGCCAGCCTGGTGGTGAGCCTGGCACTGACCGAAAACCCTGAAACCAAGAGCCGAAAAAGCCACCCCTCTTATGGACGTACTTGTGTCTTCTCACACAACAAAGCATTTAACACAGTGCCCAAGGCCCCACGTTGGGCGGAGCACGGCAGGGTGGGGCCAGTGCTAGAGCAGCGAGGGTCCGAAGGCAGGCGAGGTGACTGAAAACACCAAGGGGCCAGCCTAAGGACTCTGCTGGGACACTGGGCGAGGGAGATGGGCGGGGCCGGAAGTTTCGAGCAACAAGGGTGACATTTAGAAGTAAAAGGCTCTGTGGAGCAGGAGGAGGGGGCAGCAGAGGAGTTAGACAAAGGGTGAGTATGTGACCAGCGCTGGCCATGCTTCCCCAGGCGGCCATTTCACTCCCGCCTGCCATGTTTCCTTTTTCACCGATGTGCAGGCAGGTGGTGGTGCATGGCTTTAATCCCAGCACACAGGAGGCAGAGGCAGTCGGACCTCTGTGAGTTCAAGGCCAGCCCCTGTCTCAAAAATGCTATTCCTGACTCAAACTTTACTTTCTCTCCCTCTCTTATTTTCTTTTTTGTTGTTGTTGTTTTTGTTTGTTTGTTTGTTTGTTTTTTGTTTTTGTTTTCTCCTGCCTCAGCCTTCTGTGAGGTGTGATTACAGACTTGTGATGCCATGGTAAGAGTCCAGTGGGTTTTTTGTTGTTGTTGTTGTTTTTGTTTGTTTTATTTTAAACAGGGTTTCCTTGTGTAGCTGTGGAGCCTGTCCTGGCACTAGCTCTGTAGACCAGGCTGGCACTGAACTCACAGAGATTGGCCTTCCTCTGCCTCCTGAGTGCTGGGATTACTACCACCCAGCATCCAATTTTTAAGGAAGGACTGAAAACCCAGGACCTGTGTCAATGCCACCTGGGATTTGAGTTTCCTTGCTCAACTTTCTACAACAAAGTATTTAAGAAACCCAAGGGAAAAAAATTGTATACACATATACATAAAGTACACACAACATATATGCATATATACACATATGTATATATACATAAACAATATACTATTCATATTTAATGTATAGTTTTTATTTTAAAATTCTGTTTAAAATATTCAAAAACAATAATGAATAAAACTAAACAAATACATGTGTGTATAATTATATGTATACATTTTATTATTTATATGTTTAAAATAGGTACATGTTATGAATATGGGTGTCTTGCTTACATGTATATCTGTTTAACAGGTGCATGCCTGGTGCCTGAGAATTCCAGAAGAGAGTGTCAAATCCTGTGGAACAGGAGTTAGGACAGTTGTGAGCCACTGTGTGGGTTCTGGGAACCAAACCCAGATCCTCTGGAAGAGTAGTTAGTGCTCCTAACCACTGAGCCATCCCTCCAGCCCTCAGGAATTGTTTTTAGGTGTGTGAGATTAGCTGTGTAAAGGGTCTGTCTGAATGGGCTGTGCTGCCATGATGGGTACCACTAGCCAGGGCGGCTGCTGAGATCCTGACATGCCACTAGGGTTCACTCAATTCATTTAATTTGAACTAATTTCAATTTAGACAGCCCTGCCTTGAGAAGGACCGAGAGATGAAGGAAGGAAGCTGGGGTGGAGGACAAGCTTCCCTCGGACATCTGTTCTTCCGCCTCCTTCTCTAAGCGTGTGGAACCAGTAAGGGTCCTGTTCAGATGTCTCTATGTGTGTGCCATGGTGGGGAGGCTGCCAGGTGAGGGTCCAGAAGCACTACACACCCTCCATGGTCCTTCACCTACATGGTGAAGCCACAGGCAGGGACAGTCAAGTCTACTCAGGCACGAGGATAAAGGAGACCAGTACGGTGATCAAAAGGGCTTTCCTTCCAGGAGGAAGGCTTGGGCTGGGTGTGTAGGGACGTATTCACGGAGGGGGGCGAGACTCCAGCTACCCAGTTTCACTCTTGCTCTCCCGGCAGCCGGTAAGGCTGGAGCTCATTGACCCCCCTCCCAGCTCTGTCTTCAGGGTGGGTTTGGGTTTCTCAGCCTGGCTTGATCAGCTCTGTGTCTGCCATCTCTCACCCAGATGCTTGCATTGCTTTGCTGAGCAGACGGACAAATGGTTCCTTTGGAGACTTAGCTTTGACCTCTGGCGTAGGAGGTCTAGTGGCTTAGTGGCTAAAGGGTCCAACCTTGGGGAGAAACAGTAAGTTACTGAAACTGGTACAAGTCTGTCTTCACCTCCCTCCTGCCTCTTCAAATATGTCCCTTTTGTTTTGGAGCCGGAGAGATGGCTCATGTGTTGAGAGCACTTGCTTGCTGCTCTTACATAGGACCCAGGTTCAGTTCCTAGCACTCAGATGGTAGCTCACAACCACTTATAATACCTGTCCCCGGGGGCTCTGATGCCCTCTTCTGGCCTCCTCAGGCAGTGCACATGGGTCATACATGTACACACTTGTACAGGCAAAAACACTCATGAGATAAAACTAAATCTTTTTAAAAAATGTTTCTAAATTATTATTATTATTATTAAAAAAAAACTGTCAGCGGAACAAACAAGTAGTACACACAGAGAGGGAAACAGTCTTTATCAACTACATTTCAGACAGGGGCTAACATTTAGAATGGACAAAGAGCTACAGAAATGAAATACCGAGGAAGTTAAATTGCCCATCAACAAATAGGCCAACGAAAGGGACAGTTTTCAAAAGAAGAAACACAAAAGGCCAATGACCATTTTTAAAAGCACTCAACATCTCTTATTGTCAGGAAGAGGCGAATTAAAACTACTTTGAGGTAGCCCCTCATTCCCGTCAGGAACTGCCGTCATTGGGACGATGGGGAGGACGTGATAAAAAAGGGACAGTGAGGTCACACCCAGCCTCTCCAACCTCCCAGCTGGGCAACCCAGCAGTGAGGACCAGCCTGACAGGCCCAGCCTTCCCCAGCACCACAAATGGTCAGGGCCCTGGTCATGGAGCTCTCTCCCTCCCCACCCAGCTGTGGAACTCCCGCGCTCTCAAGGCTGATCAGACAAGGTTGTTCTCACAACTTTCCGGTGTGCAGGGCCCGTGCCTTGACCCCAGGTGTGGGCGGTGCATGATTCCTCCTATGCTTACCCATCCGCTGGCTTGGGTAGATAAGCCCATCACTCTCTGTAATGAAGGGCAGCAGCTTCCTCTTCACTTCAGTGTTTCAATCCCCACACCCTCCGCTGTACTCTGGCCGTGCGGGCACAGCAAGGCTTCACACAGCGTCTTAGACTATCTTGTCTGAGCCTCCAGGGCCTGGTAACTCGTTAGCTGTGTTAGTCTCCCCCTCTCAAGTTCTCCAATCAAGATGGGAACTTAGAATCCCAGAGAAGTGATGTGTGTGTGTTTGAATGGGGGCGATCTCGTACACATGTATGTGATGTTGTGTATGTGCTTGTGTGAAGGCCAGAAGAGGGCATCAGATCCGCTGGAACTGGAGTTACAGACAGCAGTGGGCTGGCTGCCACATGGGCACTGGGGACCGAACCTGTGTTCTCTGAAAGAGATTAGAACTCCTCTTCAGCTGAGTTCCTCAAGACGGCACAGGTGAGGGGAGATGATGGGGCCAAGCTGGCTGGTGGCAGTTGGTCTGTGCTGGTGACTTGTTTCTGGGATGAATTGAATTAGTGACCCATTCCAAGGGAAGCTAACCTTTCTCTACCTGTCTCCACCTAGGGTTGGGTGCCTAGGGCTACCATGTCAGAGGGCCACCCCTGATGACAGCTCAAGACCTTTCCAGACATAAGCTAGTGGCTTCTCAGCTCAGGCGGTGATGGGAGGACTTAGCCTTCCTGTAGCCCAGCCAGGGCCTACATCTCTCACCATGGTACTTCCTGACTTTTGGCTTTGAGACAGTGAGCTGAAATTCCTACAAGGACAAGGAAAGAGACAGCCAAGAAGCTTTAGATAGATGTGGAGCCCAGCAAGGTGCAGAGCCTGGTCCCCCAGATGCCAACTAGGGAATGGCCTTGGAGGACATATGGAGGACTTTTGGAGACAGAGTCAACTTGCTGAGTCCTTCCTGGAGGCAGCCGTATGACAGAGATGGCCTGTTCAGCAGTGCTGGGTCTAGGATGCTTCATCCGGGCTGTTGCCCAAGGAACTGTGTCAGGGCTGGGCTGCCAGCATGGGAGCATTCCCCTGGAGGCTCTGTGTCTAAGAGGCAGAGCTGCTGTCCCCACCCAGACTGCCCTTCTGGCTGCTCGGGTGACTCAGGACTTACCAACACGCCTGGATATGCTGTGGCAAGCCCCAGCCTCCTTTCCTTCCTTGACACCATCCCAGCAGGCCTTGGCAGAGCCCGCCACGTCCTCCTAAGTACATCTGCAGGTTTTCTGTAAGCCTCGAGCCACTGTGCTCCGGCTACTTCTTAAGCCCTGCCCAGCCCTGGTGGTAGATCAGAGTACCCGGTGGAGTCCCGGATGGCCGGGGAAGCCTCCTGGAAATAGCTCCCTAGGGGTCATTTGAGGGCTCTGGGGAACTCTTGGCATTGTCTTTGTGCCCTGCCAAATCCTACTAAGTAGGCAGTGCAGGCATCGCTTCCAAACCAGGCGTATGGCCTGACCGTTTTAGCTCATACCCAGGCGTCTTGACATCAATCCTCACCCTCTTTCCTAGACACCCCGCGTGTTAGAGGAGGGAGAGCCCCACACTGGTACATTTGTAAAGCTCTGATGGTGGCCCAGGACAGGCTGGGCTTTCTCTCAGCCTCTGCCCAGCTGAGCCCTTGGGACTGCGCCCGCTTTGTTGATGAGACGGAGAGAGAAACTTGGGCAAATAAACGGGCTCTTAGTGGAGGAAAAGGATCAGGGCCTCTTCTGGGTCTTCAGGCCAGAGGCGTGGCCTCCAACCCCTTCGTGTCTCCACAGAGCCTGCCTCAGCTTCTCCAAGCACTTCTGGACCTTGCCACCCAGTGTCAGTGTTGAAGTGCAGTAGTCACTCTTTGGATTTTTTCACTCGGTTCCAGGTACTGTGCCATTACGTTTAGACACGCAATGTCATGCATGTCTCCTGTCGCCAGACTTGTGCATCAGACACTCCATTCTGGTTGGTTTGGTTTTTTTTGAGACAAGGTTTCTCTCTGTAACAACTCTAGCTATCCTGGATTCTTAGATCAGGCTGGTCTTGAACTCACAGAGACCCACCCGCCTCTGCCTCCCAAATGCTGGGATTAAAGGTGTTGTCCAGCTGCAGAGTCCGTTCTTATTGCCGGGAGCTGGTGTGAGGGCAGCTGGAACAGGTCTAAGGCAAGTGGCCGTGCTGGGTTTGAGGCCAGATCTGAGATTTGCTCCATGGCCCGCTACTACGGCAGAGGGGGCTAGCCTGCTCTATAGATCTGGCTGTAGCTCTGCTTGCTCTCTGCTATGGCCGCCATGTTTCCTCCCTTCCCTCTCTGCACAGACAGCTTCGTGTGGTCTGCTGCCTTTCCCGTTTGCTTCGTGACCCACAAGGATGCCTGTGGGCTGGCTCTGCAGGTTACAAAGCACCCTTGCTCTGGGTCAGCTGCCTGCCAAGGAGCCAGGAGGCACCGAGTCTTCTCATCTGTCCCCTCCCTACGGGACCCAGGCCGTGGGAGTCCGCCAGTCTGATCTGTAGCACCCTGGGGGTGGGGACTAACAGTTGTGGGACAGATGCCCTGGGAAGGCCCTGCCTTTAGGTCTTGTAGTCCGTGAAGAAAGCAGACTTCAAGTGGTAACCCTGACTCAATGTCTCACTCTCTGGACCTCAGGGGAAGAGCAGGAGGTGGGGGCAACTCACCCTCATTTTCTACAGAGGGAGCACAGACAGACACAAACATGGACGCCTCCAGCTCCAGTATGGCAGGGTTTTACTAGCTGCACCATTGTCTTCCCGAGGAGGAAAACAAGCCAGAGTTGGCTTCTACAAAGATGTAGCTGGGGGCTGGCCACTTCCCTCGGGGCTGTTTGCTTTGCGGCCTCAGAACTGGCCAAGAATGGCCTGCCCTCCTCATCCCTTTCGCTGTGGGCTGCAGCTGGCAAGTGACATTAAGAGCCAGTTCTGAGAAGGCATCTGACCTTGGGAGGAATGTAGGAAATGTCTGGAGCCAGGGGCAGCCGCCCCCTACCTGTGGCCCAGGAATGTGGGCTCTGAGCCACCAGTGGCCCCCAAGAGAGCTACACACACACACACACACACACACACACACACACACACACACACACACACAGCTGGAAGAGAAAGGGAGTGCAGGGTCCAGGAATGGAATAGTTGGAAGGCAGTCTGGCAAAACTCCTACAAAACAGAGGGCAGAGTCAGATTGTCAATGTCACCCTCCTTGTGTCCTCTCCAGGCTTGGACCCCCTGGAGCCCGAGGCCACAGACACAGCTGTAATTCTGGCTTTTGACAGAGCCACAGAACACCATGGTCCTTGACATGGACAGTGACCATATTCGTCCTATTACTGATGTGGAAACTGAGGCCCAGAACAGGTGGAGGTTGGTTGCAGCACCCTAGTTATGGGCTGAGACCCAAGGCTCTCGGGCTCTGTTTTGGTTGGTTTGTTTTTGTTCTTTTAAATCAGTCAGTCCTAGTTGCCTCCTCCTTTCAAAGGGCCTATTGTAAGTACCCACTAAGTTCCTTCCCGGAAGAGCTATGGGGCTTTGAGGGCTGGGCGCTCCAACCACGGGGCAGATACCAAGTCCTGGCCCTTCATGGAGAGGATCACACCACAGCTCCTAGAAAGCAGGTACTCCCTGACTCCAGCCAGACCACAATGACAAAGTCAAGCCAATCCCAAGGGATACTGGTTTGGAACTGCATCTTGAAAGAGGTTTTGGAGTACAGACTCTGGTGCCCTCTTGTGGCCACAACTTGTCATAACAGCTATGGGAGTCTCTCCACATAGCTCCTGGGAAGTGCTCCAGCAAAACTGTGGCTGGATGGGATGGTAGTCATATCATTTAAGTTGCTCAGAACAAGGCTGGAGGGTGGATATGCCTCATTCAATGCTGCCTCCTGAAAGAAGACAATTCAGGCCAACAGATGAGGCCCAGCCTGTGCTACCCAGAATGCTAGAGTGTGGGGAAGAGATCCTGTGATTTTTCACAGAGACAGCTTAATCAGCCAACACCAGACAGGATGGTTTGGAAACGTAGAGGATATTTATTTCTCAGGGAGGTCCACCACAGCCGGCAGGCAGAGTTTCTCCTGCTTCGTGGATTCCTCTCTCCTGTTCTGAGAAATCCCCAATGTGCTTGGAGGGGCCCATGGGGAGGCTGGGCTGTGCAAACTGTACACAGTAATCCAGAGCCTTAAAGAAATAAATCACCAAACACCCTCTTCCCCACAAAGACACACATATAAAATAAATAGATAGAAAAGGACCATGATCCTCCTGCCCATCTGGTGTGGCTGCTTGGGAGAGCGGGCTGGGTGGCCACATACTCCTTTTTCCAGCCAGAAACACCGCAGGATGCATGGTCTGGAGTGTGATGTGATGAGCCAAGAATAAATAATCCCTGGCTTCAGAGGGAGGATGGGCAGGTCCTCTCCCTGGAGCCCAGCTGGGCAGAAGCAAGGGAAAGATAAGAACAAATAAATAAGTAAGCAAATAAATAAATAAATAGAACTCAACTTGGATCCCAGAGGCCTAAGGGTGTGGGCTAGAGGCAGAGGCTCAGGCCCTTGGGGCCTGTTTTGCAGAGAGCAGCACACCCAGTGATTGGCAGAAAGATGAGCAGAGAAAACACAAATCCAGAGCCACGCCTCACCTATCCTCCAGAAACCAGTCTCAAATCAGCTCGGTGGGGAGAGGGCAGGGGAAGGGTAGGCTGAGCTGCCTCTGGCCTGCTCTGTAGCCCCAAGGCCGGGACCCTCCCCTTCCTGCACACCGGCCATATCCAGGCCACCCTAGGATGGGCTCTTCCGTAGGGAAACTGAGACTGGCCTTCCATCTTAGTGGCCTTCATGACCTAGGACATCGGCCGGTCAGCCCAGAAAAGTCCCCCGTTCCGTTTGGTCATGAGTGTTTCGACTCCCTCCAGCCCGGACCCCCTTCTCAGCAACCTTCAGGCCAGGAGAGGTGGTGCCAAACAGCGGTACAGAGAACGGGCAGGAGCCGCCCGATGGGCAGTTTGGGCAAGACAAGATTCAAGAGAGTCCCCGGCCCTCCCGGAGATGCGTGGCGGAGGAAACCAGAGAGCGTGGGGGGGGGGGGGCATGACGGGGACGGATGGCAGCTTCTCAGCTGGGCAGCAGCACATGCTCCAGGAGGTAGGTGAGCGAGTCCCAGTGCTTCCAGAGGAGGAAGAGGATGAGGAGCAGGAGGGCGGTGCTGGTGATACGGAGGCGTGTCTTCATGAGGGGCGTGATGAAGTTGGCGATGGTGGACACAAACACCAGCAGCACGGCCATGAGCGCCAGGATCACGTTGATGAACTTGCCCAGCAGAGCCCTCGCATTGGCATTCTCCACGCCTTCCAACTGCACGACTTGCTGCTGCTGCTGCTGCAGCTCCAGCTTGGTGACACGGGTCAGGCAGGACTCCACAGCCTCCTGCAGGGCACAGGGGGTGGTATATGGGAGCTCAGTGTGGGTGAGATCCCAGACTGAACCCATCCTACCTGTTCTCATTCCAATGGGGTCAAGGGTCTGTGGGCCGGAAGCTTGGTTTCTAGCATTGGCAGGGTTACGGTAGCAGAACCTTTAAAGTGTGTGTGCGCATGCGCACGTGAAGTGTATACACACACACACACACACACACACACACACAGAGACATGCATGCATCTAACAAAAGAATTAGATGCTGTGAGAGACAGTCTGACCCCCAAATCTCTCTGGCTTTCTGTTTCGCTATATGGCTCCCCTACACAGTCCCTGCCTTTGGGAGACTATCAGTGAGGTCCTTACCACCTCCAAGGACAGGGTGACATCCTCTTGGGTCTCTAGAAGTGAGAGGTGGGTGATCTTTTCGCTTTACAAATTATCCAACCTCACACAACTTGCTACAGCAAAGAACAGACCAATATGCCACCGTACCAAGGAGGTGGTTATGTAGGGCCCCCTCTTCAAGGCCAAGAAGGGTACAGGTTGATCAGCTGCAACTCAAAACTCTTGACTGACGACTGTCTGAGGAGGAAGTCTTGCATATAGATCCCAGATCCATAAAGAGACAGGCGAACGCCCGGAAATACCAATTATTCATTTGTAAATCTGCCACCATAGTGCCTTTGCACTTGGCCAAGGACTTACCTCGTTCTTATCTCTACCATGCATCCTGTACCTATCTGCCGTATGTGATATGTTCACCCCAATGCACTCCGTGCCTGTGGCTCTACCCACACGTCAGGCCCTGGGCCATACCTGGATATCGCGGGCCCTCTCGTAGGATTGGTAGGCCACCTTTTCCTCCATGCTGGCTAGCTCCTGCTTGAGGTTGGTCATCTCGTTCTGGTGGAGCTCAGTGAGGTCATTCAGCTGTTCCTCCAGCCTCTCATATCTGGTAGGAAAAGAGGAGGTGACACAGCTTCTTACAAAGTAGTGACACGCAGCCCACCCATGCGTTCGGTCCTGCTCTCATGTTACCCTAGCGACAGCATCAGTCTCCTGTGTGCTAGCCCTTGTGCCGAGCGTGGACTGGCACTGTCTCATAGGATCCTCACACAGCCTCATCTGTATGGACAGGTAGGGAGAACAAGACAGAGGCTAAGGCTATCTGGGATTTCATGGCTTACGACAGTGGAGTTAAGGATTGAGTGACTTTAACCCGGCTCTAAAACCTGGCTAAGATGCTCCCTGGGTAGCAGAGACCCTGAGGTAGACAAAGATGTGGTTCTTGCTTTCAAAAGCACCAAGTATCAAAAGATGACTATAAACCTAGGGTGGTTAGTTTTAGGTGGGGTTCCCCCTCAGTTTTACAAGTCATTATCTAGAAAGAAGTGCTAAGGAAAAGATCTGAATCCCAGAGAGGGAGGCAGAGAAGGACCTCAGGAGCTCTCTAGGTATCCCAGCTGTCCATCTACATCCCAACTCCATCTTTTTTTTTTTTTTTTTTTTTTTTTTAATGCTATTAGAATGTAGCCCAGGCTGGCCTCAACTCACAAAGGTCTGACTGCCTCTGCCTCCCGAGTGCACCATCACACCTAGCTGACTCACTCGCCCTTTATAACCACTCCATAAAGTCATGTCGGGGTTACCCTTCTTCACAGACAGGGAACTGGGCAGAGACTGTCAGCTGCTTGCTTAAGGTGCTAAAAGGGAGATCTGGGATTTGAACTCCTGTAGCTGCCTCCAAAGTGCTTTTGAACCAGAGTCTCCAGAAGAGCACACATGGTGCTGGCCCTTGTCTTAGTCTCCCCTTTGTGAATTAAGAACATAAAACCGTAAAGCAGGACTTCTCAACCTGCGGGTTGAATGAACCTCTCACACATGTAACATATCAGATATCCTGCATATTAGATATTTACATTACAAGTCACAACAGTAGAAAAATTACCGTTACGAAGTGGCAATGGAAATAATCTTATGGTTGGAGGTCACAACATGGGGAACTGTATTAAGGGGTTGCAGCATTAGGAAGGTTGAGAACCACTGACCTATTGCATCATCCTAAGACCTGCAGAGGTCTTTCTGGAGGTCAGGTGGCCCCTCTTCCTGCCAGGAGAAAGCTCCTCAGGGGCTCCTCCTGGCATGGCAGGACCCTTCTGGCTGCTTCTCCCGTGGCCTCCAAAGCTCAGAGCGGCTTGCTTACTTCCCACTGGGCCCAGCCACAGCTGTGAAGCCACCAAGGGGAACCCACCTGTAGCGCTCTTCCTGCAGGCACTGGGTCATGTAGGTGTAGTCTCTCTGCAGCTGAGTCTTCAAGTCCTCCATGGAGTCCTCCAGGTGTGACTGGCCCTCCTTTATGTCGCGCAGCTCCTCCAGCAGAGTGTCCAGATTTCCAGGGGCACCGTAAAGAGTGTTGGACCTAGGGCTCCCCAGTGCGCCTCCTGGCCCAGCCCCAGAGTTACTGCCTGCCCCAGCCGAGCTGGCGCTGGCACTGGAACATTCATCGTCACTGCCATACTTGGGGCTGGACACTAACGTGGCGCTGCCACTCAGCGCCCGGGCTGCCTCTTCAGGGGGCCCATCTTCCATAGGGTCCTTCAGGTGGGCGATGTTGTCCGCACTGCCGAACTTGTTGCGAATGAGGCTGGCGAACTCCCGGGGCTTGGACACCACCGCAGTGTGGGTTGCTTGCGAGAGGCCAGAGAGACTGCCCTTGACGCCCTCCACCACGCCACCCCCGAAGCCACTGATGCCGGCACGCACGTTGGCGCCCACATCCTTCAGCCCTTGCTGCATATCGCGCAGCACGTCCTTGGGCTGCCGTGAGGGCCCATTCTGCTCTATCTCCTTCAGGCGCCGGCGGTAGTGTTCCAGCTTCTTGTGCAGCTGGGCGATGGTCTGTGCTGACTTCTGATTCTTCTTCTCGAACACCTGCTTGATGCGCGACACCTGCTGCTTGTCTGCATTGTTGGCCAGCTTCAGGTACTCTGCCACGTTGTCGTCCCGCGCCTCCTGCTCGATCTTGATCTGCTCAGTGATCTTCAGGATCTTCTGGTGCAGGTGGTCAATGGCAGCTTTAGTCCGCTGGGGGTCGGGGGCTCCATCTGGCACGTCCAGGCTGATGGGGCCATCAGTGTCACCGTGGCCAGGGCCAGAGGGGAGGCTCAGGGCCGCAAGATCTCCCTTGTCACCCTGAGGGGAGGAGGCAAGCACAAATAAATCATGTGACATGGGAGGGGGCTCAGCCAGCAGGGTTGTCTGTGCAGCCCAGGACACCTTTGGGGGACCTGGACAATGGATGTGGCATGAAGGAATAGTTCAGGAGAAGAGTCTAAGTTTCTACAGCCAGCTCCAACAGCTGCACACCAGCATGACCCTTATAGAGAGCATTTTCTCTGAAACGAAGTCTAGGCAGATCTACGTTGCCTTTGGAACTGGGTGTTCTAGTGAATAACTTGGGGACACACAGCTATGAAAAGGCAGAGCCTCTGGCCTTGAGGCCAGAGATGAGCTCAGCATTCTCCCTGGGTTCAGTCTCCTAATTAGGCTCCTGCCTTGAGCAACCCTCTCCTTCGCAGTTGTGAAAGCCTACATGCAGGCCTGAGCCGTCCAGCCTCGTACCCCCCCACCCCCCCGTCTTCACTAACACAGCAGCACGGGTCACTGGCCCTGTTGACACCCTTCTGTTACCTTCCTGCCCTCTGAGGGCATCAGCAGCAGCCTCTGGTTCACGATGGTGGGAACACTCAACCTCTCCCACTCACTCACCCAGAACTGTGGGAAGAGAGTACACCCACCCACCCTGCTGGGCAGGTCCTTAAAGTCTAAAGGCCCAGAGGTAACTCAGAGGCAGAAAGGCCAGGGGTCTGGAAGAGTTGGGAAGGGGGAGACTCTGGAGAAAGGGAGGCAAGAGGCTTTCCTCTCTCCACCACACAGGTGGAGTGCATCAGTGTGGAAACAAACTCAGAGAGACAGGGGAGAGGTCTGAGAAAGGATTCGGCAGGGGTGGGGTGGGGGGTCGGAAAGAAAGGGCTGAGAAGATGCTGAATTCGAGATAGATGTGTGGGCAGACTGGGAGCCCACTAACCCCAGGCAGCTGAGTCCTGTACCTTATCACCACACAACAGGAGCAAGCTGGATCAGATCACGGGGGGGGGGGGGGGCAGGGGTGAGGTGAACACCACCACGTTGTGGAAGGGATTAAACAAAAGAAAGCAGCCTAGTTGGAACCAGAAAGAGCCAGAGCTAACTACAGGCAGAAGTTAGAGGAGAACTTTAGCTGGGGAACTCAGGAGGCGGGGAGGGGCTCCTTTTAGGCTCTCTCAAGCCATGGATCCCCTAAGGATGCTAAGAGGACAATCTCCTGACCTTGGGTGTCTCTCTATGCCCTTCACCCTCCCAGCAGGTGCCTGTGCCTCAGGACTCTCCTGCTCAGACGTGGGCCTTTCAAATCCAAGCCATGCGCCCCCCCAAAGCAATCCATCCCGAGGTCTGTCTCGTTTTCATGGACTTGATCCCCCCCCCCACCTGTCACTCTCTGCTGTGGTCCCACTGGTTTTCCTGAGCCTCTGTGTCTTTGCCTGTACAATGGGTGTAACCATACCTGTTGGTTCAAGTTCCATGGGAAGGTTTCATGGATGGTGTCTCCCAGGCACATGATAACTGCCAGATCTGAATCTAGACAGATTGTTCTCCTGGAGGGGCGGGGGATGCCTACAATCAAGCTGGGCTAAATATGGGAGGTTATCAAAGCATATTTACTCAGTATCGATGGCATCAGACAAAGTAAGTTTTCTATATAACCCGTGGGCTGCCTTTACTCTCAAAGAACCTGGCCTTAGCACAGATATCCAACCTCCTTCATCTCCTCCTGGGGCAAAGACTATGCAGGTGATGGGCATTGATGGCAATGTGTTCGGAGTCTGCATGCTGCTATTCACTCTTTGTGAATGGTGCCAGTGGGCGGTACAGGCGGCAATGGATGTGGAATGCTGGGAAGGCTGCAGTGCCTTTCTTAGGGGGAGAGAAAGCACATTGCCTGCCTGCCAGTTCCTCCTGGGAGGTACAGTCGTTTCCCTAACCATGTAGCATCCGTGTGGTTTACACAGAAAAGTCAGAGTGGATGCCACACAGCGCAGTGCCTAGGAATGGGGCTGGACGTTTGTTTGCTGGGAACGAAATCACAACGCGCGCACACCCATTTCTCTCACACCTCCATAATGCAAGGGTTCTAAGGGATGAGCCACCACCAAGACCCAAGAAGGGAGACAGGGCAGGGGACAGAGAGAGCCAAGGATCTGGCAGACAGCCACAGGGGCACAAAGAAGGATTCTATTTTAACAAGGAAAGGAATGTTAGAGGAAGAAAAGATGCGTGTTCTTCGAGTAGTGAGAAAGCACATGGAGCTTTGCCAGAGATGAGAGGGGGCCAGGATGCAGCTCAGTGGCTCACGCTCGGCCAGCTTCTACAGGGCCCTGGGCTCAAACCCTAGCACCTAAAAAAGGGGTGGGGCTGGAGAGACGCCCCTGTGTTTAGGAGCTCTTGCAAGGGACCTGGGATTGGTTCCCAGCACTGACATGTTGGTTCACAGCCATCTGTGACTCCAGGTCTAGGGGATCTGCTGTCCCCTTCTGACCTCTCTGTGCTGCAGGTATGAATGTATACATACATACACACATGTAGGTAAACACACAGAGAATGAAATAAGTCTACTAAAAATAATGATAGCATAAGAGCCTGGGAGGGGGGGCAATGGAATGGGTCCTGGCTTGCAATCTGACAGCAGTTGGGAACCCTGGTTTGGTCAGACAACAGCTGTGTGACCTTGTAGGTGCCATTATCTGAGACTTGCTTTTCTCACCTGGAAGGAGGGGGTAATTCTACTTCCTTCAAGGGATTCTCAGAGGATAACATGAGATACAAAGTCAGGGGCGTGTGGCAGTTCCTTAAAAATATACAGATTCCCAGCAGCTACAGTGGAAACTGCAGGCCCAGGACATGGACCAGTTTTGAATCAAGGTTAGCGCATCTTTGATCCCTCATCAGAGACGCCTCTTTTTGCAGAAGACAGAGACTAATCCAGACACCCACAACTGGTCCACAAGAGGCTGTGGGAAGCTCAGCCCTACACAGCTCTAGGTGGGACGTCTATATCACCCCCCCATCCCCAAAGGATCAGAGCGAATCCTGGGAGAGGGAGCAGAATGTAAGAGCCAGCAGTAGTGGTCATCTGCAGTGAAATGTTATTTGCTGCACCTGACAGGGTCACTGTGCACCTGAGTTCACGGTGGCTGCGACTGCATCCACAAGGCCTGTGCGGTCAAGACGAAGCCAGCCAAAATCCCAGCGTGAGGGAGGGGCTCGTGATATCACATGCCTAAGTGAGAGGCTAGTGGCAACTGAAGGCTGCTGGGTGAGGCGGGGTCAATTTTCTTCAGACATAAGGCCCCTGAGAGTTGTCCCATGCCCCAGAAGATGGTCCTACACCCACGGAGTACTCGGTGAGCTTTTAAAAGGGGAGTACATGAAGTTAGAGGGAAAAGTGGTGGGGATCTGGAGAAGGGAACGAGGGGGTAGAAAAATATCATATTCATATATGAAATTCTCAATTAAAAAAACTCACTATACTGTGAAAATACAACAATCAATTGCATTTGTGGCTATAGATGTAATATGTACAGCCATTTTATGCTTCTAAAAAGAAATATAGATTGAGACACTGCATATTCAGTAGGAAGGCTACATTATTTGAAGCAAATTTCTTGTTTTTGAAGTCCCATTTTTCTGTTTTGGAGGGGCACATGTGTGAAGGTCAGAGGACAACTTTTGGGGTCAGTCCTCTCCCATGTGGGCCCTGGGGATAGAACTCAGCTTGTTAGGCTGAGCCACAAGTGCCTTAAACTGCCCAACCCTTTCATCTGCCCAACGACAACACTTTTGAATAAAGCAAATCAGTATAGTAAGCATGCGTAGAAACTGGAATCCACAGGATCTGCTAGTAAAAGGGTGAGATGGTGCAGCCAATGGAGGGGGTTGGTATGGTGACCCCTCACAGTTAAATAAATACAGAGCTACCTCATAACGTCCAATTCAACTCCCAGGAGTACACCTGTTCTAGTTTGCTTTCTGTTGCCGTGATAAACACCAGGACCAAAAGCAACTTAGGGAGGAAAACATTTATTTCATCTTCCATCCGAGAAGGAAGGCAAGCTAGGCGATTGAAGCAGAAAATAATGGGGGAATGCCTTTGGCTTGCTCGGCTACTTTTTTTTTTTATATAGCTCAGGCCCACCTGCCTAGGGAATAGCACTGCCCACAGTGGGCTGGGTGGTCCTACATCAATTAACAATTAAGAAAATGCCTCAGCCGGGCAGTGGAGGCATACACCTTTAATCCCAGCACTCAGAAGGCAGAGACAGGTGAATTTATGAGTTCAAGGCCAGCCTGGACTACAGAAGCTCCAGGACTACACAGAGAAACCCTGTCTCAAAAAAGGAAGGAAGAGAGGCAGATTTAAAAAAAAAAAAAAAAAGGAAAAGACCTCGACATGACCACAGGCTAATCTGACATAGGCAATTCCTTAGTTGAAATTCCCTCTTCCCAGGGGCTGTATCAGAGTCACAGCTGAAGCTAACTATGACAACACCCAAAGGAATTGAAAATGATATTCAAATAGACCCTGGTACAAGTTCACAGTGGCACACAATAGCCAAAGGGTAGGCACAAATCAGAGATGGCCATTTAAACCAGCGAGTGGGCTAGCAAAATGAGGCAGTCCGTATAATGGGAGGCTGTGTGGTCATGACAGGGCTGCAATTCTGATCGTTAATGTCAGAGCACAGACGAATGTAAAAGCCAGTTTGCTACATGCTGAGTGCTTCCACTATATGAGATTTCCAGAGTGCTAAATCTACAGATTAGCAGTTGCGGGGCAGTGGTTGGGGGGAGGGATGGAGAGTAAGAACCTAATGGGTACTGGGTCTCCCTGAGGATTGTTGAGATGATTCGGAACTAGGAGGAGGTCACAGCTGTGCAGCAAGGAAGGGCGGGATCCAACCACATCAGAATGGTCTGCAAGGGGGCATCTGGACCTTCTCACTGCCTCAGGGGCGGCAGAGAAGAATCCCGTGCCAGAGCAGCTCTGGCAGCTGAGGGGTAAAGCACAGTGACTCGGTGCCCGCCGTGAGCAGGTGGAAACTCCAGGCCCCCAGCTTGGAGCAGGGTCTGGCTGCAATGACTGCTCCCCTCTCCAAAACGGTGTGGAGACTCACTCAGCTCACACCACCAGCTGCCAGTACCACATCCGGTGCAAAAAACCCCCGTGGCATGGTTACCCCCCTCCCCGAGAAAAACCAGTTATTCTACAGATATCTGACTAGGGATGAACCCCCAAGGATAGCCTGAGCAGACTTTAAGGAAAGATCTGGCAAGGAGGAGAATGGGTCGTGCACATTCGGGGCAACTGGGGGAGCCCAGGACACGGTCCTACTGAGGGAGCATGCTAGCCAGGGCTGCAGCTACATAGCTGAAGTTTAAGACACAGTGGTGAAGGTTCAGGGTAAGGCAGAGCTGGAGTGTCTTCCTGGGGCCAGTTTTTCCTGTTTCCATCTTGGCTTCAGTGAGCTCTCCCCGTGGTCCACAAATAGCCGGGCACCCTGTCTACTTAGCTTTGGCAATGCCACAATCCTGTCTCCCTACCCACTTTCAGCAACGCAAACTGAAACTGGATTAGGCGGACTGCCAAATTACAGGAGCGGCTGGGTCAGGGCTTCCCCAGCCTTGGCTCCCATCACCCTCTGCGGTTCGCACCTCCTCCTGGGCCTGAGTCCTCTGTTAACCTGGCTTTGAGACACTGGCCCTCCCCACCCCACCGCACGACAGTCCAGCAGTTGGAACCCTGGCAGTTGGCAGGCAAATGGTAGACACTATCAGAATAGAAAGTGCTAGCTTAAGTAATGCTTTAGAGAGGGAGAGAAAGGTCGTTCCTATGAGACCCCCTCACTTTCTTCCTTTAGCAATGTATGCACACAGGCCACGGAAATAATGACTGCGTGCGAGGAGTTCGTACTTCCCATTTGTGTTCCCATGAACTTCTCCCACCATGGGTCAGGCAGCCCAGGGTACCCGCAGTGGGCTGGCATGCCTAGATGGAAATACATCAGTGAAGCTACTCTAAGGAGGTGGGGTGGGGGGAGGGGAGGAAGGAAGGAAGGAGAAGAGGAGAGGAGGAGGAGAGGGAAGATGCAACAAAAGAAACAAATAGATCTTTGGGTCTCCTTTAGGCCCGATGTTTACTCTGATCTGCCTAGGTGCCTGGCCAAACAGGTGTCTAGACTTCCACTGAGTCAGAGCCCAGTGGGTGTGCAAGGTGGGGGGGGGGGCAGGGCAAGCCTGTCAGTACTAGTGACTCAGCAGAGATATTTGGACCAGCTCACTCCTGTCCTGGACAGACACTGATTCTGTAAACTCTCATGGGACGGGGAACACTGATTTCCTTTCTAAAACCAAGTCCCAGTCCGGGACGCAGGGAAAAGTCCATGGCCAGCTAAAACCCTCCAGCCTCAAAGAGGCAGTTTGACATTATAGCAAACTAAGAGAGGGTACCTGACATTATAGCCAGAGCAGAGGGGAAGACTACCCCACCCAGCCTGGGGTCCTGAAGTCAGGCTGGTCCTCTTTGAATACAGCAGGCATCACCTTATTTGGCTGGTGGCTCTCTCTTCCCAGTGGGAACATACAGAAATGTTCAGTCCAGCTTTGGACCAGTCATCCTACATACCCAAGTACTCCCAGGTGGGCAAGCGGGAAGTGTGGGGGAAATAACCCAGGAAGCATAAGATTCCTGCCTCCAAAGGTCAGACACTCAATGGAGCACACAAAGAGCATTTGTATTTGTGGGCAGTGAGGTGGAAACTCCCCCACAGCAAGGCTCTAGCCACACGAGGAGGCAAAGTGTGCCCGTTTCTCACATTTGCATGGGGACCCCTGGGTGCAGACTACACACAGAAGAGGGGACACGCCCTTCCTTCCTGCAGCACCCATCCATCTCAAGGTAGAAGTGTAGGTACTAGCTGCCTTTCATCGCAGGGTCTCCTGCAGCGACCAAGCCTGCCCTGCCCCTAAGGGACTGCTCCTCCTGTGCTGGTGGAGGGTCTTACCTACACCCGGGCTTGTGACCCTTTCTGTTTAGGGTGACTGCTTGGCTGCCGTCATAACTCCATCCTCCCTTCAAGCCTGGCCCTCCTGAGAACAAAGCTCTTTTGTCCACATAAATGCCCTGTGTTCTCCTTCCGTCTCTGTAGAGCATAGACTCTTGGTTGGGACCCCTGAGCTGGTCTTTCACTTCCGAGCCCCTTTCATTTCCATCCTCTGATTTTCCAGTAGCCAAACACTATGGTCCAGAACTCTCCTTGGTCCATGGGGGTCAATGCTCCCAGAACCTCCCCATTTCCTTCTCCCCGCCACTGCTTCTGAGCACAGGGCAGCCACAACTACAAGCACCCTGGCATTGAATCGCATGCCAGCTCCCCTAAAGCTAGAGCTCTCTACAACTGGGCAGGGCAGAGTTTGCTTTAGGGGAGTCCAGAAGAGGGTGCTTGCTGCCCGACAAGCTCTAGAGACAGCTCTCCATCATTCTACAGCCCCACCCCGTCTCCCAGGTGGAAGTCTGTCCTTCCCCTGACCCAGAGCCTCACCTGCGTGGATACTGTTTCCCAAAGCCGTGCTGGCGAAGACGTACCAGGGGCTTTAAGACCCCAGCCGTCTGAGGACAGTGCCAGGCTCCCAGACTCACAGTCCCTGGGCAGCATCGGGCTGGCTGTTAGAAATCGGGGTCTGAGAACAGGTGTGCCAGAACTCCCAGGCTCTGAAGCAGCCATGTCCAGTCTGAGTGAGGCCCGGCCAGGGATTAGGAGCGGATTGCTCTAGATTTCCTCCTCCCCCAGGGCTCATGGCCGGCTTCTTCCCATCTGGAGGTCTACACAGCAGGAGGACCCTGAGGGGATTAGGGACCTCTCCCCAGCCCAGTGTGTAGGTGTATGTCCTAGTGTGACTGGCTTAGCTTCATGCAGGGGGTGGGAAAAATATAGGACAAGTAACTGTTCACCCACCAGACAGGCTCTGATCAGTCACTTCCAGTTCCGTGTCTAAAAAATGTACCAGGTGATCAAAAACCCTCTCAAGCCAGCTCCCATTTCAGCTCATAATGGAAGTAAGTCTCCCAGAGGGGGTCACACTCAGAGTTCTCCCCATCTCTCCCTGTTCAGTGCCTTAAAGCATGGTCCCTTCCAACACAGGCTCCCCAATAACGGGCCTGGAGAAGTCAGCCAGCCTCAATAAGGGAATCCCTCTGCCGGAGACTGTGTCCCAGGAACCCACTCTGCTCTGGACACCACTGTGCCTACTTCCCAGCTTCAGCTTCCTACTTCACTCCCTGTCCCCCTCCCCACCTCCATCCCAGGATACAACAAAGGACAAACTCACAGCACTGTCTTTTCCCTTGGACTTCATCGTGCAGTCCCGGTAGGAAATACTGTTGGTCAGCAGAGGGGGCCAGAGGGCCAGGGTTGAGGACAGCAAGTGGTAAGGAAGAAGGTGGAGAAGCCAGTCCTGGATCCACCTGTCTCTCTAAGAGCAGCTCCCAAGGCAGAACACCCATTCAGAGACTCAGTGCTCGCTCATGTGAGCCCCCCAGAAGCACACAGGGCTTAAATACCAAGGGTCAATGTGGATCATGCTGATGGGGCAGTCCCAAGTTCAAGAAGGTTCCAAGAGATAAGAGGGGCCCAGTGCTATCTCTAGGAGCCAGTGCCAAGGTCTGCAGCCAACATCACCGAGACCAGGAATCCCCCACCCAGGGGTCTTGGAAACCATGCAAACACGTATCAGCTGATGACTTAGGGGTTTGTGAGGAGGCTGGCAAGGCATATTACCCGGGTCAGGGAAAACTCTACGCAGCTCTCACTTTCATAAATGGTCTCCTTGTTTATACTTTATCAAGTACTGTTCCTTTTGCATACTGGTTATTAATAAAAACGTCTTGCTGTCCCTATTAAGCTATAGGAAGGAAAGGAGTAGCCCTTTTGGTTATCTGGGCCCCTTCCTGTGGCTTCTGTGAGGCTGGTCTCCCTTGACCCTGACAGTATGGGATGGCAGCTGATCAGCTCACAGAGCTATGGGGAGTTGTCTGCAGGGCGTCCATCCTGGGTAGCAACAAGGATGGCTTGAGATTCTTACCCGAAAGACAGCCCTTCCCTGCCCCTCCCTTTGGGCTTCACCAAGCCAAGATTTTTAAATTTAAAAAAAGGAATCTAGATTGTGTGTGTGTTTTGTGTGTGTGTGTGTGTGTGCATGTGTGTGTTGTGTGTGTGTGTGCGTGTGTGTGTGGTGTGTGTATGTGTGTTGTGTGTGTGTGTGTGCATGTGTGTGTAGAGTGTGTGTGCATGTGAAATCTGGTGCCTGTGGGACACTGGATTCCCAGAAGGTGGAGTTATAGGTGGTTCAGAGCCACCTGATGTGGGGCTGGGCTGGGCACCAAGCTCAAGTCCATCAGAAGAGCAAAGTGCCTCTGAGCCACCTCTCTAACCCCCAAGCTACTTACTTTTTGAGTTTACAATATGATTATAAAATTTCCCCCTTCCTTTTCCTCTCTCCAAGCCCTCCCATATAACCCTCCTTGCAAAATTGTTACATGCACATATGTATACATTTATTGGTCAAACCTCTTTAAATTCGCCACTTTAACGTGCAACACAAACTCTATAGCTGCTTGGTGTTTCTCACCATGCTCTTACTTGTAAAGAATTGAGTTTACATTTTCAGTCGTCAAAATGAGGATGGATCCCTCATCTGTCCTCTGGGAAGGGCCAGAGGATGGAAAATGGCCAGGACAAAAGTGCCAGTGAATGTAGACTCATGTGAGTAGAGGTGTAAGGGCCCATCCTGGGCCACTTGGGATCTGGCTAGCTGGGGGAGTGTATCGGGCTCAGTTTGGACCCCAGCACAGCATACCTTCCTGCCTTAAGGCCCTAGGCTTCCCATGACTGCCTGGGAAAATCCCACATCTGCCAAGGCACTCCCTTATCTGTCTCTTTCGAAACTTCCCTTTCCTTTTCCCTCTTTAAAGTTACATGTTATTTGTTTATTTCTATGTGCAGGGTATGTATGTGTGTGGGTACACATGCCACAGCACGTATGTGGACAGTAGAGCCTATCACAGGAGACTAGAGGTTGGGAGCAGGCCAAGACTGGGGTTGCCCCCACTCTCCTGCATTTTTTTCTTACTGTGGAGCTATCTCTGAATGGCAGCACTTTCTTCCCAGGCTTCCTGATCCCGAAAGCTAAGAAAAGCAGAGAGAGTCTCTTCCTAAGGCCGCACTGCCTTAAAAGGTGACCACCGGGAAATCTGCCTCCTGATGGGACGGACATTGAGCTCCACTCCGGGAGCATCTCATCACAATGACAGACAGGAAGAGGGAGGGAAGGGTCGAGGGATGAAGTAGTCACTAAGAGGAAAGGAACAGGTAGTGATCAGGGCAGTGTCTGCCCCGTTTCCTCTGCGATGTTGTCCTTGCCCTTCTCCATGAGCGGAGCATTTATGACCTTGGTTCAATAGTTGCTCCAGAACTTTGGTTGACAATATCCCCAGGCACAGTGGGAAGAGTGTGAACCGGCAGGAGTTGAAGGTGAGTATGTCTGGCAGGAAGATAAGTACAGAATGGGCTAAGGGATGCTGAATAAACCTGCCAGTAGCCTGGCAGAGTGCTTGGCAGTGGAATGGCTGGTGGAGATCCTTACCCTGCTACCCACGAGCTATGTAGCCTGGACGGGTAGTAGCCATACTCCTTCCCAGCCGCAAAGGAGTCAGGCGTACCCAGACAGGAGCCTGCAGGATGAGGAGCCAACTGGGGCATGGGGAGAGCATGTACACCCATGCAGGCGTCACGGTGTTCTAGACCGTACTGCAAAGGCTTAGCCTGGGTGGGGAAAGTAGCTGTCATCGGAGGGGAAGCTGCGAGAATGGCAGGAAGACATGGAGAGAGCTGCCACAAGCATTGAAGGGACGCCTCTGGAAGGACACAAGCCACCGAGCAGCTTTCCTCTTGCTGCTGGGTGCATGCCCCTGCATGTACTTCCTAGTAGGCCTTGGCCATCTCTCTTGGTTACTTCCTCTAAGATCTGGCCGAGGAAGAGGCAACCATGGTAGATGGTCACCACAGGTCCACAGGCCCAGACAGCTGAGCTACAGCTGGGAGTGTCTGGCCTTGCCTTCTCCACGCAGAGCTAAGGCCGGGGGCAACAGATGCGCTCACATTGTCCTTTTGGGGAAAGCTGGAAGGGGCCCCGGTCCTGGACCCACAATGCTCTCCACGCCTGGCAGGGCTCAGCTCTCTTCCACACTGGCCCCTTCCTCATTTGACACTCTTACACGTCATACTTCCTCTTCACTTAATTTTGATACCAAGCCCTTATTTCTTTAAACTCTATTTCCCTTTGCCTTGTTCACATTATCATTCTTTCCCTCCTAAAAAAAAAAAAAAAAAAAAAAAAAGAAATCATACTATTTGTTATTTTTTTCCCCTCTAAAAAAATATAATTAAAATAGGGTTGGGTATAGCTCCGTGGTAGAGCACTTGCTTATCCCTGGGTTTAATTCCCTGGTACCACAAAGCACAAATAAAACAGAAAACTCAGCAGAGTCCACGCATTCTCCAGAGTGGGAACCCTGACAATAATACTGAGAAGCATCTAAATGTAGTGCCTTAGAAGACAAAATCAGGCCTTAAAAAATCCCAGGCTGCCATGTTGTGTGGTAAGCCCTGGCGAGGGCTCCTTCTCAAGGCTGGCGGCTTCCCTATGTTCACCTTGCCTCCCCTGAACACAGGGGCCAGGGAGGGCATTACTCCACACTTACTTTCAGACCTAACCGGGTCACCATTGGGGACTGCTTTCCCCTGGGAAGACAAGGGAATGGCTGGTATTGTTCACGGTGTACTGCAGCAATCAAGGCAGGCGTATACCCTATGAGTACTTGGAGAGATACAGCCCCAGGAGCTGGAGAAGCAAACAGAAGGGTTATGGAGGGGAATGCCACCATTGCCATTGGCATGTGTACACCACGAGACCTTTCGGCTGCTTTCACGGAGGGAGGAGGCATCTCCTCCACCCGGGGGCCTAGGATGCTCTAATGTCTCAGGTGCTCTTTGCGGGTGGGGGAGAAGGGATTGTCGTTTCCGGGCATGGGAACCTGGTCAGTGGAAACAGCCATATATCTGGCTCATGGCTAGGCTAAACAAATTCAATCCTTTATTGTACTCCAGTCCCCAGAGGAGGGCTTACTGGGTACAGGTCCTGAAGAAAGTGACCCAGAGGAAATGGCATCCCTTTTCTGCACATTTTTTAGGACACAAAGTACCCTCTCCCCGACCCCATTTGCCACAAATAATTGAGAACATTTTTTTTTTTCCTAAAGCGGGGGATTGAAACACAATTCCTGTAGGCTCCTGCTGACTCAAGGGCTCAGAGCTTACCACAGGAGCTGATATGATTAAACAAGAAATATGCACAAAGCACTCTGCAAACCATAGCATGCTGTTTGACTGGCTGTTGGCACCAGCATGTCCCAGAAGCATGCCTACAAGGCCACTGAGTCCCCAAGAAGTAAGTAGACAGGAACAGGGCCCAGGTAACATTTGGGTTTGAAGTTGCCTTCTCAGGAGGCGATGAAACCTTATCTAATGAAGTTGATATTACAGGCCACTTGTCTTTCCAGGGTAGGGTTCGCCTTTCCAGCTGCCCCAAGGGGCCCCCTTGATCACAGTATCGCTATGGATCTGATTTAGCTTTTGCTGAACATGCTGAATTATTCACTAGCTATGGATAGCAAGCCAGCTCTGGGATGAAGGTGGGGGTATCAGGCAAGCTCTACGGAAGGGAAGTATATACATTGGATACTGGACTTGAGGGATGGGGAGGCCAGAGAGGATCTCCAGAGTATTTGAGGAGCAAGGGCCACTAAAATCTGCCTGACAATCTGTGACACCTGGCATCTGGCCCTGGAGGAAATGGAGAGGCGGGGGAGAAGGCATTACCTTAACCTCAGCACTGTAGCTCGGGAGAGCCCCTGATTGTCTGAGAATCCCCAAAGGGCTGCAATGGCGTGCATTCTGCACCTCTGTTTTTATTCCAGAGCCCTCTGCCCTGCAGGAACTAAAGACAGAAAGTACGAACTGCACCTAGAACAAGATGCAGATGCAGGGATCAGGTTATCGGTACTGTATTTCCATCGCCTCACCTGGCACCGAGGGACCAGGTTCACATTTCTCATCTCACGGATGTGGCAGATGCAGGGAAGAGTGTGGTGGGCAGCTGGGAAATGCGTGCCAACTCCCATGGCCCATGCCCACGTAGGCTGGAGCCGGCAGACAGAGACCTACTTCCTGCTGACACCCAGACCCTGAGAGGTAGGGAATGGAGCCTTGGCTGTAGTCTCCTCCCTGTGTCTGGGATGACATCACATCAGCCCCATGGGCTGTAGACAAAGAGCTCATCTCCCACAAGGCTCTGGCCTGAGCTTAGCAACAAGGGGTTAGGTAACAGCCGAGCTGTCTAACCCGAACACAGTATCCCAGGCAATTGTATACTCCAGAATCCAGGGCTAATCAGGAGGGCTAAGTATTTCCAGCCAGAGAGAACATCAGTGGGGGTAGGGAAAAGGCAAAGGAAGGCTGCCTTGGAGGCTGGGAGTGTACTGGGACAAGCGATTCCAGCTTTGGTTCTGAAAGAAAAGGGGCCTGGTGATACTTAGGACCTCTGGAGTCAAGGGCGGCCTTCATTCTCGGGCCCCTCTCAGGTCTAAACAGAACCCTAACAGGGTGCATCTTGGCTATCCAGGCACAACAGGGGGCCCAGAAAGCAGGAGGGGGCTCAAGGTTTACTGAGCAGGGAAACAATGGTTCAAACCAAAGCAGAGCTGCCGGCCTCGTCACCGCAGTCCCAACAGTCTCGGAAGGGTCCTCCAAGGAGTGGGTCGGCTGCCTCTGGCTCTTCCTCTGGGCAAGGGGACTTAGCACACACAGAAGAAAAGGGGGAAAGAGGGAAAGGATGGGGGTGAGGAGGCCACAGAGGCGGTCCTCAGAAACCTGGGTGACCTGGAGAGGCTGCGCCTCTTGGAAGGTGGCAGCACTCGATGGGAAGCGGCTGTACTTGTGTGAATAAGATGAAAACTCGCGTGATCCTAGAACACACCCACTACAGCCCCTGTGCAGCCAGGCCTAGGACAGCAGTGGCCTCCTAGGTGAGAAGTCTCTGGGGACATGTTTGGGAACATTGCTCAGCAGGCAGCCCCGCCCACCACTGAGCCAGCAGACTGCTAGATGTAAATAAACCAGGGCCCCTGGGTGTCTGCCAAAACTTCAGTCTTCTTGGCTAGAGGTGGGCCCCCTCCCTCACCACCCTGGAAGTAAACAGGGACTTATTTGCATGGGGAGGCACATTTTGCTGTTGGATAAATCTGGTGGAAAGTGCATAGGATGTGCTCAATCTGCCCTGAGATGGGAGATGAGCTGCACCCCACCCCTCCACCATCTGGCGCTAGAGATAACACCTCCAAGTTAGAGCGGAACTGTCCCGGCAAGACAGGGTCTCTCCCCATCAGCACCCGGTGACTATGGAGAACCTGCCCCCAAACCCCAACCTACCCCAGGGGCAGCAGGGAAGAGTTCACTGGCCATAGGATTCTCTCTCAGGGCTGCACAGACCCTGGCCTACATGGCTCCTCAGTCACAGGACAGCAGGGAAGACAGGACCAGGCCAAGGTCAGAACCTAGCCACACAGCTGGCTCCTGGGTCATTCTCCTCTGACAGCCTCTAGCACAGTATGCCCTGCGCTGGTCCAGGGTGTGCAAAGCTGAGTAGAGAGTATAGAGACAGCTGGGGAGAGGTGAGGTTCTGAGGGATGTCCAACCAGACGTGAAGAGAAGAAACAAACGGATGGGAAGCCTGAACCCCACATTTTCCAGGAGCTGCTTTTGAAAAGATTTAAAAAAAAGGGGGGGGGGGAATGAAAGAGAGAGGGAGGGGGTAGGGAACGTGTCCAAGCGGCCTAACCTGGCTGGTGGCTGTCCCTCTCCATGCCCCAGGGCCTGTTCCCAGAACGTAAATGTTACCCTCTTTGTCCACGTGTGATGTCCCAGTACACGGACAAGTGATTTTCCCCTGCTTGACATATGTAAGGCTGAGTTTGGTGACCTTTCTCAGTGTCACATTCATAATGGAAAGCAGAAGGGTGGGGCTAAGGAGGAACAGTGTTTGTTTTTAATAGGGAAAATAGCTAAAGGCAGAGCTTAGAGAGTTGGATTTGGAGGAACAAATGATAGCTCAGCTCCCACCATCAGGACTGAGCTGCTGCTCTGTGACCCCCTTCTGGCTCTGCTGTCCCCTGTTCCTTCAAGTAGGGGCCCCAGCTCCCCTGCATTCTCTGAGAGGGTGCTGTGTGAGCCTGGGCAGGGCCGGTCAGGAACCCTAGCTGCCTCGGGGATGCTTTAGTAACTCAAGCCCTACCAGGCTGCCCTGGTCTAAGAGCCAGCTGGTGAGTTGCAGACAATGGTGAGGGGTGTGGGGAGTGGGGGAGGCTTATGAATTAAAAATAGATGCTAGTAATCACCAGGGAGTCTGCAAGGGAGCATGTGGGCTGTGTTTACTAGAGAGAAGAATACTTCCTATTCATACCCAGACCAAGAGAGTGGAACCACAGGCTCCTCATACCAGCCAATGGCCTCTGGGTCTGGAGAGTCAGATGATGGGGCCTCAAGCTTTGGGGTGGCTAGAAGATCCCTCTTCCAAGGACAGGGAGGCACTTTTCTCCCCTCTCAAGACTCCCAGGACCACACCCATCTCTAGAGGGACAGCTCCAAGCCTGGAAAGTCTATACCTTAGGAAGAAACAGTGCCTCTTTGCCAGGACCTAGCTGGATGCCTTGAGCAAGAAGTCCCTCCCTTCCTGGAGGACTAAGTATTCACTTACAAAGTGGAGACAATGACATCTTCTCTGCCAACTGCGCTGTTTGCTCTGAAGGTGGACCAGGCAAACAGTAACAAAGCTGAAAGTTCCAAATAAGAAGCTAGGCATGGTGGCACACACCTTTAATTCCAGGACTTGGGAGGCAGAGGCAGGTGGATCTCTAAGAGATCAAGGGTATCCTGGTCTACATAGTGAGTTCCAGGCCAGCCAAGGCTACCCAGTGAGACCCTGCTTAAAATTAATTAATTAAACAGAAGTTAAATCTTAGGGGGGAAAAAAAAAGAATAGGGAAGAGGGGGTATGGAGAGATGGCTCGGCAGTTAAGAACACCGACTGCTCTTCCGGAAGACACTGGTTCGATTCCCAGCACCTACATGGCAACTAATAACAACCAAACATCTCCCCAGCCATCCCCCAGTGAGGTCACCCAAGATTCTGGGTTTGGCCTTCCATACACATCAAGAAGGGGCTCCCTCTTCCCACACATCATCCACAGTGTCCAATAATGGGGTGGGAAAGCCCCCAGAAAGCTGTCCAGCTGGCATATCTGCCCAAAGTACCCCAGGTCCCTCTCTGCACTCCCAAGCAGCAATCATCACCGGTTTCCGAACGTGCCTGCTGTCCACCTATTCCCCATCTTCCCAGGCAGCTAGAGAACTCTAGAGACACCCCAATTAGCTGTCGTTCTCAAGGGTCACCCTCCCAATCCAAACTCAAGCCCCTCATGTGACAGGATATCTCTGCATACAATTTTAAACATACCCACTGACTCACCCATGAGAGGTGGGCCCGGCTGTTGCCGTACATACACAGCTTTCTCATTAAGGCCTGAACTATCTGGTTGCAGCTGCCGGGTCCCACCAGCTCTCGGGTCCGAGAGGCCACACCCTTTCAGCCAAGTGCATCCAGTGCTGCCTCTTACTGCACACTTCTCGCAGCAGAAGCCAGGCTTGCAAATGCAGCCCCATCGCTTTAAATGCTATCTATATGCTGACACCTCCCAAATTTATGCCTCCAGGTTGGATCTCTCCCCAGGACTCCAGACTTGTACATCCTACTGCTTATTTGGCATTTCTGCATGGGGTGTTTAATAGCCTCCTCAGACTTAACACAGCCAAAACCTAGCCCTACCCACCCCCCACCACCACCACCAAAGGAATAGCTGTTCAGTTTGCCATCTTCCTTGCTGTTTTTGTTCAGCTCACAGAAGTGTCTTTTGTCCTGCATCCAGGCTCCAAACCATGAGCCGTCATTGACTTCTGTTCTGTCATGTCCCATATCCAACCCATCAGAAACCCTTGGCCCTAACATCTGAAGCAAACGGAGAGTTCAGCCAACATCCTCTCCACAAGCACCCCACTCCAACCATCAGCTCCTCCGGCGTATGCATCAGCGCTCTACGGGACTCCTGGCCAACCCTGTCAGTTCTCACAGGGTAATCTTGTATTGTTCTCTACCATCCTTCACTGACACCTGGGGGGGGGGATCTAAAGTCCTTTTCCTGGCATACTGGCCCCAATGCAGTCTGCAGTATTCCCTGCCCCTCCCAAGTCCTCAGCCCAGCCCCTCCCTGATTTGATTCTCTCTGTTCTCTACTTTGCTATCTCTACTCCGCTCCACATCCACCCGTCCACATTGTCAGAGAGGCTTTTCTGACCAGCCTGTCAAAACAGCAGGCCCACCCACATTCTCTGCCTTCATGCCCTACTTCCCTTTTGCTTCTCAGCGCTCTTACTACCAAACACACTCCACAGTCATTTGGTGGTTGCCGCCTCCCACTACGATGGGTGATGTGTTGCTGTAGGATCTTTTCTTTCATTCACTGATTTGTCCCTTGATGTCTAGAATAGTACCTGACACTTAGTAGATGCTCAACAAACGCCAATTAAAGGGGGTGGGGGGGGTAAGCAAAAGTGCTCAGGAAGGGAAGGGGTACCTGCTGACTTATGGCTGCCAGCTGAGGCTCTGCTATGGACCGGTGCTCCAGAACCATCTGTGGGAAACCGAATGAGTGTCGCATGTACAACATACGAAATGGCTCAACAGCTCATGGTCAGGAACTGTTGCAAAGTCACTCCTGGGTGAGATAATTCTGCCAAAGCAAATCCTTGGGTCAGATGAGTTGATGGTTGAGCCTCATCACTGGTTACCAGTGCCAGTTACCCATGCCGGGCAGCCTGGCATGGTGGGGAGAGCACCGGGCTTGGGGCGCAAACCCAGGATCTGTCACAGTCCTGCTACAGTAGGTCTGAGCTCTGTGGTCTTAACAAGTCTTTGGATATGTATGTATGTATGTATGTATGTATGTATGTATATGTGTGTGTGTGTGTGTGTGTGTGTGTGTGTGTGTGTATATATATATATATATATATATATATATATATATATATTTTAAACCAAAACTTGGGCTCTTATAATCTACCTTGCCGAGCTCAGTGGACCATTCTAATGAATTTACAAAAAGATATCTGCACTGGAAAAGCATACAACCTGAGCCAGTGCCTGGTGGGTAGCACTGCTGAAGGCATTAACTTCCAAATACTTCAAAAAGCCAAGATGCACGGAAGTCACAGCCAATGTTAGAAAGCCCTGGACCTTGTGTAGGACGTTGAATCTGTGCTGGTGACAATCTATAGTAGAAACAGCTTAACAGCAGAGTGTCCTTGGAACCCTGATGCTAGAGAAGCGACTGGCCCTCTTACTCCCAAACAGGACCCCACTGTCACCCAGAATTTCTCCTACTCTCCCCCCTTTCCACTGAGCCCACCGTCTGCCATCCATTCTCCATAGGCAGGGACTTGTCCAGCGGCAGGCTGTCCCCCCAGCTCCTCTTCCAAGAAGCCCATTGTCCCATAGCTCCTACGCATAGGAGGAGGACCACCCACGTCCTCAAGCTTTCATGGGCAGGCCTGCCCGAAGCTTTGAGGTCCCTGATGGAACAATTTTCCTTCCTCTGCCCTCCATTCATCAGGCTGCCTTCATCTCTCTGACCTCTGCCATCATTCCCCAAGCAAAGCCCAGGTGCCTAGCTCCCTCTACCTAAGCTCTCAGTTCTTGACTCATCAAATTAAATCTCTCTCCATTCCTCCCTTGTCTGAGCCTTATCTCCCATTTCCCAAGATACCAAGTCTCCTTTCTCCTCTTCCTCCTCTCCCTATCTCTCTCCCTCTTCTTGTCTTTCTTTTGTTTTTTTCAAGACAGGGCTTCTCTATGTAGCCCTGGCTGTCCTAGAACTTGCTCTGTAGACCAGGCTGGCCTCAAATTCACAAAGATCTGCCTGACTCTGCTTCCCAAGTGTTGAGATTAAAGGTGAGTGCCACTACTGCCTGGCCTTTTTTTTTTTTTTTTCTTCGAAGGATCATACCTAGGGCTTTGAACATGCTAACCAACTCTGTCACTGAGCAGCTATAAGCTATATCCTTAGTTCTTGGGGTTTTGTTTGTTTGTTTGTTTATTTTTTTGAGAGTCTCACTATGTCACTTGGGTTGATCTTGAACTCACGACTCTCCTGCCTTAGCTCCACAGTTCTGGGGTTATAGGTATGTACAATTACATTCAACCAAGTTCTCGAGTCTTAAACCCGAGGGCGTCTCCATCTCTTCCTCCTGCATATGCTCTGCCGTGCACTGGGTCTTTAACTCCCTCCCCTCCCCCAGCCTTTTCTCCACCTCACCAGCTCTCCTCTCCTCCTTTCCTGCAAGCCCAGATGCCATGCTAGCCCTCTAATCCCAAACCCTCTGCCACCTTTGACCTTTCAACTTGCCTCCCATCAATCCTTCAGCTCTGACTTTCCTTCTGCTGATGGAAAGAGACCACCAGAAGGAAAATGAGTCACAGCCCAGGAGCCTGGGAAGGGCACCCAGGTGTGTGTGGGAGCAAATCTGCAGAGAGACATTGTTGAGGCAGAGAAAGGAGGCAAGGACGAGGGAAGAAACCTGTGTGCCAAAGGCAGCAGGTCAGAGATGGCTGCCTGTCCCTTCTATGCCGGTGGGATCTGGCTTTAGCCTTCTGCTCACTCCAGATGCCCTCTTGAGGGTCTATCTCATGTGCACCAGTGACTTCAACCTCAATGCTGTGTGCCCCCCCCCACCAGCCAGTGAGTCCTCTCTACGTGGGCAGCTCCCAGTGAACCTACGACAGGACAGCCCCTTTCCTGGACCCTGCTTCTTCCCCGCTGATTCAACCAGAGAGAGCACCACCGAGCTAAGCCAGAGGTTCCTCTCTCTGCTTCTTTTCAATAGCCTCTTCCTGGTCTAGTTCCAGTACTTTCTGAATCCCTCTCCTTTACGTTCTCCTGGCTGCAGCTGCTGAAATAACATCAAAGACAGTTTCCTTGGCTCCCTTTCTCTCCCCCTGCCTAATCTACTGCTGCCGCCCCAATGCACTCTGCGCCCACTTTCCTGCCTAGCTCACTGGACTCAGCCTGACCCTCTATACTCTGGCCTCTGCCTCCCCAGTCTCCAGGAGCGGAAGTGCCAGCCACCAGCTCCCTTGCTCTGCTGCATACCAACCTCCCCTCCTTCCTTCCAGTTAGTTCAACAGTTTCTTCCAGAAAGACTCCAACTCCTTGCCACCCTGCCTACTCTTTTCCCAAGCTCCCAAAGTGTTCATCAGAGCCTCTCTACTCTTTCTCTAGTGTTTCTACTCTTTCTCTAGTGTTTCTAGACGCTGGGCAGCATGAGACTGCTTTGCTCGCTCCTGTAACATCCACTCACTAAATATTTGTTAAACGAGTAAACAAACGAGTTGGATACATTTACAAATGAGTAAATGAGTTGGATACATTCAGGCAGTGCCAGGTAACACTTCACGGATTCCTCCCTTCTTCTCTGGTTGGTAATGAGCACAGTTAAGCTACTTAGGGCGCCAGGTTCCAGTACAGGAAGTTACCTATGCTAACTCGTTCCTCTCATTTCCCCCATTTTCAATTGGTGACACGGAGGGCCAAAGAGATTAAGCAGCCAGTTAACTCTGCTAATATGAGGGATCAGCAGTGCCCGTGTCCTCAAAGCATGTTTAAGGAAAATTAACCAAAATTACTATCAAACAATCTGAGCAAACGACCATTTTTGAAAAACAATCCCCTAAACAAACAGAAATTAGCCCCTTGCGTTTGGATTGTCCTGACTTCTCAGCGAGGACAGGTAATGGGGTTGTAGTAGATGTCAGCAGTGCCAGGCAAAAAAAAAAAAAAAAAAAAGCATGAACAGCAGGGCCTCAGAGGTCCTCTCCCCGCCCTCCTCCTGCTGGGACCTACCTTGTCCCCGATGCCCTCGGCCTCCTCAGCCAGGAGGTACGCATTGCTGCCATCAGCCAGGAGCAAGGCTGTGTCGGTGGTAGAGGAGGAGCGGGGTCTGCCCTGGTGCTGGTGCAGGATGGCGGCCAGGCTGCTGTCCTGGGGGACCTTGCGAAGCAGGTGAGGACTGCCGCGCTGGGGCTCCAGGGAGCTGCTCTTGGCCCGGCGGCTACTGCTCCCCCCACTGCTGTGCAGGCTGGCTCCCCGCTTGATGGAGGGCCTGGAACGAATCTGCTGTAACACCCGGTTGAAAGCAGTGGGCCGGGCAGGCAGGTCGTGCAGGGACACCGCATAGGAGACGCGGTGCATCTCCGGGGAGCGCTCCTTCTCATCTGGGGAGTCCTGATCGGATAGGCCCTGCTGCGGCTGCTGTTGCTGGGCCTCCTGAGATGCCTGGTGCTCCGCCTGGTGCTCCCTCTCCCGTGACCTGCGTCGGCTGTGAAACAGGTGCTTCAGGCCGTGGCCAAACATGGACCCCTCTGAGAGCTGCTGGATTTTCTTAAGAGGGAGAGATAAAAAGCCCTGGTCAGTGGGGAGCTCCTGGATGCCTTGTCAGTTAGGGTTGAGGGTGGTGGGTCTATTCTTAGGAGACCAGAGCAGTTAGCACAGACATCTGAATGCTGGGATCCCTATGGGTGGCCTGCCATGGCTATATAGTCATGTACCCTTCCGTTCCTAAAGTAAGTTCAGATTTCTAAACAGGATGTCCTCAGACTGGGAACCTGGGGTTTAGTAGTATACTAGTTTCCAAGGCATTGCTGGGGCTGTGTATCCTCAACTGGTCTCCCCAGGCCCATCACCTCCCTCCTTCCCTATTAGATCATCCTTCAAGCTGCGCCAGGGCACTGTGGCCACCAAACATCTGTTCCCAAAGAGGTCTTTGTGACATTCCTTGGAAAAAGTAGGGCCGTATAATCAGGTTACAGCATCGAAGCAGGCTCTGCTGACTGTGTGTCCAGTACTTCTCCCCCTTCCTCACCAACCACACTACAAGGTGTCAGTGTACGATGCTAGCTAGAACTTCCTGCTTCAGCACGTTCGCTTGTAGCTATGGTTTCTGAAACACCTTTGCTTCCTTGATAAAGGCACCGGTCCCTCCTTCCCCCATCTGGAACGTGAAAATAGTATCTGGAGATGCAGTAGCCATGCTGTAGCCCGAAGGTGACGGTTGATGATGGAGGACTAAGACACCCAAGAAAACTGTCTGCAAAACCTACCTCTGTCTACACCACTCCAGCAACCGTCTTCTGTTGTTTGCATCCAGTTAAGTTCTAGCATAGCTGACGATGAAATAGCATTACTTTTCTGAGCCTAGAGTATCTACAGCAGAAGTAGCTGTCCAGATAAGGGATTCATCCCCGCCTCAGACTAGACCCAAGCTGAAGCCCTGAGGCCGGGTGCTACCCTGCTGGAGTACTGCCCTGAGAGACCCCACCTGTTCCCCCACAGCACAGCCCAGGATAAATGGCTGGTGGGCGGGCTGCCAGGGCAACTGTCACATAATGGCAGGTAGCTTTCTCACGAGGAGATGGCTTATCTGTGCAGGCCATGTCCTCTGTAGAGCTCCAGACATATGGGAGGATGGGTGGGACGGATGGGTGGGACTCAGAAGACCAGGGAAACACTATGCTTAGTCCTCTAAGAGGGAAACAGAGACAAGTCACCTGGGGCTCAGGAGCCACAGCAGGGTTTTCTCTGTATCAGCATCCTATAACTTCACAAAGCAACCTCCATCATTAGAAAACAATTTAAATGGTCCAAAAAAGCTACACGTACTAGTTTTCTTCCTAGAGCAAAGGTTAGACCACGAAGAAACCGGGAAAGCACAAGCATCCAGCTGTTGGGTGGCTCAGTACTGCTCACCATCACTGTCTATGTTACTGTGCCCACACTCCATGTCACTACAAGACCACTCAGTACTGCTCACCATCACTGTCTATGTTAGCTGACACTAACATGACACTCCATGTCACTACAAGACCTGCCTTTGCACAAAAGGGAAGGATCCTCACTGGAGTCCTACAGTTGACCCCTGATGCTTGCCACTTCACAGACCATATTTGTCCATCCTTACATCTCACCATGAGCTGAGCGTGGAGCTTTGGAGGTATGTTCTCTCTTGCATAACCTCACCGTTTCCCCCGGACACCCACAAAAGCAACAACCACACACTTGCATGCACAGATAGGGAAATTATTCTTCTCCAGAACTGAGATTTGGGGCAGCCCTAGAAACAGGTCTTCTATGCCAGGTGCTCCTAGATTTGCCCTCTCTTCAGGACCAAGAGCGCAAGCTCACTTGAATCTATACTGGGTCAGAACCAAAATGTCCAAGGCAGAGTGGATAATAGTATACAGGTGCCGTAAACGCAGAGTGAGTCAGATCCTGGGCCTCCTGACTACAGATGAGTTACCCACCCTCTTCCTCTTATGGCCAGACCCAAGCCGACACAAGTCTTCCCACGAGGGACCCGGATGGGGCCTCCTGGCCCTGGTCTTTGCCCAACTATTTTTGTTAAATATACTACATCATCTGAACTTGACATTCCATTCTAGACCCTCCCTCCACACCCCCATTCCTAACTTGCTTCTCCTACACAGAAACCCCTCTTTCTACCCACTTATGGAGACAATGTTTCCCCTAAAAGACTTGTTGAGGTCCTGAGTATACAGCCTTAGGAACCGATGGGTTATGGGGCAGGTTGGAGAATCTCAGCCACCCGCTGGCCATATCATCTTGACCCCCAACAATCCTTACCTAATTTACTTTTAAAAACTACACCAAGTGCTTTCCAATTTATGCTGCCAGTCTAACCTGACACTAGTCTTATTCCAGGAGCTAAAAACTGACAGACCATCCATTTTGCAGATGAAAAAACTGAGGTATATAATAGTTAGATAGTTCATCCAAACCAAAAAGATGAGCCTCGAACTTATAGTTTAATTTACTGGCCCGCGCCTGATATGAGGCTACAGTAGTTGTGGTGTTGTATGTCTCCTGGGACAATACCTATGGCAAAACTCTCAGGGTTAGGGGGAGGGCCCCTGAACTGTATGGAGCTCTGTATCCTCACCACGCTGAGCAGATGCTCAGGCCTCATCATAGGACTCGGGCAAGCCTCTAAACACAGATCTTCGGGTGTTCATTTCTCCCCTCCCCAACTGTTCTGCAGTCGAGGATCTTTCCAGCAGCAGTACCTGGGACTCTGCTCAAGCCCACAGTCGATATGAGGGGAAAGAAAAAAAAAAAAAGGGTAAGGGACAATGGGGGTTGGGGGGGTAAAAAGCAAGAATAGCAAGCAGGTGACACGCAGGCCAGCTGCTCCTACCTGTGGCAGTCAGGAAGACTGTTAAGGGTTTTGACATAACGTGATGAGAGGGGAAAATGTTCAGTGCATATACATACCCAGCCCCAAGTTTCAGGAGTGAGGAAAACCATGGCGACGAGCTTGAGGGAACTTAGCCACCAACGCAGTAGAAAGCACCACCTGCTCTGACTAACAGGCTCCCGATTCTAAATGCCAATTTGCTTCTTCCACATTGACTATCCTCCAGCTGCCAGAAGCCACCGTGATGAATGGCCAGGCAGGGCCGCATGTCAGGGAGAGAGAGCTGTGAGGCCCGAGAGTCAGGGATGGGACCCCCTTTCTATCCACCAGCAGCTCCCAGGAGGAGACGCCACACCTGGGGAGGGCAGGGATCGAGCCCTACTGTCCCCTCCCTGGAAATGTCTCCCAGAGTAGGGAGGATTGGAGTCTCCCTGGGTGGCATAGTGCTCTCAGGAAGGATGGGGGCTCTTTCCTGACAACCCCGTGGTTTCTCAACAGCAGGCTAAAGCTGTTCTCCTCCCTGGGTGTGGGCCCAATAAAGGGAAGTTTGCTCCAGATTCTGCAAAGACAGATTCAAGGAGTCGAAAGGAAAAGGCTTCAGGGTGCAGTGGCCTTGGCACCATTTGGCTAAAAAAACATGACCTAAAGCAGGTTTCCAATACCTACAGGTTCCAGTGTTCTCCTCAATCCTGGAAATTGCTGAAAGGGTCTTGGGAAGGCACCATTAACCAGGAACTAACGATCCCCAGGTAGCAACTGTTTATAGCCTTCCTCTACCTGGTCTGAAATTCTCTCTGCTCCATCACAGATAAGGCTGTGAGGACTCAGGGGGCGCCTGGGTCACCCTGAGCCTTTATAAGCCTAGGTCGCCAACGTTTCCTCTATTTATAGGGTCTCTATGGAAACAGGGCCAGCGCTAGAGAACGAGTCACTGGGAAAACCCACAGTAACTGCGGATTTTACGGAGGGGATTGTGATCTCCACTGCCCCCTGAGAAGCAGCAGAGGTGGGCAGCAGAGGGGATGAAGGGGAAGGTCTATCACCCCAGGCTCCCTGCCACTGACCACAGGGTGATGGAGAGGCAGCAACAGCTGGTTTCCAGAATGCTTGGGGTTTCTATTGGAAACACAGTGATGGAAGGTTTCTGGATTCATTCTGGACCAGCTGGGGAGGCAGAGCTTACTTAACCCAGGAGCAGTTGAGTCTGAGTCCAACCCCATTGGAATTCTTGTGCCTTTTTAACCCAGAACTAAGGAAGGTCAGCTGAGAAAGGTCCCCTCATCCACTGGCGTCTCATGTGCCCACCGCACAGCAGATTTTTATTAAAGTTGCCACGCTGCGATGTGTCCTCTGCCTCTCTCCATCATAGCCATCCCTCACCATCTACCCACTCCACGAAGCCAGTATCCATGGCCTCCCTCTGTTCTGGACCCATGAGGGCTCATTACCTGCACCACTCATTTTACAATTAATCATGTGCTGTCTTGCGAGTTGACCTCTAGTGCCCCTTCCAAGGGCTTTCCAACTTTTTACCTCCCCCCCCACCCAGTTTGCAGAATTCTTGACAAGAGTTGTCACTGGAGGGAGACAACGGCTACCTCACCTGTTACCTGGCAGAGACCTCAACGCAAACGTGGCTCTTGCAATTTATTTATTTGTCCCAATTCTACAAAACAATCCTAAAATGTTACTTAATCTTCAGAGAGCTACCTTTTCCAAGGGCTTGATCTTTTCCAAAACTTTAAAATGCTCGGTTGAGCAGTTTTTGCTTGTGCCCAAGCCAGATCCCTCCTGCTATGGCTTGAACCCCTGCTATGGCTCCATTTCTCATCTTAGTCATTGGCCAAGAATGTGTTGGCTTGGCAGGAGAATGAACTTACTGTCCCCACAAGTGGCTCAGGGAAGGTTTGCTGGGGAGCCATGCCCTTGCAAAGCAGCTTCATTTTCCGCAGTGGATATCACTTGGCTAACCTGCTTGGAATGAGGAAACCTTTGGTAGTTTGGTTTGAGAAGTCAAATTCAAAACCTGCCCCCCCCAGCCCCAGCAGCTTTCTTAGTTCAGGTGAGAGACTCCTGTATTTGGCAGACAAATGGACCCTTCTTTATGGGCCCTTGTTTAGCCAGGGCCTCGGTCCAAAGATGCACCATCCTCATTGATGGGGTTTTCCAAGAGAGATGCCAAGTCTCATGGAAGAGGTCAACACAGGTGATTCTGGATTGGCAGTAAGACCACCCCACCGCACCCTGAGAACCCATCAAGCCCCTCCCTATCCGTAGTATCACTTAACCTCACCTCCATATTCATGACGGATTGAATGTTTCAGCTCCTCGTAGAGGAAGGCGTTTTTAATGTGCTTGGCAGCTAAGCCACAGTTGGGTACACACACAGACAGAAGCACATTTTGTAAACTGCATTGCAACTAGAGCAGCTGGGAGTGGAGCTGGAACCCAATGTGTGGCAGGAGAACAGGGAGCCGCTTTTTTCTGCTGGCCCCAGCTCCTCCTGAGCCCACACATAGGTCTGCTCTGAATACTGCTGCAGGCGAGAGGGGCTGGGGGGGGCAGCCCTGGGCCTCAGGACCCTCTGTCCTCATAAGGTATAGATGGGTTAAAACTTGGGCATTCCTCAGAGCTCCCTGGTCCCTGACACTGCCAGGGAACGGGAGCAGATAAAGGCGATATGGAGGCCTTGGTTCTTGTCATCTTATTATCTTAGCTGGAAATTCTTCTCTCATTTGTTAGTTAACACTTCCCGCCCTTTCTTCAGTATTCTGATCTAAAGCCGGCTCCTCTTCAAGCATCCTTCTTGCTTAAGCCATATTTCAGATTCCACTGTGTGGTGTTCCAAGCACACCAAAGCTTAGGGGCCCTGGGGATTTTCTTGCAAGTGTTTGTTTCATCCTGGGGGACCTGGAGGCTCCCCTGAAAATGAAGGCATCGCCTTTGCTGAAGAAGCAAGTTTCCAGTTCAAGCCTACCCTCCCCTGATGAAATCTACTTCAGGGTCCATGCCCCACAGATTGCAGGGGTCTTCAAGGCTGAGAACAACATTTCTAAAAGACAGTAGGACTCCAGGACATAGCAGAGTCCCAGATAGCCACACTCCACAGTCACAGAATCACCCAAAGTCCCAGGATACACACATGGCTTCAAACCATAGCCCAAAAAGTAGCTAGTCTTCTTCTTCATTTAAAGACTGATCGCACAAATTTTAACCAACCTCTGACTCTTAACAATTTAAAATAAAACAAAAGAGCAGGGACACAGAATCATGGGGATTCTAATGATGTGTGTGTGTGTGTGTGTGTGTGTGTGTGTGTGTATTTGAACTTCAGCAGTGAATAGATGAGCTGTCAATTTTTGCTTTTGTTAAACTTTATACATGTCTCTCTGGGGACACTTTTATGTGCATGTCCCATTTCACTGTTTATAGGTTTATAGTAACATCTTTCCCTATGTAAGTGTCCAGTATCTGTTGACTGCACACACATACCCTCTTGCCGGTGCACAGATGAACAAGGAAAGATCATTAGCCATTTAAAGAGCACTGAAGGCCCTTCAAGCACTCCTACAGGAAACCCACCTAAGAGTCGGCTGCGAATTTCCCTTGGCAGCCTGTGGTCTTCTCTTTTCCCTCACTCAGTAGGAAGGGAGAACGTGATCTGAACCATCCCAAAGGACTCTTGAGTCAAGAGTGCTTCCAACCAGATGGGAACAACGAATAGATGGTGGAATTCCCCACTTTTCTTCAGGGAATGACCATGATGCTGCTCAGAAATCCCAGGGGAAATCCGGCTTGTATAAGGAGAGAGAGCTCCTCTGGGAACTTTCCCTGGCCAGTGTCCCCAGGCTTTTCCTTTCAGGAAAGGCTGTGTCCCTGAACTGAACAGTGGAGTTGGAATTGTGGGAGATGGGCTGAGCACAACCGTTCACCCTAGGCTCCCACTACATGCTGGATTCCGACCGGGGTCTCTGCCTGCAGAGTTCTAAGCTCCTCCCAGCAGCCTTTCTCACTACAGCCAGTCTCCATGCTGGAGAATTCTGCTCCACTTTTGGTCAGCCCCAGACTCTGTGGCTAGCCACGCCAGCGTCTCTCCTCAACAAGCAGGGACACGAACAACAGCAAAGGATGGGATAATGAGAACACACGAATGAAGACGCAAGCTTGGGTGGTTAGACAGGAATCCATTCTAAACTGTCCTGTTCCCCTTACATACTGTCTGCTGAGATCTTCCCTGGAGGGTTCATGCTTATGTGAAGCTGTGGCAAGCCTCAGAAGTGTTTACACAAACCTCCTGTGGGGCCAGGCCCATTTGCAGATTGCTTTTCTGTTACAGTTACATTTTAAAATTGCTACTATGTAGCTATTTTTCTTTTCTCCCCCACCCCATTAGCCCTACTCACTCCATAATCACAGATCCTAGGATAGCATGCTCAAGACCCTAGTTATGATCTCAGGGTGTCCACCCCCACCTCCCCACAAAATAAACCGAGAGATGTACAACACACAATATAATGCTTCTTAAAGGACCAGGGACAGTAGAAGCCTCTGACGGTGCTGGCTATCAACAGTGAAGCATTATTCAGATGCTTCTAGCAAAGACTGAATTTCCTTCTTCCTCTCCTACCACGGAGGTGATTTAGACAGATCCTTACACGCTTTTTGCTCCTTGCTCGAGATGATTTCCTTCACTGCACTCTATCAGTCATAATGCCTGGACAGAAGAGGGGCCAAGGGACTGAAGTCCCCACCTCCAAGTTCAAAATGAAAGCAAAAGCAAGCGGGAACTGCTCAACAGCATCATCCAAACACAGGTAGGGGACAAACAAACAGCATCACAAATTAAAAAGTAAACACGTCCCTTTTGGTACACCATCAGATTTAGAACACGTCAACTTCTATCCACTTCTAGAGACAATGATGAAATTTTTCCACTAAGCTATCGGCTGTGGGAAACTTGTCCAGCAATGGGAAACAAGTTTGGCCATACTCCAACATCCCTTGTCCCTATCCTCAGAAAAGTAAGTGACCTGCCAAACTGTGGTGGCCCCCAAGTCACACGTGATAGAGAAGTCTGTCCTGTGGTAAACATGTTATGATGAAGCAGACAGAGATAAACAGGCAGGAGCTCTGCCTGCCTCCCGGGCGCTTGCATGAGCTGCGGTCACTGTGTACTCCTCGCTTGGGTCCACACTGCTGGGCTGTGTGAAGGCAGGGTGTGTGTGGAGGTGGGGGTCCTCAACGCTCAATTTCCCTTCAGGACAGCTCAGCAGTTAATGTGTCGAAGTCAAGTCAGAGCTGTTGCTCTATCTGCTCCTGACCAAAATGAGTGTCACAAAAAAAAAAAAAAAAAAAAAAAAAAAAAAGCACAGAAGGTATAAACACAAACAACAACCTTCAGGCAGATATACTGTAGCGCCCCCATACCACAGCCAGCAGAGTAAAGCCAAAGGGTCCCCTCCCCGTTCCTCTTGGCAGCATTAAAGGGACTTCTTTGTGCTTGTCATGCTTGGGGGAGGAAGTGACACCTCTCGGGGTCTGATGAAATCGCAAGCTTTCCGAAGAGAGCCTAGGTGTCTAATAGAGTCCATCCTCAGGCATAATAAGGTTGGTGAACAAGAGGTCAGATATGCAAAACTTCCACAAATTTTTAAAAGTCCACACAAAGAGTGAGGGGGCTGTCTTCCCCCAAGGAACACGAATGAGCACACACACACACACACACACACACACACACACACACACACACACACACAAAAGAGCACATGCACTCACCTGGCTTCCTGGCTTGGAGCTGCTCAGGCCAAAGCAGGAATGTCATTGGCTTACTGTGGTGAGCTCCTCAGTGCCCACAGCCAAAGGGACACGGGCTTTAACCTAACGGAAGTCCCTTCTGCTCCCCTATCCCAGACCCTGCACCCTCTCCGGAGAAAATTCCCGAGGCATCAATCCCCAAGGCATCTAAGTTCCTTCCTGGGGCTGACATCTCTCTCGGCCCACTTGTGAACTGGCCTGAGGAGCCTGAGCTGGCAGTCCTGGTGGTAACTCCAGCAAAGGCACATTATTTATCCCGGCTGCTGCTGTAATTGACTCAGAGATATATTCAATACAGCTCGCCAATTGTCTAGAAGACCTCAGGCTGGAAAATAAACAGCTCCGTGTGAACGGCCCTTTCCAATTCTGGTTCTAGCTGCCGGCTCAGCATGTGTGCAACTTGAACCGAGGCCGCAACCAGCCGAAGCTGTGCCACCTGTCAGTTCTCTGCCCTGGGGGTTGGTTCAGCAGGCAGACAGGGATCTCCAAGCACTAGCTTAACCTCTGGCTCCACCTAACGGCAAGACATCTACACCCCCCTTTCATAGATGGACAAACTGAGCTTCCTTCAGGAAGGAGCCCAAAAATCCCACCGGGAGGGGGCTAATTGGCATAGGAAGGTAGCGGTAACCTATTTAGCATCCGATGCTGCAGCCTTCTTCCCCAGCCTTCCCACAGAAGGAAGACTGCTGTGAACTTTTTAAGTTAGCATCTTAGATCTCGCCAGCCCTTTGTCTGCAAATAGCATTTCACACACGTTCCTCAAACAATCTCGGATGAGTGAGTCATTAAACCGTTTGCTGAATAATGAAGAACACAGAGGCCTGAAATGGAGCTGATAGACGGGCACAAATGGTACCTAACTTCCCCCTCCGGTCCTAGCGGAGCATCGTTCATCCTTTCTGACCTCTGCGAGCGTCCCCGTCACTTTTATTCGGTAAAGACACTTCTGCGTGGGGTGGGGAAGAGCTACGTGGCGGGTTGGGCTTGCCTGGGGACGGTCTGTGCTCACCTTTAAATCAGGAGGCTTGCTTCGGGGACCCGGGTTGGGTGCCGCCGCAGCGCCAGCATCCGAAGTTGGCCCGCCAGCGGAGTTAGCACCCGAGGCCTCCCCAGGCCGGAGGTCCGCGCCCGGCAAAAGGCAAGCCGCGTCTTCCATCCCAGCCCCATCCTCCTCGCCCTGCGGTTGCTGCAGCTCGTCCGATTTGCACCTCTTCATGGTGTAAGTGGGTCGGCAAGGGGAATCTGTCCTTCTTGCGTGATGTCTTGGGGGAGACCTCACCCCCTCTTGCACTCAAAAGACCTAGGGTTGAAATGTATGGACGAGAGGAGTAGGCAGATCACGAGTTCTTGAATTTAAGAACATATCTTTCTAAAGGAGGATGAGGGAGGGGCGAAGAGGGGGAGCCTTGGGATGATAGTTCATTCGGACCTGGGGAGCGGAGGCAGGTGGCGGGCGAAGCCGGGCTGCAGGAGTCCTTGGGCAGTCACTGGCGGGGAGGAGGGCCGCTCCCGACCCCCGAACTTTCTGCCTCAGGGCCCCGCAGGGCGGCGGGAAGCTGGACCACTTGGCGCATCCCCGCCCGCAGGGCGCACGGGAGCCGGCCGGGCGGGTCCCGTAGGGCCGCCCTGGGCACCCGGCCCCGCCGCCCGCCGCCGCCCCGCATGGGCCTGCCTCCTCCCGCCTCGCGCCCCGCTCCTCGCCAGCAGCAGCGCAAAGGCTGCGGCCACAGCCCGCCGCGAGCCCGGCCTACCCCGCCCGGGCCTCCGCCCGCCGGCGCCAGGGCGAGGCGAGCGCAGATGGCGCCGCCCGCCAATGGGAAGGCCGGAGGGCTGCGCCGCGGCGCGCGGCCACCGCTGTAGGCTTGGTTGCACCGCGCGTCCCCCAGGAGGGTCTGGAGGGCGACACGAGGCTGCGTTGGAGCTCTGCGGGGGGCCGGCTCTGGAGCCACCTCTCTCAGGCTAGGCCTTTGCAATCACCCCGCCTACTCGCTATGTTGGGGCACAGTAAGGTGTTTATCATTACTCCCCCAACTTTGCACGCTATTGTTATATCCATCTCTTCAGTTAGGGGCAGGCTGGTCCCTTCTAGGATTCGTCTGAGTCACAAACCTATGCCCACAATAACAGCTGCAAATGCAAAGGAGGGTGTGTTCCTTTCTCTGTTTTAAATGCCCATCTCGTAAGAACCTGGGCTTTACGTCCAGAAACTAGGTGGTCAATAACCCGTGAGAGTCCCCCGCTCCCTGGAGAGCAGGTTCTAAACAAGAATGGGCATTACTGGCAGGTATTAATGATACATACTGCAGAGGAAAAGAGGAATTCTACATTTTGCCCTATGCTGATGGAAGATGAGAGCAGTAGATGTTGGGGTTTCCAAGAAATGGAGAGGCGTAGTAGTCTACTAGTATTTAATAATTACTATTCTTCCTCCAAACTGCATGCCTATTGTGGCAGTGATGGATTGCCCTTATTCAGCAGCCAGCAATTCTCAAGGCCTAAACAGGGACCCGCAGTATTAGCATCACTTGGGACCAGGCAGAAACACAAATCCCTGGGCATTATCAAACCTAAAGTTATGGACCCAGAGGTCTATGTCTCACAAGCCCTCTGGGTAATTCTGATGCATGTTCACAGCTGAGAACCACTGGCCTGGGCTGCTGTGAAAGGCTGATTCTGTGTGAGTCACCGAGCTTTCTCTGAAGGATTTTACAGTTTACCAATCTCTTTCACACTCACTAGGCCATTGCAGCCTCAAGTGTGTGAGTTTCCTGACTCTGTTAAGTAGTATCTTTCCCTGTTCCAATCCCTTATTTTGATGTGCATCCTAAAAGAGATCAAGTTGTTAAGAATTTACTACTGTCAGGGAGCCACTTTCTAAACTAAGCGGCTCCATTTTTAGAACATTGGAATTTAGAATGGGCTGGAAATGCAAAAACACCCCCCCCATCCACTACACAGTATCAGGCACAATTTGGGAATGCAAAGCTATAAGCCTTTCGAATTTTCAGTGGGGAGGGATGGCAGAGTGTCAGAGCAGATCGTGGGTAGGACTAGGCAGCGGATGGGGGCAGATTCCCTTGGTACAAAGCAGAGGAACACACTGCTCTCTGCCTGAGGGAGGAGAGCTACAGAAGGCCCATAAACCCTTTCGCCGTTTTAAATACACATCTCACAGCAGAGAGAAGGTTGGCAGCAAGCGTGGGCACAGAGTGGGCCCCCGACCTGTGCTCATGAACTGACTCCCAGCTGAAGAAAAGCAGAAGGGGTTCTTCGGGAATCCTTCAAGAACAGGCTTGGGGAGATGTCTATCTCAGCAGTTAGGAACTCCAGATGCTCTCTCCAGAGAACCTGGGTTTGATTTCCTGCACTCAAATAGCAGCCAGCAATGGTCTGTAACTCTAGTCCCAGGGGATCCAACACTTTCTCCCCCCACAATCTTCTAGCCTACCTGGCGCTAGATATACGCATAGTGCACAGCCATACGTGCAGACACATACATACAAAAATAAATAAACACACAGCAAACACTTAAAAGACCCCTCAGGGAACAGAAAACATCATACAATTTGATGTATATACCTCATTCCCCTGCCAAATCGATGTTCACCTTAAGTTTGATTTTGTTTATTTGAGGCAGTTCAGGCTAGCCTCTAACTTGTGATCCTCCTGGCTCGGCCTTTCCAGGGTTGAGACTACAAGCATCCGTATTGTTTGATTATTAAAGTATCACACACTTACACACGATGTCCAAGGTGTGAAACTCATCAATGGGAAGTCTTTGGTGTTTTCCATAAAATCCATTTTGTTTTTCTTCTTTTGGGGGTGTGCTATTGGGAATTAAACCCAGAGACTCACACCTACCACGCTAAACTACACCTTCATCCCTAAACCTTGTCCAGCTTTCCTAGCTATTTGGAAATTGGGGTAATGGCTTTTAGAGTGTTGGGTAATATATATTAGGTATTTAGACACCACCTGGCACAGGGTTAAAGGTCATGACTTCTATCACAGATGTCTTCCAGTTTCCAGGCGGTTCCATAAAATTCAAACCATCCCAAGCCATTTCTGAATTTCACAAAGGGGCATACTACATAATGATTATGCTACTTGGAAGGAAGTTTGGTAGCGATGTCGTTGGGAGGGTCTTGGATGACTGGCAAATGCTGTCTTGAAGCCAGTGGCAGATTTCCATTGGCCAGAGTAAACAAATAAGTGTTTGAGATATATACCATTGGAAAGTACTTTGGCTGATTGAAATTCTGCTTAAAGATTGAACCGATCATCCTATTGTCACTTTGAGAAAATACAAGTACAAACTACATGTTTATATTTAAGATATGACGAACATTTGCAGGCTCACAAAGCAAGAGTCTATGTTTGGCATATAGGAGTAGAATTTTCTGTTTTGACATATCTAGTTATTATACTATAAATATGATGTGGTGGAAAGAATGAGGTCTTATGTCAAAAATTGTATGTGAGAATTCTGGTTCTGGACCAGAACCAAATCAATCAATCTCTTTAACTCATGTTCTTCTCAAGTGTGAACCAAGGGGTTGTGACATATCTGCCCACATTGCTTTTGTGACCAGCTAAGGGGACAGTGCCTATGAAATGCCTGTGCTGAACACATGATTGATGTCAGTGATGCAAGTGATGGATCCATGCCCCTAGGATGTAGGAGATTGGCAGGATTGACCTACTAAACATGCTCTTTGAATAGCTATCTCAATTAGCATAGTAAACACAATCAGCTCTCACTAGTATTATATTTGCTAACCTGGTGAATATGTGTGTGTGTGTGTGTGTGTGTGTTCCAGAATCCCGTGTCCTTGTCAACACCCAGGTCAGCTTGGAGGATAAAGTGAAAAGATGGGCAGGTAAGTCTAGAGTGGGTAAATTTTTCTTCTTTTTATAAAAACAGGTCTGAGAAATAAGAGGTTTGTCTTTTCCTTAACAGCGAGAGATTTGTAGAGTGTCCCAGAAAATTGTTATTTTTCACTCTGTTGGGAGTTAGGAATCTGTTTTAAATCTTCAGTTCCCACCCCCACCCCCACTTGGCCAAGTCTCATGTAGTTGAGGCTGGCCTCTAGCTCACTATTGTAGCCAAGGACACCTTGAGCTTCTAATTCTCTTGCCTTCACCTCCCTAGGAATCCATTTTAAAACATTTTAGCTTGAAATGGATGAGGAACTGTCAAGTCGTTGGAGAGCTATTTTAAGATTTAGCATACTGAGTAGAGTGGAAAGCATGTACTCTCGGGGCTAGTTATAATTTTGATCACTGTATTTTGATTCTAATGTCATTACGTATATTCCTTTGTTAATGTAGTTTTCTTCTTCCTTTTTTGTTGTAGATTAACACTTCCACTCAGTGCTGTCATGAACAGAAATCAACTTCTTTTGGACTAGGAGGAGTAAACTATGCAAATAACCATCGAAGAGATTGGCTGGAGTGTTAGTGATGTCACAATGCCACCGCCTAAGCCTACAATTCTTACTGGTTTTTTAAGAGGAAGGGAGCACTAGGAAGGTTCTGTAGCAGTCCACAATTGCCGAAAGCTCCGAGTTTAAACTAAATTTTACCTTTTTTTTTTTTTTTTTTTTGGTCTGGTTTTCTTAAAATGTGCCCAGAGCCTTTTTACATGTTATTGCATTTCTCACATTATTCCATGTTATTACTTAGTTGTATTCTCTAGGTCACTGTAACCATTTAGAACAATTCCTTTACAACCTATCAAATAAATCTCTCACGGTTTACTCACTAGCCAGTTTAATTTTAGACACTGAGAATTGTTTCAGTTCCTTGCTTTTAGCTGAAGTTCCTATATGTGTACATAAGCGCTCTGTGTGTGTGTGTGTGTGTGTGTATGTGTGTGTATGAGTGTGTGTGTGAGTGTGTGTGTATGTGTGTGTGTGTGTGAGTGTGTGTGTGCCCAGGCACGTGCACATTATGTAATTTTCTCCATGGCACAGACCCACCCATAGTTAACTGACTATAACTGACTATATCCCAAAGGAGGCAAACTCATTACTCTCACAATAGCCTCCTAGGGCTGGAGTGTTTCCTATCCACAGCACACGGCAGAAAGTCTGTGTGTCTTGCTTCAGGTAGGATTCATAGCCTTTATTTTGAAAGCTGGATGTTCCTCAGTAATGGAACAAAGTCATGATAATCACATGACCAGAGAGGATCTATGAAGCTTGAACTGCTCTGTGAAAGCTGGGATGGTAAAATGACTCTCTCATCTCTATAGAGAACCCACACACACTTCTGGACAACAAGTTTCCTAGAGCTTAAAATTCTAGATCTCAAAACAAAAGAAAAAGGGGCTAAGGAGACAGTTCGTGTGCTTGCCACACAAGCGTGAGGGCAGCCGTGTAGAAAGCCAGATCTGACAGCACATGCTGAGGAGGCAGAGTCGGGAGGATCCCTGCCATTTGCTTGCCGGACAGCTTCGACAGATCAGTGAGCTCCAGGTTCAGTGAGAGACCCTGTTTTAAAAAAACAAGGTGAAGAGTCCAATGAACAGTGCCTGTGCTGGTCTCATGGCTTGAGTCAGTGCACTCAGTGAAGCAAGCTGAATAAGCAAGATGGCTCAGTGGATAAGGACACTTGGTGCCAAGTCCAATGACCAGAGTTCAATTTCCTGAACTCACATGGTGGAAGGAGAGAGCCAACTCCTGCAGATCGTCCTCTAACCTTCACACATGTCATGCACGCACACACACACACACACACAGGTCAGAATCCTGTTTTGCTCAGAAATAGCCAGTTAGTGACTTCGCATCAGAAAGAGGATGTTGAAAACAGCTCTGCCCACTCTGTGTGGTCCTTTCAGGTGTATTAGCAGAGCTGGCAACGGTCACTTAAACATAACCACAGTTTTAGGCATTTTGCTATACATTCTATGAATATTTTCTTATTTAATCCTCCCAACATCCCTGGGAGGTAAGAATTCTCCCTGCTCTCCAGGAGGAAGCAGCTTGTGGGGCTACAGCACTTACCTTTTCCAAAACCTAGGCCTCAACCAGTCATGAATGTGTCTGAGCCACTTTGTGACAAAGGGTTTGCCAATGACAATTGGTCAACAATTCAAAATGTATATCTATATTTGTTATGTTTTTTAAATTTAATTTTACTTTATGTGCATTTATGTGAGGGTGTCAGGTCCCCTGGAACTGGAGTTACAGACAGTTGTGAGCTGCCTGACATGGGTGCTGGGGATTGAACCAGGGTCTTCTGCTGGAGCAGTGTGTGCTCTTAACCACTGAGTCATCTCTCCAGCCCCCCCATATCATTATTTATTGCAGTGTGTGTTGAAAATGCTTATCATTGCCAAGGATTTCCATGTTGCTTGTGGAGGATAAAACAATAAAAGATACTTAAAGTCCAGTTGTGGGAAATGAGGCACAAATCAAATGTACAATATTTAAAGATTAAAGATGCTGAATCGGAAAGATGTACTGTAGTCCAGGAAAGGGACAGATTGCTATGATGGATCAAGGACACAGTCATCCATTACAAGGGCTAAGAGATAAGGATGTTACGTAGGACAATCCTAATTCCATTAGGTAAGGACTTACCTGCAGTGTCATGAAAATAAAATCACTCGCTATTTGGGCCTCTTGCATACTATCAAGTTTTTGTAGCTTGTTGGTGGTAGGAACCCTTTTTCTTTGTTTTAATTCTCTGAAATTACAAGACAGTGTTTCTCAAAGTATGGTCTATGAACTAGTAGCATACGCACTTTGGAACTTAGTTATATATGTAGCGTCACCCTTTTATTCTCCAGAATTGGAATTTCTGGATAGGGAATCTGAAAATCTGCTCTGTAGAGACGTAGTCCAGGGTGATACTCATATTGAAGTTTGAGAAGCTCTGGGACAGGGGAGGACTTGGCTGGTCATTTGTGAATTAAATGACTTACTGGATGCCTGGCACACACCGCCACTTCACCTGTAAAGCAAACTTTGTTGGGAAGCTGTCCAACTTTTACTTCCTGGAAGCCGAGGCAGGGTCAGCTGTGGAGATGGCCAGGTGGGTTCTGCTTACTTCAGGGTCCAGGCTTTCCCACAATGCCTACTGCTCTGTCATTAGACTATATGATAGACATGGTTGCCATTGTGGCAATAATAATATCTGTCACATGAGCCCTAATGTGTACTGTATGATTCAGATCTAAACCTTTCCATAACTTTAAGTGGGACTTATGTCATGTATGATATTAATATGCAATCTCCAAGTAACTTTCCACACATTTGGAAAGAGCCTTTCCCCATGCTTTAATGTTTTTTAAAATTTGTTTTATTCATTTTACATACTAATGACCTCTCCGCCAACCCACTCTCCCTCCATTCCTCAGAAAGGGTGAGGCCTTCCATGGGGTGTCAACAAAACCTGGCCTTATTAAGTTGAGACAGAACCAAGCCCCTCCCCGCTCCATCAAAGCTGAGCAAGGTATCCCACCATAGGGAATGGGTTCCAACAAGCTAGCTCAGAGATAGATCCTGGTCCCACTGCCAGGGGCCCCTCAAACAGACCAAGCTACACAACTGTCACCTACATGCAGAGGGCCTGGTTCGGTCCCATGCAAGTTCCTCAGCTGTGGGTCAAGAGTCTATGAGCTCCCATGACCTCGACCTCAGATCAGCTATTTCTGTGGGTTTCCCCATCATGACCTTGATCCCACTTGCTTATGTAACCCCTCCTCCCTCTCTTGACTAGACTCCTGAAGTTCTGCCTGGTGCTTGGCTGTGGATCTGCTTTCCTCCATTTTTATACTTTCCTAACAGATCCTGAAAACCTAACCCTGCCAGGAGGTCCCCTCTGGAAAACCTAACTTCCCAGGACCCCTCTGGACCCAGTTTGGAATGCAAACCACACGTTAAAGTTTAGCCTTTATTTCTAACAGATGCCACACTTTCTTTCTGATCTATGAGTGGAGAGATGCTATCTGGTTCGAGAAGAAAATGTCAGTTTCTTGAAAAAAACATATAACAACAAAAGAGTAACTTCTGTTGATCTTATGACTTCTGGAAGGCAAACTTAATCCAGGAATCCTCTCATGGGAAATGGGATCACGCCATCCCCTGTGAGATCTTATTCTGGAGCAAACATACTTGTGCCACACATCATCTTCAGGAGCATTGTAAAGCCCCAGGACATTCCCATGCAGCAGAGCGACTCCACCCTGGCTTGCCTTACGGCTCTCACGAGGGGCTGGCGAGAGAAGATAGTACTCTCTTTCAAGACGCGATGACACAGGATGGTCTGTTCAGAGGATGGGTTGATAATGCATAAGGAGGGACACATTCACCTTTCACCTAGGGATATGTCAGCGAATTTATCTCTAGGAAATAATGCTAAAGAAGAAAGTAAGCTACAGGAGCAACAGCAAAACTATTTATAGTGGCACTATTTATTGTAATAATAATAATAATAATAAACCTGAAACAACCTAACTGTCCAAGAACAGAGATGAGTAGCAATGGCAATGGTGTGACAGAATGGTTTGCTGCTGATAAGGAGAAAACATTGAGTGCATGGCAGGGTGGGGCAAGGTCTACTTTCAGGGACTGGTAAAATGGTTCAGTGGTTAAGAGTGCTTGCTCCTCTTGCAGAAGATCCAAGTTCAGTTCCCAGCACCCACATGGCAGCTCAGTCACCTGTAACTTCAGTCCCAGGGGACTGTCCCTCGTCTGTCTCCACGGGCGTCAGGAACACATATGGTACACATACAAACAGGCAGGCATATGACAGATATGGTGACACGTGACTTTAATCCCAGCACTCGGGCGGCAGAGGCACGAGGATCTCTGTGAGTTCGAGGCCGGCATGGTCTACAGAGTGAGTTCCAGGACAGCAAAGGTTACACAGTGAGACCCTGTCTTGAAAACAAAGTAGAAACTAAAACCCCAAAACAAACAAACAAAAATCCAAACAGTCAGGCATCAAAATAAATAAAACTGAATTTTAAAAAGCAACGTTTAAGTAATATAAAGTGACAGCGTTAAAATGCAACACTGTGTTGAGCTGGGATTAGGGCTTTGGAGCCAGACACACCTGTATCGTTAGCTATGTGGGTTTAGACCAATCATTTAATATGACTGTCAAATAGGGCCAAAAATATCTAGAGTCATTATAAAAAATAATGACATCAACCATATGGATAAAATTTGGGTAAACCATGACTAAGGGTAGGGAGTACTAATAAATAATCATGGTTTGTGTTCAAATATGGGACTGCTGAAAATTTATTTGAAGTGTTTTTCCTCTGATGTCTTAAACATAATATTTTTTCCCTGTTTCACCTTCACCTTTAGACATTCATGTACCCTGTTTAAGAAGTGCGTTCAGTGGAAACTCGCCTGCAGGGATCACTGAACCCTGTCCCGAGAATGTATTCGTGCTCTGGGAGAGTGTTATGCCCTGGGACAGTCAGGTAAATGTGGCTCTTGGTGGCGTGTTCAGGCCTTAGTGAAGCTTGTCACCTGGAGGTCTCTCTCCCCTTTGACGGTTAGGGCTGAGAATGTCCCCCTGACCACATGCCTCTCATCTCCCCTGGCGTCAGAAGCCGCATAACCTCTTCTCTGTAGAAACACTGCCTTGCAGTACTAAGGCTGTGAGAATTGGGGGCAGGCAGGAAGATGAAACAAAACATCTAATCGAAGATGAAACAAAATATCTAATCGATTCGTGTGCCTAGGTCGTTTGTGTCAAGCACGGTGTTTCAGGCTTCAGAATCTTCTAGAAAGCCTTCACCATGACAGTAGTGGCGCTGGAAAGGTTGCAAATAAACGTAGCACAGTGATGCACACATTCAAGGAAGCTGAGACGAGACAGTTCTTAAAGGAAGGGAGGAAGAAGGGGTATTGCTAGGTTTTCATCTATTTTTCTCTATACAGGAGTGACTCAGACAGTCTATGACCTATTATAAGGTGGTTCCATGTAGGTAAAGAAAGAAAATGAAGACAGTGTATTGGTTACTTTCCTGTTGCTGTGATCCAATACCACAGCCAAAGGCAACTTAAAGAAGAAATGATTTATTTTAGCTTGTGAGTTCCGAGAGTCAGAGTCCACAGCAGTGGGAAGGCATGGCAGTGGGCAGAAACAGCAGGAATCTTCCGGATCACATCTCATTCACTCAAGAAGCAGACAGGGATCAGGCAGGAAGTGGGAGGAGAGAGCTATAAACCCTCAAAGCCTGCCCCCACTGATGGGCTTCCGCCAGTAAAAGCCACACTCCTAAAGATTCCATAGCATCCTGTGGCAGTCTCTTGTTTGTACAAAAAAAAAAAAAAAAAAAAAAAAAAAAAAAAAAAGGCTGCCTGAAGGTCAGAGAATGGAGCTTGCCGCTAGTTAAGCCTGGCTAGCTTAGTCAGTAGACATGAGAATCTTAATCTCAGGGTCGTAGGTTCAAGCCTCATGTTGGGGGCCAAAACGTAAACGGAGATCTTAATTGGTCTAAGTAATAAAGACCCAGAGTCAGATATAGAGGAAAATGCTGAGAGGTCAGAGAGAAGGAGCGAGCCACGGCCACACCTTACATCCTTAGCATCTCAGCAGACCAGAGAGCCACGGCCACACCTTACATCCTTAGCATCTCAGCAGACCAGAGAGCCATTTCCTGTTTCTCTCTGTTTAGATCCTGTTTCTGCCCAGCTACCTCACCTCCTGTCTGTCTATACAGACCTCCTGACCTCTGTGGCTAGCTAGTGGCAAGCTCCATTCCCTGACCTTCATACAGGCTTTATTTGTACAAGCAAAATATTACCACAACCTCTCACAGATAGCACCAACTGTGAACCAAGTGTGCAAATACACGAGCCTGTGGAAACGCCTCGTATTCAAAGGAACACAGACAAATTCTACTAAGCTGTCAGGTGACATGGTAACGAAAGGACAGCTATTTACGTGCATCATTTTTTAAGTTTATGTGACCGTGCCTGTGTGAGTTTATATACACCAGCCACATGTGGATGCCCTCAGAGGTCAAAGGGCAACAGAAGCCGTGGGACCAGGCAGTTGCGAGCCACCTAATATGGATGCTGGGAACCACCTGGGATCCTCTGAAAGGGAAGCACACATTCTTACCTTCCAAACCATCTCTCCAGCACCAGTATATAACCATTTAGATTCGGAAAAAACAATACTAGTCTCCTGATACTGCTGATGGAAAGTCAATCATGGCCCAAGCTATGTTCAGGGCTGAAATTTTTTGGGTTGGTCATTCTAAACAAAACAGAACAAAAGAACAACAACAAACCCTTTTCGGAAGGCCCTGTTTTTCCACTTGGCAGTAAAATAAAAAATGATTTTTGTTTGGGGTTGTACCAAATTCTCTTTAATTGATTGCCTTCTTTCCCCAGGCTCTGTGTGCTCACAGCCAGGGAAGCCACTGATGAAATATTCAGCATTGAGGTGATTCTTGATGTATAATTAAGTAGGATGCATTTAGCAGTTCAATTTTATAGATCCTTAATCCTCAAGCTGATAAATATTCATATAGGCAATTTCATAAGCCGAAACAAAATATTCTTAGAAATACTATCCTCTTTGGGGAAAAACAAACCCATAATCCTGAATGAGGCTAGCTGTGAGAGAAAGGAAGTCATTACACAGGACAGGAAGCAGGTAACAGCTTTGCACATTCTAATGTCTAACCCCCACAATGCTATGGAGTAAGTGCTATTAAAGAAAAGAATTAAAAATGACAGTGTCTTAGAGGATTTACCAATGAGTTTGCTTAGAAAATATTAAGTCTTACAGCAGTAGTGTTTGCCTGAAGAGACATTCCCTCAGACATAACTCGAAGACGCGAGGCATACTAATCAAGCTTCTCAGAGACCATGAAAGATAATGGGCGGTAGAGTTGTACTTCTCAGATAATTAGAATTTAGATTCAGTGAGGATGTTTCTTTAGAGCCTACTCATTCGGGACTGCTTGCTCTTGAGGAGCCCCTCTTCTCATCAGAGGAAGAAGCAGAGAGGAAATGACCTTGGCTGCCAGCTGCTCAGAGAACAAACCTGGCTTATTTAATAGGAAGCTGCATCAGTGTCTGGCAGCCCAGTGAGTGTCATCTAAAGATAACCCAAACTGCAGTGTCTGTTTCTGTAGAACCCACCCAATTGTTCAGAAAATATAATGAGGCAGGAGCCTAAAAGGCCACCTACCGATGAGAGCACATGTTAAGTGCACTGTGTTGCGACTCAACTTATATAAGCTATGGAAGATTTCTGTTCATGGCCAGAGTCCCATAGGCATTTACCCTGGATCAGGATGTATGCTTTTATTAAAGTTTTCCATATTAATCTATGAAGTGCTTGGAGTGATTTCTCACTGGAAAGGCTCAATTCTGCCATTCTAGTGTTATTGGTCCCTCTTAACAATAAAACCTAAAGCTCTGAGAAGCCAAGTGATTTGCTTGCCTAGATGGGTTAGTCTGATTCCATTGTTTTTCTCTAAATCTTTTACAGGATTTTTATTTTTTAAAAGTGTCATACACGTGTCATGACTCACTTCGTCTTCCCAGTAATCAATCAGGTGAGGTACTAGGATTTATTTTGATCCACATCTTCAGAGGTCTTAGAGCTTGTGAGACAGGCACTCTTCCAACTGAGCCACATCCCCAGCCAGCTCCTCTAGCTTTCAACATTGCAGGTTTCTGGCTTCGTCAACTCCCTCGTGTATCCATCACAACGTAGGTTCCACTCTCACAGAATTACAAACCACCGGCTCTGGGCTGCCTGCAGGGACCCTGACCTTTCACTGTTGCCAACCTCCCCAGCCTTCCTTTGAACAGAAAGGAAGCCATTATAGGGTCATAGAAGCCTTCGAGACCTTATGATTGCATTCTGCATGCCTACAAACCCAGCATCACGTGGGTGATGCCTCAGTCTGTTGCTGAACCAAACTGTAGTTGAACTCCTTAGACGGTGGCTACATTTGTCTTGGAGGGCCTGGTCAGCTGAACATCAGGTTTATCATTACCATTATGTCGGGTACTGTGGTTTTAAAGTTTGCTTACCACATATTAGAATCACCTGAGCGGGGTGTGGCACCATAGGAAATGCCCTCATTGCCTTGATTAATGTGGGACGATCTTTCCAAACTGTGGGTGGCATTTTCAGGTGGCAGCCTGGATAAATAGGTCACAGCAGAGGATAGTTTGCCTTCTGTTTCCTCTGCCTTCCCTCTTGCCTGGGCTGAGTTACTGGGCAGCTACAGCTGCTGATTCCTTTGCTGATATCAGAGCCAGCATGTCCAGGCTAAGGGCCAGCGGTTTCCCAGGAACCTCTAGGCTTCTGGTACCAGATTGGGACTGCTGAGTCACCCAGCCTTCTGGACGATTCTTAGCCTTTCAGGTGTGAGACAGCTGTTGTCATGATTTCAATATAAGCTGATTCTATAATATACACACACACGCATATACATATATGCACACTCGTATATAAATATGTTGTGGAATATTTGTTTACACTGTAAAGATGCGTTTCTGCCCAAGGCGCTTTCAGATTAGTTTAATAAAGAGCTGAGCAGGAGAGAATAGGGGGAATTCTGGATAGGAGAGAGAGAGACTGGGAGGGGGAATGTAGGTGCTCGAATTCAGCAAGACTCAGAGAGGGACCGAGACATTCAAGATGGAAGAGGGCAAGAACTCAAGCAGAAAACTAGAACAGAAACTGTAGAGGAAACTGTTTTGTGGCTTGCCCAGCTAACTTGCTTATATAGTGTAGGCCTATCTACCTAGGGATGGTGTCACCCATAGTGGGCTGGATCCTCCTACATCAGTCATCAGTCAAGACAATTCCTCACACCTGATCTGGGTAATCCCCCCAATTGAGACTTCCTCAAATGACTCCGGCTGTGTGAAATTGGCAGCAGAAGCTAACTGGGCCATAAGCCTGTGAGATGCTTTAGATTTTGTAATTATAACAAGCTATCAGGTGATATCAATTTTGCTGACCTATGGACCATAACTTGGGCAACGAGGATGCAAAGGTACTTTACAGGAGTCAGCAAAGGGTTAAAGAAATGAAGTTTGACAGAGACATTTGCATTAAAATCCTTGTTCTGCACCTGCAATTTATACACCCTTAGTTATGATGCTTTTTAGTCTTAGTTCCTTATGTGTAAAATGAAAATGATAGTACTTTATTTACATAATTGATTTAAAAGGACAACATAACCTCAAAATAGATCCAAGTATGTTTTAAAAAGAATAGTTGCTTTTTCAGGGGAGGGGTTGTTTTTGTTTTGTTTTGTTTTCCCTGACACTGAGTCTCACTGGGTAGCTAGCTATGGCTGGCCTGAGCTAGATGAACCTGGCTGGCTGGAACTCACAGAGCTCTAAACGCCTCTGCCTCTGGGGTGCTGGAACTAAAGTCCCGTGTGCCATTACCGCCGGAAGAATAACTGCTTTTGTCACGTGCATCATCATTACTATAAACATGGCATCTTTTTCTTAGTTGACCTAGGTGATGGGGATTATCACAGTGGGGGGGGGGTTGGGCAGTCTATGGGGCAGTGGGACCTTGGCTTTTTGGAGCTCATTCCCCCTGGAGGGATACCTTGCTCAGATTAAAGGTGTGTGGGGTGTGTGTGGTAGGTCCTGCCCCAAATGATGTGACAGACTTTGCTGATTCCCCATGGGAGGCCTCACCCTCTGTGAGGAGTGGATGGGGTGGGGGGGATGAAGGGTTGGTGGGGGAAGTGGGAGGGTGGGAGGAAGAGGGAACTAGGATTGGTAGGTAAAATAAGATCGTTTAAAGAAAAAAAAAAGAAGAACGTGAGTGATTTTTTTCCCCCTCTTCCTGGTTTCCTGGATATTCAGAAACGTCCAGAGCAAACACTCCTTCTTGTAACAAATAGCTAATGAGTGACTACCAAAGGACAGGGAGTGCTGTTCTAGAGGCTTCAAGTATAGCAGGAACACACCAAACAACCCTCCCCACATCACCGCCTGCTTTCTGTGTCCTTGAATCTTTCCTCATGAGCTGGTCAGATTCCTCGAAGAGGACTCCTCTAGTTTCCCATTTGGTGAATAAGTACCTGGGAGGCAAAGGCCTGTCTGCTGGTCAGAGAGTGAGGGCGCCGAGCTCCCCATACATTCGCTTACGCTTCCTGCGGAGGTGGCGAACTCTTGTTTGATCCTGTCTAGGGAATAACCCCTTCAGTCTTTGGGCTAGAAACTTAAAGAAGACCCAAGGCTTCAAGGGCTCTTACATCACTTTTAGAATCCTTTAAATAAAAAATATGCTTACTAATCTGTGCGGTTCTGTGAGTGTATTGTGCGTGCTCACGGGACTGCCACGGCAAGTGTGTAGAGGCTGTAGGACAACTTGTGGGAGTCTCTTCTCTCCTGTCGTGAGGGCTTCAGGCCTTGCCGACAGGTGCCTTTACTCATTGAGCCATCTCACTAGTCCCTTAAAATCTTCTAATCTTTTTCTCAACTTTTAAAACTATTGTTTATTTTATATGTGTGAGTGTTTTGCCCGCATTTATGTTTGTGTACTGAGTGGAGAGGGTATCAGATCTCTTGAAACTGGAGTTACAGACGGTTGTGAATCACCATGTAGATGCTGGGAATAGAACCTGGGCCCTCTGGAAGAGCAGGTAGTGCTCTTAACCATTCGGCCATCTCTCTAGCCTTCATAGCTTTGTTTAATTTCTGTTCACGGCCCCTGTACAGCTTATACTTCCAGAACTCACAAGAAGGTGCCAACCTCCCCAATTTCTGGCGCTTGGGAGGAGTACAGAATGAATTCCGGGCCAGCTTGGAATATAGTGAGATCTTGTTCCAAGAAATTAAAAAAAAATCCTTATCATTATAAAGGCATTCTAGGATGAAATAAAAGTAGATCTGAGTTCATCTTCACTAATTACTTAACTAGTCAGTTCTTTATATTAACTTTAATTCTCTGCTCTTCCCACTCAAACCCTCATTTACCCTTTGAGTTAAATATTTGAATAAAATATCTGTTTTCACTGCTGATAGATTATTTTATTTAAGAAGGATTTACTTGTTTTTTTACTCTTTTTCTTTGGCCTTTTGGGGGCCTGCCACCCTGCTCCCATATAAATACTGGGAGACTTATTCTTACTCATGTGTGCCTTAGCTTGGCTTGTTTCTAGCCAGCTTTTCTTGACTTAAATGATCCCTTCTATCTTTTGCCTCTAGGTTTTTACCTTCCCCTATTTCTGCATGCCTTTTCTTTCCTTCTTACCCTGTGGCTGGCTGTGTTGCTGGGTAGCTGACCCCTCTCCCTCTCCTCTCATTCCTTCTCATGGTCTTCTAAGTATTCCCTCTGCCTGCCAGCCCCAGCTATCATTTCCCTGCATTGCTATTGATCATTCAGCTCTTTAGTAGACCAAGCAGGTATTTTAGACAGGCAAAGTAACAGTCAAACAAATGCAACATAAAAGAATGTTAACACATCTTTGCATCATTAAACAATGTTCCATGGCATAAATCTTTAACTAATAGTCTACAACAGCTCACTGTTGCAGCCTTTGTGGCTTAAAATTTTAAAATCATGACAGGTATATATATCTGTGCACCAAGTGTGTGCCTGGTGCCCAATGAAGCCCCAAGACGTTTTTGAATTCCAGGAACTGGAATTACATATGGTTGTAAACCAGGTTCTGGGTGCTGGGAATTGAACTTGGGGTCAGTTGGGTGCTGGGAGTTGAGCAGACAGTGCTCTTAATCACTGAGTTATCTCGGCAGCCCCAACACACACACACACACCCCACAACATCACATCTCAAACTAGCTCATTGTGATTAAGGATGAGCTTAAACTTCTGATTCTCCTTCCTCTACTATCTGAATGTAGGGTTTGCAGGCTTGTGCCAGCATGCCAATGTATGCAGTGCTGGGAATTGAACCCGGTGCTTCTTGCATGCTTAATAAGCATGGTACCAACTGAGTGACATCAGCCTAACTTTAAAAACTCTAAGTAACAACAAACACAGCTTTTCTCAGCAGTTCGAAAATGGTGATATGTGCTTAACACATTTTCAAATGATGCATAGATTTACATGCCATCCATATGTCAAATACTACACAGCTCAAAAGAATGAAGTAGATTTTTATGTTCTGGTATAAAAGTCTTTAAGGCTGTAACAGAGTATGAGTGCAGCGTTCATTTATGTTTAAAGCACGTGTGCAATTTTTGCAATGGTGGCTGCATCCTGCAGGGAACGGCATGACTAGGAGACAGGTATAGAAGAACTAAGGGAGGCTTAGCTTTCCTCAGGTACCATTTACATCTTCTGAAATTTATACCAAATTCTTACATTACTTTTCTTTTAGGTGACAAGTCTTAATAGCTAAGTCTGGCCTGGGACTTGAAGCCTCACCATCCTCCTGCCTCAGCTTTAACTTAACTTTTTTGAGATTTATTTTATTTTTATTCTGAGTGTGTAGCTGTTCTGCCTGTGTATCTGTGCACTATGTGTGCAGTGCCTATGATGGCCAGAAGAGGGCACCAAGGAACCCTGGATTACAGACCATTGTTAACCACCCTGTGGGTGCTGGGAATTGAACTCATGACGTCTGGAAGAGCAACAGTCAGTGCTCTTAACCACTGAGCCATCTCTCCAGCTCCCTCCTACTTATTATTTATTAAGTATTTATTAAGTACTAATAAATAGTTTTGTGATGTTGAGATGAGGTCTAATTATGCAGTCCAGGCTGGACACAAACTTGTGATTATCTTTCCTCAGCCTCCTGAAGGTTACAGGTGTGTCTCATTGTGTCTCATTTAGATAGACTCCTCCTCCAGCCTGAGTGTTCTCTCCACTGATGTCCCTAACTGGAAATTCTTGTGTGTGATGAATCATCCTGCATTGCTTAGTGAGCATAGAGACAGGGTCTCACTGTGTAACCCTGGCTTGCCTGGAATTCACTGTGTCCATCAGGCTGGCTTTGAACTCACAGAGATCCACATGCCTCTGCCTCCCAAGTGTGGGGATTAGAGTGATGTGCCACCACACCCAGCCCACGTTCTATTTTTAAAGAACTCTCTCGACCTTCTTTTCTTGGAATTACCATTTTGTGTTTTCACTTCTGTTTTATTGAGCTCTTTGGAAAGCACGGGGCGTGCAGTCTCGGACAGGAGAGGGATGAGCAGCAGGGAGAGCGCAGAGGAAGGAGTAGATGGGAAGGAGCGCAAGGCTCCCTCTTTGTAGCTAGCCTACATCGAAGTGCAGATTCATCTGAATTGGCGAACTTCTAGCAAGTGCCACACGCTCCTGTTAAAGCTTCCACATTTCACATCAAATTCATCTAACATAAGGACATCATTTAGTTAAGAGCCCAGGTTACTCGAGATGCAATGAGTTGGGTATGTGTGTAAAATTTTAAAGCTAGACTTGTGGACCTGAAAAGCCTTAGAAATCGACTTGTCCAGACATCAGAGTCCATAAAACAGGGTCTTGCCTACGATTACAAGGTGTGTGTGTGTGTGTGTGTGTGTGTGTGTGTGTCAGGGAAAAACGTGAAGAGGTGACTGATGTCAAGTTCTGTCCCTTTTGTGACTGTGGTATGGGGCCCTGACTGATGGAAGTTTGCCACACTGGCAGAAGCCTAGTAAGATAATCAGAAAGCTTAAGAAGCCTACAAACCTCAACTTCCCCTTACCCAGCCGGCTCCACAAGAAACCAACTGCCCTCACCCATCCTTTCACAATAGGGAGAGGAAAAAAGAAAACATAGACTGCAATACAGAGTTCTCACTTTCCCCAGGGTATTTTCAGTCAATTCTCTACTATCTGCTGTGTCCATTTGGAGTAACCATAGAGATATTCTGCCCTCAGTCTTATTTCCTCCTTCGACTCTTAAAAAATCTTGATTTGAGGCACCCCGTTTCTCCCGGCGTTCGGACTCTGCTAGTTCGGCCTTTCCTCTGGCACTTGCGTGCGGAGCAAGGACACGTTTTAAACGAAACGAGTTTTAAGCACCGGGATCAGTCGGATCCACCCGCTCCGGCGCTTGCCCGTGGGCGTGTGGCACTCCACCCCGTCCAGACTACAAGTCCCAGGAGCCCGCGCAACCACGGTGCCTCTGCGAGCGCTTCCCTCACTCCCTCCGCGGGGGAGCGGAGAAAGGTTCTGGCCGGCGCCTGGCGCCCTGGCTGCTTGCTCTGCGGCGGCGGTGACGGAGGCTGGAGGCCCGGCGGAGTGCCGGCGGGGGCGTCGCGAGGCGGATTCCGCCTTCCCTGGGCGCTAGGGGGCGGGAGGAGGGGGCCGGGTCAGCGGCGCAGCCAGCAGCTAGCCGCGGAGGCAGCGGGCTGAGCGATGGAGGCCGACGGGCTGCCGCGGGCCGGCGAGTCCGTGGCGGGCCCGGGCCCGGGCGGCGGCGGAATGATCCGCGAGCTGTGCCGGGGCTTCGGCCGCTACCGCCGCTACCTGGGGCGGCTGCGCCAGAACCTGCGCGAGACCCAGAAGTTCTTCCGCGACATCCACTGCTCGCACGGCCACAGTTGTCCCTCCTCCCCCGAGGGCGGCGGCGCGGCCGAGCTTGGCCCTGCCGGAGACGTCGCCGAAGCCCTGCTGCCGCCGGGTAAGGAGGACAGGCCGGGAGGAGACGGGGAAACCGGAGGGTGGCACCCGGGTCAGCAAAACAAGCCCCGGGGTGGGGGGGGGGAGGCGGCCGCGCGCGGGGCCTGCGCCGCGGGGATCCCAGGTGGGGTGGGGGGACGTCCCCGGGGAGAGGTGGCGAGCGGCTGCAGGCCGGGCAGCAGAACCCGAGCAGGGTGGGAAGTGTGCAGTCTGGGGGGGCCGTGTCCCTCCAGTTAGGCATTAGGTGTCCCTGGAGTCCCCGGACGCCTGTGCACTGGGATGTGTGTGTGCGCGCGGGGTTTGGGTGTGTAAAATGCTTGTAATCCAATCAAGAGGCAGCCCTGCGAAGAAGATGCCCTCTAAATAGGATCTGGAGTCGCCGAAGGAAAAAGATAGCTAATGAGTGCCAGCAGTTAATTGGCCAGAGGTGTTGCTTGCGCTTATGGTCAAAGAGTTAAGGAAGACTTGTTGTTGTTGTTGTTGTTGTTGGAGGTGGAGTGGGGCGGTGTTGAGCCCTTGAAGAACTTGTCCTTCTTGACTTGATTCCCCCCCCCCCCCCCAGGATGTGTCAGAGGTCCCAAATCGCTTTAAATACTGCAAGATCTTTGATCCTCCTTAATTACTTTCAAACTGCAATTGGAGGGTAACTGGAGGGAAACCTGTGCAGACGTCTCCTTAGGAAGTTGATGGAACAGAGAGGCCATTGGCATTCCACATGGGTACGGTTTGTGGACAACATAATAGCAGATAGGTGCTTGGTTTTATTTACTGATTCACAAGCCGCCATGTGGGTTAAAATAATGTCAGGAGTGCATTAAAAAAGTGCCATGTCCCATGCTCCATCTCACGGATTCTGGTTGTGTAACCGGTAGGTGGGTCCTAAGAGTCTGGTTTAGCACTCAGAGATGCTGGGATCTGGTACAGGTGTTTTAGTAACACTTTCAGAAATATGAATTTAGATACTGCTGACAAATTTGCGTGTAAGGTGAGTTGGACTCCACACTCATGTGCATGATTAGTATCTTAGGTTTGTCTGAGGCTTCCAAAGGGGGAATTTAAAGATTATTGTTCAGGATAGCAACTTAAAGAACCCTTGTTTTAGGCCAACCAGATAGCTCAGCCTGTAAAATGTACTTGCTACCAAGTCTGAGCTGATCAGGAGAGAACCTGCTCTTGGTCAGCACACCACACACACATGCACACATAATGAATATGTTTACTTATTTTTGGTTTTCCCAAGCAGGGTTTCTCTGTGTAGCCCTGATTGTCTTGGAACCCAGGCTGTAGACCTTTAACTCACAGATATCCACCTGCTTCTGCCTCCCAAGTTCTGGGATCAAAGGTGTGGGATACCACCGCTGGGCTGAATATATGTATTTTTTTTTTTAAAAAAAGATCTTTTGTTGTTGTTATCAAAGTAGGAAATCTCTGTAACAGCCCTGGCTGTACTGGAACTTGCTCTATAGATCAGGCTGGCTTTGAACTCACAGAGCTCTGCCTACCTCTGCCTCCAGAGTGCTGGAATTAAATGAGTTTTGCCACCACTGCCAGGCAGATTACCTCAGGAGACAAAGAGCACTTGCTGGACACAGCCCGAGACTTGCTGTCTAGAAGTGCTTTGAAGCAAGTTCCTCCATCAGAAGACCTTCCTGTAGTTTTACTTTAAAAGCTCTCTGTTGCTGCTCTTACTTAAAAATGACTGTTAAAAATGACTATTTCAGAGTTTTTTTTAAAATCAGAATTAGATGGAGAGTTTCAAATTTTCAAGCATCTTGGTTGGCCTTGTTTTCTTTTTCTGGAGACAGGGTTTCTCTGTGTGATAGTGCTGGCTGTCCTGGAGCTAGCTCTGTAGACCAAGCTGGTCTCGAACTCACAGAGATCCGCCTGCCTCTGCCTCCCCAAGTGCTGGGATTAAAGGTAGGAGTCACCACTGGCTTGGGGCTTTTGTTTTCTTTAAAGGCAAGTGTAAGACATACAAAGAACACCTTTGTGTTTTTGCTTAATTGGCTTTTCTGGTTGACTGCAGCAAGATCTAAGTTTTGCATCCTTAAACCTTTTTTTCTCATCCTCCTTTGGAATGTGCCCATCTTAATAAAATTCCAGGAGGACACAAATGACAGGATGGGGGAACAATTTGATTTTGTTCCATACCATGCTTCCCAATCATCGGTAGGGTTTTATGTTTGATGGGTGCAACTGCACCAAAATTGTAAGCATCTCTTTCTGTGTCTGGTTGAAGGATGCCGTCATCCCTGTTATTTTGGAAAAGGTGTTAGAAAGTAAAACCACTCCATAAAGGACAATCAGCTCCTTGTGCTGGTTGGAGCTTTTTGGTAAGGTCAGAGTCACTGGGAGGCTGTCTCAGCTTTCTTTTGTGAATGTTGGTTTCTGATTAATAGGGACTCAGAACATGGAGGAAAGGGCACTCAGTTCTCAGCCTAACAAGCCCCTCTCAGTTTATTGCAGTGTGTGGTATTTGAGTAACTGAAGACCAGGGCTAACTATACAGTGAAGTTGTTGGACTAAAAATAATAACAGCAATTTTTAATATTTCTTTATATACCATTTATCATAACATATGATACCACTTTTTAGTTTGTTTGTTTTTCAAGACAGGATTTCTCTGTATTGCTTTGGTGCCTGTCTTGGAACTTGCTCTGTAGACCAGGCTGGCCTCAAACTCACAGAGATCTGCCTGCCTCTGCCTCCCAAGTGCTGGGATTAAAAGTGTTTCACACCAATGCCCTGCTTACTTTGTTTTTAATTTTACTTTCAACCACAGAGAACTGGGAAGAATTCTAAAATAATGCTCTCTCTTAGTTTTGATAGGTATATATTCACTCAAGTCCATGTATAGAACATAAAATAGCTCCAGTATTTTACAAGTGAAATGTGGATGGAAGGCCAGGCTGGCCGGTGTGTGCCTGTAATCCCAGCCCTGGAGCCAATTAGGAGGATCATGGTCAGGAGGGTCTCTGTTAAATTCAGGGCCAGCCTGGGCTTCGTAGGGAGTTCCCGACTAGGCAGGTTTACTTAGCAAAGCCCATCTCACAACCCCTCCACCCCCAAAACACTAGAAAGGAAAAGAAAAAAGTAGATGAAATTAGGCATGGCAGCACGTGCCAGCAACTCTAGTGCTCGGGAGGCTGAGATGGGAGAATTGTGGGTCAGCCTGGGCTGGGCAGTGGTGTTGGTGCTAGTGACATGGATTAAGTAGAACTCTTCAAATACTGTGGTTTTGAGAGTAGCTTTGCCTGTACAAAGAAAACTGTACATTGCTGTTGGAGTCATCTCATGTGGCTGTCCAGGAGAGACCCTTGATCTGTTGGGGTTTTTGTTTGTTTTTTTCTCCTGTGCTAGAGCATTCAGAAGCAGTGAGACAAAGGCTCTGAACCCTTTTTAGGCGAAGCAGGGTAGAGCATTACACAATAGAAGGAGGAAAAGTGTTTGCCTTATTTATGATCCAGTAGAGGTGCTAGCTATTGCAGCTCTCTCACAGCTCCCCACTTTAAGGAGTTGGAATGACTCATGTGTGTCTGCCTGGGCCGTTGTCATTTGTGCACCTCCCTTGGTCTTAACTGATCATGACTATGTTGTGTCACAGCCTCCTCTTCTGGAGACGGGGTTTGCCATTGTCCTTACCTCTAGGATTGTTGGGAGTTAATACTGCACTTTTAGACCAGCCTGCTAAGGTGCTGGGAAATAGCAGCTGCCTGTTGTTTTTGGTAGTCCACCGTGTGTCTGGGCCGGTCTTACGGGGCTCTGTTCTAATGATCCCTCTGCATCTCGAGTGCTAGGATTACAGGTCCACACCCAGCCCCATGGTGGCCATTACTAGATAGACATGGGAGCGTCTGGGATGTGCTGGTCAGGGTGGTACATACGGGGTTAAAGAGGCAAGGGCCTTAGGTGAGTGGGTACCAGTGTCCTCTCCCTCTCCCTCTTTTTCTCCTTTCGGTAGAGCCTCAAGATGTAGCTCAGGCTAGCCTCAACCCTGTAACCCTTTCTCACCTCCCAGAGTGAGGAGACTCTGGGTGTGTGGTACTGCCTAGTTGAGCTGAAGTTAGAGTCCATGTCCTTTGCAAAGTGATTATGTTCATGTCCCAAAGAATGATTTTCATGCAATACTCACTAGACCAGAGTGCCACGTATGAGAAGTGAGGTCTTAACGCTCATGAGCTCAGCAGCTCTTTGTGTAAGCCCTTCTGTCTACCTTGGGGCCTGAGATGAGCCATTCCAGATTGCAGTTAGGAGAGGGAGCTCAGTGCTTGCCTCATCAGGACCACTAAAGGGCCCTCTACAGGCTGGTTGCCTACTTAGCCATCACCTGACTTTGAAGGGATGGAGCTTGATGCGATCAAGGACATATGAGACTGAAGAGCTAAGCAGGGCATGCTGGTGCACTCCTTTAGTCCCAGCACTCAGGAGGCAGAGGCTCCTGATGGATCTCTGTGTGTTCAAGGCCAGCCTAGTCTATACAGAATGCTGTGGAACAGCCATGACTATGTAGAGAGAGCCTGGTTTTGGGATCTTGGGACTTGAGGCCTGACAGAGAACAAGTGTAATGGTGGTTGAGATATATGAACTCTTCCTCTGAGCTGTATAAATCAGGGTTTCTGTGGATGTCCCCTTATGTTCCTCTCAAGTCCAGACCAAAACCCTGAAGGAAAGCCATCATCGTCCTCTCCTCATTTGAAGTGCCAGTCTTATGCAGTGTACTTTTTGCCCTGTCTTGGGTAATGTGAGTGGTTTGGATGTATTCTCCAGCTCTGTGCCGTGTGGCTTTGGGAATCTCTGGGCCAGGCTCACTTTGGAATTGCGCTTCTGTTCCCTGGGGCACTGTTCTCTGGCCAGGAAGCTGGAAGTAGGGTTTCAGAACTGTTTTGCTTTTCACATGTCTAACTAATTGATGCGTCAGAATTGTTCTGAAGAATAATGTCTTGATTATGTATTCATAAAAGCCTTTGAGTTTTAAAATACATTCCTTTTTTTTTAAAGTGACTTTTATCTCTTTACTTGGGTGGATGTAAAGTATCTAAATTTAGATTAATCAGATTAAGAACTTTAATGTATTATTTATGTCAGATTGGCTTCTCTTTGGTGGCTTTTACCCTTTCCACTCCGGATAGTGGGGAGAGAATTTCACAAGATTCCCTCCATCTTTCTCTTTTCTCTTTTGTCTCTTTCCTCCTGTTTCCTGTCTTTGTCCCACCCCCCCAACCCACCCTTCCCCTAGACTTCGCAGAGCCCAGAAGGAGCTGGGTTACAAGACTGCTTTCTAAGAACACGCTTTCTATTCAGGTTAGAGAGACCATAGCTGAGCTGTTCCCCGAGTTTGCTGTTTAGGACTGTTCTGTAGAAGAGACTTTAGATCTGAAGTTGTGAAGACAGGGGAGTGTGGGGCTGGCACACATGGTCTCTAGAGAAGCTGAGTTCATTCTCTGGAGAACAGCTGACATGTTCTCTTGTGCATATTCCATGGAGAGAGGCAGAGAGTTCCTACCAACCTGGCCTGGAAAAGTGGTCTTATCAGTATAGACCAAATCTTATCCGGGTCCTCTCCTCTACTTCCGAGCGAGCAGGAGGACCCTTTGTGTGCACTGTGAAGTCAAGCTTCTCCATTGATGGATGAACTTTTAAGTACTGTGTTGAAGTACCGCTGTCTCGGCTTGTGGGTCTGAATTCTAAACTTCATCCTGAAGTACTTAGATTAGTGCCCGGATGGAAAGATTTGTGCAGGGCGGCAGTGAGGACAAGAACTCCTAAGTTTTTTTTAAAATATACCAAATCCTGTTGTTACTGTTTCTGACATTTTCTTTCCTTGTAGGGTCAATGTATGTCTCTTGGTCTCTATTTCTTGGGGTCTAGAACTGTGCTTTGGGTCATTAAAAAAGTATTTTGAAGCCAAGAAGTGATGTCGCACACCTTTAATCTGAGCATTCCGGAGGCAGGGGCAGGGAGATCTCTCAGTTCAAGGCCAGCCTGGTCTACAGAGTAAGTTCCAGGACAGCCAGAGCAGAGCTGCACAGAGAAACCCTGTCTCAAAACACAAACCATACAAACAAAAAACAATACTACAACAACAACAAGAAGAAACCACAAAGTATTTTGAAATAATTTCAAAGACACATGAACACTTTCAGAAGCATGCAAAGAGCTTGTGTGTTTGTTCATACAGTTTACCAGTTGTTCGTGTTTCCCAGTTGGCCCATGTCCTCTGTGTTATGTGTCATCTCTTCAGAGCCTTTAAGAGCAAGATGCAGACAGGTTGTCTCATCTCTGAAGACTTCAGTGTGTAGTTCCCCAGGCAAGGCCGCCATTCCACATAATCATGGCGCTCTCCAAACCAGGACGTCAGTATGGGTTCCTGCCATCCGGTGTTTGGCCGTATTGGAGCTTGCTTGCGACTGTCCCAACACATGTGCTTGGTATTTCCCTTGAACACATGTTGCATTTAGCTGTCACCCCTCTTCAGACTCCCTTAGGAGCAGTTCCCTTACCCTTTTCCTGATATCTGTATCTGTGCAAATTTAAAGGCCTTACTTACCTAGTGTACTATGACTAGACTCAGTCACGAGCCCTCAAGACTTTCAGACAGTGGACATGAGACACATTCACCTCCCAGAGCACAGGCTGCATGCTTCCACTGTGGAGATGTTAAGCTTGACCACGAATTAGGTGGGTATCCTCTCGATACCCCACTTTAACGTCATCCTCTCTCCCTTGCTCTAGTCTTTTGTGGGAATGTCTTCTCAGATTTTACTGATCTCTTGTTCCTCAAAACCCTTACTTTCTCTAGACCAGTGTTTCTCAACCTGTGGGTCCAGGCCCCATTGTGTGTGTGTGTGGGGGGCAGGGGTTGAATGACCCTTTCACGGGGGTCTCTGAAGACCATTGGAAAACACGGATATTTACATTATGATTCATAACAGTAGTTATGAATGCTTCATAACATACAGTTATGAAGTAGCAATGAAATGATGTTATGGCTGGGCTCACCACAGCATGAAGCACTGTATTGGAGGGCCACAGTATTAGGGAGGTTGGGAACCGCTGCTCTAGAATAGCTCTAGATTAGCATCCTCTGACAGTCTTCACTGCTCAGTGGTAGTTTCCATATCCATCATTCTTCCTGTCTCGTTGCTGTTCTAAAGACAGCTTGTTTTATTTTTATCACTGTGGACTTGGATTTGGGAATTTTTTTTTTGAGTAGGTCATAACTCTTAGTAATTTTTATTCTATGATTAAATTATTCTGTTTGATTTGTAGACCCCTTTCAGGCTGGTGGCAGTGTCCTTTTGGTATGTGTTCACCTTGTAATCATTCCTAATGCTTTTGTACAAATGGTAGAACTTAAAGCCTCTGTAATGCATAGGCCTCACTTCCTTCGAGGAATTGCTTCTGTTTCTGCATCCCATAATGACAGGCTCAGCTGCCTGTTGTGTTTCTGTTCCCTGTGCACCATGATGGTGTGAGAAGCACTTTCACTCGGGAAGGAACTTGTTGGTAGGCTGCTGAGTGTCTTCATCTTTTCACAGGCTCCGGGTACCAGTTACCAGGGAGGCCTCCCTTCTTTTTCCAGTCCAGCACACCCTCTCATGACTTTTAAAATATGGGGATCTTCCCAGGGCTACCACACAAAATAACTTTAGCCATACTCCAGGAGCTGGATTTGAGCTTGCAATAAGAGCATTGGTTACTGCCTTGCGTTGTTGGTGGTGCATGCCTTTAAACCCAGCACTTGGGAGGCAGAGGCAGGCAGTTTGAGACCAGCCTGGTCTACAAGTTCCAGGACAGGCTCCAAAGCTACACAGGGAATTCCTGTCTTGGAAAACCAAAACCAAACTGAATAAACAAACAAAACAAAACAAAACAATCCTTGGTTACCTGAATACTTTTAGCTTTTACACCATCCCTTCCATCACAGTCGCTTGTCCTGAGTTTTAGATCCTTTGGGACCAAGTAGGACAAGGAACTGTGATAGAAGCGATGGTGTTTGGAGAGGTGTCTCCGTATCATTCAGAATCTTCTATGTTTAGGGGGTGCTCAGAGAGTCCCTTGGAAATGATAAATATGTTTGTTATCCAGAATTTTTTTTTTCTCTAAGCTCCTGGGAATTTTGTTCCAAGTTCAATACTTCAAAACTTATAGTAGAATTGATTGAAGTAGAAAGACTATGTAGCATTTCTTTTTCAACCTCTAATTGATCCTTACCTCTCTTCTTGGCACATGTAGCTAATGGAAAGTAAAATTTCAGTACTTATTTTGGAAGTGTATGTTTGTGTCACAATTCCTTTCAGTTAACTATAGAATCTATTTGATTTGCTTTTAGACAGGACTTATGTACAGTAGCTTGCCACAAAATCACATAGTATATAGAGAAGTTAAGTTACAAATGAGATAAACAGACAAACAAATGACCTGAACGGTGGTTGTGGTGACATAGACTTGCAGTCCCAACAGTAGGAAGGTAGAGGCAGGGGACCAGCCCAAGCCGCAGAATGAGACCCTGCCTCAGACAAACAAACAAACACCAGCTGGATTAAGACCTGAATGAACCCTCAAGTCCTTGTCACTCACTCTTAAGGTGTGGTGACTTTCCTTTTCCATCTCAAGGTCAAAACCCAATCTCCTGTAGCAAAACCAGGTTACCAGGCAAAGAACGGCGCTGGAGCTTCATAAACGATGACCCCAAACCAGGGAAGGTAGTTGTGGGGCTTAGGGTCGGTGAAGAAGGGACCGTGGTGGAGAGTGGCATAGCCGGGAATGGTCTAATGTACAGGCAGAGTGGGGAGACCAGCGTGGCCTGTCTGTTCAGTCTCTCAGTGTGCAGCAAGACACTGCTGAAATCTAGAGGAAAGAAACGAAGTTAAGTAAGGCGGGTCATCAGTAATCCCAGCACTCACTCAAGGCCAGCCCCGTCGACATAGAGCCTTTAATCATAACACATTTGGACACAGACACAGGTGGATCTTTGTGACTTCAAGGCCAACCTGGTCTACACAGTGAGTTCCAGCCAGAGCTACATAGTGAGGCCTTGTCTTGGGAACACACACCTGCCCCCCCCCCCAAAGGATATACTTTCACTCCTGTGGGTGCTGTGTAACCCAGGAGTGGCAGGTGCCTGCAGAGGCCAGGAGAGCCAGAACCGCAGGAGAGGGAGTTGTCTGCATGCGTGCGGGGTGGGAACTGAACTCGAGTCCTCTGGAAGAGTGGCGAGTGCTCTTAACCACTGAGCCCTCATCTTTGCAGCCTGTTTCTTTCTGCAGCTTCTCATTAGTCTCATTTCAGACACCTGGCCTTACTGCTTCCTCGTGCTGGGCTTACGGTGTGAGCCCACATGCCAGGCAGGTCTGTCTGATTTCTTCCTAGGCCTTTATTCCTCATGGTCTAGGGTAACATTCATAGCAGTTTATCAGTTTGTATTACATTGAAGCTCTACAATGACAAATTTTGTGTATTTGACCCTGGCTAGGGAAATGGCATTGCCTAGCATCACTGCTGAGCCCGGGGCACAGCTCCGCACAGCTGTCTCAGGTCCTTAGGTAAAGGTAAGTGGAGAAGCCTGGGCTGCTTTTGAAGTTTGGTTTGAGGCTGCTCCGTAATTTATAAAGGAGGGCAGACAAGGCAAACAGAGCAGGGTATAGAAAGGGAGCCAAGCAGGCTGTCTAGGACAGTAAACACAATGGCTTCTCCTTTGTGCGCCTCCCTCCTACCCTGAGACCCTTGTTAGAAGGAAGTTCAGGCAAGATAACTGGATTTAGGAACAACCACCATGAAGAAAGGCGGAGAGATAAAGCCTCGCTTTGCTTTGCGTTTAGGCCAGTTTGATTTGAATTTTCCTGCAGTCAGAGTTGGCAGGGTTAATGTGCACAGCTGAGAAACCCCACTGATGCCTTCTGGCAGCCCATATTGCAGATGCTGCTGTGTTAATTACCAAAGAAAACTGGATCAACTCACAGGTCCTTTAGCTGTCTCCCGGCAGCTGCTGCAGCTCAGGAGCAGGCTTCCTTCCTCCCTCCAGTGTCAGATGCAGCTTTTAATCTCTTCTTCAGAACTTGCTAAGACTGCATTGTAGGTTCTGAGAGCCTGGGGCTAGTTTAGTCACCTTTGATCTGTACTTAATAGTGAGTAGTTCAGGAGGAGCTAGCGTAAGTAAATTCATGTATAATCTAAAAATAAAAACAGCCGGGCATGGTGACACACACCTTTAGGAACCAGAGGCAGGTGGATCCCTGAGTGCGGGGCCAGCCTTATCTACTTAGTACCCAGGCTAGCCATGTCTATATAGACCCTATCTCAGAATAGCATTAACAACAACCAGGCCAGTTAAGATGAGAATGTAGAAGCAGAAAGATGGTGTGACTCTGCCAGTCCGTGGATGAGCAGTGTAAGTGTCAGGGGTCAGGGCCAGTAGACTGCCAGGACCAGTGATCATCCCAGGGCTGTCCCCACTGCCAGCTGCCCTCCTTGTCACGAAGCTGCCCAGAAAAGGAAGACATCCATCTGCTTTTGGCTCCATGTCTCTCATGTTGGAGATCAGTGGAAAAGCTAACCCTCATGGAGGGGCAGGGGGCTTGGAGAGTGATGGGGAAAACACGGGGGCAGCGATAGAGGCTCACCCAGCTCAGAAGGAACCCTGGCACGTGGAGCCCTGGCGAGTGCCACAAACAGGAAGCGGACTGGGCCCAGCCTCCGCCCCCTGCTATGGGTCACACCAGCCTCAGCCCCTGCCATGGGTCACACCAGCCTCCGCCCCCTGCCATGGGTCACACCAGCCTCAGCCCCTGCCGTGGGTCACACCAGCCTCCGCCCCCTGCCGTGGGTCACACCAGCCTCCGCCCCCTGCCATGGGTCACACCAGCCTCAGCCCCCTGCCGTGGGTCACACCAGCCTCCACCCCTGCCATAGCACATAGCACGGCTTTGGCTGCTCTGACTGCAGCAGCTCGGCTCTGCAGGCTATTTTTGTAGGAGAGATGGAACACGGGAGGATGATGATTTGGGTCAGATGAATAATGGGTGTGTCTCTGTGGCTTTGGCTGATGCAGCATGCTTTCTTGGCTTTCCTGTTGTTGATACTTTGTGTCAGAGGTGTCCTGAAGAGGCTCAGTGGGTTTTCTTTATTAGCACTCTGCTGCAGGGAGCAGCAGTGGCAAGCCTTAGGGCTGCTGGCCTGTTTTACTTCTGCCTTTGTGATAGGAAAGGCGAGGTTGTCAGTGCGAAGAGCCTTTTAGGTGAGAATCGGGGAAGGGCTAGGAAAAGAGGGGATGAGGACATGTAGACGAGAGTGAAGGCAGGCTAGCTGGCATCTTCCTTTCACATTCTGTGCTTCTGTTTTCTTCACAGCTACTCACTGTGCAGCGAGGGAGCCTGTTAGGAAGGGTGGCTCCCTTGAAACTTCATCACAACACTGTGCTTTGAACACATAGTAGGGTCACTTCTGTAGACAGCTCTTCATAACCAAGGGATTCTTACACAGGACAGACACATCATTTTCAGTGCTGTCAGCCATTGTGTTGGGTGCTGAGGATGCAGAGAAATAGAAAGTTCTTCATGCTCTGACTCTTAGAAGCACTTACTAACGGGAGAGCCTCTGCGCTGGATGGTAACATTGCACAGACCATTGTTTGTACCTTCCTTGGTTTAGAGTGTACGGCAGGGTTAGACCAGTGAGTAGCCTGGTGTGGTCTACTCCTGTGCTTCTTAGACAGCTGGGACAGAAGCAGGTACTCAGGAAATGCTCTCTAGGCTTTCAGAGGAACTACGCCTTCCCCAGGAGAGCAGGGTTCCCATTTCTAGTGTGCTAATGTGTGTGCTGAGGCCATCATACCTAGACATGAAACAGAGGACCATAATAAATGCAGAGAGGGACTTAGGGAGGTCAGACCTCTTGAACCTTTCTGATGATGCTACTTGTGGAGGTTAAGGGAGCATGAGGCAGGTACATTCAGAAGAACTACTTTTTCAGTGAGTCAGGCCTCTTGCCTCATGAACAAAACAATACCACAAGTGGTTTGATATCCTGTATTGTTAGGTGACTAAGGCAAATAGTATCTCAGTATTACCACCTTAAGCTTAAATTATGACGTGTGTGTTTGGCTCAGAGATTGGCTTCCCCAAATCTTAGATGGTGGCAGACTCCATTGCTGAGGAAGTTTGGGACCGAGAAAATTCTTCCTTGAGCATTTCCAGGAACCAGTTCCCAGCAGGTTTTTAAGCTTTTCAGCCTGCACAACTCTACTGAAATCTGTTTGAGGAAGTGAGCCCTTTAGGTGAATGGTGGTATCCCCAAAGGAGATTAGTTTTGAGATTACGTCTCTTAGATTTGCCTGGATTTTACCCTGCTTGGGCAGGGTTGTCCATTTGTCTTATGTTGTCCGTTTTTCTTACTCATGGTCTTGTCAGCCATCATCAGAAAGAATATGAGTTCATTGGGGAATGTACATCCCAATTAAGCATCCAGTACCTCAAGACAACTAGGCAGCTGGGTGCCGTTGTTGGCTGTCAGGGTGATGAACTGGAAAATGCTTTTGCGCTCATGTCATTTTGTAGAGGTTGTTACTGCCCCCCCATGTGTGTCCCTATCAGCATATAGGCATAAAATAAGTTTAAACGAGGAGCACAAGCTAAAACTGTATAGGGTAGGGACTTAAAGGGGCTGTGAATTCAAGTCTTTCACCTTCGGTCAGAGGAAGCTTTCAGTGTGATACATTTAGATACAGTTTCTTCTTGGACTCAGACCCTAGTTATTGCCGTGTAATATCTGGTGTTTTGTGATGGAATCCTTGTGAGCTGCCCCTCCACTGTGCAAAGGGGGAGGGACTGTCAGATCACTGTTACCTTCTGTTTCCCTGTGATAGGCTGGCCAGGTGGACATTTGACAGTTGAAGGACATTTCCCGGTGCCTCCTTTAACCACAAGTTTCCTGGAAAACTCCCTCTAGGACGGTGCCCTTTAGTGGGGTCTCTGGAAGTCACTCTTATCTACATCTTTTTCCTCTACCCTCCCCATCCCCGACCCAGGCCAGCTGAGCTGCATTTCCTTCCCACCCAAGGAAGAGAAGTATCTCGAGCAGGCTGTGGACTGCCTTCCCTGTATATTGATCCTCGGCCAGGACTGTAACGCCAAGCGCCAGCTGCTGAACCTGCTGTTGGGGGTGCAGGTGCTTCCCACCATCAAGCTGGACGGTGATGAGAGCTGTAAGCTCCGGAGACTCCGCTTCACCTATGGGACCCAGACTCGGGTCAGCCTGGCACTCCCCGGCCAGTATGAACTGGTGCACACGCTGGCTGCACACCAGAGCAACTGGGAGACCATCCCTGAGGAGGACTTGGAGGTTCAGGAAGACAGCGAGGATGCCGCTCATGTTTTAGCTGAGCTGGAGGTGACAATGCATCACGCTCTCCTACAGGTACCGGCCTTGCACGTATGTCTGCACCAGCTTCTTTTCTGACATTTTTAGAAAGGAGTCTGGTGCTGTGTATTCTGAAAGGAGCATAGAATGAGAGGAATGTGGTCCACGAAGCTGACTGGCAGGCAGTAGCAGTTTGACGCCTGCCTCTGCTCATCATTCCTGGGGAATGTTCGCCTCCATCAGACAGGTAGGGATATGTGATTGTTGCATCTCGACAAGTTCTTACAGAGTAGTTATCAAAGTTATCAAAGAAAGCCTTTTTGTTTCTTGCCGTCCCTTTCTAAATGGGCGGTGATATGATGAAAAATTAATACTCTTAGTAGAACTGAGACCATGTGAAAAATGGTATTGCTGCTTCTCAGTACTAGCTGTTAATTTACTGAGTGAGTGGGACAGTTCATGTCCCCAACCTTATAAGGAACCCGGGTCTGGTTCATTATAAGGGGGCAAAGCATCCCTATCATTTGGAGAACACCTGGCTTCTTTTTCTGTAAACCCCTAAAGAAGCGTATGTGTGTTGTCTCTCCATCGTTCCCGCCTTCACACAAGAAGGACTCGTCTCTTTTTCTGCCCTTCATTTGCTACTAAGTAGTTAGGACTAGGCCATGGCTAGACAGAAATGGGCATTGGCAAAGGATGTGATGATTGGGGTCAGACCAGGTAGGATTAAAAGAACATGATAATGCTCAAAATTCGGGGTTCATCACCTTGTTTGACTGCTAGACAGGATGGGCCAGTTTGGCCAACTTGGGAGAGTGCATCTGCCTTTGTTAGTGCCTCTCTCTCCATCCACCTCTCCTCCAAGAGACTCGGTGTCAGCCAGCAACTGTGGCCTCTAACAGGGACAATCTTCTCATTTCCTCCTACGGTTCTTCTCTCTTATATGTGGAGTGGGCTATGTAACAATCCACATTTTCTCTCTCAGTTCAGCTTTAGTGGTGGGCTTCCTCTGTTTTCAGACACTTTACTACCGAGCTACATAGCAGCCCTATTTGATTTAAGTGTGTGTGTGCGTGCTTGTACGCATACGTATATGTGTTTGGTGTATGGGAAGAAGCCAGAGCATTATGTCAGATGCTCATCAATCATTCTACACACATACTACACACACACACATGCACGCACACTCACACATGCACAGGAGCGTGCGCGCGCACACACACACACACACACACACAGATTATAATTGAGGAGGGTACTGGGATTACAATACTAGAGTAGCTTTTTCTTGGCACAGTTAAAATGAAGATTCTCACTCTTCCTGAGAAGTTCTCAAGTTTCTCCTGCCTTTTCCTGTGGATGATAAGATTTCCTTTATGCAGTTTCTCCAGATCTGCTTTCTTCTGCAGTGCTCTGATGTGGGGCTGGGAGCAGACTCCGGGACTGTAAGCGTAGCCTCCTGTCATGCTGGGGGCTTTGTGACCTCTGTGGGTTTGGCTGCCACTCTCTTCACCACAGGCTTTCATCTGCCAGTAATCAAGGGTTCTGAGCTCACTGCTGGGAGCAGGGCACAGCTACCTGGAGAGTGCACATGCCCGTGAGAAAGATATTTTGTTCGGCTCCAGTTATATTTAGGATCAATGAGTTCATGCTTCTGTTTGATTTGGAGAGGGGGTGGTAAATAAAGGAAACATTTAGCTAAAGGAAACCAAAATTGAATTAGGGGAAATGGATGTCCCTTTGAGCTGTCAAACTATCAAGGCAGAATTTCCCCCTGCCCTATTATACAATGGTCATTTTTCTAATATGTTAAAGTCCTCACAACCTCATCATTTTCAGCATATTCCAAGAGACCAACTGAAATCAACTCACACTGGGTGGTACTTCCAGCTTGTTCGTCTAGATCCCCTGAGATTCCTGGTTTACACTTTAATAAGAGGAATAAGGGGTCAGATCATTAGTATTTGAGACCTTATCTAGTGTTCAGATGTGGCTTTTTCCCCAGTTGGCAGTGCATTTCATAACTCCTAATATACAGTATTTTATATGCAGAAACACTTTCCCTTCCCAACCCCCACTCACTTTCTAGCATCTGCATCTACCATCTTCTTTAAAAGTCTCCTCTTACAGGGCTTGCACAGTCCTGTAAGTGTGTGTGTGTGTGTGTGTGTATCTGTGTGGTGTCTATGTGTGTGTGCCTGTGTGTGTGGTGTCTGTGTATGTGTGCTTGTGTATGTGGTGCGTCTGTGTGGTGTCTGTGTGTGTGTGTGTGTGTGTGTGTGTGTGTGTGTGTATGTGGTGTGTCTGGTATCTGTGTGTTATGTGTATGTGTGTACGTGGTGTGTCTGTGTGTGTGTCTGTGTGTGTATGTGGTGTCTGTGGTGTCTGTGTGTGCTTGTGTATGTGTATGTGTGTGTGGTTGTCTGTGTGTGTCGTCTGTGTGTGGTGTGTGTATGTGGTGTGTCTGTGTGTGGTGTGTATGTGTGAGTGTGTGTGTTTGTCGTCTGTGTGTAGTGTATGTGTGTGTGTCTGTGTGTATGTGTGGTGTCTGTGTGTGGTGTGTATGTGAGTGTTTGTCGTCTGTGTGGTGTGTGTGTGTAAGTGGTGTGTCTGTGTGTGTGTGTCTGTGTGTGTATGTGGTGTGTCTGTGTGTGGTGTGTATGTGTGTGTGTGTGTGATCTGTGTGTGGTGTGTGTATGTGGTGTGTCTGTGTGTGGTGTGTATGTGTGTGTGTGATCTGTGTGTGGTGTGTGTATGTGGTGTGTCTGTGTGTGTGTCCGTGTGTGTCTGTGTGTGTATGTGGTGTGTCTGTGTGTGGTGTGTGTGTGAGTGGTCTGTGTATGTCTGTGTGTGTATGTGGTATGTCTGTGTGTGGTGTGTATGTGTGTGTGTTTCGTCTGTGTGTGGTGTGTGTATGTGGTGTGTCTGTGTGTGTCTGTGTGTGTATGTGGTATGTCTGTGTGTGGTGTGTATGTGTGTGTGTTTCGTCTGTGTGTGGTGTGTGTATGTGGTGTGTCTGTGTGTGTCTGTGTGTGTATGTGGTATGTCTGTGTGTGGTGTGTATGTGTGTGTGTTTCATCTGTGTGTGGTGTGTGTATGTGGTGTGTCTGTGTGTGTCTGTGTGTGTATGTGGTATGTCTGTGTGTGGTGTGTATGTGTATGTGGTGTGTCTGTGTGTGGTGTGTATGTGTGTGTGTGAGTGTGTGAGTGGTCTGTGTGTGGTGTGTGTATGTGGTGTGTCTGTGTGTATGTGGTGTGTCTGTGTGTATGTGGTGTGTCTGTGTGTGTGTGTTGTCTGTGTGTGGTGTGTATGTGAGTGTGTGTGTGATCTGTGTGTGGTATGTCTGTGTGTGTCTGTGTGTGTATGTGGTATGTCTGTGTGTGGTGTGTATGTGTGTCTGTGTGTGGTGTGTGTATGTGGTGTGTCTGTGTGTGTGTGGTGTGTCTGTGTGTGGTGTGTGTGTGAGTGGTCTGTGTGTGGTGTGTGTATGTGGTGTGTCTGTGTGTATGTGGTGTGTCTGTGTGTGGTGTGTATGTGTGTGTGTGTGTTGTCTGTGTGTGGTGTGTATGTGAGTGTGTGTGTGATCTGTGTGTGGTATGTCTGTGTGGTGTGTATGTGTGTCTGTGTGTGTCTGTGTGTGGTGTGTGTATGTGGTGTGTCTGTGTGTGTCTGTATGTGTGGTGTGTCTGTGTGTGGTGTGTGTGTGAGTGGTCTGTGTGTGGTGTGTGTATGAATCCTGTGTGAAGATGGAATTGCTCAATCTGAGAGGATCCCTCAGCTCAGCAATGCTTCCTTTACTGTGACCGTTACATAATTTCAGTTGCTCCGGGCTTGCTCTTCCTCTTTTGCTCCCCCTCCTTCTCTTCCCCTCCTCCATCATCAGCAGCAGCAGCGTTATTTGCTTTGTACAGGCTGGCCTGGAACTTACAATTCTTCTGCCATAGCCTACCACATGCTTGGGATTTTAAATACGAGCCACAACAGCTAGCTGTGTTGTTTTGCCCTGTTCAGTAGCCTGCTCATCCCCACAGGTATTTCCTGGCCTTTGGGAAATGTACATGTCACCTCAACTAGCCTGCCACACAGCTGGATTGGTGGCATAGTTATTGGCTCACATGATGTCTGGTGAGATACTTCAGGGAACAGAGGAAGACTAATACTTCCAGAAATGGTCTTACTTACTTTGCAAATATTTGTAACTAACTGGTTACAGTGGTAAATATTTCTCTTTGTAACCATCAACTACTAGCCATCGGTGGGAATAACCTGTTTTTAATACATATACTGATTTTTAATTATATTTTAGCAGTTAATGCTTTAAAAATCCAGTCGCCACAAAGCATCATGAGAGAACAAAAAATTTATACAAAATTTTAACCCTGAAATTTCCTGATTGTTTCCAGAAGACTCACTTTTCTCACATTCTGGCTAGTTATTGGAAATTATTCTGGTGCCTAATAAAACAAACATTGTGTGTTACCTGTCTTAGTCAGGGTTCCTATAGCTGCCATGAAACACCATGACCAAAAAGCAAGTTGGGGAAGAAAGGGTTTATTTGGCTTATTTGGCTGGTGGTCTTGTGTTCTGTGAGAAAACAGGCTGAGCAATACAAGGGATGCAAGTCAGTGAGCAGCACCCTCCTTGGCCTCTGCATCAGCTCCTGCCTCCAGGTTTCTGCCCTGTTTGAGTTCCTGTTCTGATTTTCTTCAGTGATGGACAGTGATACAGAAGAGTAAGCCAAATAAACCCTTTCTTAGGAATCTGTCTTTTCTCAGTTCACTGTTCGTTTGCCTTTGACCTTCCAAGCTAACTCTTGGAGGTTATCTGACAGTTTAAAGTCTTAATCTTCTCCCTTTGCTACCACTATCCTGCACAATACTGTCCCCCCCCCCCTTTCAAAACCTGTTATGTCTCCCTCTGAGGAAAGGCTAGTGTGGGGAGGGAGTCTACTCATTCTCAAGAGACTGAATAAATTGTCAGTAGGCAGGAACTTGATTTTAAGGTTCTTGAGAATATTTTCTCTGATTTCTTTTGAGATACCTCTGCCAGTTTTAGATGATGAGCTGTTGTTTCATATGGTGAAGGCCTGCCATGCCTTCTCTTTCAGAACTTCCCTGACATCAGAGCAGATAGTTCCTGATATACAGTCGTCTGTCAGGAACTGGTTAGACATGGCTTTTGTGGCTAGGTAGATGAGGAACTGTGTGGCCATCTGGTTTTGTCACTGAGCTCTGTAACTCTGTGAGATGGGCCTGGTCATCCCTATCTTTTAGGATTGATGTGAAGCTAAAATAAGACAAGATATACAAAGAGTCCAGCTCTTCCTTCCATTTAGATGAATAAATCAGTGTCCTTAGGAAGAGTTCCTGGGTTGCAGAGGTGGCTTGGTGGTTGAGTGTTCTTGCAGGACCTGAATTCAGTTCCCAACACTGTGGAGCCACTCATACTGCCTATGACTCTGACTGCAGGGGATCTGACACCCTCTTCTGGCTTCTTCAGGTACTGCACTCACACATATTCACACACACACACACACACACACACACACACACACACACACACACTTTAAATTTTTTAATTTTGAAAAGAACAAAGTTCCTATTTTCTCAGTCATTTGTCTCTTCCCTAATAATTAGCCAAATACAGACTTTCTCTTTTCTTTCAAACTGAAGTCCTCGTGCCAGCTAACTTTTGGTTCTCCAGCCTTACTAGAAGTAAAATTCTTCATAATTCATTATGACTTGCTCTTAGTAAAATGAAAGGAGAAGCTGTTTATAAGCACAGAATTTAATTGAGGTCTTCCTTTTCCATCCATTTTCTCTTTGCCTGGGAACCTCATCAGTGGCTTCATAAAGTTTCAGATTCCCAGTGAGGTGCTCTGTCTACTCCCTGTGCTTCTGAGACAGAGCTCTGGGGTGGCCTCACATTAACCCCAGTTTCTTAGGAGGTATCTCATGGCCTAGAAACCCATTTGCTTAAGCTTCCCTTGGAGAGTATCTGTACCAACCAGAGTCAGTATGTTTTCTACAATCTGACGAGGGTAGAGCAGTGTTTTCTTTAATATTTAATAATTAATAATTAATACTTTAATAATTAATACTTAAGAGTGAGGAGCAGGTGACATAGCTCAGCAGGAACAAGTGCTGGGTGAGAGCCCATGGTAGGCGAAGGGAACACATTTCTTCAACTTGTCCTTCGACCGCTGCATATGTAGCATCGCACACGGCGACCACCTGTCCTCTTCCATACACACCATAACAATAAATACAGCCAAGTTTTAAGAACTTTCCAAGTGCCAATGAAAGGGGCTTCGGAGGAAAACTACAGGCAGAGATGGGTGGAGCTCTCTTAGTGACAGAGAGACCTCAAAGACCTGCCTGTGGAGGACAGCAGAGTGTGGACCTCTCTAGCCCTTCCCAAAACTCTGAATAATGGATGAGGTGGGTAGGGCAAACGCTGTACTGTGTAAGCGGCTTTGCAGGAGCAGGGCTATTACTGGATTAGTGTATGCTGCTTTTCACGTGGTCTTACCTGAGGATGTGGAGAAAGCCAAGGCACTTGCCAGTTCCCAACGTCAGCCCAAACAGCTGTTTGAGTTACAGTTAGGACAACTACCTCTCTTACTTAGGGCTCTACTGCTGTGGTAAACACCATGACCAAAAGTACCCCAGAGAGGAAAGGGTTAATTTCAGCTTATAGCTCTCAGGTCATTCTCCATCACTGAGGGAAGTCAGGGCAGGAACTCGAGGTAGAACCTGGAGTCAGGAACCGAAGGGGCCTTGGAGGGTTGGCGCTTCCTGGCTTGGTCTCATGGCTTTCCCAGACTGCTTTACGCCACCTGCTCAGGAGTGGTGCCACCCACAGTGGCCTGGGCCACCTCACATCCATAACTAATTATGAAAATACCCCACAGGCTCGTCTCTCCTCACACAACTCTAGCTGTGTCAGGTTGACAAAAACAAGACAAGACAAATCCAGCCAGGACACCATCCTTTATGTAGCTGAACTTAGCAGTGTGCTGTGTGCTACACAGTCCCCGCCAATACGAGAAATATCCTTAGGGAGCAGTCAGCTTCTTCAATGATTGCACGATGGACGATTGGCACTTGCCACTTCATACGGAAAACAAAACCAAAGAGCTGTTATTCTGCTGGTCTGAGAGTAGCAAGCACTTCCTTTTACGTTCTCTTTCTTTAAAAGCTTTTCCTTTTTAAGAAACTCCTCCTCTTATACAATACACCCCGACTACAGCCTCCCTTCCCTTCACTCCCCAGTCCTCGTCTCTCTCCTTACACACTCTCTTAACCTTGCCGGAAGAATTGGTGTAATTCAGATGACCTCGAAGGATTCGGTCATGATTCCCCGAGGTCCCCCCCCGGTCCCCCCTGCCCCAGGAGCAAAATGCTTACTTATTGCTTCAAACAGCAGTGTCAGATAAAAGCGAGATGTGACCCAGAAGGTGGGAAAACAGCCAGTTCAGATAAGTGTGTGTGGTGTGACCTGAATTAATAAGAGCATCGTTTCTTCATCAGTTAACCCACAGTTTCTTAGTGTGTACTGTCCAAGTTACAGGCACTGTTCTGGGTGGTAGGGAGGTGTAAATCCTTCCTGAACTAGACAGTTGAGGTCAGACTTCCTGTCTCAGGTGGCTATGATGGGCTTAGGACAGCTCTGGTCATCCACTCAGTAGTAATTATTATTTTCTACTCTGTGCCTCAAGAAGGCAGTACTGGCTTTCCTTTGTTTATCCCCACAAAATATGAGTCATCCCCTCGCCATAGCCTTATTACAGGGTCACAAATCGCACTGTAGTCTGGGTTGATTTGACTGCTGCTCGAGTGTGAGGCTGTAGGGACACCGTGGAGACCGTGGGACACCGTGGAGACCTTGGGAGACCGTGGAGACCGTGGGAGACCCTGGGAGACCCTGGGAGACCGTGGAGACCCGTGGGAGACCCTGGGAGACCGTGGAGACCAGCTGACAGTGAACGGAGGGCGGGGACACTGTTTCTGCTCTCCGTCCAGTTTTGTTTATTGCATCATGCATTTACAAATAGCCAGGCATAGTGGTTCTTCCTGTGCTGTGGAGGTTGAAACAGGAAGATTAAAAAGTTTAAGTCTACTTTGTGCTACAAAACAGCCACGCAGAGGTTAGGAGTATACAGCCTTTCTCAGAAGTGCCAGGGTATCATTACAACGCCCTTAATCTGCCAGGTGTCCATGCCTGTAGTCAAGCACTTTAGATGTGAGGCAGGAGGATTGACACAAGTTTGGGGCCAAGGTCCAGGCTAGCCAGGGCTGTGTAGCAAGGGGTGAAAGTGAGCCCAGGAAATGTATGTGCACTGAGCCTAGAAGGTGCTTCCTTCCCTAAGGTTGCTCACTGTCCGCACAATAAGTCAGGGCACAGCAGGGGTTGTTTTGAACAACAATGAAGTGTCAAACAAGTTTCCCAATCAGAACCCAATCCCTGCAATTTGAGGCACAGACACTGCCCCCCCCAAAGCCCTTAATCAGTAATCATGAATTTGTACCTATGAGTAAACGAAGTCAACTGTCTCTGTCTCTGTCTCTCTCCCTCCCCCCTTTCTTCTCTCCCTCCCCCCTCCTCTCTCTTTCCTTTTCCAGACAGAGTTTCTCTGTGTAGCCCTGGCTGTCCTTGGTCTACAACCAAGCTGGCCTCGAACTCACAGAGATCCACCTGCCTCTGCTTTCTGAGTGCTGGGATTAAAGGTGTGCGCCCACCACTGGGCTCTTTCTGTTCTCTTAAAAGGTGAGTGTTGATCTTATGTATGGACTTGGCAGTTTTGGTTGATGGTTTTCTTATGCACAACATGGTCCTTTGAGGAAAACCTGAAGTGTTATTTTTTAAATTTTAACCATATAAAATTATTTTAAAAAATTAATTTGATGAAATACATCTTTTACTTATTCAGTGCATCTTCATCATTTTTATCGTTGACTCTTCCCCTCTCTCCCTAACCTCCCCCATCTCTTCACGTGCCCCACCCCACCCCCACTTTCTTGTAACCCGTGTAGTCCAGCTAGTGTTGACTGTTGGAATGCTGACTGGTCTAGTTGACTTAGCTCATGCAGTTAACTAAAGTTTCAGTGAGTTCACGAGTGCTCTGGCCATGTCTTCTAGAAGGCTCTCGGCTCCCCTCCCTGTCCTCTGACTCTTACATTCTTCCTACCTTCTTTTCCACAATGTTCCCTAAGCCTTAATGCATGTGGGGTTTATATAGGGGTCCTGGGTAGGGCCCAGTCACATCATCTCAGCATTCTGAGCAGTTATGAGTTGTTAGTTAATTGCCGACCACTACAGACAGAAGCTTGTCTGGCTGAGGCTGAGGTCAGCAGTTTAACAACATGGTCAGTTAGCAAGGCAGCAGTGGGTGTTGCCCTCCTATGACTTATGACCTCCCAGCCTTGGGCTTTTGATTAGGTTTTCGGTACCAGCTATGAATTCCCTCAAGTTCCCTGGGTTCAGTCTTCAGCACGGCATAAGGAAAGCATGATAGTGCCTGATGCGCCAGCAAGCCCTTGGGATCCCTGCACTCCTCTGGTGAGATGGGCAGCAGTGACCGGAGGGCTGAGTGGACCAGTAGCAGGAGCTAGAGGTCCTGCTTCACAATACCGAAGAAGGAACCAACTCCGGAAAAGTCTTCTGACCCCATCGAACAAACACCTTTCTCTTTCTCTGCTCCTTAGGATTCTCGTTAGTCTTCTTACCATTAATGTGACTTTGCTGCTGGTATTTATGCAATTGTGTATTCTAATCTAAACCTTGAAATTAGTTACGTGCCAGCTTCCCCGAAGTAACGGCTCACATTCCAGCATGTGTAAGTCAGGGTAGTAAAAAGGGTTGTTCTGGACAGCAAGATGAGAGCCAGGCGTGTTTTCCACCTAGAAAACACTCCCTGCAATTTAAGGCAGAGATGAAACAGCAGATTCCTCTTGACCTGGGTTTGGGTTTATGTAGTTTGCTCAAATTACAAATGAGGAGATGCTAAAAGGCTCTTAGATTTCTTGGAGTTCAAGAGACTAAAGTATCATGTGACTTACCTGAAAATAGGTTTAAGTTTTTATGTGTGTGTTTTGTTTGGTCTTGCTCTGTGTGTGTGTGTGTGTGTGTGTGTGTGTGTGTGTGTGTGTGTGTGTGTGTGTGTGTGTGTGTGGTAGGGGTTGGTTTCTGAGACAGGGTTTCTTTGTATGGTCCTGGTTGTCTTGGAACTCATTCTGTAGACCAGGCTGTGTCTCTCATTGAACTTGAAGTTCACTGAACCAGGGGGCTCACGTGGCCATTCCTGGGATTGGAACTCAGGTCTTCATGCGTGTGCAGCAAGTGCTCTTACCCAGTGAGCCCCCTCCCCAACAGTAAAACCACAGTGTAACTTGACTGAGCCTTTGAGAGGTCTGAGGAGTCTTGGAATATGATAGAAATGTTTGGTGACCTTGGCTGTCAGTTTGCAGAATGATCTCTTGGTTTGACAACTAATTATATTGTGGATTTACTTATGCTAGACATTGGCATTCCAATAGTAAGTAAATATGGCCTCTGCCTTTAAAGGATTTATAGGCTCACAGGGAACAGAATCTCTTCCCTTCCCACGTCTTCCTTTCCCTCCCCCTTCCATTTCTTCCCCTCCTCTTCCCTCTCTTCTCATCAGTTTTCGTTTTCATTTCTCTTTCCCCTTTCTCCCTCCTCCCCTTTAAGATAGGGTTTCCCTGGGTTCCAGCCCAGGGTGGCCTGGAACTCACTGTGTGCCCCAGGTGGTGTGCCACACCTCTGTCTCAACAAGATGGGTTTTACATAAGTTAACCGTGAGTGTGTTGAATGTGGATAAGGAGAAATAGAGTGCCAGGGTCCCTGTAACAGGAAAGACTGTAAGCTGTGACATGCTTTACACACTGATAGTTGTTAAAGGCTGCTGGGGTTAGCCAGGCTAGCAGGTGGGGATAGAGGTGTGAGAGCAAGACTAGAGGGAGACTGTAGGATTACTTCCTGTCTGGTAGTTGCCCTAAGAATTCATTTTTCTTATACCATTTGTCTCTTTTTCATGGGGAATCAAAGGAAGGCAGGGACTAGCTACTCTTTTCATCTGAAATTGCTGGAAGGACTGCCCTCTTTCCTCTTTAGTTTTTCACTATCTAGATGAATAATTGCCTTCGTAGGTCACAGGAGGGGGTATTTGGGACCAAGGAAGGAGGTTGGCAAGTGACTGGGGTACCCTGAAGAACAATTGCTCCATTATTCGTCTGGATTTTGGTCTCAGTGCTGATGTGACCCCTTCTCCTTCTAGGAAGTGGACGTTGTGGTGGCTCCATGCCACAGCCACCAGCCTGCCGTACATGTTCTGGGTGACTTGGCGAATGACTCCTTGCCTGTGATAACCTATGCACTTCGCAAAGATGAGCTGTCTGAGAGGGATGAACAAGAGCTTCAGGAAATCAGGAAGTATTTCTCCTTTCCCGTGTTCTTTTTCAAAGCACCCACGCTGGAGATCATGGACTCCTCCTGTGAGAGAGCAGAGAGTGAAAGATCACCTCTGTATCGACAGCTAATGGACCTGGGCTATCTGAGTGGCAGTCACAGGAGCTGCGTAGCCCCTGAGCAGGACAGCAGAGCTCAGAGCATGTTGGTGCAGCAAGGCGAGAAACTGAGGCAGCTGAGTGCATTTTCTCAGCAGCTGCTACAGACCCGCCTGGTGGACGCAGCCAAGGCCCTGAACGTGCTCCACTGCCGAAGCCTTGACATTTTCATAAACCAGGCTTTTGATATGCAGCGGGACCTGCAGATCACTCCCAAACGCCTGGAATATACTAGAAGAAAGGAGAATGAACTGTACGAGTCATTGATGAACATTGCCAACCGGAAGCAGGAGGAAATGAAGGATATGATTGTTGAGACTCTTAACACCATGAAAGAGGAACTTCTGGATGATGCTGCCAACATGGAGTTTAAAGGTAGGTTCTAGAGCTTAGTGGGGTGCTGGGACTGCGGAGGCCTCTGATTCTTTGGGCTAGAAGCTGAATACCCTGATTCTTAAGGTCCAGCAGGAGGGCGCTCTCATTATAGTTAGCATTTCTATCGCTGTGAAGAGACACCTCGACCATGGCAACTCTTATAAGGAAAACAGTGAGTTGGGGCTGGCTTACAGTTTCAAAGGTTTAGTCCATTGTCATCATGGTGGGACACAGTGGCACAAGGGCAGACGTGGTGTTGGAGGAGGAGCTGAGAGTTCTGCATTTTGATCCGAAGTCAGTGTCCACACTGGGCATAGCTTGAGCATAGCAGATCTCAAGCCTGGGCCCCAACAGTGACACACTTCCTCCACCCAGGGAGGTCAAGCCTACTCCAGCAGGGTCATACCTCCTCTAGTGCTTCCCCCTACTGCACTCAGACTACCACAGCACCTTAACCCTTTACACGAGGTGGCCTCTCTCTTGCTGTCATGGACTTAGATTCACTTTCATCCCTTCCCAAGCCATGAGCTTGGCTGCCCCTAAGTTCATCCTCAGCATTCTCCAGTCTTAGCTGTCCCTAAGTTCATCCTCAGCACCCTCCAGTCTTAGCTGTCCCTAAGTTCATCCTCAGCACCCTCCAGTCTTAGCTGTCCCTAAGTTCATCCTCAGCACCCTCCAGTCTTAGCTGTCCCTAAGTTCATCCTCAGCACCCTCCAGTCTTAGCTGTCCCTAAGTTCATCCTCAGCATTCTCCAGTCTTAGCTGTCCCTAAGTTCATCCTCAGCATTCTCCAGTCTTAGCTGTCCCTAAGTTCATCCTCAGCATTCTCCAGTCTTAGCTGTCCCTAAGTTCATCCTCAGCACCCTCCAGTCTTAGCTGTCCCTAAGTTCATCCTTAGCATTCTCCAGTCTTGGCTGTCCCTAAGTTCATCCTCAGCACCCTCCAGTCTTGGCTGTCCCTAAGTTCATCCTCAGCATTCTCCAGTCTTGGCTGTCCCTAAGTTCGTCTGTCTCAGCACCCTCCAGTCCCCACCTCTGTCTGCATCCCTGTACTCCCGAGAAGAGCTGCGGGCAGCATTTACAGTGCTGTATTTCTCCTCTGCTCTGCCAGCGTGGCCCAACCCCTTCACTGCGCTACCTTTTGTCCCGCGATCTATTTTCTGCTCAGGCTGCCCCTGAAGCCCAACTCGGGAAAGCGTGTTTGGCTTTTCTGTCAGTCTCCCATTCATCACGGATGACTATCAACAAAACTGGGCAAAGCCACCAGTCAGGGCTTTGGGGGGTCTGACTTTTATGCTGACAAGTGTCCATGCTTGAGCATTCGCTCTGCTGCACAGTGGGTTAAGATGACACTGTGTTCAGTTACTTGTTAGGTTTACAGTAATGAGTACATGCACAACATCTCAGAGTGCTAAAACCATGAAAGGCCACCTTAGCATTTGACAGAGCCTTCCATAGATAGATGCTGCTTATTTTCATTGTTTAGATGAGGGACAAAAAGTTTAAAGGGGCACGCAACTTTGCCAAAGGTCCTACAACTAGTAAATAATAGAGGCAGACTATGAGCCGAGACAGTTCAATTCTTGAGTGCATAAGTGTGTGTGCATGAGTGTGTGTGTGTGCGTGTGTATGTTTGTGTGTATTAACATGGTCTCACTGTATAGCCCTGGATGTCCTGGTACTCACTATGTAGACAAGGTTGACCTCAAACTCACAAAGATCCCCCTGCCTTAGCTTCCTGGGATTTAAGGAATACACCACCACACCCCGTCCTTGGACACACAGTTTATAGTTCAGTGCTTTACTGCTTCAACCAGCTGTTCTCAATGTGTGGATCGTGACCTCTTTGGGGGTTGAATAACCCTTTCACAGGGGTCACATATCAGATATCCTGCATATCAGGTATTTACATTATGATTCATAACAGTAGCAAATTACAGTTATGAAGTAGAAGTGAAATAATTTTATAGTTGGAGGTCACCACAACTTGAGGAACTGTATTAAAGGGTTGTAGCATTAGAAAGATTGAGAACCTGTGGCTTAAACTGCTCCCAGCCCACCCCCCTTTTTTATTGTATCCAGCTTCAGAGCCTCGGCATACCCTGTACTGTGTTTTCTCCTGCATTCTTTCCTTTAACCAGTTGCCAAGGACCTATGAGTCCCTTGCAATTTTATATCTATGCATGCTTTGCTTTTCTGTATATTTTTAGAGACAGAATTTCACTGTGTAGCCTGAGCTGGTTTTGAACTTACAATCCTCTTGCCTCAGCCTCATTAAATGTTGGGATATTGGCATTCAAATCACCGCTGGTTCTATTCTGTCTTCTTTAATCTGTCTGAAGTATTTTTACCTAGTCAGGCTCCTAGCTTGCTTCTTTCTTTCTACTTCATCTTTATTAGCTGGCTCACTGTTCCACAGACTAGTACTGAGTACCTCAGTCTAGCCTGAGAGATTCCAAAGCCTCTGTCAACCATGCCAACCTCGTTTTCCGTTCTTCACTTTCCTGTGGTTTTAACTGCGTTGGTATTAACTGCTTGCTGTCCTCCATACACTCCCTAGACCTTTCTTTGCTTGTGCCCGACATCAAATCTGAAGTGTCTTTTATTTTTCTGTGAATTTTCCCAAACCCTACCTACCCTTCAGATGCCACTTTTTGTGAAGTCATTAGTTCTGTCGTGTTCTGTCAGCTGTGCTCATTTATGCCCGTGACATTTCACCTGTAACTTCTGTCATGTTTTACTTCCTTGTAGTGTACGCTTCTGTGTCCTGAAATGCCAGAGTTGAATATGAACTCGGGGTTATTCATTATCTTGCAGCAAAAAAACAAAGAATGTCCTTCTTTCTTCCCGTCTTCCCTTCTCCTTTCTCAGTAGAAATGAATAGGGATGTCGTTCCTTAGCGGCTGAGACATGTTCATCTCAGGGGCAGCCCCGAGGAGTCCCCTGCACATTCTCTAAGCGCTCTGGAGCGTCAGTGCTGTGTCTTACCCGTGTGGTGGCAGCAGGCCGGGGCAGCAGGCTTAGGTGACAGTGTGGTGTTGGATTGGATTGCAGCAGGCATACCAAGTTTGGCGCCTTCTATACAGCATTTAGCTTAAACAGATATGGGAATAATTGGAGCAGGCAATCAAATGTCTGACTCTGCATTTAGGTCTGTGGATCCACATACTTAAAAAGCTACACATTAGGTGCAATTTAATATCTGATCTTGTTTTGTTCTGAGTCCTTTCTGAGTGCCTTTGAAGCAATAATACATTGATTTAAAAGACAGGTTGCACACAATCTGGTAGAACCAGACTTCTATTGCTATATGTCTTTAAATAAAGGTCATGCATGTATGCTGGGTAACAGGATGCACATACTTTAGAAAATATTTATGTTTTAATCTAGGTATGGTGGCATATGCCTGTACTCCCAGCTCTCAGGAGGCAGAGGCAGAAGAATCGTAAGTGTGAGGTCAGCCTGGGCTATGTAGGGACTTATATGAAATTTTTTTTTCCTTGTTTTATAGTAGTGGGAATTGAGCCTAGGGCTCATGCATGCTAGGGAATATACCATAAAGCTGTATTCCCCCTAATAAGATAAATGCATATATATGATGTTTAATTCAGGGTTAGGTACTTTTGCATTTCCCTTCTGCTTCTAATATATATCTCAGAGAGCTTTCTGGAAATGCTCATTTAAGTCTGTCTTCTAATGAAAATATCTTGTAGCATTTTCAGCCTATTGATAACTATCTAGACTTTTTTTTTTTTTTTTTTGCTATTACAAATGACTGAATTAACAGCATTGTACACGCAATCTGAGATTTGTGAGGACAGAGTTCTAGAGAAAAAATTTCCAGAAGCATGGCTATTTAGAGAATGTAAACAGTTGTCATTGTTGGTTGGTTTAAAGTTTGATACCTGCACCTGCACAGGTGGTATCAGTGTCTGTCTGATTAATATGCCAAGCAGCATGAAATTTAAGAAAGGTCCGAGATTTGGACCAAGTGAGGATTGTGCTCAGATTCTGGCTGTATTCCTTCCTGACTGCACTTCTCTCTCTCTGCCCACTTTGCCTTGTTCCTGAGGCTATTTCCTGATGTACAGAGTATATCCATTATTATCTACACGAAGGTGCTGTGAAGGTGAAGTTAGAGTACCTGTATATAGTGCTTATTATTGTGCCCTTCAAATAGTTTCCACAGAATGAATGCTGTTCTTCCTGTCCTGAAACCGAAAGCTGTTAAGTCTGACTCGTTTTAGACATGACTGCTCATTTTCAGGATCTTACTTATTTAATGTAAGTGGCTGAGCACTGCCTGGCTCTGATCACACTAAGAATCAGAATTTGACAACCAACCGTATCTTTTCGTAGCCGCCATCATGGTAGTTCACTGGTGATGACTTGGGAGATGCCTGTATTTACTGTGGCTGTGCCTTTCCATCATTGCTAACTAGTGTAGTCTCTACCTCTGTAGATGTCATTATCCCTGAGAATGGAGAAACGGTGGGCACCAGAGAGATCAAATGCTGCATCCGACAGATCCAAGAGCTTATCATCTCCAGGCTCAACCAGGCGGTGGCCAACAAGCTGATCAGCTCAGTGGATTACCTACGGGAAAGCTTTGTCGGGACCCTGGAACGGTGTCTGCAGAGCCTTGAAAAATCACAGGATGTCTCAGTTCACATTACCAGCAATTATCTCAAACAGGTATGAAAAGAATGGTTGCTAAGATACTGTGTTACAGATAACATCTAGAATAATTCACACACAAGCCCAATCTCAAATTAGCCAAGGATTTCCCTTCATTTTGTTTTCCTACTACATGACTACTGCCTAGGAGAGGTGCTGATAAGTTGTAAAATTATAGTTGATAAAAATAAATAGAAAGTAAAAGAACCTAATTAGTCACAAAATAGGGGTGATGAACCTGAGTTGACTCTATATATGCTGAGGGTTAGATTTTCGAGCCTTCAGACTGGAGTGTAATTTGTGCGTGTGGGGAGCAGGCAGAAGGTAGGAGTGGGGCACATGTAGCCAAGATTGCCTGGCCTTGAACTTGCTGTTTTGGTCAGGGCTAGTCTTGACCTCCTCATTCTCCTCCCTCCACCTCCCAAGTACTGGGATTACAGACACGTGCTGAGTCTGGCTCCACTATGCTCTTTGTTTCTTTATGTGTGAGACATGGCCTCTCACTCTGTAGACCGGCCGGGCTGAGAACTTACTACGTAGAGCAGGGTGTCCTGAGAGAGACCCGCCTCCCTCTCCCTCCCATGTACAGGGATTAAAGGCGTATAGCAGCACAGCCAGCTTGGACTTGCTCTTGACGTCCTTCAGAAATGACTGTCTGCATATGCCCCTTCACGTGCTCTCTTTCAGATCTTAAATGCCGCCTACCATGTGGAAGTCACGTTTCACTCAGGGTCCTCAGTTACAAGGATGCTTTGGGAACAAATCAAGCAGGTGAGTGTCCCTCAGAGAAGTCATTTCAATCCATGCTGGGCTCACTTACATCTTAGACTTTCCAGCAGAACAGAGTCTTAGAATATGCCGTTAAAGTAGGGTGGCCATTGTTCTGATTTGCCTCTCTGAGAGAATTCTGTTGTATGCCTGTTCTCAATTAATGGCTACCAATGTTCCCTTTAACCCGTAAGGAGCCATAGATTTATGTAATACTTGAGGAAGCCACAAAACTCCACCTTATAAGTTTCTTCATCTTTCCTTTATTCAGCCTAAATGTTTCCTCAGAAGTAGGTGTTGTTGGGTCTGGGGATATAGCATGGTGGTAGATGATTTGCCTGACATAAGCAAGGTCATAGGTTTGATTCCCCGGTACCAAAGGAGTAAACAAACAACAAAAATCTAGACATTGAGTTGGTTATGATGGCACATGCATTTAATCCCTGGTTTTGAGATAGACAGGGTTAGATAGGATGTTGGACTTCATAGGTTCCTACATTAAGAGCTAGCTGTTCCTGATGAGTAAGAACCTAGTGAAGGAAGGGCATTGTGGGAGCTGCCTGGGGTTCCTCCTTCTACCTTCAGTGATTTTTCTGCCCTCATTTTGGCAGATCATTCAGCGTATCACATGGGTGAGCCCACCCACCATCACTCTAGACTGGAAGAGGAAGGTGGCCCAGGAAGCCATCGAGAGCCTCAGCGCCTCCAAGTTGGCCAAGAGCATTTGCAGCCAGTTCCGTACTCGGCTCAATAGTTCCCATGAGGCTTTTGCAGCCTCCTTGAGGCAGGTTGGTATGCAGGAGAGGGGAGGGAGCTGCAATAAGCAGAAAAGAGCCTCATTTAGAGGGAAATAGTTTGCTTTCTGCTGTCCTTATACTTTAAAAAAAATCAGTTTATTCTATTAAAGAATAATATGTTATAGGAAGGTTCATCACCAAATTTTTCATGGGGGTCTTTTTTCTTCTTTTTTTAAAATTATTTTTCTTGTTTTACGTATCGATCCCAGTTCCCTCTTCCTCCCTCCCATACCCCCCACCTCCCTCTCATCCCATTCCCTCCCACTCCACAGGGAAGCATGTGGACCTTTTTATAACTCTTGGAACGGTAGAGTGAGTACAGTTGATTTCTTCCCATATAACTGAATGAAAAAAGAACATAGAGGACTTTATATAAGTTTATATACAAGTACGTAAGTTTAGATATGAGTATGTAAGTTTATATATAAGTATACTTTATGTAAGTTTATATCATATTTTAAGAATGACAGAGGAAAGCCTGATGGTGGTGGTACATGCCTTTAATCCCAGCACTCGGGAGGCAGAGGCAGGCAAATCTCTGTGAGTTTGAGACCAGCCTGGTCTACAAGAGCTAGTTCCAGGACAGGCTCCAAAGCAATACAGAGAAACCCTGTCTCGAAAAACCAACCATCCAACCAACCAAACAAAAAAACCCAAAAAACAAAAACAAACAAACAAACATAAAGAATGACAGAGGAATGACTTTCTTACATTGCAATTATGTGCTCCCTCAGGAGAGAGAGAGATGAATAGATGTTATTATGCATCCAAGAGGATAATGACTTTTGACTATTCACTGTCATTGTATTAAGCATGTCATATACACAATTGTTAGCGTGAAAGAGATGCTATTATTTCTGCGTATCAGGTGGAAAAGCTGAGGTGAGGGACTTGATTCTTATGTTTTCTTCTGTTTCCCTCCTAGCTGGAAGCTGGCCACTCTGGCCGGCTGGAGAAAACTGAAGATCTGTGGCTAAAGGTTCGAAAAGATCATGCCCCTCGTCTGGCCCGCCTTTCACTAGAGAGCCGGTCTTTACAGGATGTCTTGCTTCATGGTGAGTCCTTGTTTCTTTCCAAGTAAATTGGAGGAAATGCAGGGTCTTCTAGCATTCTCTTGCCTGCCTCCCAAGAATCTCGGCAAAGCTGCCTCAGCACTTTGTGATACTCCTGAATTCCTGCACGGTTCTGCTGCTTCTGTCATATGAATAACAAGATCAAAGTTTATTCAAAATGATCCAGCTCAGTTACTTTCTACTGAGTTAGAACAACACTTGAGTTTCTTCCCATTGCATGATTACAACTTCTGGCCTCGGGCTGGAGAGATGGCTCAGCCGTTAAAGGCTAGGCTCACAACAACTTCTGGCCTCCAGGCAGGATTGCATCTAAGAATCTTAAAGAGAAAGTCATTCTGCTTTATTGCTGTCTTTTTATCTTATAGGCAAACCTAAATTAGGACAGGAGTTAGGCCGGGGCCAGTATGGTGTGGTGTACCTGTGTGACAACTGGGGGGGACACTTCCCTTGTGCCCTCAAGTCAGTTGTTCCTCCAGACGAGAAGCACTGGAATGACCTGGCATTGGAGTTTCACTACATGAGGTAGGTCTTGGTTTCATTAGTCAGTCTCTCTGGCTTCTGTACACGGGCTACAGCATGTCTGGTCTCTATATACCTAGATTTCAAAATGTCCTAACTCGTGTTTGTAGATTTAGGCCACACATGCTGTCTTTGCTCAGTCTTTTCCCATCATAATTTCTCAACTCTTCACTCTGTTATCTTCCGTAGCCACTAAGACTGTCAGGATGGTTTTTAACCTTGGTGAAGAAGTAGTTCTCTTTTCCCTCTGGCTGCACTTGGACTAAATGTAGCTGGGCGGTCCTTTCTCTCTACGTCCTGGTATCTATCTCATGCAGAATTAGAGGCGGAGTGTGATGGCCCAAACCTTTCTCTCTCTCACAGGTCTTTGCCAAAGCACGAGCGGTTGGTGGATCTTCACGGTTCGGTCATTGATTACAACTATGGTGGAGGCTCCAGCATTGCTGTTTTGCTTATTATGGAGCGGCTGCACCGGGACCTCTACACAGGGCTGAAGGTGAGTGAGGCAGCCAGGCTCAGCCCTTCCTTCCTGGACTTCATTCTTTCCTGTTTATTCCCAACTTCTCACTCTCATAGAAATTGATGGAGCAATCTGGCTTTACTGCAGAACAATGTCAGACATTTCTCAGAATCCCTTTTTTTTTTTTTTGATGTTGTTGTTGTTGCAGTATATTTCTGTAATGCTCTTATTCGCTGCTTTAAAAAATTGTTTTCATTTGCTTGCTTGTTTTTTTGAGACAGGATCTCACTATGTAGTACTGGCTGCCCTGGAAGTCTGCTATGTAGATTGGGCTGGCCTCTAACTCACAGGAGATCCAGATGCCTCTGATGTCCTGTGGAGTGACGAAAATGTAGATTCTTTAGAAGAGTAGAATAGCTTCTTGTTACTCTTCCGGGTAAAGCCAGTTTTTGTCATGTGAACAAGTTTTTGTTAATGACTGTTTTGTGCAAGGCTGTCTGTTAAGCACCATCAGATAATAGCAAAATATGTAATTTCCAGACATATTTAAGACCATTGTAGTCAGTGAGACAGATGTGGGGTGGGGGCAACCACAAAATCACTTGTAAGATCTTGTTATGTGACCTTGATTTTTAAAAAATAAATTGGGGTGTGCTGCCGAGTAACGGTGAAACTCTCAGGTGAATGCTGAGTTTAAACTCTCATCTAAAAAGTCACTGGTAAGGGAATCAGGTTCTTGTCTGTCCCCTACATGGAGCCGAGTAGATAGAGAGAGAAGCTGACCTCAGAGCGTGTGGACCCTGTGTGAGCTCACATGGGGACTTTGAGAAGTAAGGAGGGAACTTAGTATTTTCAGGAGTCACAAGAAATTGGCGAGATGAAGAGACTCCAAGCAGTTCCCTCCCTATCTCAGGAGCCCCTGAAGTTTTTCTGTAAACAAGCTAGAATGTTCATTTGAGGATTGGAGAAAATTAATAGGACAGTTTTCAGGATCCCAAAGACTCTAAGTTAAAATAATCATCGTGACGTTGGAATTGGAACCCATAAAAATCAAACCTGGGCTAACCAATCCTGTGAGAGCAAATCTTCTGTGCGGCAGTGACAGAGTCACTCTGACGCTGGGAGCGAGATGCTGTGAGATGCTGTTAGTTCCAGCCTCTTCTGTGCCAATCTGGGTGTGGTCCTGCTGACCAACTGCAGCCTGCAGGGGGCGTACTTTGCTTTGTGTCCTGTACAGCGTCGTCTTCCCTGCACCTGCCATCACAGCTTTGCCCTTTTATGCCACCGGAACTCATTTAGTTGCTCACAATTGGAAGTCTCAGTTGGGTTATGGAGTTGGGCTCTTCTGACATCTAGGCTCCTTTGCCTCCTTTCCCAGGCTGGGCTGACTCTGGAGACACGTTTGCAGATAGCCCTGGATGTGGTGGAGGGAATCCGGTTTCTGCACAGCCAGGGGCTTGTCCATAGGGATATCAAACTGAAAAACGTGCTGGTAAGTAACAGCTCTAGTCAGAGAGGATCCCTGCCTCTGTGGAGGGTCTGTGGAAAAGTCTATATGGAATGCAGGAGTGTTAATATCATGGTGGGTGGAGGGGGTCCTGAGCGTAAGCTTAAGGAGCAGTTTCAACAGACTACCTGTGTCAAATACTTTTCCCTCCACTATTGAGAAATTTCAGTTTCATAGAAAAGTTAAAAGTGGCATAATGGAAACCCAGATAACCTTGTATCCTGTGTTCCTGCCAGGGTACGCACTCACTGTCGTATTTTCTCTTTACCTTTCTATACCATGTGAAGGTAAGTTGCTGATAATACTTCACTCCAAAATATGTGGGTGTGTCTCTCCTAAGAAAGAAGAATCTTCTACATAATTAAAAACCACACTCAAGAAATCTAACATTGATCTGTTATTGTCTCCATTATATCCAATTGCTGCAAATACGGTCTGTTTGTTGTTTGGTTTTCTTTCAATCTAGGATCTAATCCAAAGATGCCACAGTATATCTTGTTACCATGCTATTTCAGCCTTCTTCAATCTAGAATAGTCTTTGCTCTTTTTTGCCTTTATGTCATTGGTATTTTTGAGGGGTCCAGGCCTTTGTTAATGTGTAGGGCTTGATCAGAGATGCTAGATGAGCGTCAACATGCACAGTGCACCTGAAAGGTCACATTGCTTAAGCCATAAAGAATCTTCTGACGACTCCTTGAAAACATCCATTGTGATGACTCAACAAGCTGTGATACCTGCTTACACAGGAGGAGAAAACAGACTCCTACAACTTGTCCTCTGATCTGTACACACACTAAGTAAATAAATAACATGTCATAATTTAGGGGAAATACCTTCCATTCCCACATGGTAAGGCCCAATGAGTTGTACTTTAGGGGAGAGAAAGACAGCCTAGAAATCTAAGAGGCAGTCAGTAACCACATGAGACACGTTTATTCTCTAGAATCCATTTTTGCTTATTTGTTTTTTGTCATTGTTCTTTCTGCTGTGCTGGGGTAGAGCTAGGGTCTGTGCGTGCTTGTTCAGGTCTTTGCCATAGAGCTCTACCCAGCCCTGTGTCAGAGGATCGCTTCAGCTGACAAAGAGGAAAATCAGGTGCCAACATGTTTTCCTCATTTTATACCGTCATTACTCATTCTTCCAAGATTATAGTGGTCCCAGTGTGTCCCAGGGACACAGAGATATAAAGATGAAAGAAACAGTCCCTGCCACCAGGTTGCTCACAGTGGGAAAGAGAATGGTGATAGGAACAAGCTTGAGAGAGTGAGGCTGGAGGAAGGAAGGACTTAACTCAGGACTGCCGTGAGGCTGGGTGTGTGGACACAAGGTGATACCGACTTTTATTTTTGGCAGCTGGATAAACAAAACCGTGCCAAGATCACTGACTTAGGATTCTGCAAGCCAGAAGCGATGATGTCAGGAAGCATTGTTGGGACCCCCATCCATATGGCCCCTGAGCTTTTCACAGGTAAAACTAGAGGGCAAAGAGTGGGTTCAGACAGACCTCGGTACTCTGACTAGGGGTGATTCCCCTTGGGGTAAGTAGTGTGTGTAAGCACTGCTTGCAGGTGTGACACAGGCCATGAAGAGCCCAGAACAGAGGAAGAGTAAAGAGGCAAAGAAGGGAGAAGGAGAGGTCAATGGGAGTTACCAAGTACTCTTGTGGGTGTGTCTCTGGGCTATTCGTGCTATAATTGCCACACTTAGCACTTATTTAGTCATCAAGTATTGGTTGAATACCTTCTAAATGATGGAACCTGTCATTAAGGAACTTATCACCAACATAGAGATATACTGAGAGGTAAAATAATTTGGAAGCAGTGTAAGGCAGCATTAAATGCTAAATTATAGGTGCTACGATGTTCTGTTGATCCAGAGTGAAAGAACAACGTAAGGTTAGACTGCTGAATGGTTTTATGAGATTTGGGGTAACATTTGAGTCCTCTCTGGAAAAATCGGCAGTGGGAAGGGAACTCGGGTTTAAGTGTACACTTTGCAGTAGGCAGAGCAGGTATGTTTCTGGAGACCTTGTTTCTCTTAATCGTTTCAGCAAGCCTGTGATGATGTTGGGATATTTTTATGTCAGACTCATAGATTCAGACTGGATTGATGAAGTAACTGACCCCCCAAAACACCGAGGTAGAAGGCAGTGAAGTGTGATTTGAATCGAGGCCTTTCTGTCTGCAAGTCGTCCCGAGGACAGAAACAACTGGAGGTTGAAGAAGGGAAATATTCATGATAGGAAGGAAATCCACCTGGCAAATCAGTGACAGACAAGGCCAGAGAAGTCCAAAGACTGAGAACCTTGGGGAGGTTAGGGTCTTGTGCAAGTACCTTAGGAGGGGCTGAGCTTTTGAGCAGGGGAGGATGGCAGAGAACATATGCCTGGACCAACTTCACAACCATGGGTAGAAGGGTTGCTAGGAAGAAGAGTCAGTGTGAGATGACCAGTTAGGCAAAGATTCATGTCCATGGTTAGGTTGGTACTGGTGTGGAAATGAACAGAGTTACAGATTTGAGGTAAATTCAGAGGACAACGGGGAAGCTTTTTACTGCCGGATGTGAGTGCTAAAATAGAAAAGGGTGGCTGGCATGAAACTCTGAGCCGTAGTGGATGGAGAATGATGGCATTGTCCCAAGGAGGATGGGAAAGAAATCACAGGTCACTCGCTAGTATCTATAGGGGGAATCAGCAATGCATTCCAGTTTCTTTTCTTAAAGATTTATTTTACATACATGAATATTTTGCCTGCATGTATGTATGTGTGCCATGAGTATGTCTGGGTGCTCAAGGAGGTCAAAAGAGGTTGTTTGAATCCCCGGGAGGTAGAATTGCAGTGTCTGTGAGTCATGTGGATGCTAGGAGTCAAAGCCTGGGCCTCTGCAAGAGCGCCAAGTGCTTTAAACTGAGCTCTCTCTCCAGCCCCCAGATTTCATTCGTTTCATGGAGGTTGTCACCTGGCTCCTCCCTGGGTGATGTACAGAGGGTTGGGAATTAGTAAACAGCTGTAGTCTGACCCTCACTGGAAGCAAATAATAGACTTCTCTCTTAGCTTTACTTCGCTCTGGTCCTGATGCTGTTATCCCGCCTTGCCAGCTTCTTCTTAAACTCCTTTTATTGTGTCTACCCTGTTGCTGTCAGAATGGCTATTATAAAATGTTCTTTTGTATCCCTGCTCTAAAAAAGCAATGACCATTAACTCTAGACTCCTCTCTGTCCTTATAGTCTTCTATGAGAGATGAGGTCTTCCTGTGTATCCTAGACTGCCTTCAAATAATCCTCTGGTCTCAGTCCTTTGAGTGCTGGAATTACAGGTGTGCATCACACCTGCTTGTCTTGTTTTTATAATCTTTATTTTCTGGTTCCTTTCTGTAATTCTCTTATATGGCCTTTTAGAATTGATCTTGCTGACTGTCCCATTAAAATGATTTTCATTCTCTTTTGACAAATTCTCATCTTTCTGTCTTAGCATCTAGGTTTCTGTATTGTAAATGAGCATTATAAATGTGCCTTGCTCACCAGGCAAGCTGTGAGGAGTGAGCGCTTTGAAACTGTGTAAGGACCTGTAGAGGCAAGGTGGGGCTCACTGTTGCTCGTCTCTTTCCTGTAGGGAAGTATGATAATTCTGTGGATGTCTACGCCTTTGGGATCCTTTTCTGGTATATCTGCTCAGGCTCTATCAAGCTCCCCGAGGCGTTTGAGAGGTGTGCTAGCAAAGACCATCTCTGGAACAATGTGCGCAGAGGTAAGAGCCACCAAGCTGCTTTGCTCTACTCCCTCACTGAGAGCAGACAGCGGACACCACAGCAGGGGACACTTGTGCTCTGGCCCCTGCGTGACCATGACAGGGCGCAAAGGGATGCTGTAAACGTCCCTCTGCTACTGGACAGCACTATATTGATTACCTCAAAAACGGCTTTTGCTACGACTTTTAGTGTTGGGTTTTCTAAGCCAGTGCGTTGCTTTTCACCATTCCTGTTGGGTTGCAATCTAGCTGTCTGCAGTGGAAACCCACGTTCTTCGCTCTCCCGGCTTCCTTGATTGGCTGTATCTCCTTGCTCCCCTCTAGGGACCCGCCCAGAGCGTCTTCCTGTGTTTGATGAGGAGTGCTGGCAGTTGATGGAAGCCTGTTGGGATGGTGACCCCTCTAAGAGGCCTCTCCTGGGCATCGTCCAGCCTATGCTCCAAGGCATTATGGACCGGCTTTGCAAGTGCAATTCTGAGCGACCAAACAGAGGACTAGATGATTCTACTTGAAGACAAAACCTTTCTCTTTCACTCTGTTCCTTCTTTCCCTCTTACCTTTTGGCCATGGGGAGAATTTGTCATTTGTTCATTAATGGAGCTCCCAAGGGAATTGGTGCTTGTTTGCAACTCCAGACCTTCCTGGGAGAGATGGCTCCTGGACAGTGAAGAATTCAGTGGCTGTTTTAGTGTTTGTACTGCCTCACACTATCTCTTTAGCAAATGGTTGTCTCAGATGTGCAGAAGCTGAAGAATGTCATGTTCTGGACTCAACTGAGAAGGAGGCAACTGTTCCGCTGTGTGTTCACTGTATGTGTTTCTAAAGCAAGTGGGGCACTGCAGTGCAGGGTAGAAAACTGTCAGTCATGCTCATGGCTCCGGCTGGGGCAGCTCAGTTCTGTCCAATGGTAGAGGCCACTTAGAGCACATAGCCTAAGTTCAGTTCATGTGACTGCAAGGGCAAAGAGCAAACCGACCCAGCCAAATATACCTTGTGGCTGCCGGGTTCTTATTCTCTGTAGTCAGAAGCCCCAGGAGACAGCTGGGTGTGAGGCTGTGTGCCCTCACAACCCAGTGTTTACATTTCCAGGGAGCCCAAGGAGCCCTGGTTTCTGCAGGGCAGGGCTAACCCAGAACAAAATTTGTTTGATTCAGGGTCTTTCCCTACCTCCTACCCTTGTTTTCCCTTAAAAAGGAGGGAATCCTCCAGATAGCATGGTACTTGGACTTCATCTGATCAGACAGAAATAGACTACCATTTTGTTGTTGTTTTAATGGGATGTAGCCCAGGCTGGCCTTAAAATCCCTTCCTTCTGCCTAGCCTCCAAAGTGCTGAAATTACAGGCATGTGCTCCCATGTCCAGCTTTTAACTATGGAACTCACTCTTTTATTTCTTTCTTCAGTGCTAGGGGTCAGTCCCACATCCTCAGAACTGCTGGTGGGTGCTCTCCTGTGCGCCACACTCCAGCTTCACAGAGCTTTCAAAGTTCACATTTGATATTGGGCATAGTGAGCTCTGAAGAGGATGCAGTCGGGCATAATGGTCTCCTAAATACTCTAGCTCTTAAGAATTCCACACAGTGCTCTACACGCAAATTGTACCAGACAAGGGCCCAGTATCTTTGGCCCCATTTTGGTAGAATGCTTAGTTTAGTTCTTAGAATTTTAACATCTACTCAACTATACTTAGTTACTCTGCTCAGAGCCATTAACTTGCTGTCCTCTGGAGACAGTAGAATGTACAGGAAGCCAGGTGTCAAGAAAGAAGAAATGAGTCATCTCTACTATTTAGGTCTGTGTGTGTGAAACTTAAAAGATGACCCTTGTTCTTGAACTCTAACTGTAATACAGAGGCTGTAGGTCCAGTATGGAAACCACATTACTAACTTTCTTAGCATATCTGAGCTCATCCTCAGACTCATAAGTGGGAGTTTAGACTTTTTTTTCCCATCCAGAGTCCATTTTCAGTCTTCTGCCAGATTATAGGTTCATTTTTTTCAATCTTTAATTTTTAAAAAGAAGATTCCATCCATTTTCCTGACCAGTAGGAGGGAGAGAATATAAAGAGTAGTTTGGTAGTTCATTCATTAAAAAGTATCTGAAAAAGTCCAAGATATTCCTGGAAATGTCCGGGCCAGTCAGAGGCCACATGGGGGTATTTGGTGGTGGTATTTCAGTGCTCAGCAGGCTGAGTGTGCGAACATGTGTGTCTAATTTGTATGTATTTTACTTTATAACATTGTAAGCTAATTTTGGATTCTTTGTTTTTTGGCATCTGTTATTATTTCAGAGATAAAATGCCATGAGATGTACTGTATTGAATGTCACTTGGGAAGACACTAGGTCCTCAGAGAAGTGTGCTGGCACTAAGGAAGTACAGGGCGTGGGGAGAAGAAGGGGGGCATAGAGAGCTACTTTACCACGTGCCATCCTTCAAAGAAGCTTCCATAAGGGCAGTTACTCCAGCCCGGAAGTGACCAGCTGGCTGCTGCTTAGGAGCGGAAAGTCTGCTTACCCATTTGCTTTGGAATGAGTGACAGGCCCTCGTGCAGAGCAATCAGAAGCAATGCTGGCAGTCTGGCCCTTGCGTGGCTCACCGGTGCCCTTGAGCCAGCAGCAGCACAGCTGAGTGGCTTCGTGACTGAGTAGTCTTTCTGCCTGCAAAAAAGGACTGCCCTGATTGTTCCTAGACCAAAGAGAGTCACTTCTGACTCCATCCACTGTAAGGGCAGGGCTAGGCAGCCACTGGGTCAAAACATTAACACTAAAGCGTAAGGAAACCAAGGAAAGGACTCCTTTCTACACAGCTGGAGCCGGAGAATGGTGAACTCGGAACACTGCTCCGTTCCCCAAGTGCATTTTGTATTTTCGCTTGAGCTGTCATCGATAGGTTAGAGCACTCAGGGTATGTGGAGTTAAGTGGTAGAATGTGCTCAGTGTGCACATGGCCTGGGGTTCAGGGTCTAATACCAAAACAAAACAAAACAAAACAAAACACAACACAAAGGTCAAAGGGGTTGGAGAATGTTCTTCCTGACAAAAGTGGCCTGGGGTACTGGGGCTGTAAAGTGACAACTGCACTAAATGACACTTTATTTTTGTCGTTGTTGTCTTATTTAGCACTGAGAGGCCCAGGAGATGGGTCAGTACAGTCACACTTAGGGAAACTGAGGCACCCTCTGGTCTTGCTCTGGAGAGATGCCCTGCTTGTTTTATGTAGCTTACAGGGAGACCTCCCAAGCCCGTGTTGCATCAGTCAGGGTGGATTAACAGCCTTGGAAAGTGCATTCCAAAGGAGGAGCTGCTTTAAGAGTTCAGGACTTGCACTTTGCATGTGCTAGGTCAAAAAGTCCACATTTTCCTTAAAAGAAAATGAGGGTTTAGTCTTCTAAGTGTTGGGTTATGTGAGGTAGCACTACTGTGATAGTAGAGTGGCCTTAAGACACCGGTACTGCAAACTCCCCTAGAAGTTTCAAGTGGTACAGGTGCTCTTAAAAGTTTTATGTTAACTTCATCTGGTTTGTTAGAACCAAGTGTGATTGACATCGTGGTGGAGACTGGGAACCCTGACGTGGGGACCCCAGTTAGCCCAGAGGTTGACAATAAACTTAGTCCGGATGGTTTGCTGGTTTTTTATTTTGTGTCTTTATGTAATGTTTTTATTGTTTTAAAGGACTAATGTTTATTACAGTATTATATAAAAGTGTAACATACTAAGTGTGTAGAATAAAGTGCAGTAACAAAAGGTGACTTTGACACAGATTTCAGCCTCTGTGCCCTCCTTTCTTGTGCAGTGTGGCTCTCGTGGTGGCATCGTTACAGTGGGACCCTTCTACGTGTGTGTGCGTGTGTGCATGCGTGCGTGTGCCTGTGTGTTTGAGCACTATGTCTGGCATGCACAGAGCCGTGGGGTTTGTTGCAGTGAAAACAAATGTTAATATTAAAAAGGAATGAATTAAAAAGGGTTAAAGTGCTGACATCAGGGACACTGAAGAAGGTTAAAAAAAAAAAAAAAAAAAAAAAAACCCAGGGCTTAGCAGCCGTGTATGAGTCAGCCCAGCTGAGCAGATAAGAGCAAGGACAGGGACTCTGAGGACAAACAATGTCAGTGTCAGCAGGCTGCATGGCCCCCACTCCCATGGGACCCCTTCCCCCACACACGCAAGCTACTGCTGCACTTCCATATCTCCAAGGCAGCTGGTTCCCGACAGATGAAACCGTGAGAATGGCTTCTAAAACCCTCCGCCCATTCCAGAAAGGAGACCACCCAAGACCACCCCACAGACAAGGAGCTGGATGTGATGTAAGCAGAGATGACGGCAGCTACATCTTGGCAGTTGTGACGGGACTTGGTTCCCTGCTATGATGAAAACTACACGCTGTTCACAGCAGCGTGACAGAGACAGAAAGAACACAGTCTAATACACGGTTCACAGACCCTGCCAAGGTCTGGGGTCCTCAAGGTTGGCATCCAAGGGGCAGCTAACAAAGCAAGGTGAGCACCCAGGGCAGCTGAGATGCACAGGTGTGCTCCCTTCTCAGTCTGGAGGGAGAGGTGGGCATCAGGGCAGAAGGGAAAGGCCCAGGAGACTCTGGTGGGGTGGGGGTTTGGTTTTGTTTTGTTTTGTTTTTGGTAGTTGAAGTCATATTAAGGGAACGATATTCAAGAGAGAAAAATTAATCCAGCGGTAGAGGAGAGGATAAACTTAGTGCCTACTCTTGCTACCTGGAATTCTGATTGTAATTGTCTAGTTGGTTCCCAGCAAGAAAGCAAAGCAATATGAATGGTTCAAGATGATGAAACGTCCCAAAGATCAAGCAGCTGCAAGAATAGGGTAATGCTTGGGAAAGCTAGACACGGAAAATCTTAGCACATGAAAAACTTGCATCTACCTTCCCTTTCCCTTTCTGATGTATTTTGTCTCTCCTCTCCATTCTACCACGGTCATCTCCTTCCCTCTTCCTCCCTTCTTCCTCCCCTCTCCTCTCCCTCCCTGACTTCTCTTTAAGCTTATTATCTTTTCTTTGAGACAGCATCTTGCATGACTCAGGTTGGCCCTGAACTTCAGGTCCTCCTGCTTCAGCCACCCGGATGCTGGGATTAAAGCATGCACCATGCCTGCCCTTGGGCTGTCTTTAAAAGCTTCAACATTTGCTATGGCTAGTAGTTCTTTTTTTCTGAATAAATTAAGTTTGCAAGTATATAATATCACAGAAAAAAACCACAACATTTTCCACTATATTTCTAAAGCTTCCTGTCACAAAGGTGAATGGAGTTTTTGTTTTTGTAGTGCTAGGGCTTGAACCCGGGATCTCATGCATTCTTGGTAGTCGAGGGCTCTATGCTGAGATACAGTCTCATCCCCAAAGGGGAGGGGTGTGTCTCACATTGTAGCCCAGGCTGGCCTCAAACCCACTGTGTATCCTAGGCTAGCTTTTGACTCACAGCCATCCTTTATTGGCCTCCTGGGTGTTGGGGTTCAGGCGTCAACGGCGTCACCTAATGGAAGGCAGGGTTTGCAGTCATTTTATTTTTATGCTTTCACTGTCACTTCTGAATGACACATTTATTTTTTAAAAATATTTAAAAAAAATAATGACACATTATTTTTAAAATAATGTGAGGGATGAGGGTTTCTTACTGGTAAATAGTTTCAGCGCCCATCTATAATATATTCTTTATTAGGAATTGTAAAACATGTTTTCAGCAATTCAATGGAGTTACAAAGCATAAATAGTATTGAAGGAAGCAATGGTTGATAAACCGAATTACTGTTGGTCATTTCATGTGTAATCTGTGATCACAACAAACTCCTGGGGATTTCCTACAAAGAGATTGGCTTTGGTCTACAGATAAACATAAAATGCTAAAAAAGATAACAGATTTTTGAAATAATCTCGACATATCTTCTGCAGAATGAATAAGAACGAAAAGTTCCAGCTCCCTGCTTTGCAAAAAAAAAGAACTGTTTCAATTATATAGCAACTACAGATACTACCGCAAGAAATAACCGTGCATGCATGCGTGCGTGCGTGCGTGCGTGTTGGCCATGTGTCTTCAAGTGAATGGCATCTATACCTATATACTTTTCTTCCATTCTCAATTTTCTTCTCTCTACCCCTCTAATTCAGAGCTGTGTTGTAACTGTCCTTGTCCATCCCTCCCCAACCAATCAATCTCTTTCCAAGGCAGGGTTTCTCTGTGTAGTTTTGGAGCCTCTCCTGGCTCTCACTCTGTAGACCAGGCTGGCCTTGAACTCACAGAGATCTGCCTACCTCTGCTTCCTGAGTGCTAGGACTAGAGGTTTCCTCTCTTTAACTACATTGACTCTAATTCTACTGACAATAAACACGGACGGCATTTATTGGGCACACTTTTTCTGAGGATGGCTTTAATTCCTGTATCAGTAAGTATTTTGGTACCATCCCCAGCCCTCTGATGTAGTTCTCAACCTTGTCCGCATGCTGGAATCTCGTAGGAGCTTGCAAATACTCATGTTATCTAAGCCCACTGCCCAGAGGGTTTCTTGGTTGACTGTGAAGCACAATTATTCCAGGAAGAGATCTCCCAACCCCTATCTCCCCCCATGGTGTTTCAGGATCAAACCCAAAACTTCACACAGGCTAGGGCAAGTGCCCTACCACTGACTATTTTCAGCCCAGAATTTCTGATTTTTATCTGGAAGAAAGATAAATCCTAACTGGCCTAATGCATGGAGGACATAAAATAAAGTTCAGTCTAAGAACCGAGTTCTTTTTTTCAGTCACAATGACAGGTGCAAATTGCTCCAGGCCCCTTCAGCGCACAAATTCAGATGCCCTGTATTAATAAGCTGTAACTAATCCTCACAAAGCAAAGCCTGCCAATTATAGTAGAATACAATGAATTATAAGACATACAATGTATAGCATACTATGAATCAAACAACCAAAAAAAAAAAAAAACACTGCTAATTACACATATGCTATGTCCCTAATTTAGAGACTTTAAAATACAAAACTATGTGTATTAAAATATCGACAAAATACAGCACATCTGTAGCCTGGCCTTCTGTTTTTATGGTCTCTGACCTTCTTAAACCCAATGTATCTGAAACTGAGCTCTTCCATCTATCTTGTCCAAGCTGTTTCTTTTTTTCTGTGTCCTTTGCACTAACAAATGGAGTCCCCCAAAGTAGAGTGTCAGGCATATTACCTCCATGACATCTCCCCCCCCCCCCCCCCCCCAAAAAAAAAAAAAAACCTTTCCTGTTCTGCTGTCTCTGATTCTGTCTCCTAATTTCTCCCAACTCATTGCTTGTTTTCCTCCTCTACTATAGATTTGATTCAGGATCACTGCAGTAAACTTGTGGAGAGTTTCCACCCCTCAAGTGAATCCTTATTGATCAGTGTTCTTAAGAGGTTTATTGTTAGGGCTAGGCTTATGGATAGGGCCTGTAAGGTAAGGCTCTAGGTTCAGTCACCAGCACCAGACTAAAGAAAACAAAACAAACAGAAAAAACCACACATACACACACAAACAAAACAACCCTTTAAAACGTATTTCTTTCTTCCCTCTCACACCAGGATCATTATATAGCCCAGGCTCCCGAGTGTTGATGTTATATGTATGTGCTTCAAGACTAGATAGGAGGTTTATTTCTTAAACATCAATTTGATCATATTATTCCTTCTTTGGAATTTTTTTTTATAAAAATGTTTGTTTCATTAAAACAATTGGCAAGGGATACCAAACAATTGACCCACAGAAGAGAAAAATTAAAAAAATGTATACATATGAAAAGTTCATCACTATTACTAAACAAGTTAAACAATGATTTTCTTTTCACTTATCCAGTGGGTATAGCTGAAGAGACTTGATAATAAGTCATTGTGAGAAGTGCAGAAAGACTTCGATAGACTATTCCTGGCACTATAGTATTTGGGTAGAATTTTGGGGGAAATTGGATATGCAAAGGACTGAAAATTGTCTAATATCTCTGAGCCTCAAGTACTGTTATTGGGTTCAATGGCTACAGGGAAGTGAAGTATTTAGGACAAGGTAATTGGTGAATGCTGGTTAATATTTGCTGTCACCTGCTTGCTATTTCAGGCGCTTGTATGCTAACCGATTCAATCCTCACAGTCCTGTAAGTAGTAGTATTGTTATCCATTTTACTCACAGGGAAACAGTGGCACGGGAGAGTCAGGAGGACCTCAAGATTACTGCCATAATATCTACGTAAGGGAACCTAGCTTGTCTCCGTGTGTGTGTGTGTGTGTGTGTGTGTGTGTGTGTGTGTGTGTGAATGCCCACCACGTCTACAGAAGGATAAACACTCCCTACCCCACGCCCATCATTTACCATCAGCTGGTCTTCTCTGATTGCTCCGTGTACGTCAAGTCTGACAGCTGGGGAACTCAGTCCATCTCCCTTGACCGTTCTTTTCCTGAGCGCTAATCCACACGCTGTACCCAGTAAAACCGTAGGAAAAGGCCTAACAATGCCATCGCACTCTTTTCCATGGTGTATGTCATACGTTTAGAGACATGGAACAATCTTCACGAAATCAAGTCAGACACAAGGTAGCTACCGCACACACAGGGTGACTGACCTAAGCCAGCCCGCGCTCTGACAACGCCAAACAGCTCCAGCACTCGGGCACTAGGGGCCGAGCTTTCCCGCTCTCCTGCCTTCGGAGGAATCACCCGGAACCTTTCTTGCGCAGTCACAGGCAGCCGCCGGAGCAACTCCAGGAACGCACGGCGCAGTAAGCGTTAGTGGGTTAGAGATATGCCTGAAGCGTTCCGCTCACCTACATTAGGTCCCGGAGAGAAAAGCCTTACATCCTTGCATTTTTTTTTTTTTGGAGTTCTGACCGACGACAACATTTTAATATCTCAAAACTATTATAATTTGCTGGTTCCAAGAGCCTTTAATCTTTTATTTTTATTTTTAATTGGGGATAAACGTGGACAGCTACGTAAAACGAACAAGGAAGGCGGGGGAGGAAAGCGGAAGCCGCGGGGCCTTCTAAGTCGGAAAGTCTCCGGAGCTGGCGCCTGGCTCTTCGCGGCGCCCCCCACTTGGACGCGGCGCTCCTGAGCGGGTGGGGGAGAAGGAACTGTTGCCGGCGCGGAGACCAGGCGGCCAGCGTCCGCAGGGATGAACCTCGAGTTGCTGGGTGAGGCGGGCCTTTGGTGCTGGGAAGGAGGGGACCCGGGCGGGAGGAAGCGCAGGCTGCAAGCTCAGGGACACCGTCTCACACCATTGAGTGGGTGCTCGCGGTGTGGAGTTGCAGCCGCAGGAGGAGACCAGCTTCTGTCCGAGAGGAATGCATTAGCTCCCCGACGCCGCTTTCAGATCCGCCGCGGAGTCCTAGGCGCACTTTTTGAATGAGCTGTGATTTCGGGGATCGCAGGTGCCGAAGGAAATGCGCCAGCAGGACCAGAGTTTTTTTTTTTTTTTTCTTTTTTTTGGAGATGCAATCGGAGTCGGAGTGAACTAGGGGGAGACTGTGAAGATCTGTCAGGGGATCGGGCACCTAGATAGAGTGGGTCATACTGGAAGTGGGTTATTTAGCCAGATTTTATAAAACAAGGTTAAGAGTGTTGTGGCCGGGCACTAAGTGACGTAGTTGGCACTTGGAATCCGGTTATCTTGACTTCTAGTTTAAGGTCCTTAACCGTAGGGGATTGTAGATCACTGAAGTGTGAACTACACAGGCAGTTTTTTAAATTCTCACTATGTCTTTAAGTCATTGCCTCCCAACCCCTTATCCACATTGGTATTTTCTTATGGCCTTCTCTATGAGGTGGTATTTTAGCGTGGCAAACTGTTGACGTCTGTTTTCAAGACCTGCATGACTTGGCTGCCTTGGATGGATGGACAGATTTTAATAGTGTTCTTTGTCTTTAGCTTTTTGGAGCGTGCATGCATGCACATGGATATAATACTGACAGACTAAGCATGAAAATATGTGGAAGATGTGTCTGAGATAAGACATAAGTGAGGGACATTTTATTAATTTATTATTTTATGTGTCTGGGTGTTTTGTCTGAATGTATGTCTGTGCACCGGTGGGGTGTCTGGTGCCCACAGAGGCCAGAAGAGAGAGCCCCTGAAACTGGAATTACAGATGGTTATGAGCTACCTTGTGGGTGCTGGAAATCAAACCTAGGTTCACTGGAGAGCGGCCGCTCTTAACCGATGAACCATTTCTCCAGCCCCCCTCCCCCCAGTGAGAGACTTTCTGCTTGACCAAAGTGTGTATAGTGTGATAAAGAGATGATCAAAAGTATAGGTTGGTGCTATTTTGTGGAGACTCATGGACACCTGGCTGGACAGTTTGCTTTTTAAGGAAGGTGGGGCGGCTGCATTGACAACTCAGTTGGAGTACTGATTTGTAAAATTTATTTGACAAAAATATGTAGTTGAAACAATATAAAATCAGTTTGGAGGGCCACAAAGCATGAGTGATAAGGAATGTGTGAGCTGGGACATGGAGAGAAAAAACATTGAGGAGGCAGTGTTGGCAGAATTTGAGTATAGTGGTGATTAGAAGATGACTTAAAAATAATGTTGTTATTGATAAGATATAAGGGCATCTGAAAGGTAGCTTGGATGTGTTGAATATAGACTGAGAGCTTGGGAGACAAGTTTTGACTTATCATCATTTCGCTTTATTGAAACCCTGTGAATAAGTGGAAGGGAAAGGATGTGAGGGGCAGGAAAGAATACTGCCAGGGACAAGATCTTTGGTTACTTCCCTGTATTTGGAGGGAAAGGGATGAGCAAATGATTATAACTTATTTAACATATGCAACGCTTCCCTGAGTTAGGCATATTTTCAGGTGCCTCCCATGTATTTCCCTATGTACAGCAGCTAGAAGATGATACAGGTTAGTACTTCCCTCCCATAGAAACAAATTGCAGAGCAATTTGGGGCTGAAAACCGATAAAAGGCTGTTCCTTTTCACCCCTGGGCAACTTGTACTCTGTAACAGTCTAAGATGAAGGTAGATTAGAGGGATCTTAGGAAGGTGTGGGTGAAGTAGAGACCAAGAGATGATCCTTATTTATAAGAGGGAAAGAGTTAGCAGTGTCATGGGGAAAGTTCTTTTGAATGATAGAGAAGATTCGTAAGGGGGGAACTTAGGAATATTTAGCTTTGGCTTATCCAACAATTAAGAGAGGTCTGGGTCTCCAAAAGATAAAAAAATCTCTGTAGAAATGACTGAGTGTTAAAGTGAGAAAGTTAATGATTGTATCTAAGCAGGAAAAGGAACCGGAGTGTTATTATGGGAACACTATAAAGGACATCTGGTCAGATAAAGGAAATGAAGGAAGAATAGTAGATTGTGGAGTGTGGCCACTCAGATGGTTCCTAGATAGGATACTTACTAATTTTACTTCTGTGACCAGCCCACCTCTTTTTGAGATGTTGCTGTGTAACAAGTGTTCTATGCTATAGATGCAAATCACTAAGACAGCCTCTCCCCAGGGCACGCACACCTAGGCAAGTGCTACATCACTAGCTCAGGATAGTTTTTAAAGCTCGTTTTTTTTTTTCTATAACTCATTAAGAAATGTTTTGTTTTAAAAGTTAATTTTAAACTTATTTAGTGTGTGCAGCATCAACTCCCAGGCAGATCAGAGGTCTACTTTGGGCAGTCCTCTCTCTCCTTTCGCCATGTGGGGAGTTCTGCTGGGGTTCTAACTCATGCCCTTAACTGTCTCACTGGCCCAAGAAATAAACTTTCACAACCCCTATGTATATGTGTAATTGGAATATTTTTGACATGGATGTGTCTGTGTGATGTATGCCTGTTTGTGCACTCAGGCCAGAGAAGTCATGTGTACAGTGGAGTCATGCAAACTTCTTCTGTCATTCTCTGTCCTTTCTATAAACCTGAGTTCATGTTTTCAGCTGGTAACCAGCAAACCCTCTCCTGTCTCTGCCCCCTTCAGCTGGAGTTACAAGCATGTGAGGGTCCTGCTGGACCATGTGGGTGCTGGGATCTGAATTCCAGGCCTCAGCTTTTAACCATTGAGCCCTAGAATTTTAAAATTTCACTTAATCCTTTTGCTTAATATCCTCTGATATTCTCTGCACTAAATAGACTGTGATGATTTACTTGTTATGGGTGTGGGTTGAATTATACCAGCTGAAAACAGAATAAGATGACTGCTTTTATTCTGGATAAAATCATCCAGGAAAAGAGAAACAAGTAACTCTGTGTAAGACAGTTGCAGTGTCTTAGTACACTGTGAGGGTTCCACATGAAAGCAGCTGGTTCTACACTGTGGGTGGGATTAATGTAAAATTTGGGGAATTTTATAGAGGTCCTGTTCAACTGAAAATACTGAGATGGAGATGCTAAACCAATCAACCAACAAAAAAGATGGAGCAGGAGCTTTCTGTGGAGCTGCCTCCACATCCCTAGGCATGCGTGAGTGTGCATGTGAAGGAAATGGTGTATTCTGCAGCTGGTACTCAGGGCATGGTTAATGTAAGTTCTGGCACAGGGGCCCATAGTACAAAGACAAAAAGGGCCAAGCTGACATTGCTTTTCAGAATTATACTTAAGGCGTTTTATTCATTTTGTTTAGCATAGAAGGGTTTTAAGTGAGTGAGTACTGCTTTATGGTTTTGGATGGAGGAAGTTAGACTTGCAAGTTATTTGAAGGATTGTTGGAGGGAGGCGAGACTCGGCCCAAGGCAATATGGCAGGTGTGGTTGTGTTAGACTAAAGGTAGGGTGGTATCCATTGTCTACATACCTGTAAATTGGATTTCTCTGAAAGATTCTTGACAGAGCCATCAGCTTTCAGAGGCAGCAGAATGGGCTGCTACGATGGTTTCAAACTGTTCTGAAAGGGAGGGATTTGTTGGCAATTAGAAAACAAATAGGACTATTGAGAGAAGCCCTTGACAGCCAAATCTTGAAAGAGATGCAGACATTATCCCATATGACAGGATTGAGGGGAAGGCTGGAGAAGCCTGGACTACTCCACGGCCATTTGAGGCAAGGATCCTACAGGAGAGGAAGATCTATGAGATTGCAGTAATAACTGAATTCAGCTTCCAAACTCATCAGGCTCAAAGAGACTCTACAGCCGAAGGTGTATATGTGGAGGGTAGCACAGGCTTTTAAGAACAGAGGCAGGAAAGCTACTGCAACTGAAGCCAAGATTGTAAGAGTAAGGGGACAAGGAAGGATTTCACCGTTTTATGAAACATGGAGAACAAAGAAGTCTTGAGGGCTGCTTAAGAACAGTCATCTTTCAGTACTCTGATATAGGACCTTGTGAGTTAGGGGCAAAGGCTAAGTGGGTGGTTCAACTCTTACCTTTTCTTTGGTTCTATGGCAAACGAATGGTGTTTTGGAACTAACAGAATAAAATGAGTAGTGGTCGTTGCCAAAAAAAGTTCTCTTTAGGTAAAGATTCTAGGTAGATCTCTTAGCTCACGTTTCATTGTTGAATTTTATTTCTTGACCCCCGAAGAGCTTGTGAGCGACGTCACTGTTGATCATCCTTAGGAGTGGAGGGAAATGGGGCATCAGCTGTGCTGAAAAGGAGATGGGTGCATCCTGACTTTCAGGAGAAGGCAGTGTGTTTTGTAGATCACAGAGTAGTCAGCTGATGGGCAAATTCGGGAGTTATGTTGCAGGCGCAGGCTGTTTCTGGGTCTGTTAGAACCTTGCCAGTTTGTAGCTTCATGACTAGCTCTCTTCATCTGTAATAATGAAGTGCAAATGCCTGTGGAGTAGGGAGTCAAGAGGACTGACTAGGTAGAATGTGGGATGTGTAGAGGCCCACCCTGGCTTGAATCCCACATACATAGCTTCCAGATGCAGCCCTGGCTCTGTCTCCTGACTGCTGGGATATGTAAAGGTGTTCATAGCAACGCCTTTCTTTATATGATTGTGTGTGTGTGTGTGCGTGTGTGCGCGCATTTTGTGCAGGTACATGTTTGCTTGTATGTGTAGAGGCCAGAGGCTAATGTTGGGTGTCTTCCTGTTTTCAGGTGGGTCTGCCACTGAACCCGGAGGTCTATGATTGGCTAGGGTGCCTGGCATCTGCCTGCCCTGTTCCCCTGTACCTTTTCCCGCCCCTTTCCCCTTTTTTGTGGGTTTTGAGGCTCTGAAATCCCATCTCTTGCCAAATGATATTTTTTGTTTATATTGAGAAATACATGTGTGGGTGTATGTCGACAGCAAAGAACATGCTGTGTGGGAGGGGGTTCTCTCCTCTTACTTTATGGGTCCTGGGCATCGAACTCAGGACTGCAGGCTTGGCTCTCGGTGCCTTTACCTGCTGAGCCATCCCACTGACCGTGAGTTTTGTGTCTAATGTTTAAATGAGTTGCCTTTTTGTTTACTTCTCAACCATGTGAATATATTCTATTGATTGGGAAAGAAACACTGTCTCTATTAGTAAGTGAAAGGAGCAGGATCATTGTAATATTATAGTATTTTATTTTAAAAACTGAGCAAATGTTTATATGAACATAAGCTTTCACTTTGCCAAGTGGTTGAAGGCTGTTTTCTTTTGATTACACTTTTCTTGTGTATGCGTGAGTACGTGCGTGCAGAGTGTGTATGTATGTGTGTGTGTATCAACATGTGCATACCATGTTGCTCTTGTGGAAATCGGAGGGAACTTCCAGGGGTTGGTTTTCCCCTTCTCCTGTGGGTCCCAGTGATTGAACTTGGTCACCAGGCTTGCTTGGCGAGTGCTTTTATGCCCCCCTGAGCCATCTTGCTGCAAGCCCCCTTTTCAGGTGGGTGCTGTGGTGCAAGCTCAAGTGTTCAGTGCCCACTCAGCAAACACTTCAGCCACTGAGCTCCCTCCAGCCCCAGACACGCATTTCTCTGTAGCGCGTGTTCTGTCTTAGTAACTTCAAAAACAATTTTCAGTGACACTTTTCTTGATACGTTTCAGCATTTGCTTTCATTTCCTTCTTTCATAGGTGAATGTATTACAAGCGACTGGCTGGGGTTCTTTGATTTTGTAAGCTAGGAATCCTGGATAGACAGGGAGGACAGTTGGTGACCCTGCATTCTAATGGCCCCCCGACTGTTCCAAACTCAGTTTTATATTCTAATGCTGGACAACTAGAGGCTTATGGCTCCAGGGTTTCAGAGCCAGAGGCTTGCTGCAAACGGGTGCTTAAGCAGAAGCTTACGGCTCTAGGCACGGCTGCCAGCACACACAGCTCCTGGTTTCTGCATCCTAGGACCCTGGGCTGTGCCCTTGATGGCTCTCTTGACTCTAGCCACCTAGGCTTGTTTCTCCACCATCTCAGCTCCTGCCTTTAGCTCTTCAGACTCTGACTCTAGTCTGTCTGCCCTCCCAGGACACCTCTAAACTGCACCAGGTGAGTGTTAACGCTCAGAGTTAGGATCCCTGGCTTTGGACTTTGAAAACAAAGGAACATAGCGAGAGCGATGGCATCATCTTGCATTTTGACCAGTCTCATTAGTGTTTGCCTAAAGAGAAGTTGGTTGGATTCACATCTGCTTCTGTACTTACTTTGTTAAGATCTCACAGCTCCGGTATACTTTCCTGTATGCTTATGAAATGACTAGAGTTTTAAAAAGCATCTGCCATCTGTCTGGTGATGAGTAGTGTGACCTCATGGAGACCTGAAAAGGAGTCAGCTCCACCCCCCCACTTGGCTAGTACTGCTGTGTAATATGCATGGGGTGTGTGGGCCCTTGTGTGTGGCTTATGTTTCATGCACTTTCTTTCTTTGCCTTGTTGCAGAGTCCTTTGGACAGAACTATCCAGAGGTGAGTTTAGTTTTGTTGTAACGTGTGAAAAATGGTGACTGCCTTTTATTTGTATGCTGACAGATAATTAAATATGACTCACCCATACTTATATTATGGTTGGTAAAAATGAAAATGAAATGTTTAGCTTTGAGCAACAGTAATTTTGTTTTGTTTTGTTTTGTTTTGAGACAGGGTTTCTCTGTGTAGCTCTAGCTGTCTTGGAACTCACTCTATAGACCAGGCTGTCCTTGAACCTCTGCCTCCTTAGTGCTAGTATTATAGGTGTGCACCACCACTACCCAGAAAGGTTCGTTTTTCTTAAAAAGGGAAAACTTATTCACAATTTTATTGAAGGACTTCTTAAATAAACATTTCCATCACTTATACAGGAACTTTTGTGTGTGCTTAGCAAGTTTTGATGAATGTATTTACATAGTAATAATTATCACCATGTGTAACGTTTCCTGTGCTTCGTTGGAATTATTTTTTAAAGCTTGAAATTGACATACAATAATGTAATTTTCTTAATGTCAGTCACACAGGTTGTGTGACAGCTTTTACATTTTTCTGTAATCAAAGAACTGTTCTAGTTACTTTGCCCATTGACCTCCAGAGAGTTTGTGTAAGATTGATCATCACTGTTTCCAAAAGGTTTGGCTTAGCATTTACAATTATTTGTTCATTTCAACCAAGTTAAAAGGTATAAGAACACGTGCAGAGATCATTTCTGTGTACATTGTCTTTTATGACAGAGAGCCCTGTGTACATTTCTGCATTTGTCTTGTAGGAGGCTGATGGCACTTTGGATTGCATCAGCATGGCTCTGACGTGCACCTTTAACCGGTGGGGCACACTGCTTGCAGTTGGCTGTAACGATGGCCGGATTGTTATCTGGGATTTCTTGACAAGAGGCATTGCTAAAATAATTAGTGCGCACATTCATCCAGTCTGTTCTCTGTGGTAAGGAACTTTTATTTACTTTACATTTTGTGGTATTGGAGATTGAGCCTAGGATCTTATACATTCCGGGCAAACACTTTACTACTGAGTTATATAAATACCTCAGCCCCATGGTTTCTTTTTCCTTTGTTAAACGTGAATGTGTGGGGAGCTCATGGACCCCCCAGACTGATAGCTGGGAAACCAGCATTGGACTGACTCAGACCCCCTAAACGTGGGTCTCAGTTAGAAGGCCTGGGCAGTCTAAGGGACCTCAGGCAGTGGAGCCAGGGTTATCCCTGGTGCACAAAAGGAGTTTGGGAGCACATTCCCCCATGGAGGGATCCTCCCTTAGCTTAGAGACAGGAGGGAGGGCCTAGGCCCTACTCCAAATGACTTGACAGATTTTCATGATCCCTCCTGGAAGGCATCACCCTCCCTGGGGAGTGGGTGGGGAATGGGATGGGAGGGTGGTTGGGGGGCATGGGAGGTAGGGAGGGAGAGGAAACTGGGATGGATATGTAAAATAAGAAAAAATAATAAATATATAAAAAATAAATAAATGTGCGTGTGTATAGGTATGTTTGCATGTGTGTGGCCTCGTGCGTGTGTGTATGCATATGTGTATGGAGGCTCAGGGTTAATTGCAGGTGCTGTAGAACTGGAGGGAAAGGTCCCCCTGTCTGTCTGTGTGCAGACTTGAACTTAGTTAAATCCTTAGCTTATTTCTGCCATCATTTGTCCCCAGAGTCTAGGAATTCATTGCCTCATCCCTGATACAAGTGTTTTCTGAACCCTCCTTATGTGCCAGGCATTGAATTAAAAACTTTATATATATTTATTTACTCTAATTCCCTCAATAGTCCTCTATAAGTAAAGACTTTGTCCTTTTGTCATAGATGAGGAATTGATGCCCAGAAAAACCATACACTTCCCTGGATCACACAGCTAGAAGGTTAAGTGATGTCTAGGTTTGAGCAGAAATCTGATTTGTGAGCTTCTGTTTTTGCAATGGCTGCTAAGTTCTTCAATAGCAAGCATTTTTCATCCCCCAGTTTAGGTTCATATGTTTTGTTTCCTTTAAGTTCTTTTTATATTTCCTTTCTCTGACTCCTGCCTTCTGTGGGTTACTAGAACAAATTTAGGCTTTTGTATTGATTGACTTACAGTGTTTCTTTGTGTACCTTCTAGTGGTTACTAGATACAGTGTTGCACACCTGATTAACCACAGTCTAAAACACCCCAGGGTTGACTTTGTAATAGTTCAGATAAAGTATAGAGTCCTGGCCTTCTTTCCCTTGATGCTGTCCTTGTATAATATAATTTTCTTACACATTTCCTTTTCATACATTGGAACTGCACAAGGCAAGCCTATAGTGTCCTAAGAGTCCATTTTATCTTTTTCTTTCCTTCTAGAGAACTTGAGTTAGCCTCTTGGTTTTTTTGAGACAGGGTCTCTCTACATATCCCTGCCTGCCCTTTTCTCTTTTTCTTTTTCTTTTTTTTTTTTTTTTTTTTTTTAATATTTATTTATTTATTTATTGTGTATGCAGTGTTCTGCCTGCAGGGCAGAAGAGGGTACCAGAACCAGATTGAATTATGGATGGTTGTGAGCCACCATGTGGTTGCTGGGAATTGAACTCAGGACCTCTGGAAGAGCAGCTGGTGCTCTTAACCTCTGAGCTATCTCTCCAGCCCCTGCCTGCCCTTTTCTATGTAGATCAGGCTGGTTTTAAACTCAGAGAAATCCTCCATCCTCCTGCCTCTATCTCAGGAGTGCTGGGATTAGAGGGGTGTGCCACCATGCCTGATTCCTGACCTCTGTAGTTTTTTTCAGAAATCGTTGTCTTTATGTTGCTATTTTTCTATAGATGAGGTGCCATTTTCCTATTACCACTTTAAAGATTTAAGATTGAGGACGTTTCTGCTTTCAACATACGTTTGTGTTTTGGAATATTTTAGTAAACATTTTTGATAATTATAGTTACATTATTTACCCCTTCCTGTCTCTCCCTTCAAACCCTTCCATTTACCTTTCTCCTTGTTTTCTTTAAAATTCATGACCTCTTTTTCTTTAATTTTTGGTGTGTATGTACATATATACATATATGTATGTATCCCTAAATATATAAATACAACCTGCTTGGTTCATACAATGTTATGAATGTATGTTTTTAGGGCTGGCCATGTGGCATTTGATAACCATTTGTTGTGCTTTTTTTCTGAGGGAGGTTTTTGTTCTTAGCCTTTCTTAGTTACGTGCAGTTTGTTGTCTATGGTGTAGGCCTCCAAGCTTCTCCCCATTCAAGTTAGCACGTCTATTGTCTTTGTTCAGTCAGGGTTAGGCAGCTACGTTGATGAAACTTCACAGGTGTAGCTTCTGACATTCCTAGGAGACACAGTCTCTTAGCAAACATCCTGATCCTCTGTTTTCTAAAGTCTTCCTACCCCATATTTCCCAATACTCCCCCAAACCTTAGGGGCAGGAGCTGTGTTATAGATCAGTTAGGACTGGGTTCCAGTCCTGCATTTTGATTGGCTTCCAGTTTCTGTAATGGTCTCTGTTGCAGAGAGATCTCCTTGGTGGGAGTGTTTGGGGCAGCCCTGACCTTGTGTGCTTAAGCTAGCCTTAAGTTAGTTATGGATGATCTTGAACTTCTTTTTTTTTTTGTTTTTGTTTTTTTTTTTTTTTTTTGTTTTTTTTTTTTTTTTTTTTGAGATAGGGTTTCTTTGTAGCTTTGAATGAAGCCTGTCCTGAAACTCACTCTGTAGACCAGACTGGCCTAGAACTCACAGAGATCTGCCTGCCTCCGCCTCCCAAGTGCTGGGAGTAAGGGTGTGCATAACCAGTGCCCTGCTTGATGACCCTGAATTTCTAACCCTCCTTTTATCTCCCAAATACCGAGTCCAATTGTGCTTCCTGTGCTGGTTTTGGGCTGTACTAGGGTTGGAGCTTAGGGCCTCCCAACTAAGCTATGTCCCCAGCCCCTGGAATGCTTTCTCTGGCTTGCAGTGTTTGGTTTCACTCACCTGTTTCAGTCAGTAGTTTTTATTTATTGATTTTTTTTGTTATATTTGGAGGAATTTAGCTATTCAAATAGTTTAAGGCTACACTCTGTTCTTTGATGACTCCAGTGACATGGATATTAAATTATTTGTTGAGGTCTCTGCTATGTTGGGGATTTTACTCTTTCAGTTTACTGTTTCTTATCTTTTCCTCCACTCTGTTGACTGCTGGATCTACTGAATGTTTGGTTGCTTTGAGTTACTGTATTTTTCAGTTCTAGACTTCCCTTACATTTTCCCCACCTTTGCAGAGGCTGCTGTTGGGGTTGGCAGTAGAGACTCTTCAGAGGTCTCCGCTGACAACCCCCTATTTGGGAAGGATGGGAGGCCCTGAGCCTTCTTTCTGTTTGACCTCCACAGGCACCGGCTGCGCTGGTGAGATCTCACTGATGCAGCCATTTCCCATCAGCTCTCTGACGGCACGCGTGATGAGGCATGCAGGCCTTAGAGCGAGGTCAGGGTAGAAGTCTAGCTGTCTGTCCAGACCTTGCTAATGAGGACAGAGTGGGGGCAGGTTTTTCTCTGGGGCATTTCTTGGGTGGGGACAGAGGGGAGGATTGTGTGTAACTTGTCGGTAAGTAGTTGCTGACTTCTTCACCCAGTCTAGGCTATTGAGGCAGGAAGAAAGATCCAGGGACTTTAGTCTTCAGTCATCCGTCCATTGGGCTCTGCTGTCTCTTAACTAGTCAGGCTACCTTTCAACCTTTGTTTAACAGAATGCCTTCTGTGCTTAACTGCATTTAAGAAATGACTATCCATTTCTTAATTTCTATTGTTTTTGCCTTTGAAATAGTCTGAGTCTGTGGCCCAGGCTATCCTGGGACCCATGATACTCCTTCCCCCACCTCCTGAATGTAGGATTGCAGGTACTATATTTTGAGATAGTACGTTTGTCTCTGTTGTTGGTGCTGTGGTGGAAGACTAGCAAATTCACTTGTTCCTCATCCCTGAAACCCGACTCAAGCCCTTTTTCATGGTCTCAAAGGTCAGATGACTTGGGGTCTTAACTAAGACCCTCAAGTCTGTTATAGTGGGTGCTAATTGTAGTGTTATTTTGAAATAGTAATGTTCCTATATATAAAGATAGTACAAGAGCCAGACATGGTGGCACATACCTATAATCCCAGCACTTGGGAATTGGAGGCAGGAGGATTGAGTTCAAGGTCAGCCTAGGTATGTAACGAGAAAGTTTGTTATAGATTTGGCTATACTTTAAAAAAAAAAAAAATGTTGAGCTGTGCAATTAAGTCAACATTTTGTTCACAGTAGTGGTGTATATCCTTTACATTAGACTGTGTGCTGAGTTCACCTCTGTCTTTTCCCCTAGTTGGAGTCGAGATGGTCATAAGCTCGTGAGTGCTTCCACAGATAACATCGTGTCTCAGTGGGATGTTCTTTCAGGCGATTGCGACCAGAGGTTTCGATTCCCTTCACCCATCTTAAAAGTCCAGTACCACCCTCGAGATCAGTATGTTCAAGACACTCTCTAGGGCGGGGTCTCACTCTCAGTGGATTAACTCTGGGCTCTGACAACTTCAGATTAAGGTTTAAGAGGCAAACACAACACCTTTTCAAACCCATATTAAATAATTTTTCTGCCTAGGTTGGTTTTACTGAATATATTGTAAGGAGATTGTAACTGATCAATATTAAAACTTTGGAGATGACCAAAGGTGGGAATAATGTAATGAGTGGGCCCTGGCCTTGAGCCTTTAGAATCCTTTCGTATGAGGGAACATTTTACTATTAAGATTACAGTCTAGGAAAGGTTGCCCAGTTTTCCATTTACTCAGACACAGTTTTCTCACTTTTGGGGATCTCTCATAATCTATTCTCAGTAAATATGATGCTCATTATATGTGTCTCAAGCATAGGCCACATTCAATGCACGTACACATATATGTTAACATAATTAAAAATCAGTATTTTGTTTTTACTTTATTTAGTATCTTACTGGTTTGCTAAATATTTTTAGCGGTCACATTTTATTTGTCAAGACAGGCGCTCATACTCTTGAGTCTGTCTCGTTATCAGATGTGTAGACTTTATGTGGTTTCACATTTGCTGGAGCTGGGAGAGCCAGTCAGGGAAGTGGTCAGGGGCCTGGGGAAAAGGACAGGGACTCAATCTGTGGATACCAAAGCAACAGCCGATATGTGTTCATATTTTTAAACAGGAACAAGGTTCTCGTGTGTCCCATGAAATCTGCTCCTGTCATGTTGACCCTTTCAGATTCCAAACATGTTGTTCTGCCGGTAGACGATGACTCCGATTTGAACGTGGTGGCTTCTTTTGATAGGCGAGGGGAATATATTTATACAGGAAATGCAAAAGGCAAGGTAAGTTCTGAGTCTGAGGTTAGTGAAAAAAGGCTAGGCATCTGTCTGTCTTGACTCATATTTACTTCTTCTACTTTAAGGTTCTTTTATCCCTGGAATAATCTCTCAGCTGAAATATAGCTAAGTTTTCTTTAATGCCTTAATAATAATTTCTGTACTTTGAATTAGAGTAGATTATTTGATTTAGATAAGGATGGAGACAGTGTGGCAGCTTATTTTGTAATTTTTCCAGCACTTGGGAAGCAGAGAAAGGGGGTTCACTCCCAAGTTTGAGGACACTCTAAATTAAATAGTAAGATCCAGGCTAGTTTTAGACTACATAGCAAAGCTTAACTCAAGAGACTAAGAGAAAGAAAAAAGAAAAAGAACAGAAGGTTCTTGACCAGTACTAGTAATGAAGAGTCATAATTAAAAAGTATCAACTAGAACATGCTGATGAAAATGTCTTAATATCTAGTTGTGTAACACCAGTATAAACATGCACATGTGTGCACATTAACACAGAGAAACATGATACAATTCAGGCCAGTTTAACTGTAGTACTGAGATTTTCATCCTCCCCCCCCTTGGAAGTGTAAACTTTGGGGGTTGGTAATACATTGTAGGTGTTTCTTGTAGCCATTTTTAAAAATTGTGGTTAAGATGTGTATTAACAGCTGTCATTTTGAATTTGACCACTGTAAGCACTTTATAGAAATGGAATAATACTGTATTTTCATATTTGCAACTGGTATATCTCATACAGCATTGTGTCCTCAAGGAAACTGGTGTGCCAGAATTTCCCTCTTCTTCAAAGTTTAAGCGTATTGTATGTATATGCCACATTTTACCTATTTATCTGTCAGTGGACCCTGGGGTTGTTTCCACTTGTTGGCTGCTGAGAATAATGTTAAACATCACGTCTTCAGGGTAGATGGTTACGACTCTAGTTTATTAAAAGAAATAAAACATAATTATCACTTAATAAGACTGAATATCTAGGACTAGAGATGTTTGAGTTTTACTAGATTTCTGCACAATTTAAAAACAAGATAGATTTAATTACTAATAGTTATCAGAATATTTACTTTTTTATTTTTGTTCTGTAAACTTCAGATCTTGGTCCTAAAAACAGACTCTCAGGATCTTGTTGCCTCCTTCAGAGTAACAACAGGGACAAGCAATACTACGGCCATTAAGTCAATCGAGTTTGCCCGGAAAGGGAGGTGAGTGAGGCCTTGGCTTCCTGTGTGTGGACTTTCTGTAACAGAATCTCATTATGTAGCTCACTCTGGCCTAGGTCTCGTGGTCCTCCTACCTCAGCCTCCTGAGTGCAAAGGTTACAGAATGGCACTACCACACCCAGTGATGTCTTTGATTTTTCCTTGGTTTTTTTTTTTTTTTTTAAGTGAATGGAATGCAAATAATAATAATTGCAGTGTGTGTAATTTATAAAATTATTAAAGCTGTTAGAATCTCTCACTGTCTGGTTCTTGGGTTCATAAGAGTCCTCTTGCTGGAGTCACATCTTGATTGTTGGAAAGGTACCAGACAGTTCCTGTACGGAAAAGATGTTCAAGTGTTGTTGCTTAGAATCAAAATGCCTGGCCATAGCACTGAGTAAAAATTTTAATATTTCACTTATTTATTTTTATCAGTGCTAGGGACAGACCCCCAGGTCTTCTCTCATGCTAGACAAGTGCTCTAAAACTAAGGTACATCCCCAGCCCCAAATATGTTTACAACCTGTCTTAGTAAGATTTTAAGATTACTGCTGCTGTGATGAAACACCATGACCAAATGCAGCTTGAGGAGGAAAGGGTTCGTTTCACTCACAGTTCCCTATAACAGTTCATCTTCAAAAGCAGCGAGGGCGGGAACCTGCAGGCAGGAGCTGACGCAGAGGCTGTGGAGGGTGCTGCTTACTGGCTTGCTCCTCATGGCTGGCTTACCCTGCTTTCTTGTGGACCCCAGGACCACCGGCCCAGGGATGGCACTACCCACAAAGGGCTGGGCCCTCCCCATCAGTCACTAATTATGAAAATGCTCTACAGCAGGTGTATGGAGGCACCTTTTTAGTTGAGATTCCCTCCTTTCAGATGACTCTAGCTTAACTAGCCAGCACATAACCTGAACTGGTTACAGAATTCAGATTGCAAGTGAGCATGCATTTAAAATGTGCTAACTGGCTTAATTCCAGACATCCCCTAAGTTTGTGAGATGTAGATGGAGTGACAGAAATGAGAGGAAATGGCTTGTTAGTCAGCAGTAGCACTTAACTCCCTTCTTTTTAGGAGCATCCGTGTGTCTGGAGTACATTCCCCTACAAAGTGCTTGGTATATATCTGTGGGTTGAACTTGGAGTCTCTTGCATGCTAGGCGAACACTCTACCATTGAGCCCCAGCCCAGTCACTCAGATTGATGATCGGAGCTGGATTCACAGGACCTATGTGGTAGAAGGAGGGTACTGCCTTCCAAGTTGTCTTCTGACCTCCATAAGTGTGCTCTGTGTGGCGGGTGCGTCCCTCCTCAAATAAATAAACATAATTTAAAGGATACACATTTAGCTTATTGACTTATTAATAATCATACGGTGTTTGAAACAGGCTAGATAAATGCAATATTTAATTGTTGAATATTATACATTATGAACTTGTGAATTGAGCAGGCTGACTTTGTGTCAAAGGTCTTACATCTCAGTTAAGTTTAGACCATACTAACCAGAGGTTTGGGGATACACAGGATAAAGCATCAAATCTTGGCCATTCTTAGTTTCTCTCCAGTCAACTAGTTGGTGTGTGGTGCTGTCTAATTAGTAGTGGTAGAAATTGTTAACGGGGACAGGCGTCTGACTGGCGATAATCTCTCTCCTTTCTGTAGTTGCTTTCTAATTAACACAGCAGATCGAATAATCAGAGTTTATGATGGCAGAGAAATTTTAACGTGTGGAAGGGATGGAGAGCCTGAGCCAATGCAGAAACTGCAGGACTTGGTGAATAGGTAGGTATTGTTACCAGGAGAGGGTGTGACCGACCTTCCCTGGGCTCCGGTTCCAGTTTCTCCTGGGGATGTTCTTTATCTTTTAGGACCCCATGGAAAAAATGTTGTTTCTCTGGGGATGGGGAATACATAGTGGCGGGCTCTGCCCGGCAGCATGCACTGTATATCTGGGAAAAGAGCATTGGCAACCTGGTGAAGATCTTGCATGGGACCCGAGGGGAGCTCCTGCTGGACGTGGCTGTGAGTAGAGCGGTATATTGCTTTGCTTGCGTTCACACCCTAGAATGGCTTTAATCTGTTCTGACAAACAATTCTTTGTCTTAAATTGCGATTTAGTGGCATCCAGTTCGACCCATCATAGCTTCTATTTCTAGTGGAGTGGTGTCTATTTGGGCCCAAAATCAAGTAGTAAGTATTTTTCGGATTGATTTTCTTTGAAACTAAATACTTCTTTTTATCAAAAATTCTTTATACAGAGTAAGCTAAATACTACTTTAGTTACTTTGTTTTGCATCTAGTTTTGCAGCTTAATTAAGTTCATTATATTTAGTTTCACTTTCATTTCAGAGGAACATTCTTAGTCCTGAGCTGGTTTCCAACTTGTGTTTTCATGCATATACACTTTCTGCAACCTTTTAACATTTATTTGCTTTTCATATTTTTAGCTCAGTTTATTTTATGTTGGTGAACACTTTTAAACTACCTTTGTGAAGTACACTTTAAAAAAATTCAAGGATGTAGTTATTTAGGAAAGAAATTCAGTTACTAACTTGAAATGTTTATATAGGAAATGCATCAAGGGAGCAAACACATACCCAAATTTTATCTTAGAGTGCTTAGTCTGTTTCATGCTGAACATAAGCTGTCAGAACTTATGTCGTTACTGATTTTTTATGTGGGGACTTAACCTGTTCTGTCATAGGAAAATTGGAGTGCATTTGCACCGGATTTCAAAGAACTGGATGAAAATGTGGAATATGAGGAAAGGGAATCAGAGTTTGATATTGAAGATGAAGATAAGAGTGAGCCTGAGCAAACAGGTAATGCCTCTCAATTGCAGGTAGTATTTCCGAAAGGGAAAAGGTTGTTTCGCTTGTGCTGTATCTGTCGCCTTTTTTCCTTAAGCGTATGTAGTTTTCACAGTGCTTGAGGAGTCTTAAGTATATTCTAGTTAAGGGTTCCCGTATGCAGCACCAATGCTCAAGCAGCTCTTGACATTTCATCTATATTTCCTGATGAGTCACAGATGATTAAAGGAGGGTTTGCATACAGCGCCCAGCAAAGCGCAGAGATGTGCCCAGGCTCAGTTAGTTTGTGCCGTGTCTTCTGCTATGTCTTTGTCAGCTGCAGAAAGGTCAAAAGCATGAGCTCTGCTACCAGACAGCTTTGGGCAGAACACTTAAGCTTGACTCCTTCATGTCTAAGGTGGGGTAATGGCAGCACCCATGAGTTTGCATTGTAGAGGATAAGTGGACTAATTCATAAAACACTTAGTGTCTGCCTAGCTCGTAAGAAGAACCCCAGAGTCTTTTGTTATCATGACCGTAGTCATTGTTCTTTTAATCTCATCTTCCAAATTTCTGAATAGGAACTCCTTGAAAATAAAGATCTGACATTTTTGTTGCTATTTGGAGACAAGAGTCTCACTATGTAGCACAAATTCTGATACTTTCTGTACTGATCTTCCCAAGGCTGAGATTTTATGTTTGCATACACACTATCTCAAGATTTGACTTATCTTCATGGTTTTTAGTGCAGAACTTTGCACATAGTAAGGGTGTGTGTGTGTGTGTGTGTGTGTGTGTGTGTGTGTGTGTGTGTGAGAGAGAGAGAGAGAGAGAGAACTATGCCTCCTGGCACTGTAATTAATGTCCAGAGCTTTGACATCTGGACCATTTCCTGGTGCTAGGAATCAGGATTAAAGTTAGATTTCTCCAGCTAAAAACTGCTCCACTTTTGGGTTATAGGTAACTTAGGTGTCTTGTGGGTTTTAGGAATACCTCAGGGATACAAAGTATTGTAGATAGTTTTGTGAACCTTTTCAGCTGTCCACGTAAACTAGCCAGTCTTTGTCGTCAAGCACAGTGCATGTTATTTTACTGTATTATGTTGGAACGGTGTGTCTATTTCTGGGTAGGCTGAGAGTTTCACTGAAGAGCCGCTGCTCCCAACTCTCTTGGCTGTCACTACTTTCAGTACCAGTGTCTCCTAGGAGCTTAGCCCCTGTTGTTAAGTAATTGGGAAAAATGGACAATTGGGTTATTCTCAGGCAAAAAGCAGTTTTCCATTTCTTTTCAAACTTCTCCAATGATCTGCCCTACAGGGGCGGATGCTGCTGAAGACGAGGAAGTGGATGTCACCAGCGTGGATCCCATCGCTGCCTTCTGTAGCAGGTGAGTGGCTTGGAAGGCTGAGTACAGTCCGTGTCAGTGCACCGCCCAGTTCCCCCAGCGCCCCTTCCCTTCTGACTGCTCAGTACTGGGACGAGCAGACAATGCATGCTGAACAAAACGTGATATCTACTTTAAGAAGCCGAAGTGATGGCCCTCACCTTTAATCCCAGCACTCGGGAGGCAGAGGCAGGTGAATCCCTTGAATTATTCGAGGCTAGCCTGGTCTACAGATGGAGTTCCAAGACAGCCAGGACTACATAGAGAAACCCTAGCTCCAGGACCAAAAAAAAAAAAAAAAAAAAAAAAAAAAAGCTGCAGTAATGACCTTTGTCTGTTTATGGTTATGATTTCACTATCCTCTTACCCAGTTTCTCTCCTTCATCTTGGCTTTCTTAAAGTCTAGCTCTGTAACTGTTGTGTGTGCTAAATGTAGGCGCTAGAGGAAAGGCTGACGGGCTTGTGGTTTAAGCAACTATCTCTTTTTTCCAATCCCTTGTTTGACCCTGTTCCGAATAGCGATGAAGAGCTGGAAGATTCAAAGGCTCTGTTGTATTTACCCATTGCCCCTGAGGTAGAAGACCCTGAAGAAAATCCATATGGCCCCCCACCGGATGCAGTCCCAAACTCCTTGATGGATGAAGGGGCTAGTTCAGAGAAGAAGAGGCAGTCTTCAGCAGATGGGTCCCAGCCACCAAAGAAGAAACCTAAAACAACCAACATAGAACTGCAGGGTGTACCGAATGACGGTGAGCGCTGCCCCCTCCCTCTGGCGCCTGTTTGAGTCCTTTTTACTTTAAAGGCGTTTTCCCGTGAGGGTTTTCCTGTATTGCTTTCCAGTTCTGTGGTGGCTGCATTTGTGTTTATTTCTTTTAAAATGGGGACATTCTGCCCTCCAGTACCTTGCCTAAGATGACATCCTTAGTCTCCTGGTACATGGCTTAGAATTTGTTTCCTTAAACTGTTCAGCATTTTGGTTCTCCCCTAGTGTGGTTTTACTGCCTGGTGAAGTGCCAGTCAGGCCTGACCGGTCTTTCCTTCCTTCCTACTTTCACAGTGGTGCTGTGCTGGAAGCTTTTATTACCATGTGTTGCAGTGATTTGCTAGGGTTGGGGTAGTGTTGGCACTAGCTATCGCCCATTCTTTTTTCTGAGAGCCAACAGTAGATCAATTAATTATACCACCGTATACTCTGACTGTATGCCCTATTTCAAGTAGCAGGATATAGTTTTCTATACCACAGGTCACAGTTTCATCAACCCTGCAAGTACTTTATTATTCTTGCTTTGCAAAGGGGAAGAGTTGGGCTGAGGCTTTAACTTGTTTAAATTCTCACAGAACATGGTGGAGTCAGAACTCTTGCCCAGGCCTTTTCATTTATTTTCTGATCCCTTATGCCTGTGCTGTGTGTTCATGTCCCGCACACTCCTGTTCAGGTTTGATCGACTTAGAATGAGTGGGTATTTTAATTGTTTTTCAATTTGGAGTTGCTCTGGTTTGGTATAACCCATATACACTGTGTATGCCTTTTGGTCTAGCAAGTAGTTGTCAATTTAGTAGCCATTCTTTTGTAGTTTTAAGAATAATAGTGCATTCTTTTTTCTCTTAGATTAGTGATGTGGGCCATAAAAAGCAGTGGTCTTTGCAGTCAAAGGTCTGGTTGGGATGTGGGACCGGTGTGGTACGGACTGGTTTTCATGGGTTTTCCTCCTGCAGAAGTCCATCCACTACTGGGTGTGAAGGGGGATGGCAAATCCAAGAAGAAGCAAGCAGGCCGGCCTAAAGGATCAAAAGGTAAAGAGAAAGATTCTCCATTTAAACCGAAACTCTACAAAGGGGACAGAGGTTTACCTCTGGAAGGACCAACGAAGGGTAGAGTACAGGCGGAGCTCAGCCAGCCCTTGGCAGGTAAGGACACATTGGGAGCACTGTCTGGCTTGCTTTGTGGCCTTGCTTTGTACAGCTCCTGACTTCCTTTAACTGTAGTGGGATTTCCCTCCCCTCCCCTTCCTTTTCCCCAGCACCAAGTGATCTTTGGGTTTTAAGCTGCTAAGGGCACGCTAAACCAAAATTGGCTTAATTCATTGGCTGTCAGCCTTGGTTCCATAAATAGATTGCAAGGGTTCTATGTTCTACAGATACATACAGAGTATTACGTGAGTGTTTTTCTGGGGAGGAACCTCTACTTTCCATTAGATTTCTATAGGAAAATACGCGATTCAAAATGATATGAACCTCCAGTTAATACATTTCTTAGACTGTATCTGCCCGATGTTTAGTTTTAAAATTTTCATTTGTGGATGGTTCTTTAGTTTGTTTTTTATTTTTGCCTCAGACAACTAGCCAGATATGTAAGCTAAGGTGGTTTAATGAAAACCTGACTATTAAATTTCAGTATCTTCATGTCATCCGGATGCTCCAAGTAATGATATTCTTTCTTGACAGTCCAGAGAAGTTTTTATCAGTACCATATGTTGAAGAGAAAACAGGTTTTGAGGTTTCCCCCAGTATCTGAAAATAGGAGGAAATTTCCAAAAAAAGACACAGTATGGCTTCCTAACATCAAGTGTCCTTTTGGTTTTGAGCCTTAGCCCTTAACATCTGAGCCACTTCAGCCCCCAACACATAATATATAACTGAGGGTGTTTTATCAAGGAATGGAAGTTCCTAGAAAATACCTGTGAGCTAGTTAAGGGGTGTTTGTTTGAAAAATAATGATCAAGTTAGTGCTTATCTCCACTCAAATGCCCTTGGGATTTGAAAGCCTGCATCTTTCTATTTATTACATTGCTCACGCGCACACACAAGCATGAATGCACTGCTTTTGTTAATATAATACTTTGTTTCTTGTGGCTAATTGACACCTGATAGATGCAATGTCAGTGATTATATTTAGCTTTTTCCCCTCCACTTTAAAATTTAATTTAAATATGTTAATCCATATATAATAAATAGTAGAATGCAAAGCAGGATTCCTTGTTCAGTTTGTACCTTATACTAGTTAATTGTTGCCTATAAATAGGAATTATTTCCTATAGAGAAACTGAAAAGCAGACAAGAGTCATTAGTCCCCTAAGTTTTCTAGATCGAGGCTTGAGTTTTTCATGCTGTGACACCCTACCACTGAGTCGGGGAGCCCCTGAAGCAGTGGTTACATATAGCACTTGGTAAGCAGTCCCACCTCCATACTGAGTCCTAAGCTGTGTGTAGATAAAGAGCCAGGAGAAAGACAACAGGTCAGCAATTGACTACAGGTGAGCAGTTAGTGGACTGCCAACAAATACAGACGGTCTTTCTGTAGCTCGCGTGCCTACACTGCGTACACTGATGTCAGTTCAGAAGAAACCCAACTTGAAGTTTGAGTAGATTTTCCTGCCATAAAAGTCCCGCTCCTTTTAGCACGATTTAAAATGTGGCCAGATCTATAAAGTCAATTAAAACACCTGAAGACATAGTCTCCATGGCTTCTGCATAGATCAGGCTGACCTGGAACTCATAGAGATCTTCCTGCCTCTGTCTCCGGAGTTCTGGGATTAAAGGTGTGTGCAGCCATGCCTGTGTCTCCCCCCCCCCCCCACCGTCCCCACCACATTCTTGAGACCCGTCCTATAAGGACTTGGGAGCTCTGTGTATGGCTTGATAGAGCAGTGTTTGCCTAGTGCCCTCTGCTTCAGCTGCGGCACCAGAAAAACAGAACGCAGTGCTATTAGTTTAAATTAATCTTGTGCTTTTCAGTAGGGGGTGTATATAGTAAATAGAAAATACACTGCTACGGAATTTTAAAATTCTTTCTCAAAATAGAAAAACTCACAGTTTCAATTTTAATCGATATGTTTAGCCACAGTAACTAATGTCTAAATGAGAACCAGGATGAAAATGTTGGAAAGTTTGCTCAGTCCTGGAGAATGAACTTCATGAGTATTATTTCATGAGTGGCAAAACTCATGAGTATTATTTTCTTAGTGGCAAAACGAATTTGTAGCGAATTTTTGAACTGTATGTGAAATGCATACAGGTTATTTATGCAGGCTAGCATTTCAACCTGTTCTAGTAAGAGTAGGTGCCTCTGTCTGGGGTCTTTGAAGATGACCCATTGTCACTTTGTTTAGCCTCGGGGTTGAAGGAAGTGCTGAGGCAGGGGAACTGTGTCTTTAGTAGCCAGGTTCTTCATGCTGGCTTTGTTTTCTGATTACTATTGTTGAGCGCTGAAGGGGGCCAGCCTTAAAGGGAGGCAACTATTTTAAAACCTGGTCCTGAAGGGGGACTAGAGAACTTGTCCCTGGAAGGGTGAGAGGAAGGGTACATTGTCTAAGAGGCTGAGCAGCTCCGCCCTGCGGCTCCTCGGGATTGCATGCGCCTCCCATGCAACTATGTGTCCTCCCTCCTGCCTTCTCCTTTCTTCTCTGGCCTTTGTTCATTCATCTTTTCCTGGATGGAAATCTCCAGAACAGATTAAATAATACCTCAGTGCTAAGGAGAACGGGATCATTAGCAAAACTTGAGCAGGGATCTTGATGGTTGCCTGTGGCTGTACTGACAGGTCAGTAGAGCTTGGAGCTTTGTGAGGCTGCAAATTTGTGAGTGGTGGCATGGGATGTCCCAGATAATCCCAGAAACGTCACTGCCTGGGTAAACTGTCACATTTTCTGTGTGGGGTTCTTTGGTTGAGGTAAGGGCTTCCTTCATTCAGTGACTCTCTAGTTTTTGGAGGGTCCTGAGCAAACCAAAACTGGACCTGCTGTTGATTTCCGTGTGGCCCTCGAGAGGCCTCAAGAAAACTGGTATTTTCACGAATAACTCATGTTGTTTGATACCTCAGAGATTTTTCAATAAAAGATAGTATATAGTTTTCTACCAGATATTAAGTAAAACTCATCCAGGATGCTTACAGCAGAGAGTTCTTTGAAAATTAGCCCATGGTTTGGGGATGTAGGTCAGTGTTAGAATTTGCCTAGCATGTGCAAGGACCTGGTTCTACTCTCTGCACTGCAGAAACAAACCAGTCTGCTCTGAGGTTTGAGTTCAAGGTTCATTTCTGTGGACTCCCTTTAACTGAACAACTTTTGCATTAGTGCCAAGTTTTTGAAGGCAGAATTGTAGGGGTAAGTTGTGTTATGCACAAGCTGAATAAAAGTCAGCTGTTTATTAATATGTGCAACTGGCCAATTAGTGAAGAATCCATTCTGTAAACCTTAATCGTTCTACCAAATATTTGCCAGTATCTGTTGTATGTTACAACAGGAGATTGCAGATTTCAGGGGAAATGGGAAGGCAAATAGAACACTGTTAATCTGGAATCTGGGGCTACTGAAAATTCTTTGATGTCACACAGCTCATTAGTGTTGAATAGCATTAGATTCTGCGTAGAGAGAGCCTGGTAAGGCTAGCCCTGAGTTGAGGACTCTCCAGGGACAGGCCTGCTGGTACCATCTGCCTAACATCTCTGTTTCTCTTATCTTAGCTCTATATTTCTGAGCTTGTGGTGAGAGCACAAGCTGTGTTGTTTTCCTTGTTACCCAAGACCTAGGGTTCCTCAGCAGCAAACCACGTCGGCAAAGGCCACAAAGGACTGGTTTGTCACACATATAACCTCCCCTCCCCCTGTGGTAGACACCAGTGACTTGATGTACACCTGGGTCTGTTGAAGGACACCATGCAGATTGCCCTACCTTGCATGGCTCTGCAGCTACTTCATTGCCTTCTGAAGCCCCGCCCTTCTAGTCACTTACCAACCTTGGTTTTAAATGCCCAGGAGTGAGATCACATTTGTGCTCCACCTCCTCCTCCCTCTCTGTTTTAGAAATACATTGTCACTCAAAGGCTAATTTATGGATGCCTAGCTGGATATTATGTCGGGATGTTCTCTTTGGCCATCCTGAATTAGGCTCCTACTGGGAGAGACCAAAAATAGTTGTTCATCTTAGACTAAATTTTTCTTAATATTATACTGCTGGAGATTTCCTGAATGATGCAACCAAATATTGTTCCCATGGACCAAATGCTGCACAGGCCTTTGTAGAGCTTTTTTCTCGTATATTACTTTGCTAATAGTATTGCTTGTATCTTAGGTTGTTGTCTAATGCCTCAGTAAGCCTGTATGTGTAAATATGCACGCACCTCTTTCCTAAGAATGGGGGTGGTGTAGAAATGTCAACTGTTTTGTACAGTGGAGGGTGTTCATTCATTGTCTTGGGTGCCTATTATTAAAGGTGTCAACTTGTGATCAGACCACTTTTTCCATCGTGATTAGTGGTTAAAATAAAATGGTGGGGCTGTGCTAATTTGTAAACTGAAAACGCAGTTGGTCAGGGTACCTATGGGAACAGTCAGTGAGACAAACCTGAAAGAAGTAAGTGAACTGAGTCTAGTAGACTATTCTGTTATCTTACATTTTAACTCAACTCAGGGGATTCCTTATGTTTCCTATTGAAGGAGACTTGAAAAATAAGTTTGCCAAATACAAACATCTCTTTTGAAATCACAGTTTTACTTTTAAAAATATAGCATTCAGTAGAGAGCGTGTATGTACCTTGTCCTTGGTTCAGTCTTTTCTCAGCAAATGTATGTTTTCATTTTTATTAGAACTTCATTTTAAAAATAACACTCAGAGCAACTTTGTGAGTGAATGCTTTTCTTTCTTTACTTACACAATGAATTTCCACCATTTCACAACTCCAGCCGTCGTGTAATCCCTCATTTAAATTCCATCCAGGAGGCCTTTCTTCACCTTGTTCTCTTTTTATGCTTCCTAGTTAAAATTTCACAGAAGCCTATTTAAAGATGTCCTTCTGAAGTTGAACGGCTTCTATGGAGTCATCAGGGAAGTGCTTATTTGATCTTACTATTTAGGTTTTATTCACTTACCGACCGGTTCTTGGTGCACAGAAGCGCAGATGGTAGCTTTCACTTTCATCAACGGTACACGGTATCTGGGGTTCCACGCCGATGAAAATGTCACTTGAGGAACAGTGGGGCTTGGACAGGGAAGTGTTGTTCACTGTTAATCTTACTGATTAGTCTAAGATACGAAAAATTGAAAGGGTTGGTACCCTGGAATTAATTTTGTCTGTCATGATCACCTGAGAACCTGGTTATCAGCCTAGCAGTTGGGTAGAGGCTCACCCATTTCCACTCCCTGCACACACATTGGGACAGTGCTGAACAGGATTGGGTGGGGATTTGGGTTTAGATGGGAAGCTGGGTTCTGTCATTTTCTTCAAAGGGGACATTCTTGGTCCATGTGTGCCCGTGATCCTAAAGGGAACTTTTGTGTCTCATCTCTTTAGCAGGAGGAGCAATCTCAGAACTGCTATGAAGACGGAGGAACTCTTTGTCGCCAGGTAGCCTTTGGACAGTGTGGCCAGTCATTTGAGACTGGCTTTAATTGAAAACAAAGGCCTCTACCTCCCACCCAGGAGGTGGAAAGAGTGGATTTTATGTTTGAAGGAAGAAGTCAATTATGGAAGAAGAGCACAGGTCCCTGCCTTCCCTTTCAAGCATACGTCCAAATAGGCTCTCAGGAATGAGGATGCGTGAAGACGTCAGGAGATCTGACTCGCTTCAACTTCACACTTGGTTGTGTTGCTGGTGAAAAATGCCCGGGTTTTGTTCACCTAACTGTTGAAGTCACATCCTTTGGACATGTATTTCCCATCTCCTGTTGCCTTCCATCCTCAGTGCATGTCCTTGAGTGACTTTTTTTTTTTTTTTCCCCTGAAATTTTGCTACCAGTATCCTAGGAAAACCAATGCATTTTCTGTTTCTTTCATTCATAACTTCCCCTCCCAGCTGCTTCCTGTGTTTCTGTATTGTGTATAAAGGTTGGACAGAGAAGCAAGTGCTTGAAAGATTTCAAATTGTCAGAAAAGGAAGGAAGATAGAAGGGGCCTGTCATTCTGTCTTACCACCTTTTGCTCAATGGGCTGGCTGGGCTCAAGAGAATCTGGGATTTCCCTTGCATTGCATGTTTTCCCATGTCAGGTCTGTTTGAATAATCATGGTTTTTGGGTATGATTAGTTTTATCCATCTCCAGCTAAGAATCATCAACAGTTTGTGTATTACTTTGCCTGTGTTGACTTGCAGCGTTAGAAACAAAGCAAGGTGTATTTCTCCACAAGCTTCTGTATCATGGGGTTAGGGCAGCTGTGTGAGGACTGACTGACGTGAAACCCCAAGTCAAAGCAGCAGCAGCAGCTTGCTTCAAATCAAAGATCAGGTTCCTTTGTTAAATCATTGCCTGTGGAGAACTCGTTCCCACCAGCCACAGTGTGTCTCTTCCTGGAGCCAGGCCCCCTGTGTTTTCGCTCACTTCCTTTCTGTGAAAGGTTGCTTAGCTTTTTTACCCTTCTTCTCACCCTGGCTTTCTCTGCATTTGCTATTATAGCAAATTGGACGGATGTGTACAATAAGTGTTTGAAATTTTCTGAAAATCCAAAGTCTGGAAGCCAAGTATGGAAAGAGTTAGTAATGTCTCTCTCTGGCAATAGCTTTTGCCTTGCCCCGGGGTTTTACTCTCTCTGCATTGAAAAGAGGTTTAAATTCTATGCTAATTGTGAAATCTCTATCAGTTGGCGGAGGCTCCTTCAGATAGCCAAACCCATTGATTGCTTTACATTGTGGGGTAGAAGTGACAGTGGACACTGCAGGAGGTCTCCAGAGTCATTGCTGATGCTGCTTCCTCAGCTGCGGTTGGTAAGTGGCTCACGGGACATGTTTTTATTTGTAGATACTATGTCTGTGTCGTGTCTCTCTGTACAGTACCCAACATTGGTGTGCAAACCGATACGGGGGTCCTGCCTTTCCCACGAGGAGAGTCTTGATTTCCTCCATCTGGATGCTAAGACTGTGTCCATTTCCATTAACTGGCTACTGAGGAGATCTGCTCAGGCCCTGCCAGACTGTTTCTGGCAGCAGCTCCTAATAATTATTTATGCCTTTGGAGTTTTTCATCAGCTTCTAAAACTGTTTTCCATCCACTTTCAGCTAGGGTTTTTGATTTGTGTAATATATGTATATTCTCCCCCTTCTTTTCGTGGTCTCCCCTGCCTCTCCATTCGTTTCTTAAAATGTTCAGTAGTTTTGTACAAGATGAGACTTAGCCTTGGGTACTTCTTGCTAAAGCTTTAATGCTCTGTAAATAAAATGGGATGTTTATTAAACCACAAGTATAGGTGTGTGTTTGTAAACTGTCTGCTTCGGGAGCTCAGCAGCCACTTGGTTTTTGTACAATAGAAGTTAAGTGTGGAGTTTAGATCTTTCTCTGCTCATTCGGATCTGGAAAGGTTAGGTAGCTTGGATTTCTTCCTTTGTACAAACTAGAAATAAATGACTTGAGCTAAAAGTTGGCGTTAATTAAAAAAAAGGGGGGGGGTGCTGGGATCATCTAGGAATCTCCATATTCTTTAACTCGGTATAAACTTTGAAGAGGCTGCAGTGCCAGGCACCGTAGGAGGTTACAGTAATGCTTCCTAGAAGTTCCAGTCTTCCAAGGATCTTTGTCGTTTTCTCTGATTAATAACTTTAACATCCATACTGAGTATTCATTGTCTCACCCTTTAATACAGTTCCTCATGGTGTGGTGGCCCCCAACCATAAAGTTATTTTCATTGCTACTTCCTAACTGTGATTTCCCTACTGCTATGGATCATAATGTAAACATCTGATATTCAGTATGTGACCTGATGAAAGGGTCATCTGACCAGGACCGCTGCTACTGTGGAACCGTTCTAATGAATACCAAACAGGTCTGTTTACAGTAGGTCTTCTGTCTTGTCACTAAGAACCCCCCTTTATCATCATAGCTGTTTCATAGCAACCTTGGTTGATGTAAACAAAGAGCTCCTCTGTTCTGCTGGGCAAATAGAGCAGACTAGTGTCAGACAGCCTCGGTCATCCTCGCTCCTAGCAACGTCCTGGTTCCTTGGAAAAGAGAGTACCTGGAACGAGACAGGAGCTGCCTCTGCTTTAGCCTGACTTGCTTCCCAGGAAGGGTGTGTTGGACTAAATTTTCACACACACGCACACACACACACACATGCACGCACGCACGCACGCACGCACACACACATGCACTTCCTTTAGTATCTTTAGTGTGTCTAATTCCTGTGTAGCTAAAAATGCCCCGGAACTTCTGACCTTCTAGAGTGCTGGGAGAGGGGATATGTTGCCACACCCTGTTTGTGTGGCACTGGGGATCCACCTAGAGCATCATGTGTGCGAGGCGAGCGCTCTGCCAGCACTCACTCGTTCCACTGAGCGTTTCCTTTTCTTTTGAGGCAGGTCTCATCATGTAGCCCAGGCTGGCCTTGAATTTCCCAGCAGTCCTGCCTCTGCTTCCAGGGGTTGTCACCACACCTTGCTTTCCGTCTCTTTAGAAGTCTTTACAAATGAATGTGGTGACACTGGGGAGTGTGTTTTCAGGTGCAGTGTTCAAAGTGGCCTTCCCGAACCTAGACAGGGAGACCTCAGTTTGCAAAGGGAGAAGAACAGAAATGGGAGTCTAGTGACTCCACTCCACAGTCATCCTTTTGGTGTTTCGAGACTGCTCTGGCTGTCCTAGAACTCGCTCCGTAGACCAGGCTGGCCTCGAACTCACAGAGATCCGCCTGCCTCTGCCTCCTGAGTGCTGGGATTAAAGGCGTGCGCCACCAAGGCCCAGCCAGAGTTATGTGGTTTAGGAACATTCACAGGAAAGGTATTCAAATTACCATTGCAACCCAGCCCTGCCTCACCCCTTCCTTAATTCTGTTTGGTTTTTCTATTTGGTCAGATGTAGCGTGGGACTTGGGAACTCTTGCACAGTTGGAAGGCAGGGAGACAGTTGACTCATTACTGCCAGGACTCTCCCTTCTTTTGTCCTGAAGCCTGTGGCTTTCAATTCACTAGGAGGATGCGACAAGAGTGGCACCCGTGAAGATGGCCCTGGCAAACTTAGTCAGACATCAGTAGTGTTAATTTTCTTCTGCCTGTGCCCTCACCTAAGAATAAGGACTGCATTCTGTGCCCATGAGCGCACGTGCCTTTTCGCTGACAGCTGTGCATCATAGTCTCTCCGTGCCAAGGGTATTCCAAGCTGGAGGCTCTGTGTTAGAGAGCAATAGAGCGCGCGCTCGCCTGGAGTGCCTGTGGTAGAGTGCCTACTGAGACATGAAGACTGGGTTTGCCCTTGGGAGCCTGGCCTTGGTAACCCACCTGCCCTTAGTGCTGGCGACACCTAAAACGCTGGCCATCCCCAAGAAGCTACAACAAGCTGTGGGGAGCGTCGTCGTCAATGCCACAACGTGCAGTGTTACGTGCGGCCTCGGCTACAGGGAAGAAACCGTCTGTGAGGTGGGTCCTGATGGAGTGAGGAGGAAGTGCAGGTCCCAGCGCTTGGAGTGCCTGACCAACTGGATCTGTGGGATGCTGCACTTCACCATCGTGCACGGGCAAGAGATGGAGCTGAGCTGCCTCAGCTCAGACATCCTAGAGGTGGGGCATGAAGCTTTCCGCTTCACCTGGAAGCTTGCTCGAGGCATCATCTCCACCAATGACGAGCTCTTCAAACCCTTCCGAGCCAACTCCCACTTTGTGCGATTCAAGCCGGCCTACGAGTCTGACTCTGGGACTTACAGGTGCGACGTGCAGCAGCTGAAAAACCTGAGGTTTGTCAAGAGGCTCTACTTTGGACTGAGGGTCCTTCCTCCAAATTTGGTAAACCTGAATTTCTACCAGTCCCTCACCGAGGACCAGAAGTTGGTAGATGAGGGCTGGGAAATTAATCTAGACAACCATTCCAAGCCTCACCTCCCAAAGTGGCAAAGGAAGGTGGCGTCAGCCTTGGGCATAGGGATTGCTGTTGGAGCCGTCAGTGGCTTGCTGGTGAGCATTGCTGTCCACACCGTGCTGAGGGAGACTGACAGCAACGGCAACCTGAGCAGCTGAGAGAACCCTTAACACCCGGGAGCTGGCCCGGAGGTGAGTGTCCTGTCCCTCTGATAGTGAAGTGGCAAGAAGGGCTCCTACAGTGTCCTGTCCCTCTGATAGTGAAGTGGCAAGAAGGGGCTCCTACAGCCAGAGGTTGGCTAGGAGGCTTGGAGGATGCGACCTCGCCCTCACCCTGCAGTTCAGGGCAGCAGTGCCCAGCACTGTCTTCTGTTTTATCATACCGGGTGCTCAGGAAACCCGCTCACTATGGGCCTTGCTTCTGTTCCTAGGGGAGCTGTGTCTTCCGAGCTTGCTTCTTTCTGTGCTTTACAGCGTGTGTGCCGCTCACCTCCATTCCCCTTCTCTGGACAGTGTGTTTGTACCAGAACCTACTAGTAGCAGTTTGGGTGGAAACTTTTTATTTTTGTTCAATAAAGAGAATTCACAGTACTTGTTTGGCAACCTATCCCTTTGTTATTTTATGTGGAGTTTCTCACGCGTAGGGACTGCCCTGGCTGGCCTGGTTCTCATTTTCCTTGGGTTTCCCAGAACATGCCTTGGACAGATGGCTTCCTATGGGCTGCATGCCTGTATGTTGTAAAGGTGGGCAATGCCACCCGACTCGGCTGATAGTCTTAGTGTGAGTAGGTTCTCTGTCCTCCCTCGATGACCCTCTGAGCTTAGCATCAGATTGAATGTCCTGGCAACCCACAGGCCCGGTCATTGCAAACCGTCCTTTGTCTTGCTCTCCTCTGGGCACTGTCTGTACCTGGGGTTCGTGTTTTAGAAAGGTCAAAGGTACTGGTTTCTGACAGCCACTGTGAGGACTGTCGCCTACATTTCCCCTTAGGACACCCAGTCTTAGGGCCCTTGGCTTATGGAAGCCTTGGAGAAAAGTCTCTTGGGCACCAGCTGAGAGCGGGTTAGCATTTCCTCTCACGTTTCTCTAGCTGCAGGAGCAGCAACCCTGAGGGCCACACACACCCCTCTCCTGTGTCTGCAGGAGTCAGCCGGATGGCTCTAAGCACTAAACATTCCTGAGCCCCAACCCCGGGACACCGATTCAGTTCAAATTTTGACCAAAGAATAACTAGTGTTTCCTTCTTACTTTACATGGTCTAGGGACTACCTGTGTTGGATACATTTCTATTGTGATAAAAAAACAAAAAAAAAAAAACCTCGAAAAAGGCAACTTAAAGGAAAAGTTTATTTGGGGTTTACCATTCATGGAGGACAGAGTCCATGACGGCAGAGGTAGCTGACATCTCATATCTCAAGCCTCAAGCAGGAAGCAGAGAGAGATAACCCTCAAAGCCTACCCCCAGTGACATACTTCCTCTAGCAAGGTCACACCTATCCTTTCCAAATGGAACCAAGTACCAAAATGCTTTAGACTTGTGGGGAACATCTCATTCAAACGGTCACACCACCCATAAACTCTGCTCAAATTCATCGATTGTTAACTTTTTCTTACAAGAGTATATTGATGATTTTGTGAAATCATTTGAGAACTAGACAGAAACATGACTGTGTGTGTGTGTGTGTGTGTGTGTGTGTGCGCGCGCGCGCGCGCACGCGCGCACGGTGTAGAGGTCAGAGGTCAGCCTTGGTTCTTCAGTCGGCATCCACTGTGGGTTTTTATTTTTGAGACAAGGTTCTTTTTGGAGACACGGGGCTCAGCTATATGAGACTGGCTAACACTGATCCATAGGGACCCACCTGCCTCCGCCTCCCTAGTGCCGGGATAACAAGGGAGCATCTCCATACACAGCTTTTTATGCCCTCGGGGCCTATGCAGCACTTCGCCAGCTGCGTTGCCTCCTGCGCAGCCACGTGCCTTTATCTGTCACACCCAAGAAACCCAGCAGCTGCCAGCGTCACATCCCGCTTCTGTTCAGTTTTGGTTTTCAAAACCCTTAAAGCTTTTTAGTGTAATTTTAATCCAGCACCGAAGATGCGTGTGCTGCATCTTTCTCTTCGGTGTCTTAGCAAGCCCCTCACTGTTTCTCATGACATTGGTGCATTGCGGAGTCAGGCTTTTCCAGTAGCCTTAGATGCTGCTCCACAGCCTGGACTCGCCATGCCCTTGTGATTGATTAGCTTCATGAGGAATGACTTCAACATTTCAAGAAGAGCCCTACACAGATACGTACATATTTACCGTGCCACACCAGGAGGCTGAGGTGTTAACCACCGTGTTTGTCACCTCAGAAACAGTGAGTTTCAGAAGAACAGGGCTCCTAGCCCTGTTCTGTGTTCAACCATATGACAAAGCCAGTCTCAACTTTGGCGTGGGTGTTTATGAGGGCCCAGGGAGATCCCCTGAGGTACACTGTTTAGTGAAATCAGTGCTGGGGTTGGGGACTGTCATCCAGTCCTAGGCAGTTTGCTGGAACACCCAAGGGTAGCTCACTCTAAAGAGGGCCGTGAAGGGTTCTGTTGTATGTAAGGAACTTGGTAACACACTGCTAAAGGGTCCTGCTCCATGTTTCGTAGATGGAAACCACTTAGGACCAAACATTAATAACACTTTTCCAGCATTCGGTTACATACAGGCCGGTTGTCAAGCATGAGGTGGGCATCTCTCTCGGCTCATAGCTTTCTCTGTGTGCCTTGGGCTCTTGGATTTTGATTCAGGATTTGAAGCAAACGAGCAGAGATGGGTTTTGTAAAGATGATAACTTAGTTCTAACTGGACATGGCGGCATATTCCTGTAATCCTAGCTATTCGGGAGACTGAGGCAGACGAGTTCCAAGTTCAAGGCTAGTCTAGGCTACATAGTGAGTTCATGGCCAGCCTGGGCAACTTAGCAAGATCCTGCTTGCATCTGAATGGCTCTGGCTTCAGCAGCAAACACACATACACACACACACACACACACTCCCCTCGAATTCAGTTCCCTAAGTTGTGTGCATATGACTGCCCTGGGAAGGTCGAGAGGCTGACAAGAGTCTAAAGTGTGAACCCTCTGTCATGCTGGAAAGGCCGTGGTCCGAAGCTAAGCATTGTGTGCAGGGGTGGGTCTTCACCTTCCCTTCCTCAAGAAGACACAGCATCATAGTATGCCTTCCTACTCACTTGACACTGGAATCAAGCCAGGAGTATATCTCTGTGTGCTCACCTATAATGGAGTCTGCTATGCTCATGATGTGACTGTCAAGCTTTAGGCCACTCCGATTGAACAAGAGACACTAGTCACCCCCTTACCAGTTGGGGGTCATTAATCCCTTCATAGAGGGGACTTTCCTTTGGGACAGGAGAGTCAGCACTTGAAATGTTTTGAGATCAGGGGACCTGGAAGTGGCTCTGTCCCCTCCCACTATGTTGACCAGCCTTCCCCCCACCCCACCCCAGTATGTTGACCACCAGCATTAGGTAAAACCTGCTCAGGCTAGCCGAATGCCAATTGCACTCTGCTGCTGCCTGCAAGTCGCCTGGCCTGGGTTTTCCCTCGGATTAGGGGAAGCAGTCTGTACGGTGTACAGCTTCCTCGGAGTTGGCCATGTGAGGGGTGGCTGTGATTGCAGAACAGGCCCAGGAGGCACACTTTAGTGAGGCGATAAGGATCGTAGCTGCTACCAACTGCCTGGGCAGGTTGAAAAACATCTTTATTAAGAACTGCTTGCTATCAGTCAATAAATAACTATTACAATAGTGAACAGTGGGCTGGGGCGGAGGGGCTGCATCTGAACAGAGACTCTGATCGGTGGGCCCGATGAAACCCGGAGACCAGAGCTGTACAGGCTCCGATCTGGAGGTATCTGGTGCCAAGGCAGGTTGAGTCATCTCTAAAGGGGCTATGGGCTGTAGGCCTCTGAGGCTACCTGGGCTCCGGACAAAGCTGTCTGACCCATTTCATTCGCCTCCAGGTTTTCTTTAATGCTCTGCTTTCCCAAAGCCTGTGACCGTATGTACAGGTTCACGAGGTACAAGTCCCCCCCCACCCCACCCCACCCCCCAGCTAACAGCACTGTTTGCAGTGAGCTTCTTGAGGTCCTTTAGGGTCCCTCTTAATTCTGCCTGGAGATCCCCTGGCCAGGTTTGGTCTCAGCTAGCAAGATAGAACACCACACTTGAGCTAGTAGTAGTCACGAGGGCACTGCTGTCTCCTGGCATGCAGGGCCCCTATTGGCTATTTGCCAGGAGGAAAAGACCAGGTGCCTCGGTTGCTGGGAAAGGCATGAAGGGAGGAAAGTGTCACTAGCCACGCTGAGCTCTTGGCCAGAGCACAGCTGAGAATGGCTTCTGGCTTTTGGGGACTGCAGACGGGCAGTGCTCCGTGGAGCAGGCACTAGTGTGTAAGGACTGCTCTGTGGTGGGCCATTCCCTCTGATGGCTTTTTTTAAGCTGTAGGGACCGTGGCAGACGGCACCTCTAAGGCTTTCCTGTGTTAGGCATTTTGACTCTTAACTAAGCTGCAGAAGGACTCAGCACCTCCCACCCCTCAAGTCAGGACTTCAGCCATCCAAGATCCCGCAAGAACGCTCAGAGTTCTTCAAAGCTTACTCAAAAGAAGCCTCTTCCTCATTCCTTAAGACTTTTCTGACCTTGGCTTCATTCTGTCCCATTCTTTGTCAAACCTCTCTTCCCTGCCCCCGCCCTCCCCCCAATGCTGGGGTCACCTGCTACCCTAGACAGCAAAACCGCCCTCATCCGCACCATCAGATGGCAAGGAGACAGCTCAGTGGTGACCTGTGTCCTTGTCTGAACAGGACAGAGAGCATCTCCTAGCCCCTAAGCGATAGCAGACAGCGCTGTCCCTAGCCCTTAGGGACATTCTTGCCCACTAAGCCCAAGCAGAGTACTTGTTTATGGCTGTCCCTCTTACCTCTTGTGGCTTAGTGTGAAAGGATGGAATCTCTTAACAGTCGTGACCATAGCAGGAGCGAGTCCACCAGCTTCCCCAGCCCGTAAAAATCAGGAGGGCCCTTGGCCAGGAAGGGTCTCTGAGAAGCCATTTAATCTAGCCCTTTTCCAAGCCAGTTAGGGCCCATGTTTCCTCAACAAGAGTCTTTTCCACGTACAAGCTCACATGTTGGTGAGTCACCTGTGGTTTTGTTACACCATAGCTAACACTCCACCTCAAGTCCTAGGCTTCAAGCACCCCCCCCCAAACAACTTCTACCTGCACAGGGCTAAGGTTCCCCTCTTCCTGGGTCTCCCAGCAGCCTGCCTGCTTTTCATGGACCTTGAGAGAAGAAAAAGCTTAGGGGCTGCAGCCTCCCATCTCCCTGGCTAGGTCCAGTGCCAGGCCAGCTCACCTTGGATAGCCGCTTCTCTGGCGTCCCTCGGTGAGAAATGAGTGACAGCTGGGAGGCTTCTTTCAGTTACCCCTTTCTAGGATTAGCTGGGCCTTTCCAGGGCTCAGCCCGAGCGAGCCAAATCTCAGCCAGCATGGGACGGAGAGGGTCTCTAGGCTAACTGTAGGATCCCCGTGAGGGAGAATGATCGATCACATGGCTGAGCCTCTAACACCCTTGCATGTGAGGTGCTAGGTGCAGGAGAGGGGTACTGGATCAGCTCCAGGAAAGCAGTCCCTAGCCAAGGATAGGTTTGGAGCAGTAGGGAGAAGGAGCGTAAGTGTACATCCTTAAAAAAAAAATTGTAGTGGGTAAATACTAACATAAACCTGCCCAGGAAAACAGAGCAGAGCTTAACGTTTAAAAAACGGTAACAAAATAGAGCTCTAACTGTAAACTACAGAAATGGGCCGGGGAGCAGCCGGGCCAATGCCTCTTGCAGCGCTTGTCCTGCTCCTCCTGTGGGCCTAGGGTGTGGACACTAGGGTTTCCTGGCCGTGCCGCCACAGGGTCCTGGGCTCGGGAACTCTGCCCTTGCTTTGGCCTCTTTTCTTGGAGCAAAGATGAGGGCCTGAGAGGCTTCCAGCCAGCGCTGCTTGCTTGCTGAGTTCCCAGCAGAAGCCTGCCTCAGATGGCCGATGACTCCCGGGCTCTGCCTGGACTGGCGTCCATGCCGATCTTCCCACCAGCTGGGACCTCTTGGAGCTGAGGACTCACAGTTCAGAGGCATCGACCTCTTGAGTGGCCAGGCTGTGGCTGCTCAGCACCACACCTCCCTTCTCCACAGAGCCTCCCACAGGCAGGCAGGAGACTCTGGTGCTTGGCCAAGCCTTGTCACTTACGGGCCATGTGACCTGAGGAAGCCCCCTAACCCTCTCTGGGCCACCATCTCCTCTTCTGTTAAGTGCAGGGTATGGGTCAGTCAAGCTACAAGGCCTCCTCAGTTCTGGTAGTCTGGTCTGTCCCTGGTAATGTAGCCCAAACTCAAGGAAGGCTGCCCCCTTTATTAGCCCCGTTTCCTTCTGGGGAATCAGAGTAGTCGAGGCAGTTTGGGGAGCAGATGTGAGCAGGTGTTGGAGGGTACTCCCGAAAGCAGGCAGGGCCACACTGACGCTGGCCCTTCTCAGAGGCCTTTTCATCCCAGGACAAAGAACGGATGCTGTGTTGAGGGTCGGTTTCCAGGGCCTGAATTATGGGAGGCGGAGGCAGGCATAGGTGCACAGCCCAGCTACAGGGAAGAGAGTAGCATTGAGCCGGACACCTCCCGCCCACAGCCTGGAGGGGCCGTGAAGGAGGCATCTCAGTGGGGCAAGGCAACTCTTTGAGACAAGCCCTTTAGTCACCTAGCAACCTGGAGTGGCTCTGCCATCAGTCTGGAGGGTGACAGGGTTGGCTTGGCAGTGCTGGCTGAGAGGGCAGTGTCACCTCCATGGCGCACAGGCCTCGGGCCCAGGCTGGAGCCCTTTCCGTCAGGTGCTCATCGGGCGCTGGAGCCCCTCAGCCCCTTTGAGCTCCTCTCCCCAGTAGCCTGGGGGTGGGGGGAGGTCTGCCAGGGAGCCATGGAAGACCACGCCAGGACCAGTACTCGGCTTCTCCGGTGAGGACTAGGAGAGGCCCCTCTGCGTCATGGAGGGAGATGATATCCCAGGTTTCCAGCCCGCTGCTGCCTGTGTCCCTGCTGGGCCTGGGACTCTCATCTCAGACGGCAGTGACCACTCGTGGCCCCAGAGGGCCATCTGCTCCATCTGGAGATGCATATTAAATGCCTTCTGTCCACAGGCCTGTCCTTTCTGCCCAGGACCCTAAGGGGTGGGTCCAGGCACTGGGCCTAGTGTTATCATGGAAGTCACTGCCCAGTGCCCCCCCCCCATTCAAAGAAAAATCCCTTGCATGGTTTCTATCCTGTGGCAGAATAGAAACACCCTACCTCCTCCTACATAAAGGGTACTGTTGGGGGTAGGTGTGTAAGCCAGCCACTCGGCCTCAGTGCTGGGCCACTGTGGCTGGCGTTGGAGGGGGGCTGTGGCCAGCGGCTGTGTCCATTGGGGTGGGTGTCCAGCTTGGGTGTGGCGGGCAGTGGTAAGATCAGAGCTGGTAGCCAACGAGCAGCATCAGTACCATCACGCAGGAGAGCATGGGGCCAGGGTGGGTGGGGCGGGCAGCTGCGTTCTCCACCATCATGCTTGTGCCTGGAACCACCAGTGAAAATTGTGAGGCTGGAGCCTCCCACCACCCCCCCTACCTCCCCACTCCCCCCCCCTCCCGTGGTAGGACTGGGAGCTCTCTTGAGGGACTCGCACGGCTGAAGAGCTGGCACCCAGTGGTGTTCTTGGCCTAACAAGAGTAAGGCCTTCGCTCTTGGTTTCCGGCCCCGCCCCTTGCATTCCGTGCCTTTGGGTGGTGGTTCTAGGGTGGACAAGGGACAATGACAGGACCACTAGTCATTCTTGCCTGCCTCTTCCTTTCTCCTTGGGGTGGGGGTGGGGGAGTCTAGGTTAGAGTTGGCTCCTGGGAACAATCCTGTCGCCAGTATCTGGGGGACCAATACAGCTGAGGGGTAGAGAGGGGAGGGGCAGTACCTCCGTTTCTCACGATGTGGACCTCGGCTGGGATCCCATCCCCTCCGGGCCCCGTGGTTCGAATCTGTACCAGGGCGTGGCCAATGTCTTCAGGCACTGGGATCTCTATCCAGTTCTTGCTGGTGAGGTGGAGTGTAGGAGTTGGGTGTAAGTCATTCTGATACAGCATCTGTAGAATACAAGTTCCCAGGACCCTCGAGGTTTTGTCTTTTTGCACCCTTCAGCCTCCCACCGGCCAGGCTTCTCCTTGGTGGGAGGCAAGAGTGTGAGCAGCTAAACTCTTGTCCGACGCCCAGCCCATCGCTGCCTCTCCCTCCCTGCAGCTGTCTCTGCCCAGAGCACCCATGCTCCGTGTCTCTCCCAGCCCCAAATGCCACAGTCCTGTCCCTCAGATCCTCCTTGCTCGGGACTGCAGCCCTCTGAGGGTCCCTTTCTCACCTTGTAGCCGGTGACTGTGGATTCATTTCGGAGAGGTACCACGGGGTCCCACTTAAGGCTAAGGCTGGAGCTTGAGAAAGTCCAGGAGATGTTGCCAGGGGGCCTCCGTGGTGCTGTCAGGGGACGGGAGATGGGAGACACTGCCATATGCTTCCATGGCCACCTCTTAACCTCTAGCCAGCCCCTTTCTGATGCCTGCCCACATAGAAGGAATTCTCAGAACAACCTGTCACCACGAAACTCCAGAAGCTCAAAAAGGGAAAGATACCTCGGAAGCCGAGACTCTGCTCCCATATTTCAGCAGGCTCTGACCTGCTGCTGCCCAGCACAGACCGTGTGGCAGGAATAAGTGTTTTACTGAATAAACAAAGACCCCCCCCCACCCCACCCCACGCCTTTCCTTAACCCTGGCAGACACTCACGGGGCTTCATGGTCATGGCATCGGCCGACGGGCTGGCTGGTCCAGTGCCCGCCCGGTTGTAGGCCCTCACAGTTACGTAGTACTTTGTGTTGGGGTACAAGCCGGTGACTCGGGCACTGCTGTCGAGCCCTGCGGTCCTCACTCGGTCTGCGGCCGCTTCGTTGTCTCCCGCCTTCCAGTAGCGAATCTAAAAGGGGCAGGGTGTGCTAAAGTGTACGGCAAAGCTTTTGGCTACCCAGTCCGCATGGCCCTTTCCCACCCAGGCTGGTCCTGTGGTTGACTCTAGTGTGATAACCTGCACTCTAGGTCAGGACACCCAGCAAGTGTGGTCATGCGGCCATGAGCTCCCGCATCTGTGGGTACTCGGCAGTGTCTAGTCCAAGGGAGGTGTCCAGGATAATGGGTGAAAGAGGAAGTTGGTAGCCAGTGGAGAATTGGTCTTCTTGGTGAGGAGTCAGTGGTCCCGGGAGGAATGATGAGTATGCGGGCAGATGTCACAACCTACTCTGGAGGGCCTGGCCTTGCCTCTTGGCAGCCTTATATCCCAGGTGCTTACCTCATATCCCAGGAGAATGCCATTCATGTCTTGCTGCACAGGCTCCCAGCTCACACTCAGCTCTGAAGATGAGGACCCCTTGGCCCAGACCTTGGCAGGGGCCACCCTGGGCTCTGGGGACCAATAAAGAATGGGCATACATTCCCAAGACACCTCTGTGCCTCACAGCGTGGCCCTGACTAGCACTGTATCTGCTTAGGATTTGGGGGTTCCCGGGGCCCAAGATGATGAAGCCCAGGGGACCCCCAGGCATACCCTAGGCTTGCTTCTCCTCCCCTAGGGCTGCCCTTGTCCTTCCCTGTGCCGGGCAGTCAAGGTGGGCCAGCCCACCAGCCCACCTTCCTCTGCTGAGTACACAAGCGCAGTGAGGCTCTCGGGCCCATCCCCCCGGCCATTGTAGCTTCGAATCTTGACCTCGAAGGGTGTGTAGGGATGGATGCTGTCGTTGCTGTAGACGAAGTATTGGGCATCAGCACCGGGCACCCTGGCGGTCTGCCAACTGGAGCTGCCTTGCCTGCGGAAGGACAGCAGGTAGCCGAAGCCATCTCCATTCTGGTACTCCCGTGACACGGGCTGGGGGCAAGAGCATGGTGTGGGCCAGGGCTCATGGGTTCGTGTCCCTGCCCGTCCACCTGGCTCCACCCAGTTTTCACCCAGAGGAGTGGCCCTGGGATGCTTGTGCCTTCTGGAGGACTTAGAGGGAGGCTACAGGTGCATGGGGAGAAGGGAGGGAGGGAAGCTGCCAGCTTCCAGTGACTGCAGCCGTCCTTTCTGCTTGTTGCCACTGTGTCTGGAGATAAACTAGGGAGGGAGGGAAAGGGGCGTGACTCCTGAGAGGCCAAGACTCCTGCCTTCTTCTCTGTCCCTGCCCACTTACTGTCCAGTTGACGGTGAGCTCTCCAGGAGCTCCGCCCCCTCCACTGAGTCCTGATGGTGCCACTGAGGGGACTGTTAGGGCCAAGGAACACAGATATGTCATGTTAGTGGGCGGTTGGGGGGGATCCCCAGCCTGTGCCTGGAGAGCATCTTAGATGGGACATCCCGAGTTATCTTCCCATAGCCCTTCTAGGCATGGGTTCAATCCGGCCAGCCTGAGAACAATTCCCATTTTTGCTGTTCTACCTTGGGCAAGCTACTTAACCTTCCTGGGCCCTGGTTCTCCTCTCCATATGATGATGACAATGTCTCCATCAAGGTCGAAATGAGAAGAATTTAAACTAGAGGCCTATCACCAAGTAGTGGCTACTTTTGTATGTTGCTCTTACCTCTGTTTGCTTAGCTAAACCAGAGACCAACTCCAGCTTACGTAAGTTGATGGGGATAAAGAACTTTGAACTACAGTTAATACCAACAACAAAACCAACTAATTTTGTTAGGGGAAACTCCAAGGTATTTTACTGCTATTATCTTTCCCTCCCTCCCTCCCTCCCTCCCTCCCTCCCTCCCTCCCTTCCTTCCTTCTTTTCTTTCTAAGTCCTTCCTTCCCCTCTCCTTCCTTCCTTCCTTTTTTTTTTTTTTTTTGATGGCAGATTTAATCTCCCCATTTTTAACATTATACAAGACTGATAAGCCCAAGGATAGCCTCCCTCAGCTCACAGAGGGCCCTGAGCACCTCTAGAGCACCCAGTGCTCAGCAGCTTTCATGCTGTGATCATGTAGCTTTGCACTTGATTCTCTGAGGAGAGCATTTCCAAGACAGAAAGGCTGAGGTCCAGAGCAGTTAACTAACTTGTCCAAGTTCACACAGCCAATGCATAGTCCAGCTGGACTGTATCTCCACTCTTATGATCTTAAAGATCACCATTGTCCCTTTGCATTGTGCTTGTCTGTGCCCACCGGTTCCTGAGATGCTGGAATCGGAGACACCCCTCTCCCTCTCCCCCCATACCCTCAAGAAGTTCATTCAGAAAGCATGCCCTCTGGAGTTTCCTACTTAGACAGACGCCGGATTAAAAATGTTGAGTGATTCCGGAGCCTGCAACTTGAGAGATGCATGGAGGCAGACCCTCCATCATACACAAGCACAGGCCTGGCCAGGTAGAAGGAGGGAGCCGGTCCTGACCATGATGCTGTGACATGATTCCAGGCCCTCCCCTGGGAATGGTCAGAGTGTAGCAGGTGACCCGGCAGACGCAGCCCATGTCTGTCTCCCTCACACTTCCCCATTTGGCCTTCGACACATGCACTTTCACTGAGGGTCACAGACAAGATTATTATCCCCTCTGCGCCACAGATACCGGCTGGAAAGGGCCTGGAGTCTCTAGCCCCTGCAGAGCACATGCCTGTACATGCCCACAGACACCTTCCTCGTTAGCTGGTTTCTGCGGTTTGTAAGCATTTAAAAACAGCTCAAGGTTCTCGTCCTAGGTTCAAGATCAGGCTCTCCCCTTGTGACTTTCTTCCCTCGTTCGGATGAGCTTCCTGTCCCCCCAGTACCCAAAGCAAGGGCTTTGGATCAGGCAGTTTGCCCTGCCTCTAGCTTCACATCAGAGCCCAGGACCGGGAAACCGATTGGGACTTTGTTCCAGCTCCCACTAGGGCACCCTCTGCTGAGAATTTGCTTTACAACCCCAGGCACTCGCCTGCCTCCTTGGTCCGGATTCGGCTGGATGGCCCGCTGGGCTCCCCAGTGCCCAAGATGTTGCTGGCTGAAACCCGAAACTCATAGTCCATCCAAGGCATGAGGCCCAGCACCTGGGCCGTCTCGGCATTACCCTCGATGTTCGCAGGATCTGCAAGGTCCAGGGGCGTCAGTGGTTAGCACCCGTTTATTGCCAGGACGAGGGCTCCTGTGACCTTTGTATTCTGCCCTCATCATGGTACTACCATAGGTTAAGCCTTCAATTTCCCTGACTGAAAAACTACTGATGCCTCGGGGCCTATGCTATGTGCGCCTCGCTCCACACATGTTGAGCGTGCTGGCAGTCTCCGGCCACAGTCCTCAGAAGGCTTCGAAGGCACCCGCCTCCTCCTGTCCTTCCCTTGCCTTCCTGCTGGCTACAACTGCTTCCCTGCCTGCCTAGGTGCTCCCGGGAGATACAGAACAAACTTTTCATTCTCTTTGAAGCCCAGTGCTCAGCCCTTGGCCCCCTGGCCCCTGTCTCCTGCTGTGCACACCGGTGGGGGATGTGGGGCTCACACTTACTGGTCCGAACCTGCTTCCACTTCCCAGCAGGTGGAGTGCGAGCCTGCAGCGTGTACTTGGCAATGGGGCTGTGATTGTCAAAGCCACGGCTCCAGCTAACCTGGACAGTGGTGTCTCCAATGTCTCTCACCACCACACCTCCCGGGGGACCTGGGGGACCTGTACCAAGAAGCAGAGTACACCGGGTAAGAAGTAGACAGCTCGCAATTTGAGCCCATTTTCTCCAGACCCAGCTTAGACCAGCTCAGTGTCTAGGTGGGGCATCAGAGAGCCAGAAAGACTGGGTGGGAAGTCAGAGGACAGGGACAGAGGAGCAGGGAGTGGTGTGTCTCAGTCTTGTAGGCTCACAGAGGCTGTCCACAGGGGATGCATAGATTTCCCAGCGCCGAATCTGGGCTCAGCAGAGTCTTGGGGGCATTTAGGGGACATTTTGTTGCCTGAGTATTGCTTCAGAAGAAACATTCTACTCATTTAGGACCCTCGAAGAACCACAGAGGAACTAAATAGAGGCTTCCATCTCTGTGACTTCTTTCAGCTTTCAGGGAGGGGAGAGGGGGGGTGAGGAGAAGTCAATTAGCCTAGAGCCTCTCAGGGAAGTGGGGCAGATGACTCCCATCACCTCGGACCAGGACTGTGGCCTCCTTGGATGCACCATCCACCACCGTCTGGGCCATGCACATGTATTTCCCTCCATGGCGTAGCTGGGCATTCAGGATGGTCAGGTCCCCAATAGTTTCCTTCTGTGCTCAGGGAACAGCAAGTGTGAGGAGTCAGGAGGGGGCCCTAGCTGCAGGACATCATTGCCCTCTGTTTTCCTGTCTGTTCAATGGGAAGAATCACTACTTGGTACCCTCGAACAACAAAGTGTGTCACGCAAGAAAGTCTGCACGGGCCAAGTTAACGATGGCATTTGTACTGGGGAAGAGGGGCAGAGAGAAGCTCCTGGGGCACTCAGAACACCAAAACTTGATTCTAACTTAGAAGAATGGGCATTCGGTGAGTTGAGAAAAGGTGGCTGTCAGTCCTAGGATGGGGTTGCTGGACACTGCCTCAGGGGTTAGGGAGAACGTTGGAGAGCTTGAAGATGGTGATGACTGGGGGCATCTCAGGCCCCCTGTCACAACTGGAAGAAGGGAGAGTTACGAGATCCCCAGCCTTACCACACTGGCCCTCCGGTAGTGGCTTCCAGGCTTATCGAAGTCAATGGGAAAGTCATCCAGGGTCCAGGTGAATGTGAGATCCATAGTGGGATCGTGGGAGGCATGGCACTGTAGGGTCAGGTTATCGCCCACATTGATGTCAGCACTTGAAGGAGCTAGAGTGATCTTGGTTGCATCTACATAGCAACAACAAAAACAAGGCTCTTTGATATAAAGGATGGAAAAGTCCCAGGCAGGGGACTTGTACCCGAAGAAGAAAATTCATGAACAGCCAGGTTCTGGAGGATGGCCCGGGGTGTTCCCAAGGGGAACTGAGCCCCGAGGTAGCCTTGGCAGCAGAAGTATACAGGGCCAGGAGCAGATGACTGGCAGAACGGTACCCCGGCAGCCGACCACGGGTCTGAACAGACTACAGTCCTTACCGCGTACAGACAAGATCCCAGTACTGTTAGCTTTGCCCATGAAATTCTCAGCAAAGCAGGTGTATTTGCCTTCATCGGATCGACTGATGTTTCTGATCATCAAGGTGCCATCTGAAGTTACAGTCACTCTGCAACAAGAACACAAAAGAGCTGGTCAACGCAGGGATAGATACACCGTGGCCATGGAAAGGGGGCCGGCCTCCACGGAGTCATCTCCGTTGTGGCACACGGAACCTACCTGGTACTGTTCCCCAAAATCTCAGTGCCCTTGCTCCAGAGTATTGTAGCCTTTGGGGCTGCGCGAGGCTGGCAGGGGATGCTGATCTCTCCGCCTCGGGCTGCGGGGATGAGCCGTCTCACAGGGTTCTGCCTGAAGTCAGGGGCCAGGGCTGCAGGAGAGGAGTTACTTACACACTGGCCCTCCCCCATTAGGATGTCACCTGACCAGGTGCCACTGGAGACCAACCTCTCGGGTGGCAGCATCGTCTCTAGAACTGGAGCCGACCCCCCGCACCACCATCAGATCCTATATCGCCCCACCCTCTCCCTCAAACATGCTCCAGCCATCTTTCTTGCTTTCAGTTCTTTTTTCTTTTAAAGATTTCTTTATTTTTACTTTATGTGTATGGCTGTATTGCTGCATGTATGTCAGTGTAACACCTTCTGGCAGCGCCTGAGGAGGCCAGAAGAAGGTATCAGAGTCTCTGGAACTTGAATCACAGATAGTTGTGAGCCATCGTGCGGATACTGGGAATGGAACCTGGGTCTTCTGTAAGAGCATCTTCCCAACCCCACCACCACCCACCCGTTGCTTTCCTTTTTAACCCTCTGAAGTCACCAAGCCTTTCTTGCCTCCGGCTTCTTTGCTTGCATAATATCTGAAAATCCCACAGGTCTTTACAAGGCTAGCTCCTTCAGGTCATATCCAAATGTGACTTCCTCAGAGAGCCTTGCCTGACCTCCCTGTCTAACTGGCTCACCTCAGTACCACTGTGCTACTGGATTTTTCTTATACTGCATTTTTAGAGGTATACGGGATGAATTTCATGTTTGTTTATTCCTCTCCCTCTATTGGACTGTACAGTCCTTGCAAGCAGAGTGGTGATCTTTTTAGTTCATTTCTCAGGAGATGTTGAATAATGAATGAATGAACGAATGAAAGAATGGAGAGATGGCTCAGTGGTTAAGAGTACAGATTGCTCTCACAGTGCCCACATGGTGGCTCACAACCATCTGTAACTCCAGTCCCAAGAAAATCAACAGTTTCTTCTGACTTATATGGGTATGTGATACAATACAATACAAGCATTCATACAAATAAAATTTAAAAAAAGGAGTCTTTGTTGAGCCTATTAAAACTTAATAAAGGATCTTCATATCCATCTTGCAGCAGGAAAAAAAGATCACGAGCACTGGGATTAAAGGCATGAAGCATTTCATAAATCGGGAAACTGAATTATCGAACCAGGTGACTCGCCACAGGCCACAGAGCTGAAGGAGCTAGGTTAATGATCACTGTGCATTGCAGTGAGCATGCTTCATCTAGACACATCCTCAGAGAACTCCCAGTCTAGTGCCTTGAAACTGGTGCTATTCAGGGGCCATTGAAAAACCAAAGAAAACTCTGTGTGTGTGTGTGTGTGTGTGTGTGTGTGTGTGTGTGTGTGTGTGTATGCACGAGCATGCAAGCGTGTGTGCGTGCGGGCACGGGCAAGCGTATGCATGCAAGCATGGGTTTGGAGAAGCGAAAGCTCAGACCCACCCAGCCACGAGCTGCGTGTTCCGGGTTTGCTCCCTGCCTCCTAGGCCCTTTACCTTGTACAGCCAGCTCAGCACTGGCATAGATGGTACCATGCTTATTTTCTGCCACACACTGGTACATGCCAGAGTCCTCCAGGCTCAGCTTAGAGAATCGCAGGTCTCCAGCCAAGACCTCCACCCGGTTCTGTGTAGAAAAGTCGAGGCCGGGCAGGGAGATCAGGAGGGAGGACAGGAAGGGGCGGGAAGGGGGGCGTGCAGGGGGATGCAGAAGCTCTAGGCCAACAACAGGATGGGGGTCCAGGAGTGCAGGCCCGCTTCAGGGCTGCTAGGTATCTTAGGCCTCCTAGAGGCCAGCCTCGGGATCCCTTCCCCGTTTGGTGGGGTCCTATAACTCTGTGATTCTGCGCAGCTGACCCACCTCCTGTGACCGTGTGCCTCTGGCATGGGAACAGAACATCCCAAGACCTCCTGGTTGGTCCTGTATGGTTAAAGGGTGGTGTGGGAGGAAGCCCTAGTTTCCTACCTGAGAGGCCAGTGGCTCCCCATTTCTCAGCCAGCGCACCATGGGCCGAGGCTTGCCTGCCGCTGCACAGGCCCAACGCAGGTTGGAACCAATGTCGGCTTCTGTGTCTGAGATCACCTTGAGCCATTCAGGCTGAGCTGTGGGGAAGTAAGCGAGAAAAAAACCTGGACTGGCTGGGAGGGGCCTTAGGCTCATTATTAAATAGAGAATTATAAGGTCGCAGTATCTGTACCAGACAGCAGAGGGCGCTGTTGGTATTCTGGGATGGGGAGACAAAGAAGGGGGGCACTCTATGGTTGTGCCAGTGACTGCTTTAGCAACTAAATCGCTTGAAAGACATTTTTGTTTTAATGCCCCTGCTGAGCTCTGCGATGGCCTCTCCAACTATGCTTAGTAGTTCTGGCAAGGCCAGAAGGCTCAAGCAAGAGGCCTTCCAGTCTCCTGATTTTCATGCCGTTTCCTCAAGGAAAAGGAAGGTGCTCCCCAGCTCTGTACCCTGCACAATGATGCGTCCCTGGACGGTGTCACGGCCCTTAGAATTCTCTGCCTCACATTCATAGGTGCCCTCATCTTCAAAGCTGACGCTGGGGATCTGCAGGGTGGGCTCTGCTGTGGCCCACTGAGGGGACAAAGAACCGTCCACTTTGCGCCACTTGATCCTGGGAACAGGGCTGACGGGAGAGAGAGCCAGAGGGTGTGAGCCGATGCGCATGCGCCTCGTGTGTCCACAAAGCCTGTGCTCGCATTCACAGGTCCTCCTGCAGTGCTGGACAAGGTGAAGGGGACTCTTGTATGGGAGGAGACAGAGAGGAAGAGGGACGAACGAGACTAGGAACGCATGCATAGAAGAGACAATACGAGGTCTCTCCTATCACAGGCCCCTGGCCCCGACCTCAGCCCTTCAGGTGATCTGTACTCTGAAGCCAGCTTACCCTCTCACCACAGCGGTCAACAGTGGCCTGGGTCTTTACAGGTCCCCTTTCATATTACCCCACTTTCCCAAGGCACCTCAGTTGTTAGTCATTTGTATAATAAAACGGACTCTAGGGGATGCCAATATATTACCATGCCAAATGCTCCTTACACATGTTTTCTGGAGGCCCAATAACTTCCCACACAGCAGTGGCCAAGGAGCCCTGCTCTGATGGGCCCTCCTGGGAGAGCGAGAAAGAGTCTTTCTGTTGTAAGTTTTAAAGGATCAATGTAACATTCGTGCGGCACTTGGTAAATGCCAAGCATCATTCTCAGGGCCCGGTACCCATGAACTCATCTAATCTTTGTAACCATCTTACAGGGCGGGCACTGTTACCATGACTACCTAACCGGTCAGGGAGTCCAGCCAGAGGTCTCCGAGCCAGCAAGGGGTGAAGCTGGGCTTTGAACCAGCAGGATGAGGTCTGCAGACTGTGCTTCCTGCCTCTAGCCTTAGGTGCTCCTCAAGCTGCCTAGGAGGGCTACATTTACTGTTGGGAGGACCATGTGATTCACTGGTGCCTGAAAAGCCCTCATGCGTGATGTCTTCCTGGCAGAACTGCTTTCATTTGGTGGTGGGATCCCTCCTGCTCCTGAGGGGCTTTGAAATGAAGCTGCCCAGTCCCAGGGTACCCTTGTCCCTCTTGCGGTACTTACTTCCCGAAGGCAAAGCATTCCAGGGTGACCTGCTGTCCAACCAGAGCATAGGTCTCTGGGGGGAACCTGGCTTTGATGCTCGGAGCAAAGAGCCGGGGATCTGGGGAGAGAGATGTGTAAATCACACACAAAGGTTTCCAAGGAGGTTTAGGGGCCATGCCTTCCAAAGCCTACAAATCTCCAAATGCAAATGTTTGGAGCCCTTAAACATCCCCTTTCTCCTGGAGCCTGGGCAAGGTGCTCCAGGAAGACCAATTGCCCAACCAGTGCCCAACCAGTGCCCAACCAGGTCTCTGGCAACAGAGCCTCATCAACCTCTGAGCTGCTCTTGGGCTGGCGGGGGTGAGGGGGGGGATGGGACTCCCAAAGCCTATTGACTCTTTCAGCCCTCTCTCCAGCCTCACAATCCTGACCTTCAGCAGCCAGGTTGAGCTGTGCGAACTTGCTGAAGACACTCTTGGTAGAGAAGTCCATGTGGCTGGTGGCCAGACAAGAGTAGTTGCCCAGGTCTGAGGCATTGGTCCGGGCGATATATAGGTTCCCTGTGGTCTGCGACACGAAGTGGCGCCCATCCGTTGGGATGAAGTTGGGGAACTCATTGAGTAACCAGCGGTAGGACAAACCTAGAGAGGAAGTTTGCGGAGATTCGGGAGAGCTGGCTTCCCAGGCAATCTGGGCGGGGCCCTGATATTCTGTATGCTCTGCTTTCTCAGGAGGGCTTGCAGCAACAAACAGGGACTGAGGGAAGAGGTGGCTTCAGCTCTGTCCCCAGGATGCTAGGTCCTGGGGACACTCTCTCAGGTCCAGCTAGGAAATAGCAGGGCTATTTAAAGTAGAGACTTATCACCTCCTGTCCTGTATTTCCTCTCCCTAGCATCCAGAGGTCCTCTGCAATGCACTCCCCCCCCAAGTCCTGTGGTGGCCCGGGACCCCCACTTACCTGGGTAGTGAGCAGGAGGGTTACAGGGCAGCATCACCCCCCAGCCCTCATGAGTTTTCACAGGGTCTCTCTCTTCCTTGGAGAATTCCTGCAGAACTGGAGATGGAGAGCTGGGCTCAGGCACCGTCTTCAAGCCTGGGGCTCCCCAGCCTCTCCTCCACGGGGAAGAAACTGCCATTTGTGGGCAGGAAAGCCTGGGGTTGCCACCTGTCCTTCCTGGGCACCTTTTCCTGGCCCCATCTACCCACACCCAACATCTTGGCTCCCATGGATCTCACAGCCGAAGCGGAGGACAGCCTCCTTGCTGACGACAGTGCCCACTGGGTTCGAGGCTAGGCACTGGTAGACACCGGCATCCTGTGCCTTGGTGGGGCTCATGATGACCAGATTACCCCCCATCAGCTGGTGACGAGAACCGGGTTCCAGGTTCATATCAGTGCCGTTCATCTTCCACCTGCAGCATGGGCGAGCAACAGTGAGGATGAGACCTCGGCCTTACGTGAGGAGAACCCATATGGCCGCCCAGAGCCTCCCAGTACCCACGGCTGGGATCTCACCTATAGGTGGCTGGAGGACTAGCTCGGGCACGGCACGCCAGTGTCACCTGATCCTCTGTGGACTCCTCTGGGAATAGCAAGCCTACAGGCTGGTCTTCAAAGACAGGTCCAAAGGTGGCTGGGGTTCCCTGGACAAAACTCCGTGCTGCAAATAGGGCGGTACCACCAGAGGCTCAAGTCTGAGACAGTCCAAGTCTAATGTTAACAGCAAACCGTCCAGTAGAGTTTATTGGGAATCCTCATTTTCTGCACTGTCCAGTAGGTGGTCGTTTGTGGCTACTGAGGATTTGGAATGCGGCTTAGGAACCAAATTTAAATTTAATTTTAATTAAATAGGCACGTCCCGTCAGTCCACATTTGCATTGTCCGCCGCCTGCCTACAGTCACATATTAAACACTCGCTGTATACCTGGCTGGCACTGGGCTGCGAAAATGAATCAGACGCACAGCCCCTTGCCTCGGAGGACAAGAAAGGAAGCAGAGAGCAGACAGCACAGGGCGCCGTGTCACAGAGTACTTTAGGGACAAGATACCGTGAGACACAGGGAACCTCGCCTCGCACAAGTGTGGCACATGAGAAGTGGCCAGCAGGGAACACAGAAAAGGGCTGTGTTCCCGGAGTCCAGTGCTCTTCCAGGCAGTGTAGACCAGTGGGAGGCGCTCACTTGGGGGCTGAGCTGGGCCTCCTTGGGCAGGTTATACACACACACACACACACACACACACACACACGTGTACTGATCTGGTGTCTTCCCACGATAAGAGTAGGGATTCATTTCCCAGGTCCATGGCAGGCTCTAACCAGGAGAATAATAGGGAGGGCCAGGCAGAGGGAGCAGGTTCAACCACTGGCTGTTAGACCCCACTGGGGACAGAGAGTTGTGGGAGATGGAAGGCTGGATGTTGCGTGTATGGCGGCGACAGGTCAACTGGTGTCAATTTTATAAACTGTGTCACATCACGGCCAACCGATCAGGTGATGTTGCTTCTCAAATGGGTTTCACGTTCACCTTTCCCAGGCCAGAGACATCTCGGCTACTGCCTTGCTCTGCACACACTATTGTCCCATCTCACCAGAACAGGGTCAAGGGGGTGGGGGGGTGGGAGGGTGGGGAGGCTGGACAGGACTTCACACCTGCATCAGTACAGCAGGGGTCCTGCCATTTGGGGAGCAGGTGGGAGCCAGGCCCCTTAATTGGCTCCTATCTCTCATGCAGCTGATTTCAGACCTTCCTGGTTGGGGTGGAGGGATGGGAGGAGGGGACTCCATTAACCAATTAGTGCCTTCTTTCTGGGCACATCCAGCTGCCAGCCCTCTTCCAAGCGTGGTCCCCCTGCTGCAGCTGAGGCCCAGCTCTGGCCTCCTGGGGATGGGGGCATCTGTTAAGCAGCCCTCTGAATGAGGAATGAGGTAGGAGGCAGGACTTCCAGAATGGTCTGCAGAAGACTTCCCTTGAGTCCTGTTCACGTTGCCCACCCCCACCCCACAGCAATTACTTGTCACTCTCTTTGGCTGCTGCCTGCAGCCTCAGAGGTGGTGTGTGACAGCAACTGCGTCATCTCCCCATGGATAGCCCAGCTTAATCCAGAGTTAATGATGATGGTAGAGGGTAGGGACCCTGTCCCAGCTGGGACCACCTGGAGAGAGGCGAGGGGGAGCAGAGAAGGGAGGAGGAGGAAGGATGTGGAGGCAATGGGCTGCTGGGAATCACCTTACACGATCACCCTCCAGGCACTCAGTCTGGATGGCGGGGTGGGGCCTGGGCACACTGGTACTTTAAGATTGTCTTTCTTCCTGAAAAAAAGCATCCCCTCTACACTCAGCCATGTGCTCATCTTCACACTCACCCCGTTATCCACCTGTACACACCACCGTGTCTCACCTGCACATGTTCTACAGAGGTTCTCATATCACACATATGTTCATATACAGATGTCACTCTAGGCCGATCAAATGGCCAGATACACATCTATAAGCACTTCTGCACCAGGCAGAAACAGCTGCTAACAGCCCTGCTTGCTCATCCCATATGTACGTTATGTTGTCATAAGTAGCTCTACTCATGGTAATAATTAAGTTATTATGTAATAAGAATAGTGCTGTTGATTCAATTGCTTCCTGCTGCCTGATACTATACTCCAAATCCTTCCTCAATAGCACTCTTAAGATTCAGACCAGTAAGGACTGAGACTTGGGGAGGTTTAATAACTTGTCCCACCTCAAAGCAAAGGAGGATATCTGCTCTCATCCATCCTCACCTTGCAGCCAGCATTTTAAACTACAGTTGCCACGATTTCTGACTTCAGATTTTGGAACCATCTGGGGCCCTGAGTCCACCCTAGAGGACTGAAATCTCAAGTTCTAGAAATCAAATCCAGAAATATGGAATATATATATATATATATATATATATATATATATATATATATATATATATATATATTGCTTCTGAAAGAGGCTGGAGTAAGTTTAGGGCGTCAAGGTACAGGTTGTGCCTCCCTCACACCACACCCCACAGCATATCCCTCATTCTTTGACCCCGATGACTGTTTTCCCCAGAAAGGACATAAGGAATGTTGCAGTGGAAGGAAAGAGCCAGAGGGATGCTATGAGGAGGAAGATGCCTTGCCCTCTCCTTGGCCCAGGTTGTGAGTGGTCCAGAGCTCTATTCTAGGATCAGGTGAGCAAGCCAAGAGGTCCCAGTATAGAGTAGATCTACGATCGATCCGGCCACATGTGAGAGATGGCAGCCCAGGTCCTGGCCCTTTGGTAATTGCTTCTGACCCATTTAGATCAGGGGACCCTGAATGGTGTTGACACCTCTTACTTCCGAAAGGAGTTGTCTCCAAGAGAGGGCATACTGAGGATCTTCTCTGGCCTCTCTCAATGGGAATCTCTTGCTCTGTGCAGTTGGAGCTTCCCACCCTGGCAATTGCCCCCAGTTTGGAGGACCCTGGGGGGGGCAGAAAGCTAGGCCTGGGGTCTTGGGGTTAGCCCAACTTCTTAGCACCTCCATCAAACTGAGAGGACCTGGTGAGAGCTTCTGAGCAAGTCAGCCCAGACAAAGATCTAGAGGGCATGGCTGGCTGTGTCTTGAAGAGCGGTGGGGGAGAGGTGGAGTCTAAACTCCAGGACTTCGGGGTGAGTGCTCCTTACTCCCATGGAGCTCTTTGGGGAAAAAGAAATTCCTGTTGACTTAAATCTGGAGTTCAGGCCCAGCCAAACAGTAGCCAGCTGGTCCCTCGGCACAAGCCCTGGAGATGCCCGGCTCCAGGACAGGAACATTCCAGCTGCTCTCACTCCCTTCTCTGCCCTCTGCTTCCCATCTTTGATCTTAGCGTGGAGGGTACCATGGAGGCGGGACCCTCTGTCAGCAACCCCGCTATGCCTCATCTGGGCTCTTTCTGCCCCTCCCGTCCAGGTTGCCCTTTGGGTCCCGGACCCTGGGATATTCTTCTTCAGGAAAAATTCCTGGGTATGATGGAGGTGTCCCATGACCTGGGGTGTCCAAGGTAACCACTGAGCACTTGACATGTGGCAAGCACAGCTGAGGACATCATTTTCATTCGAATGATATGTTAGCTCGGGCATCACACTTGGCGACGCCTCCCACACTGTGCAGGGTAGTTCTGGAGGTCGCAGCAGCTCCGATGGTTAGCACTGAGATCTAGCTGTGCTATAATGTGCTGTCTGACATGGGGTAAGCCACTCAGCTTCTCTGGGTCATTTTTCTTCGTCTTCAACATAATAAAGATCCATTTCCTTTCCTCTCAGCTTCAGAGGTAACGTAAGATTCACAAATGGGAGGAATTATTCAGCAAGGCCTCGGCAATGCAGAGGAATTGCTACCTAAGTGGTAGTAATGACTTAACCACACAATCAGGCACTCTTACCTGGAGAGGAGACCAGGGCCCCCGTGGCCAGCACCACCAGCAGCAAGCATGGCTTTTTCCTGCCCGGTGTCCCCATGGTGCCTGTTTCAGGCAGAGGCAGAGCCCAGAGGTCAGTCACTGCAGCCCAGTTCCAGGAGAATCAACTGGACACTTGAGAGACACCTAAGGAGACAGAGGATGAGGGGTCTGAGCCACAGGGCCCCGCCCAGCCGCAAACACATCTGGTGAGTGACTTGCTCTCCTGACAGTGCTGTAGGGAACTAGCACTCACCTTCCTCAGGTCCCAGAGGACAAGCTTGGCTGTTACCAAGGAGTTCTCCCAGGGCTGAGTGCCTCCCCTTGTCCTTCCAGCCCACCTCCCCGGGGAGTCTGGCTCTGCCCAGTCCCCTCCCTCCATCCAGCAGGTGCTGAAGAGGAAGCCGGAACAGAGTTAATTGGGAGGCAGGAACCCACCTGCCTGCTTGCCTGCAATTGTGATCCCTCCGCATCAGTAGGAGTCCTGAGAGAGAGAGAGAGAGGCCTGTGCATGGGCAGGGAGCCAAGGACACATCTTCTTCTTGGGTACTTGGGGACCCGGGCAACTCTCTCCCTGCTCTTGGCCCACAGCTGCCTAGGTGGCGGCTACTAAGACCCTCTGGAGCTGGACAGTCTCTGAACCAGAAGTGATTTTTCTCAAAGGAAGGGATACTTCCTGTCCCTCAGCTCTGTCCCCGGCTGGGGTGCCCAGGCACAGCACCTGGGTGCTTTGCATGGAGTCATGACCTTGGTCCTATCAGCCATACTCCCGCCACGGCGGTTAACGGCCCAGCTTCTGTCTTACACTGGACTAGCAGACACTTGGTAAGATCAGCCTGGCTAGGTCACAGAGAGAAGACAAGGGCTGGGGAGAGGAGGAACTCGTTTGGAGAAGCAAGGGCAGAGACGGGGTCACCTCCCTGTCTATTCCCCCTCAGGAAGAATCCCTGACTTCTGAGGGACAGGGACTCCCAGGAACTACCTTCTTGATGTTGGCGTTAGCCTGGTTACCACAGCCCATTGCTCCCTCCCAGGGCTCCCACAGGGCCAGGGTGCCTGGCTGCCCACCTCCTGCCTGCGGAGGCCTGGGGCAAGGCTCTCCCTGCTAACTGGCCGTGGAGCCTTGCCTTCTGTGTTTGTGACGTTTGTGATCTTTCAGGTCCTTCAGCTCAGGCTCTCTGATACTTCCTAGGATAGCAGTCAGGATCCCCACCCTGTGGGCCGTGAGGGGAGACTACGTAGATGAGGGCTCGGGGTATGCCACACCTCACTCCTACAGCATGCACGCACGCTCGGGCGCACACACACACACACACACACACACACACACACACACACACACACGCACACGCACACAGGTCTTCAGGTCTGCAGGGCATCCGGTGTCAGGGACTCTCACAAGTAACCCTGTGGATGTCACACAAATGTGGGACGTTATCCTCAACACAGGGAGGTGCTGGCTCAGTTTGCAGTCTAACCACCATTGCAACGACTGGGAAACTGATGGGCAGGAGTTGGTAATACTGACCTCATCCCTCCCTCCCTCCCTCCTTCCCTCTCCCTTCTCTCTCCCTCCCTCCCTCTCCCCCTTCCTCTGTCTCTCTCTCCCTGTAAAGATGACTTTATCTTTAATTATGTGTACTTGTGTAGGTACTCACAAGGTGTCAGACACCCTGGAGCTGGGTACCAGGAACCTAGCTTAAGCCCTTGAGGGCAGTACATACTCTTAACTACTGGGTCGTCTCTCTAGCCACCCCCCCCACTTCATCTTTTTACAGCTCTATGGAGCTGTACCCGTTGTTCGCCCTGGTGTGAGTTATTCCCCTCGTCCACAAAATGGGGATTATACCAGCATCAGAGTGGTCCTGTGGCTACATTTGGTATCACTTGTACTGTTTATCAAGGAGCCACAAAGCTCCAGAGCCATTTGGACCTCTATCGGTCTACTGTGGGGAGAGAGGGAGAGGATGGCTCCAGATGGTCCCCTTCTCCTGCCTCCATCTCCTCTGGTATCCATTTCCTACCCTTAACTTCCCCGGGACGCTCCCTTGTTGAAGGACTTGAAGATCATTCCTGTGACTGGAGAATCGTGAACCCATGCCCAGCACAGAGATGGTGCTCATCATTTACTCCTCCTGCCCTTTGCCAGCCATCCAGGGCTAGATAGAACTCAGCTCAGGCACAGGAGCCTGGCCTGGGAGGAGGCTGGCATCTGGGTGTTTATCGGAATGTGCCAGAGCAAGGCAGAGGTGAAGTCACACTGGTCAGCTCCACCATGTAGTGGTCAAGATTCTACGTGTCTTTCTGCCGAAGACTATAGATTATGGATAATCCAATCTCACTGTACACTTTAAACTTTAGTTTAATCCAGGCTTTTTATCAGCCACCAGTTTGGCCTAAATGTCCCGGGTGCCCTCCAGGGCCCAGGACCTCAGAGGAGATGTGTGTGGGATCAGGAGGGTGTGGGGTACACTGGGATGCACTGGACATCAGTCACGTGTGATCAGGTGTGTAGTGAGCCCCGCTGCTCTGAATAAACTAGTAAGAGATCACACTTGAGTTTAAGTAAAGGTCAGAGCTTGTTGCTTCCTTGAAGATGAGGCAGCCAGCGTATTCATTTCTATTATCATGTGTGCATGCATTCCTGTGTGCGTGCATGTGTGGGTGTGCGCATGTGTACTTGTGTGAACATATGCGTGTCTTGTGGTGGGAGACAAGGCCTTCTCTATGCCTTGAACCCACAAGCCTCCTGTACCAGTTGGGATCCCAGGGATGTGCTCACATCCAATCCCATTGCAGGACTCAGTGACCACATGCCAGGTATTGAATACATGGGAGGCTGGGAAGCAGTGACTGAGATACTCCATTTATGACACTCCCTGGCCAGCTGAGAGCAGCCATAAGATCAGTCATCTCCCCACACCCATCTGACATGTTCTGGAAAGCCTAGGATGGAGAACCGTCAGAGTGAGGCTGGAATGGAGTTACGCCAGGCCCAGATTGGCCCTGCCAGCTCTGAGGCAGCCAAGTCTTGCCCAGGCCAGCTGCCCTGGTGCAGGGGTGCAGGGACAGGCTGTCACAGTCGGGTACAGGCTGTCACCATCAAGGGGCTGGTTCTATGAGGGGGTTCTATGGGGGAGTAGGTCATTGAGAGGGTCAGAGACTCTAGAAGTTTCCAGGAAACAAAGGGTGAGGGGAAGGACAGCTTGGGACAGCAGACTATAAGCTAGACCAGCGCTCGACAGGATTTCTTGGCTAAGGACAGCTATGTGGAGCCAGAAAAAAAAATTACATAGCCCAGCAGAATTTTGCTGCTTCCTGAGATACCCAGCTCTGGTCCCGCCTCTCCCCCAGTCAAGGAGATCAGAGAGTGTGGGAGTAGTGTGTATAGCGTGGTGTGAGGGGAGGGTTTGGAGTAGAGCAGAAGACGGAGAGAGGGCTAGGGTCAACCTTTGAGGTATTGCAGGAGCCTCTTGAATGCTCGCCTTGACCTCTGCCCTGTAGCACATCAATGAGACCTAGCATCCCTAGCTAGTGTAACCCAACTTACTTGCACCTCAGTTTCTCTTCTGTAAAGTGGGGGGCAAGAAGGGTCACCTCAAGGGATGATCATGAGGTCAGAGCCACGCCTGGGACACTGCCAGTGCTTGGGAAAGATTGGATCTTATAACCAAGCTCCTCCTGTCCCCCAGGATGTCTACACACACTGCACCTGTGAGAATCGGGCTTGCTGACAGTCTTGTGCTAATGGCAAAGGCGCCTGCCTTCTCTTGGCAGAGCCTTTCCCTCACATTCCACAGGCGTGATGTAATGAGGTAAACCCTAACAATCACCCAAGTTCATGGCACAAGATAGCCCACGGGCAGATTTGTACCCAAAGCACATGTTCAGGAAACATGGCCTGGGAGTGCTCGTGACACTCTCAATGACTTTCTATCACTGCCCAACTCCTGCCTCGGGCGGAGGGAGACTGAGCTCAACACTTGTCTTCTGCTTAGGGTGAGGGTCACTACCTGGCAGGACCAGCAAAGGCCGGGGCGGTCTCAATCACCACGGCCTGTAGGGAGGATGGGGCTCCGAGCTGAGGTGTGGAGGCTGCTGGGGTGCTCAGTGTGCCAGGCCAGGCACCCCTGGGCAGGGGAAGGGTCTGAAGTGCAGAGGTGCTTAGGGGGCAGTGGATGGGATAGGGACCTTCAGCTCCGAGTGACGGGGTGGAAACCCTCAGTTCTCTGTCCCCAGTACGCATGGTTCCTGGGGTGGCAAGGTCACTGTGATTCCCAGGCTCAGGGGTCTGTCTGAACCCTCAATACCAAGTGGATGAGCCTACCATTCAGAGGTAAGAGGCCAGAGGGATGGGGGTTGGGGGTAACTTGGGTCTTCCTGGAAGGAAGTGTGGGACTGGGGTCCAGTCACCCCAGACCCTGGGTTGCCACACCCTGCCTGCCCTTCTGTGTGTAGTGCCAGACAGCAAGCAAGGGCCTTGGAAGAAGGATCTCACCCTACACTTTTTTTTTTTTTTAAACAGGGCTGGGGATCAAACCCAGAGCCTCCCATAGGCAAGAGGAACGCCCTCTGGCGCACTTTACCCTCAGTTCTCAGAAAGATCGATTCTTTGTGAAACTGGAGGAGCATGAACAATTGTTTCCAGAAGAGCAAATTTGGAAGAAGAGGGCCTCATGCATTAGCAGGCAATTTTTGCAGGCCTACCTGCTTCCTTTACTAAGAGAAGATTCCTTCTTATTCCCACCCCAACCCCCTAGCTCCCAGACAGTTCTCAGCAAGCTGGTGGAGAGCAGGAACCTTAAAGTCCTGGGGATTGACAGATGTTGAAATGATATGGGCTCCCTCTGGAGCCTGTACGCAGGGCGAGGGTTGACTTCCACAGTTTGAAGGGGGCTATATGGTTGTGGATACTGAGGTATATTCTAGTGTGTCTTGGGATGGATGATGCTCGGGTTTGGAGCACACCTTTGTTTTTGGTTGCAACTCATTTCTCATTTAGCAGACAAAGAAACATGGACTCATTTTGTAGATGGCCCTGGTTTTGTAAAAGGACTCATTAAACCACAAAAAGGAACTTTCTTCTAGGAGGGTGATAATCTGCCCTGTGAATGCTCCAACTTAGCAACTGCCGTGGGATTTTGGTCTAGATGAGGGTCAGTGGTCCGCCTGAAGAACCAGAAAAGCCAGCATTCAGGAGGATGGAAAGGATATCATCTTTTACCATTTGAAAGAGGATGGCCCAAGGCTGGAAGAAAAGTATCTGCCACTAACCTAACTTCTGCCTCTAGGCATGATGGTCACAAGCCTGGACCTGATACTGACCCCAGCTCTAGAGCCATCTCTACAGTCATATAACCGGAGGTTGCCTCAAGCCTCTATTTCCTTCTCAGAAGTGTCTTCTATTGTCTGGTCTAAGTCCCTCATCCTTCGATGGCATGTGCTTTCCTGTGTACTAATAAACCACTTCTTCCCTGATGCTCTGGTTCCTCGCCTAAGAGCCTCTCCGAAAATACAAATACCACCCATACCCATGCTTGCAGATCGACTTTGAAATATGCTTCCTCGCCATCATTTGGCATGAAAAACTTTCTGGCAGAGGGACTTTGCACTCTTCAAGCCCTTCCCAATGCATGGCTGGTAGCATCGGCACAGAAATTGGCTTGGGAGCATCCTGCCATGTATGCACTCCTTAGGGGGAGAGAGAGAGAGCTGGTGTCCGTCCAAGGCAGGAGATACAACTGTCCAGTGGATCACGGGCACTCAGAGTTAAACAGTGGCAGGAGTTGGAGGTGCCCAGTGGAGGGTCACTAGGGATGGAGTCTGGGGGTAGAGAGAGGGTCTATGAACCCGAGGAGTACATGCTCTGGGGAAGGAGATGCAGGAAATGGCTTGGCCTGGTGGAGACCGAGGATGGGAAGAGAGCAGTCCCTTCAGAGGACCCTCCTCCCTAGGCAGCACACCTTTCTTCCCAAACCCCTCACTTCATCAGGACAAGGGCAGGGGCTTCTGAAGAAAGGGTAGTGGACCTTGAGTGTCTTTGACCATCAGAGCCTCCTTGTCTGTCTCAGATCTCCCGCGGGACAGCAGGAGGGACTTTGACCTTGTGTCAGAAGCAGAGTGGTTCTGCCTGAGCCTGGTGGGGCCCCTGGGAGGAGCTGAAGGTTTCTGGCTCTGTGTCAGCCCGGAAATATGACACCTGTTTTAACCTCCGCACCATTTCTCTGCTCCACCCCTGGAACCTCAGCTGCACTCGGTCCCTCACACAGGTGGTCCACTCTTTGCTGTTCTTGTCATTTAGTGACGTCTGGTCCCTTTGAATGGGACCTAGGACAGGTAGGAGATCATTTCAGAGGCTAATTGGATGATGAGGCATCTGAAAGAATGTCTGGAATAGTTGCGTAGATGAGCTCAAGACCAGGCTGTGTGGACAGCACCTTCTCCTGACTCCTTGGAGTTCAAACTTGCCCAGGGCCGGGGTCATTGCATGCACACTCACTCAGTGCTGGTCACACCAATTACAAGGGTACTAACAACTCTAGCAGATTTACCCTGAGGACAGGAGGCGGAGGTGGGGATGCAGTGGGCAGAGCTTTGGGTCCAGGCTGCCTGTGCACCCCCAGGGCACTATTCTACAGACACAGCCTCATCTTAGCCACTTGCCCCCCCTCTCCAGTGCTACAACCAGTCTCGGAGGTGGTGACAGAACACTCCCTGGCTGGTGCAGTGTCTCTCCTGCAGCCCCATTATATAAGCCATGAGGCTAGGCAGAGGGGTTGCCCCCTCTCTCTAGGATCCCCTGGAAAGCCAAACTTTGAGCAAATCCTTCCCTCCCACCAGTGAGGCTGAGGGGGAGGGATCTGAGGAGAAGCAAGGTTGAGGAGGGAGGAGAAAGAATTGCAGGCTAGATTCCAGCCTCGCCGCTGGGATAAGACTTGCCTCAGTGTCTCTCCTAAGTCCCGGCTCCTGGATAGCTTTTGCCCAGACTTGCGTTGCGTTCCTTAGCCTACCTAGTCCAGTAGAACCAAGACTTTGGAAAGAGGTCATCTGGCAGAAGCGGCCCCCATATGACCTCAAATTTGGGATCTCAGGCTTAGGTCCATCTAAGGACTTCCAGGGACAGGCTAGGGCTTGGCCGTACACGAGCTAGCTGGCACCAGCTGGGGTCCAGAGCAGGTCCCCGAGCTGCTGCCTTCTAGGCAGGCTGTTGCCACTGCCTGCTCAGATTTCTGGACCCTCCTGGGGATCAGCTTCCTGGGCGGGTAAACCAGGCCTTGCAGAATGCGACCCACCTAGACAGGATAGGGAAGAACCTGAGGGGTGGCCACTGTAGCGCCAGGGTGAAAGGTCAACCGGGACTCAGTCTGCTGCGTTTCCCTGTGCCCTCCCAAGTTTCAAGGAAGATGTTTATAAGGGCTGAGCCCTGCATACCTCCTCTGAGCACCAGGGGAAGCCCTAGGCTGGAGCAGACAAAAAAAACGATAGGCACCTACCTGGAGTGCGGGAGGGATGTTGGCTGGGGCGATGCTGCGGCCACTCGATGAGTAGACCCTGCCGCCAGCCTCGCAGCAGCTTGGTCCCTCGGGCCTTAGCCACTGGCTGTCCTGGCGCGGCGGCAGCGGGCGAGGGTGCGTAAGTGTGAGCGCGCCCCGAGCCACTGCGGCATCTCTGCATCAGGATGCGCTCCTCCCTCTCACCGGCTCCGCTCACTGGCTGGCTCGGCTCCTCAGCCAACGCTCGGCCGGAGATGGCTTCCTCTGCCCCCTCCCACCCCGCCGTCCCCACCCTCCTGGCTCTACCTCATTTGCTGTCATTTAAGGACCAGGGAGCGAGCTGGAGCACCATCGTCTTCCATCAGGCTTGGCCAGCTCCGTGCCCAGCCCGGAACTGACAGGCTGCAGAGGGGTGCGCTGAGGAGGCACAAAGAAAGTGTCTCTCGCTCCCGAAATCCTGGCGACACATGAGCACCAGGCTTCTAGCTTGTGCCTTCCCTAATCCCTTCTTAGAGGATGGGATCCAAACCAAACCTCCAGATTTCTGAGTGGGGCAGCAATTCTGAGTGATGGAGCAATTAGCCTCTGTCACCCCTGTCCCCTCGCCCATCACGTTCTTCTTCCTCGTTTTTTGCCCAGAAGTAACATGGGATCTTTTATCAATCAAAATGGTCAAACCGTTAAAAAAAAAAATTAAAAATAGATAGCAAACGTCCTCAACCCCCATTCTTGAAAAATTTAGGTACCCGCCTCTAGGTTTATGTTTTCATTTGCATTACATCGGTTATTAGGATTCATTTATGAAAATGGGATCACAAAATACATCAAAATTTGCAAAATATATTTGACTGTATAACTGAGCTTGGACACCAGTACTCCCAGATCCAGCCCATTTTCTGCCAGCGAATGGTGTGACTTAATGAACAGCTCCTGAGACTGGCATCTGAGTAGGTACTCTGTGGTTTTGCTATTGGTGGGCTCTGTGTGTTTGGCTAAACACCTTGCCTTCGAAAGGTAATCAAAAAGGGTTAGAGACTGCCAGGGCCTCTGGCTCTGAGATCCCAGGTGCTTACCCTGGGTAATAGCACGCCTCTCCTGCCCTGCTCCTGTCCTGTGGGGACATGCCCGGAAGACTGAAGCCTGCAGGCAGAGGGACCAGCCATCTGCAGCACCAATCAGCCCTGACAGGCTGTCACTGTTGTCTAACCCCACTCTGGTTTGCCTGCTGTCCGGGGCAAAACTGGATAGTGGTCCAGATGCTGCAACAGCTGGCAAGGCTAGCCAGCCTCTGAGTTTTAAATGCTATACTTGTCAAATATGAACATGGCTCCAGATCTTGCTGACTGGCCAGTGACGGTGGGCCTGGAGAGGAGAAGGCATCCAAATGCTTGTTAGAGACACTTACACCTCTGTTTTTCCAGGGCCCCTCCTGAGGGCAGGCACATCTAGGATGCTCAACTTCTTTGTTTTGATACAGAGATGCCTAAACTCTTAACAAGCTGTTTCTCATACAATTTTGAATTAAATTTTGTTGACAAGACAGCCACACCCACTCCCCTTGTGTGTCCTGCCTCTGATACTGTGGTCCTGTCTGTCTGGGACTAGTATGCTGTTCCCAAGGTCCCAAGGTACATCACACTGCTAATACCCCCCGAGTCAGCCTTGCTCTACCCAGGGTCTCTACAAGATGCCTGTAGCAGAAGACAGTAGGAGCCAATCCTTGTCAAACAGGGTGACATCTCTGCTTCTGTGGGACTGATGAGCCACGGGGTCTAGAACTGCTTGCAGGATCGTTTTAGACAGAGACAGCTGTCTTTGCGACTCTATTTTAGGACAACTGCTGCCCTTGTGGTGAAGACCAGGTCTCTAGGGCAGGGTCATTAGTGTCAGCAAATTTGTTCCCAAAGACTCTCTCAGAGCCCCTTACAGCCAGCCTGCCCCACCGCAGGTGGATCCTGATAGGCAGGGTAGAAACAAGAATATTTCCCAAGCCAGGACCTCCGTTTCAAAAGACAGGTCCCAAGTGTGCCTTCTCACTTGTATAGAATGCTCACTTAGCCTGGTCCAGATGAGTGGGGTGCGGTGGGGTGGGGCACCGGGGGTCTTCAGTGCCAGTCTCTGGCATGCTCTTATTCTGGAGTGTGCCTGAGATGGACATGTGAGGACCCAGGCAGAGCTTTGCTATGGGCTCCGTAGAGGTAGAAGTGCTGTCTGCCTCCAGAAGGCTCCGAGCTGTGCTAAGGACTTTACGTGACACACTCACCTAGGAGGCACCCTCCTCTCCTCCGTCCTCCCCACTTCATCTACGAAGCTGTCCATATATAGTTAAAGCAGCAGAGTGGCTGACCTAGAGCTTCTGGCTTAACTCTTTGCTGAGCATGCCAGCCGTCTGCTATTGATGGTAAAGAGGACGCGAAATAGAGGAGGTGGTCATTTCCTGACTGGGGTGCCTGTTGTTGCCTGGAATCCCCACTGTGGCTGACTGTCAAGGCAACCTTCTCTTACATGGAGAATCAGATTCTGATCTGCCCACGGCACCTGAAGTTGAGTCAAATAGGGTGACTGATAAAGACACAGCCGAAGATAGCCAAGTGACTAATCAAGTGGGCCACCGTTTTGGCTGTAAACATTGGTGTCCCCCTGGGAAGGCTCAGGAGGCAATCTGAGGACCGTTCAGTCCTTCCAAGACCATCTGCTGTTCTCTGCCTTAGTCCCACCAGATCAATAGCACTGGAGTCCAGAGGGGCTCCATCGGTCCACAAGGGCCTGAGCCCAGTCCTAGGGGACAGGGGAGGACGAGACCTTGCTATGGCCTCTTGCCATTGGCAGCTTTGCATGGTTTCTGTGTGTCTACTTTGGCTGCTCTAAGCCAGTAACGTAGCTGCCTCTGCTTTCAGATTCCACAGTCTTTTCTGGAGCTCCCACGAGCTGCCTAGCGCGACAGGGCTTCAAGAGCCAGAGAATGTGGTCTACCTTCAAGGCGCCCGTGGTCATTTTGGAAGCTGTTCGTGGCTCTCCATCCACAGCCATAGCAATACGGCAGCAAGATACTCAAGACAGAGCAGCCTGGCTCTCCACCCTGCTTCTGAGTATTTGTATGGCCGTGGGCATGTGACCTTCTTACCCCCATCCAAAAAAAGACGGGCCAGCACACTCACTGAGGGCTGTTGTCAGCATAGAGATACACTCGAAGGAGCTAACTTAGTAGGCTTTCCCTTGGCAGTTCTGGAATGGAGACTGCCCAACTGTAGCACAAGGGCCTGTGCCCATGACAAGGACACTTTGGTTTTGTTTTCTTTCTTCTTCTCTGCTACAATGAATGGAGTGTCCGCAGCTCTGCCACGGAGAGAATAGCCTGTCCCAGCTCGGCAACTCCTATCACTGACTAAGACGTGATTGCTCTAAGAATGCACTCTCCTGGAAAAGCAAATAAATACATTAGGAACAAAAAATAGGGTCTCTAAGCAGTTGAGCCTGGCCTCGAACAGGCTGCATGGCCTAGCGTGACTCTGACAGTGTGATTCTCCTGCCCCTCCTTCCCAGTGCTGGAATTACAATTGCAAACTGCATCCGATTTTACTTGGGACTGGGGATGGAGCCCCGTTGCACAGACTAGGCAAACACTCCATCAGTGGGAGTACATTTCCAGTTACCGTCCCTATGATCCATTCAGTAAAATGGGGGTGATTTTTACTTCTGTTTGGTATGGTTGTGTGGCTATGCGGGTTAACCAGAGAATTTCTAAAAAGGACTTCATGGATTGTCAGCTGCTATCCAAATATTCCATTGCCAATCTACTGCTATCTTGGCCATGCAATATCTGGAGAGAGAGAGGCACCTTACCCAGCCCCCACCCTCCTACATAGCATGGTGCCTGGTACGTGGCCGAAACCCAGGAAAACAAGCTGACTGGGTGAACAGTAGACAGCGCCCAGGGTGAGTGGAGTGGGCAGAGCCTGTGTAGGGAGCAGGATTTAGGTAGTGTCAGGAGGGGTCAGGTTGACCTGAGTTGGGGTCCAGAAGGGAAATCTCCATATTCTATCTTTGCATTTGCCTTCCTAATTTCACTTCAGGGCCTGGAGGGGTCCATGGCCCAGAGGGGCCTAATTATTCTCTTTGCCATTTCAACCCTGGTCTCCCCAAGCTTATTTTTAAGGGTTATAATAGACAATGCTAATGCCATTATTAATATTTAATGGTAATGATGCTAATAATGCCTGCATTTATGTGGTCTCTCCACTAGCTCAAAGAACCCTGAGTTCTTCTTCTTTCTTTCTTTCTTTCTTTTTTTTTTTTTTGTTGAAACAGTTTGGCAGAGAACGGGAATAAGGGAGTAGAGAGGAATCAAGGTACCAGGAAGCTGGAGCCAGCAAAGATCAGTGAGCAGGCCAGGTGTGCTGGGCAGTGGGACAAGGCTGCACTAGTATTGGTGCTGATGGTACCTGCCTGAGTTCTGCCCTGCACTAAGATCCCAGCGGGACAGGTCTGGTTCTGGCAAGAGGCATACCCTCCAGGGTGGGGTTGGGAATGAGGGGACAGGCTTAAGGGCAGTGGTGGCCCTGAATAGGCAGGTAGCCTTTGAATGCATATATATATATATGTATATGTGTGTGTGTGTGTGTGTGTGTGTGTATGCCTTTATTGCCTATATTAGTTATTTTCATACATGTACTTAATGGAGTTTACCTTCCAGCTAATCTTCCATTTCTCAACCAGCCTCCCTTCTACTTTAGGGCTGTTCACAGGCACATGGCGAGAGTTTGTTTACAGGGGCATCTTTTAAGTGGCTATGCTAATGTACTTCTCCAGCCTCATCAACCATTGACTACTGGATAAATTCTCCTTTGCGTTTTGTTTTATTTTTTGATTTTTATAACAGTGTTTCTCTGTGAAACAGTCCTGGATGTCCTGGAACTCACTCTGTAGACAGGCTGACCCGGAACTCACAGAGATCCATCTGCCTCTGCCTCCCAAGTGCAGGGATTAAAGGTGTGCTAAATTCTTAGGGAGGATGTGCTGGGCCCAATCTTATGCAGATCCGGTTACCACCGACACTGTGAGTTCAAGAGTACCACAGTTATGTTGTACCGGGAAGTCAGTGTTCCATACCACTTCCCCCCATTTCTTCAACTCTTACATTCTTTCCTCCCCTTCTTCTGGGATCTCCTCTGAGCCTTGGAGGGGTGATAGAGATGTCCAACTATGCTTGGGTATCCATCTAGTCCTAGAACCTTGTCTTTGGCAATCTTATGCATGCATCATGTCTACTCAGCAAAACAACAGTAGTAGTTCCCACACCAGGACCTATCACCTCCCCAGACATGGGCTTTCGACTGTGTTTATTATAATGGCAGATGTGAATTTTCTCCTGTGGAGCCGGCATCGGATCTAACCAGTGCCACTGTAGCACTGGTGGGGTCATTTTGCTTGCCACTTGGCATCGTTACATACAGGGCCCACAACTAAGACCATTGATAAGGTTTTTTTTTCCCCCTCAGCCGAGGCACAGCCCTTTCTGGCACTGTGAGGGCTCGCCAACAGGGAGGAAGCTTAAAGCCTAGTTCCAGCTGGGTTTCTTGCCGTACCGACAATCAGGGCTGGTGGTGTCTTCAGCCATCGGGTCTTCCTGTCTAGTTCTGATGGGCACCCAGGAGCTGTGGCGATTACCTGTAGTGTTTTAGGGGCCTTGGGGAGTTCCTTGATCAACAACTTGTAGTAGGAAGGTAGCCTACCACTGCTGCTAGGATTTCCATTGGCCTCTGATCAACGTTATCCACCCACGCAGGGTACCTCTGTTCACACTGCTTGTAGAAGCTTTTGGGTTTTACGACATTTGTGGGTGGTTGGGCTTTTCCCTGAGTGACTGGGGCACTTTTCAGGGACATTGCCCCTGTGCCCATGTCTTGAGATCATTTTCTTGCTTTTTGCTCTAGTAGTCCTGGAGTTTCAGTTCTTACTTTAAGGTCTTTGATCCACTTGGAGTTGATTTTCGTACAGAGTTGAGAGACAAGACTCGAGTCTCATTCTTCTACATGTAGTTACCCAATTTCCCCAGAACCATTTGTTGAGGACACTGCCTTCTCTAATGTGTGCTTTTGACATCTCTGTGGACAACCAAGGTGCGGTGTGGCTTGTATCTGGGCCCAGTATGTCTGTTCTCGTTGACAGTGCCATGCACTTTTGTTACTTTGGCTCTGTTCAATCTCTTGACTTATTCTTTTTTCATTCATCTTTTTGCTCAGGGTTGTTTTGCCTCTGTGGAATCTTTTGTATTTCCACGTGGATTACTTTTTTTTTTTTTTTTTTTGAAGGTTGGTACAGAGGTTTTAATGGGGATTACACTGAATCTGCAGATTGCTTTTGGTGGGATGGGATGGTTATTTCACAATATTAATTCTCCCAAACTATGGGAGTGGCTCTTTCCATCCTCTACTATCTTCCTCAAACTCCTTCTTCAGTATTTAGGTTGTCATTGTAGAGTCCTCTGACACCCTTGGTTAGGTTGGTTTTTGAGGCTACTGTGAATGGGATTGTTTCCTTGATTTCTTTTTCAGCAAGTTGACATAGGAAGACACAGTGGTTGCTTGAATGCTTAAGTTATCTACCCCACCTGTGCTAAATTGTTTGAGGATTAGGAGGTGTGGCCTTGTTGGAGGAGGTGTGTCACTGGAAGAGGGCTTTGAGGTTTCAAAAAACCCACCACTCCAAGCCCAGTCTCTTTCTGTGCCTGTGGATCAGGCTGTAAAACTCGTGGCTACTGCTACAGCATCCGCCTGTCTGCCCGCCACTACGCTCTCTGTCATGAGGACAATGAACTAAGCCCCCAGTAAATGCTTTCCTTTATAACAGTGTCTCTTAACAGCAATAGAACACTAACACAGCCACTATCTCATGTGTATGTTAATTCTGTATCCTGCCACTTTGCTGGGAGTGTTTATCAGCTCTAAGAGTTTTCTGGTGGCATCCTTAGTGTCGCTTATGATATATAGAATCAATCAACCAGAAATGAGAATACTTTGAATTCTTTCCTTGTCTGTGTGCTTTTTATCCCATTTCTCAGCTAAAGACTTAAAAGTCATATACAAACAGTAGTAGAGAGAGGAGAGGGGCATCCTTGCTTTGTTCATGACCTCAGCGGGAAATGCTTTGAGTTTTTCTCTACTTAGCATGATGTTGGCTATAAGTTCTCCACATATATTATGCCTTTATTGTGTTGAAATACGTTCCCTCCATTCCTAGTCTCTTGGGGGATTTTAATAGTCATGAGATGTTTAGATTTTTAAGGTATGTCCTTAAGATTATCTGAATTTCACTGAGACCTGCTGTGATGTATCATTTTTAGCTCTAGTTTCTTTCTCAGAATCTTCTCTTTCACTTGGTTACTTTGTCTAAGGGTTTGCCAATTTTGTTTATCTTTTTCAAAGAAACAACCCACCATTTCATTGATTCTCTTCATTTGCTTGTATTTGATTTGTTTCTAATCCTGATCTTAATTATTTCTTTATATCTACTGCTTTTGAGTTTGTCCTGTTCTTGTTTTTCTCATACCCTAAGATAAATTATTAAGTTATTTATTTGAGACCTGTCTGATTTTGTAAATGTAGTTACTTACAGCTATGAGATTCCCTCTTGGGATTGCTTTCATTATATTCCATATGTTTTCGTATGCTGTAAGGAGTAAGGTTTTTCTGCCCGCCTGGGCGCCATATGTAAGGAGTAGGTTTTTCTGCCGGCCGCTGGTCTTGTCCCGCCGCCGCATCAGCCCCAATTAACACACTGAGACTCTGTATTTGATATAATGCTGTTGGCCAGGTACTAGTTTCTTATCGGCTAGCTCTGTCTTAAGTATTAACCCATTTGTGTTAACCTATGTATTTCCACATGGTTTCACCTTACTGGGGAGTGGGCCAGGGTCTGGTCTCCCCAGACTCTCCATCTTGACTCCTCCTTACTACTTCCTCTTTCCTCCTTGTCTCCTAGTCCCTCCTATCTTCCTTTCCTATTGGCCAACAGTGCTTTATTCATTAACCAGTATGAGAAACATATATACAGAATGACATCTCCCATCAGTATGCTGTATCTTAATTTTTCATTCAGTTCTGAGAGTTTTTCCTTCTTGGTTCCATCAATGATTCATTCATCCTTTGATAGTTGGTTATTTAATCTCCATGAGTTTGTGTACTTTTTTTTTTATTGATTTATAGGTTAACCATATTGGTGCCAGATAGAATGCAAACGGTTATTTGAATTTTTCTATATTTGTTCAGACTTGCTTTGTGTCCTAAGACAGGAATCATTTTTTGAGAAATCTCCATGGGCTGCAAAGAATGCATATTTCACAATATTATGATAGAATGTTCTATAGATGTCTGTTAAGTGCATTTGATCCATGATGTCATTCAACTTTAATATTTGTTGTTGTCCTGGAACTCACTCTGTAGCCTAGGCTGGCCTCAGACTCACAGAGATTTGCCTGCCTATGCCTCCTGAGTGCTGGGATCAAAGGCATGCACCACCACCACCTGATAGCATTATTTTTGTGTATTATGAGGACACATCATGATGCATGTGTGGAAGTCAGAGGTCCGTTTGTAGAAGTCAGCTCTCTCCTTTCACCATGCTGGTCCTGGGTATTGAACTCAGGTCATCAAGTTTGATGGCAAATGTCTTTATCCATTGTCAGACCCTTCTCCGTGCTTTTTATTGGACTTATTAAGAATTTCATTTCCAGCACCTTTTCAGTTTGGTTCCCCCCCCCTCAGTATTTCTCTCTTGCTATTGATTTCCACTTTCATACCCTGCATTGACTTTTTTTTTTTATTTCTTTCAGCTGTTTGTGTTCTTTTGGGAGTTTATTCATGTCCTATTTCGTTTCTTTGAACATATTTATCATCATTCCTTTGAATTCTTTGGACTTTCATCCAAGTCGCTCTCACTGGGGGCCATTAGATTTTGGAGGAGCCGTGTTTTCTTGGTTTTTCATATTACTTGTTTTTGTGTTGAGACTTGCCCATCGGGTGTTAGGTCACTGGTCGATTTTCTTTTTAAAATTTAGTTCACTTTCCTTCTTTCAGTGGAAGTGTTTGCTGTATTCATGAGGGAGTGGGGTATAGTAGGACCGAAGGGTTGTTTTCCTCTGATGTTCTCCATCCATTTCCTCCAGTGAGCAGAATACATCTGCATTAAAAAGCTACTATCCCGGAGTAGCTCCATCATGAAAATAGAGTAGTAATAATCAACTATAGAAAGATAAATGACAATGCCCTTTGAAGTGCTACGTATTTTAGGAAGCAAAGGGACAGAGACAGTGCTGTGTGTGGTAATGCATTAGTTGTTATGGGTGTGAGTGGAAAGAAAAAGAACAGTAAGATCACTGATTTCATTGGGATGACACAGAGAGAGAGTAGAGGAGGGAATATGAGTAGAAGAGGAAATTGAAGGAACAACAAAGCGGAGGAGGATGGCGACAAGGGGGTTTTCCTTAAAGAAAGAGATGCTACCAGATGACACAGAGCAGTCTCATCTCTCTGGAGACTGAGGCACAGAGACCTGGAAAACAAAGCCGCAGTGCATTCTGTGGGAGAGGAGAAAAGAAAAAGGTTATCAAGGAAAAGAAATAAGGGGCAAGGACAGAGTAAGGTTGATCTGGTCTGCTAAAATCACACTGAGAATTAATGAAGACAGAACATGACAGAGGGAGAGAGCTTGATGGAGACACAGGACTTGAGCAGAAGTGTAATGGCATCTTGCTCTTTTAAGGCAGAGGATTCACGTCTGCACCCGAAACCACGCCCAAAGGGTATGGCCACTACACAACAGGAGACAGCTTGATGGAGATACTGGACATGGAACGTGACTGGCCTGCTGGCTGGCTTTCATGTTCTCTGTCTCTGTGGGATCACCACAATTCTCCCTCAGGGATCCTTTACAGAGGCCCCCTTTTAGAGCTGGAGTGAGCATCAGTACCTGGCACAGCCTAATCAGGTCACTTCACCACCATGGGTCCCTGTTCAAGTGGCAACAGAGTCACACTGACCCTGAAGGAAGGCCGGATCTGGGGTCATTCCTCCTCTGCCAGGACAGCTGGCTCCAGCCTGCAGCACGGTAGACTCCTTGGCCACACCACACCCTTGAAGCGTGTTGGCTGTGGGCCGGTGGAGGACCCCAGGGAACCCAAACCCTGAGCTATAATGGTCGCTTTTTTTTATGGGCTCATGTGCTTGGGTTTGTTTAATCCAAAATCCACAAATCCTGGTGGTTCTGTGAGGCATTTGGTAGATGTGGCCAATGTCTGTAATCAATTGACTCAAGGAAGGACATGTCCTTTGACAAAGGGGCAGGCCTTTATCCAGTGAGTTAACTGTCCGTAAGACCAAGGCTGTTCTGTACCTGAGAAATAAGAAACTCTGACAGAAGATGGCAGCTTTCACTATTGTTTTGTTTTGTCTTGTTTTTTGTTTTGTTGGTTTTTGGCACAGGGTCTCACGAAGCTGAGGCTGGCCTTGTTCTCCTGATCTCATCCCTCCAACCCCCAAATTCTTGGATTGCATGTGTGTACCACCAAGCCTGGCTGTGGCAGAATCAATTCCTGCCCGAGACTTTCCAGGTTGCTGGCTTTTCCATTCATAGAATGCAGACCACCTAGTCTCCAAAGTCACCCAAGCCAATTCCTCAAAATACATGTAGCGTATAATACACACTTTGTGTATACACATTCACAGCTCTTGACCTGAGATTTTGTTTTTACTTTTTAATACCACATTTTTAAAAAATGAGGCTCATTCAATAGAGAGAATACTTCAAATTTGGATTTTTAATTTTTTTCCCCTGGCCGGCAATTCTGTCTCTGGCCACCCCCTTCCCTGCTCCAGTGCTGGGCTTACAAGCACTTGGTCACACCCAGCTTTTATGTAGGTGCTGAGGGCCCGAACTCAAGCCTTTGTGTTTGCACAGTAAGGGCCCTTAGCTGATGAGCCACCCCTCAAGCCCTTAAATAAACCTTAACTTACCGTTTTGATCTGAATGAGTTTATTGGGACATAACTCAACCTGAAGGCCAGGAGTCGCTATGTACAATGTGGTTCTGTTTTTCTGGAGAACCCAACCAGAACAAGGCTCTTCACTTTTTCTGCTGGTCCCCCAGCTCCCTGACTTGGGCATCTTAGGTTGCTATTAGAAAATACCATAGGATGGGCATATATATATGTATGTATGTATGTATGTATGTATGTATGTATGTATATATGTATGTGTGCGTGTATATATTTACTTTTCACCATTTTGGAATTTTGGATGCTGGAAGTCTAAGATTCAGTCTGAATCAGGTGAAAGCACTTCCTAGCTTGACTCTTCCTTCAGTTTGGAGCCCCAGCTCCTTCCCTGACACTCAGGGATTGTGACATCATGATTCTTTAGTCCATACTGCTCAGCTCACTTCAGCCATGTTGATCCACTTGATCTCTGAGGTCTTTAAAACCAGGGGTATTGTCCTTGTGTGAGGAACGCATTGTAATTTTTAGATGGTGAAAAAATTCAAAAGGATACTTCATGACAATGAAAATAACATTCATTTGGCATCTTGTGCCCATAAATGAGGTGGACTGGCTTATAGCCACATGCTCACGTGTTTCTCACCACACCAGCCGATAAGTAGTTACAATGGAGGCTGTATGGCTGCAAAGCAGAAATATTTATGGCCTGGTCCATTACAGAAAATGCTTGCTAACCCTTGGGTCAGGTCATTTCTCTGTCATTTGGAGCCTAGATCCAAAACTATGGGGTATCTGTCTTTTGGTTTAGCTTAGTGGTTGTCTAGCAGAGAACATTTGGCACTGTCTAGAGACATTCGGGGTTGTCACCAGAGGGTATGTGTGTCGCATTTAGTGAGTGAAGAGTTAGAATGCTGCTAAGCACCTTCCACTGCAAGGATAGTCCTTCATGTCCAATTTCCTGATCCCAAATGTCCCCAGTGCTGGCCTGAGGTGCTCTGTGCTACAGTAGGGTGCAGGGTCAGCCAGGTCCCCACAGGTTACCTGGGATGGGGCCCAGCCTTCATGTCTACTATCCTGGAACTTAGCATCCGGAAGGTGATGGGCATGGAGGGGTAATGGGAAGGGAGTCTGGGAGTTTTCTGGTGCCCTGTGTCTCCTCTACCTGCTAGGGCCCAGGGTGACCCTCAAACGGGGAAAGAGTGTATTTCCTCAGTCCCCTAAGGACCCGGCACAGGTACCCATGAGCTTGGTCAGGTGAGCTTGACGAAGGGCTCCGGCCACGGACATGGGTGTGGTGAGAGCTGTGGAGGCAGTTACCTAAGACGAGGTGTGTAGGGGGCCTGGATTCAGATGCACACGGAGGGAGTGTGAGGCTGGGGGAGTGGTGGGGTGGGGAAGAGGCTGGCACGGGTCCCACCAGCCTTCTGAGAAGTGTGAGGAACAGATGCTGTGGCTGTCAGACGAGAGGCTCCTGGCACTTTGGAAAATTGCAGGATTAACAAAAGGATGGTCGCTTTGAAGGAACACAGGCAGGGACAGGGGTGGGTGGGGAGGGGGCAGGGGATGCACAGCTGGGATGGCCTCTAGGGACTCCCTTCCCTTGGAGGGCTTCTCCTGCCTAGCCTCTGGGCTGCTTCTGGGTGGAGTTGGGGGAGGGAGGGCAGAGGTGGCTGAGTCATCGGGCTTGGGGCCAGAATGAGAGGTCAGGTCAGAGCCAGAGCCAGGGCCAAGACTGCCAATAGCTTGGAGTCTTGAAAGTGACAGGGCTGTCTGGAGGTCATCTCATCCATCTTTCCGCTTTTGGACTCAGCCCCAGCAGATGGCATCCTGCCAGCAGAGGACCTAGGCAGAGGGGCCCTCAGCAGGAATGAGAATTCACCAGCTGTTACTTGCAAAGCCCCCCAGAAGAGGCAGCCAGATCTCTTTGGAAGCTTTGTGGATAAAAGGGCACGTGTCTGAGGGTCTGCAGGGAAACTGCATTTTCTTCATGGGGGCGAGGGGAGTAGGCAGCCAGAACAGCTTCATCCAGGATGTGGCTCTGACCTGCAAGAATAGCAGCCTTGCACTGTTGCAGGATCTAGAGAGGTGTGGGGGTAAATCTGGTTGGCTGGGTGCCACTGAGAGGCAGGAAGGTTGGGCTCTGGGAGTTTAAATCTATTAAAGGTATAGGAAAAGAGAAAGGTGATACACAATTTCTCGTGTCGATAGTTCTAATTCAGTTTAGAATTAACTTAGCTGCGAAGAAAGCATTTCCTGACGCTGAGGAGTGAGATAGAAATGTACCATGAGAGCTGGTTTTCCCAGGTGTCAAGGACCAGTCCGACCTAGTGGTAGAGGAGCGGCTAGAGGTCCTCCGGCCCAGCAGTCTGTCCTCACTTTGTCCTTCCCGTTTTCCCTAGAGGTTTCTTGCCCTAAGAACTACAGGGGTTGAAGTGTACAATAGGAGATGGGTGCAAGAAAGCCAGGGATGCCCGACGCTGTTAGTGTTGCTGGGAATTGGGAGAGCCCTTAGCCAAGCAGACTGCCTGTCCATCTGGGAAGTGAACCAGCTATTGCTTATGTCCATGACTGGGAGGGTGAACCAGGCCAGAGGGCAAGGAGCGACAGACAGATGTAAGAGATCATGCCCCTCATTTGCTGAGTGCCATTCCTCTCTGTCAAGCCTCTCCAGGGGTAACTGACAGATGTACCACGGTGCAGGGCAGGGGGAGGGGGGCTCTTTCTCATTGGCCAGCATCCTGGCCTCTTCCCCCTTTCCTGCCAGATTTCCCCCAAGCCGCCTGCATTGTTAGCTGGAGGCCCTGGGGGAAAGACTTCTTCGAAGCAAGGAAGCCCGATGCATGTGTTGCTTTTGTGGAGAGAGTCTCTGAACCAAGAACCTATTTGGCTAATGAAGTCATAATTACTCCCGGCTCACTAATAGGATGAAAGCTGGGGGCTCAGTTAAAAGCCACTGATGGACCCCCGAGAGTTATCTGATGGCTCTAGAAAGGGGCTGGAGAGTTGGAAGCAGAAAGGGGTGGGCCCGGGGAGCGGCCCACCATGTGTTGCTCTGAGACCCTGTGCCGGTTTAGTCCAGTTACCCTTGACTACCTGGCTGTGCCAGGCAGGGCCCCACAGAGAACTAAGGCTCAGAAGGACTTTGGTTTTGCCATTCAGGGATGTTGTGCAGGACCTGGTAGTTTGGCACTGGTTAGCCTTCAACTCTTCTGGCTATTTAAAATGGGTGTTTACTATGTAGCTCAGGCTGACCTTGAACTCCTTTGTAGGCGTGGTTCATTGAACCGGCAATTGTCTTTGTCAGTCTCCTTCCCTGAGATTAGGTGGGAGGAACCTTCAACCCTAAACCCAAGGTCTGTAAGTAGCTCCCAGCTGGAGAATTAGGCTCCCAGACTCCGGTGTAAAATGCCCCAGGGGGTTAAGTAACTACTCTAATTCAAAGCCAATGTTGTAAAACCCTTTAGGAAGAATCCCCCGCTGACTCCTGCCCTGCGGTCAGTTTACCTAGGATAAACACTGGCCTTCTAATTGCCCCAGGTAACTGACAGCAGGACCAGACCTCTAGCCGGGTACCCTTTAGTCACGTGGGCTCTACCTGGAGGGAACCCTGAAGTTGGCTCAAGACGCTCCAAGACCAAGTTCTCAGCACAAAGGAAATTCATTTGCCCCAGAGGGACAACAGGTAGGTATAAGGGACAAAGGCAGGACATAGAGGGAGAAGTAGAAGGGGGAGGGAACAGGAGAGAGGGGGAGAAAAGGAGCAAGCGAGAGGTGTAAGGGATATTTGCCCCAGAGGGACAAACGACTGACAGCCCCTGGATAGATAGGGAGGAGACAGGCATGGCCCATAGGTGGCTTACAAAAGTGGAAACCCTGTGTTAAGATGAGGCATTTAATTTTAATTGGGCATGTTAGCTAGGTGAGCCAAAGGGGGCTTCTGATTGCTGGACTTCAGTACTTTGGCAGCTGGACCTCGGTAGTCTCAGGAGGAGGAATTGGGTCAATAAGGGAGTAGATCTTGGTGGCTAGCTTTAGCAATGTAATCTAACAGTTTTTTGTTTGTTTGTTTGTTTTTTCAAGGCAGAGGGAATGGGGGAGAAAGGCCAGGCTGCTAGAGTCACACGCACTAGTGGGCTAGTGTCCCTTCAGTAACTACCAGTACTGGAAAGAGTGGGCGGGAGAGGTAAAAAATGAATTGTGCTTTTAGATAAATGAGTGTGGGTTCCAAGGCTTGAATGAGAGACACGATGCTTGGGGAACTTCAGGAAAGTTAGTTAATGGGGCTGCAAGACAAGTCTTCAGTTCCTGGCAATTATCACTGCCCTTACCCTGCCGAGATTGCTAAATTTTAGAAAGGCAGGTATTACCCAAATCCTTCCTCACGCTCCTACCCCAAACCACAAAGACTAAACCACCCGGGCGGTATGTATGGTTATTCTGACAGCTTAAACACTGACAGCGCCTGGCAGCTTTGGGGACTCTGGTCTCAAAGATCAGTCAACATCATCATTTGGATCATACAGTGTGCCTAGTGAGGGACAGGCTGGGGACCACAGAGGGGTGGGAGGTACAGGGCACTAACTGTGCTCTCCAGGGACTTGCGGCCTGGCTAGGTATGGGAGAGATGCGTTACTATAGTACCCTGAAGTCTGTGCTGGGAGCCAGGGGTAGCAGGGAACAAGAGAGGAGAAAGCCCCCAGGACAGGCAGCACTGGGCTTGAGAACCATCAGATGTGATCATGCTAAACAGAGTGGGGAGGGCTTCTGATGGCAGAGTTCAGGCTGGGGAGGACTCTCTTTTTCAGGCAGGAGAGGAAAAGTGTAATCACACACTGTTCTTGGAGTCCCATCTTAACTGCCCCGACCCTCACAACAAACAGTCTGCGCTGTAGTTACCAAGGCCTGTCTCACGGATGAGAAAGTTCAGCCAAAGAGAGGGTAAGTAACTTGTCAGCTGTCACGCAGTTAGAGCCTGGTCTGCCTGCAGGGTCTCAGCTCTTACTGGAGCTCACGATAGGCTAGAGAGGGGCAGGACCCTATTGCTTCCCTGCCCTTGTTGCTTACTGCCCAGGACTTCTCTTGGGCACCTTTGCCACTGTAGGGTGAGTAAAGAAGGGTGCATTTCTGCCACGGCACATTGAGAGGTGTTGCAGGGGCTGCGCTGGCACAACGACCTTGAACTGTACGTTTCGGGGTGATTCTTCAGATGTTCATGCGTGCCCCAAGTGTAGTAATGGGAGCAGCGTGTGTGAGGGAGCTGGCCTGGCACCTACTTCTGGCATCGGTCCTCATTATCCTGCTGTTTTCTTATGCGTAACGGGATAGAGCCACTGCCTCAAAGGGCCGTGAGAAGGTCAAAAGAGACCGTTTAGGGTTGAGGACATAGTTTAGTGTCGGAGTGCTTGCTTCATGGGAAAGGCCCCGATTTTGATCCCCAGCCCTGCAAGGGAGCAAAAGGGTAGGGGCCATTCACATAAAGTGCACAGTGGTAGCTGTCAGCACTTAATGTGACTGTACCGTCACCCAAAGGCCATCTGGTACCGTCTTGCCTCTTTGCCATTAGTATTACAAATGGCTCGATTCTCTGCAAGCTGCATGGCTTGAGAAAGTCAGAGGCTCTCCCACATTTTCTGGTCACCCTTGAAGACTCCAAATCCAGGCTCCCTCCTCTTCTTCCTTCCTTTCTGGATGTCGGATTCACATGGTTTGCTAAAACTTCGACCTCCTCAGAGCCAGTTCATGAATGGAGTAGGATGGATGTCAGTGCAGAGGGAGGGCATGGAGGTGCTGGTCACTCACTTTCCCATCTCCCTCAAGCATCAGCTCGTGCCACCTGCACTAGGAAGGGTTTTAGAGCGTGTACCAGAATTTCTGATACATCAGGCCTGGGGATTTTCAGAATCAAGAGATTCTGGTGTGCCTTCAGCTGGGAGCCACACGTGGACAGCATTGCTCTGATTTTTCCTCCGCCTGTCTCAACTATCCCAGTGATTTCCCTGATTGCCTAGAAGTCTCCAGTCTCCGTTCTATTAAACAGGACCGCCATCAACACACACACACACACCTGCTATTTGTCAGCTCCCAGTCAATTCTGGGAACTTTTAAATCCATACTGGGAATCTTTGTCTTAGAGTAAAGTCAGCCCACCCTGTGCTGCTGGCTCTCTGCAGTTAGGATGCCTGATTGAGTTCATTGTGGTGAATTCCTAATGAGCCCAAGCCAGGGATCATGGTCCATATGTACTGAGTCTGGGTCAATTGTGTCCTGCTTCTCTGTGTTGGGGTCTAGACAAATCAGTAGCAAATTATGGGGTAGGGATGGAGATGAGGGTTGGGGCTGGGCTGTTGGGCCGCAGCTGTGGCTCCAAATTGCTATGAGGCCCACTGCCTAGTCCTTATTCCAGCAGGGACTGACATCAAACAAATGGGCCCTGATGCGTTAAGCTGCGTCTATGGGGGAGGGGCTTTTGCAGTGGCTGTGCCCGCATTTCTGTATGTAATACAGGGACAGAATGAATTCCCTGATTGCACTATTGGGGGCAGCTGGGAAATGGCTGGTGCAGACTTTGCTCTTAATAAACACCCGTAGATGGCTTGTCTCCTCCCTACTGGGCCTGTTAAACCAACTCCAAGCTGGAGATTAGCATTTCTAATGGGCTGGGAGGTGCAGGCTTCAGGAGATAGGGATGAAGGATGGCATATTCAGGGGTCCCCAGGGCTCTGAAGAGAGGCAGGTGCTTTGTCTGGCCTCCGTCCGATGGAGGTTGGCTTTCTTCAAATAGGACGAGCCCTTGTCTCTTCTGTCTCCTTGGATGGCTCTGCGCATTAGTTAATGGACCCCACACACACCCCACACCCTGAGGTCCATCATTGCTTGTTCAATATTTGTCTATCCAGTACTGGCAGAGAAGAAGACAGATTCTTGAATTTACCCAGCTACTTTTTTTCAAAGGAATGGCGGTGTTGCTCAGTCAACCAACTCACTCATTTAGCCCAGTGTCAGGCATTGGTGTCTGGAAGCAGAGGTGGGAAACAAAAAAAAAAAAAAAAAGAGTCTCTTGCGCTCAGGACAGTCACAGTGTAGTCAAAGAAATAGACAATCTCACACGTCAAACCCCATGACACATAAAGTAAATGCTAGGGAGGCAACGGTGAGGGGATCTGAACCCCTGAACACAGAGCTGTCGGGGAAGACTACTTGGAAAGATGCCCCCCACCCCCGGGATGATGGCTGAAGATATGTGAAGCTGGATAAAATAGAGTGGAAGGTGGTGTCAACTGTCCTAGAAGCTAAGACAGGAGGGTTGCCTGAGCAATAGTGAGACCGTGCGTGCGTGCGTGTGTGTATGTGTGTGTGTGTGTATGAGACACACACACACACATACACACACACACACACACACACACACACAGAGAGAGAGAGAGAGAGAGAGAGAGAGAGAGAGAGAGAGAGAGAGAGCTGCCTTGGAGGAGTCTGGGAGGAATAGTCCAGAAGGTATATTGAGAGAAGCATTTAGAGGAGCCTGGAAAGAGGCAGGATCTGGAGTCAGGTGTACACAAACTCATGGAGATTAAATAACCAACTATCAAAGGATGAATGAATCAGACAGAGCTTTGGGCCATACTTAGTGCTGCCAGCCCCTTCTCCCTATCGGCTTGAACCAAGAGTGAGACAGAAGCAAACGGACATAGGAAACAATTTCAGAGGGTGACTAGAAGGTTCGGAGGTAGTGTGTGAAAAGTCAGTGAGTCACCTAACAGTTCAAGAGGAGGCCCCCCCCCCAACCCGGAAATAAAAGTCCCACTCGGCCTAGCGAAACAGTGACCCCTCAAGGCAGTGACCCATTCATTGTGAGGTGTCTCAGGAGGAGAGGAGCCAGGTGGTTGGGGGTTACTTGTTGATTCTTCGCTCAAGGGATTTGGGTCTACATTTTGTAGGAGTCCTTGGCCTTTGTTTCCTTCCCATTTCTACCTATGAACTGCAAGTTCTCTTTCTTCAGAGCGGAACTTACACCAGACTGCTTACACCAGGCTAGGGACAAAAGGGGACAGGCACAGGGTGCAGGAGGAGCAGGGACAGGGGACCATCGCCAATTCCTGGTCTCGTCCCAGCCTCCCCAGTATGATGGGTTTTAGGTGGTGTGTGCACATGGCTACACCTAACCAGAAGGTGTCTCCTTGACCACACACATCCCATCTCAGTCACTCTACTTTTAAAACACACTACTGCACAGCTGAGTTTTCCAAATAAAGACTAACTTCACGAAGAGGGCTTGAACGGCAGAATTACACCACGGTGAACGCTGCCTGGTGCCCGTGGGAAATCCTTTGAGCCCTCTTTGTTGCTGCTGTTCGAAGGCTCTTGCTATACAGCCCAGGTTGCCCTCGAACTTACTATCCTTGAGCTTCTCGATTCAGCCTCCTGAGGGCTGGGATTATTTGCGTGTGTCACCATGCCTAACCCTTAGATTCACTCCTGTCGTTAATCTTTTGACATCTCTCTTACCTATTAGTCAAAGAAAAAAGCAGATCGTATGACTAAAGGCCATTTTGAACAACTTTTATTATACGTTTAGTGTTCTCTATACAAAAGAAATCAGTTTTTTTTTTTTTTTACAGTGATTCAAAAAAAAATCTGAATAATTTGGCCTTTTCATTGCTCATGCAGTCAGGTTATAAGTCCATGTATTAGACAGTCCTCCATGGCCCAGAAGTCCCTGCTGAAGGCCGTGCATGACGCAGTCAGGTTATAAGTCCATGTATTAGACAGTCCTCCATGGCCCAGAAGTCCCTGCTGAAGGCCGTGCATGACGCAGTCAGGTTATAAGTCCATGTATTAGACAGTCCTCCATGGCCCAGAAGTCCCTGCTGAAGGCCGTGCATGACGCAGTCAGATATACATCTGTGGCTGACAAAGTTGGTTAACGACAAATAACTCACAAGAAGGGAGGAGCAGGATGTGAGAGGGATTAACCTGTGTCTGCCATGGAGAGTTAAATGTGTAACTAATGGAAAAAAAGATTAGACCAACTCATGTGTGCAGGAACGTGGGGCCTGATGGAGACACAGGGAACACCATGTTGGAAGGGAGAGGTGTATATGTGTTTGGGGGCAGGGCAAGAGGTCCTCCAGGATCCAGTGTGGTTGAGGTGGTGGTGGTGGGGACCAAGACAGATAGTGGCGTGTGACAGGTGACCGCTAATCAGCTCAAGAAGAAGTTGGCAAAGAGCTGGGAATCCGGGCAGAGGGGAAAACACTGGCCGAGGACATCACATCTGAGACTCAGAAGAGCAAGCAGGTCAGGGTCGTCTGATCTGCAACAACGTTGAAAAGAAACAAAACAGGAGTGCACAAAATTCTGGATATCTACTCCCAGACTTTTGTGTTTATTGCTTCATGGAAGTCTTCATATCTGCTGAACGGACTCCAGCTCAGCAGATCCCAGGGTGGTAAACTTGCCTGGGCCGTGCTACCCCTCAGCACCTGCGGACTCTATGGTCAAGGGCAGAATGCACAGAGCCCCCCTCCATGCCCTCACTTCTGAGGAAGGCCTGGTGTGTGATGAAGCAAGAGACACCATTCTGAGGCCCTGCCCTGTCCCGGTTTCACAGTAACAAACACCTACGGGTTCATCAGTCCACCTTCCGGCCTTGGGCTGCCTGTAACTCCCTGGCTGAGTTAACCACGGGGCTGTCACAGACTGGCTGACCTCGGCTTCAGGAGAAGCCTTTTTGTTGCTCAGCGGGAGGCTCTGGGAGCACAAGGATAATGGTAGAGTGAGGTGGAGGGGTGATACGCAGGAAAGATCTCAAGCAACACCTGCTGAGGCAGCTGTGGTAGAGATGAAAGAACACTGGATACGGAGTCAGAAGGTCCAAGTTCAAGTCCCCACAGGGCCCTCACCGACCAGCTTTCTTCCCTGGACTGTCATTTCTGTCTGCACAATGAGTCATGTCAATCAGGTCAGCTCTGAGGTTCCTTCCGATTCTGTCCGGAGCTACATGCCTAGCACCTGCTTCGTCTCCGTCCTCAAGGCAGCAGCTGCTGTTATCAGCGCATTAGTATTAAAAGGCATTTGGCCACTGAGTTGACAGGAAGCTCTGCCCAGCCCACCTGTGTCCCCCAGGGCACTGAAGCTCCTGCCACTCCGAAGTCTCTGTGGCTGGCTTGAGACTTCTTGTTTTGAATTGGGGACAGCCTACATGGGATTCCTACCTAGGCTACCCGGTGAAATTCACATAAGGACTTTTGCTTTGGGCAAAAGGGAGCACTGTGGCCCAGCTGGGTGGACATTGGCTTGCACTGGACAGAGGTTGCTGGACTTGGTTGGAGGACACCCACCCCAATGTGACAGAAGTGGGGAATGGGCTCTGGGGTGGCATCCTAGCGACCCGTTATCCTCCCACTGAGAAGTGAGTCTTGGCCTCAGTCCTAGACCATGGAGGGACCAAGATGCTTTACCTCTGCAAAGGGCAATGAATCAGCTTTATAAATAGCAAGAAAAGCTTGCTTTCCCCTCATGTCAAGGTGGCTCTAGGACAGCCTAGCTTAACCGGGAGCTCCTGGGGGGGGCAGGAAATATGGAGACCTGTTTGTCTCTCCTTCAGCTCTCTTCTCTACACTCAGTCCACAGGAATCACAAAATAAGGACCAACTCGAAGAATCTCTCCCTTCCCAAAGTGCCCCCTCCCCCAGGCCTTAGTAGCTCATCTCCTGTGAACCAGATATGGGCTCATATCCTGCAAGATGACGTCATGATGCAGACTGGTCCCTACTGGAAGTGTTCTGCAATAGGGTATAGATCTGCTGTGTGTGTGCGTGTGTGTGAGTGTGTGTGTGCACAGGTGTGTGTATGCACAGGTGTGTGGTGGGTGTGGAGGTTGTCCAGAAACTCTACAAATACCCACGGATGTTTCTATTCCCTTCTCAATGCTGACTCTGTTCAGGGAAACCAGAGACATCTCTTTTATTGCCTTTGTGAGGTGAGCTGAGTCAGTGGCTAACTCTAGGCCCAATGATCATCCCAGACATAGTTGGGTGGGGGTCGTCCCTCCTAGCCTAACCTGTGGGGGTAGAGGAAATAGGCAAGGGCAGGGGCTGGCCTGGCTTTCCCTCTAGTGTCCACAAGCAGAGACACATGTGTCCTGTTTAGCATCTCCTAGGCAGGGTGGGGGGCAGCTGATCCTGACCTGTACATCTAATTTACAGCAATCAGAAGTCTAAGCAAACAAGAGCACCATGTCCCTGTAACTCATTTACTCATTTCCAGTATATCAGCCCTGTACCGGCAGGGGCCACATCTGACCTCACTCGTTAACATGGTATGCAGGGCTCAAGCCTTGGCCCAGAGCGTTTGATAAACACCCAGAATTACTGCAAGATGACCCATACCCTTCCCCTGTCTCCACCAGACAGGGGAAATACTAGCAGGGCTTGAGATCCAGGTGCAGGGAGGGATATTACCGCTCTCCTGCTGAGTTGGGGTACACTCTGGCAGGCAGGCTGTGTGGAAAATGGCTTCTCCCCTCCCGGGAAGGAGCGGCCTCCTCCACTTTGCAACCTCACACAGATGCACCTGTTTGGGGGGGGGGGCGGGCGGCACCTACCACCACTATTTGGGAAAAGCTGGCTCTTCAGCCCAGATGTGTCCCTGCAGGGAGAGCTGTGATCAGTGGTGGCTGGAGTAGCTATCTGTACCCGCAAAACAACAGCTGGACCTTCTCTTTATATACAGAGGAGGATGGTACTGAGCGTGACAGGACTCTAGAATGAGGCACAAAGACAGCCTACGGATTCACTGCCCTCCCCCCGAGCCCCCAGACCTTTAAGGTCAAAGCAGCCCTCTCCAGGCTGTCTGTGGCAGGGAGGTAGACCCGGTGACATCTAAGAGTCCCTTCCTCTAAAAGCCTGATGTTGGCTCAACAAGTTCACTAGCTAATGGTCCACTCTGCTCAGATCCAAAGTGTTTTCTGGAAAGGGTGACCCTTCTCCTGAGCTAACAGGCACATTTTCTCAACCTTCCCTCCAGGAATGGTGACCTACACTGCAGTCATACCTAGCTGCATTCAGGAAGGGCTAGACTAGAGCCAGGGACGGGGACCCTGAGGACACTCCCCTTCCCCAGCCTTCTGCTGTTTACCCTGTCCCCTTTTACCCTGAGAGCCGTCCCTTGGGCCTCCAGGCAGCAGCGCTGGCCATGGGTCGGGCTAAAGGACCGTGACACATTCTCAGGTTCACACGTTATTATTGGCTCATCTCTGGGATGTAGTTTCTTACCTGCGGAGAGTGTGTGCCTATGGGCTTGACCTTCAACCGGATGCTTATCAAGTGATGCAAGCATTTGCTAATACCTCTGCGGTTTAAACGTATGGCAAATGATGCTTTTGGAAAGTCTCTGAAGAGCACAGCCCCGGTCCTGCCTAGGCCCTTGGCTAGCAGCTCAAGTTGGAGGCCATGCCAATGGCTGGTCAATGGCAGGTGATCCATTCGCAGTGGTCAACCTCGCCCTCCCACAACTGCCTCAGGCTGCAGACACAGCTACAGGGTGACACTGTGGCTCAAGAGCTCTCATCTCTGTCGCTGAGGCAAGGTACCTTTGGTTTCAAAAGTGGATTAGGTGGGGGATGAAGGCGGGAACTGCAGGCCTGCATGTGTCTCTGTTAGGGCAGTGGGGGTTAAGGGGCAATTGTGGAGTGGCTGCTTCTGGTCCCGAGGGGACACTTGCATAGGCTGCCCTGGTCCCGAGACATACATCACTGGAGGCATCAAGGCTTGCAGAGTAGGGCTAGGGACCTGGGAACTGCAGGGTTAGATGAGAGCTGCATAAGGCATACGAAGAGCTTTGCGTCCTTCCAGGCAGGGGCATGGCATGGCGGCACTGTGAGAATGGTGCACCTGTGGTCCCCTGACAGGTATGTGTACCCTAATGAAAGGACGGGTAGGCTCAGTCTGGGGGCAGCAGATCCCCATTCATATACCATGTCAAACACAAGTCAACGTCAGACACAACCGAGCAAGGAGAGGACGGGACGGGGAGCAGCGTTGTTACCCCCAGGCACCCCAGCCATGCTCCTGTATCACAGGGGCCCAGCTCTCGGAGGGTAGCAGCGTAGATCCTGACGGGCTGGGCAGCGTGGTCCTCTCCCCTTCACTCTGGGTCCCACGGCCAGAGACAAAAGAGGCCCAAACCCAGACCTTTTCTTTCTCTTTTCTTTTCTTTTCTCCGTTATCCAAGAATCACTTGTTTCTGCATGGGGCTCAGTCACCAGGACTTCTCATCAGTACCCGTTCTTCATCCTTACCGTCTGCAGCTCACTCTCAGACCCTCCGGCAGCAGGGGCAGAGTTAGACCGAGGAGCAAGAGGTAAACCCCACTCCCATCCTAACCGGAGCGTGGCAAGGAGTCCCGCCCACCCTCTCCCTGCCAAAAAAAACAAAAAACACTGTCATTTTCCAGAAAGGAGCCAAGCCCAGCTCAGCATGGACGAGGCCGAGGCAGATGGGTGGGAAGTGGGGGTGGGGGAGGCATATGGCGAAAGGCATCCTTCGGAAACACACTGGCCTGGCGGCAGCTTGAATACTACAGCTTTTCTGCACGTCGGGTCATGGATCAATCCTTTTTGCCCATCTTTTCCTTTCCGGGGGGGAGAGCCCACTTATTCTTTCTTTCCAGGGACATTATTAATTTTTTTTCTCCAAAAGTAAAAAGAACGGAGACAATGGGTTGGAAAGGGAAGATGCACAAAGCAAAAATAAAAGAAGACCATGAAGATTGTAATCGAAGGAAATGGATGTGTGTGCGCCGAGATCAAGGGCGGCCATTGTGGTGGAATGCTCAGGGTGGCCAGGCCATGGGACAAGAAACTAGGGCTTCCTGCAATGAGCAAAGCTCTAGCTTTCCCATCTAGTGACACCCACGGGAGATGGGTCATCGCTGGGAGGGGGTTGTGGATCGCTGGGTCACCGCTGGTCCTCACAGCTTGGCAGACCCCCTGTTTTACCCTTGTCCCTGAAGGTGGTTGTAGCTTGGTGGTAGGTCTGCAGCCGCTTTGTCTCCCTCTTCCCCTCCTACTTGCAGAGCAGTGCTGGGTCTGGGGTGCTCCGTCAGGCCAGGGAATAGATGGCATTGACAGGTGACGTAGCCTCCGAGCTCTCATTGCCCTCTGTTTCCTCCTTGTCCTTTTTGACTGTGTACTGGCCGATAAAGGAGCCGTCTTCATTGAACTGGCCCTCGCCACCTTCGCCATAGTCCACCAGGCTGTCATCACTCTCCTGCTGTTTGATGGTGCCATCCAGAGATGTCTGGCTGCCTTGCAGGGGCTTGTTGTCCTCATCACTGGCCAAAGAGAGACAGAGTCAGACCCGAACTGGCCAGCACAGCTTAACACGGGCCTGTGTGTGTGTGTGTGTGTCTGTGTGTGTGTGTAGAGCGGTAGGGTAGCTGACTTCCTACTGAACACACAGGGCAGGAGGGTGAGACTTGGAGATCATCCAGGGTTCACCCTCCCCTGCCCAGCAGACTCCACAAAAAGGGAAACTGAGGCACAAAGAGGACTAGCATCTTCCCCAAGGCAGATGGCATACTGGGGAAGATCAGGGACTAGAGCGATGCCAACGGTTTGGACCTAGCAAGTAAGAGAGTTGGGGAGTGGAAGGGAGGGAGGGACATTCAGAGACGCATGTGAGGGCTGATGGTTCGAGAAGACACTAGCAAGGCTGTTAGCCCCTTCTAGGCCCTGTCCTTAAGGCCCTCCTGGTTGACAAGAGTTCCAGGCCTTGGAGATATAGGAGCATTAGGCTACAAGAACAGATGTCCAGCCCATATATCAGCTATAATCTCCAGGACAGTGGTTCTCAACTAGGGTCATGACCATCAGAAAACACGTATTTCCAATGGTCTTAGGAACCCCCAACCATACATTTGTTTTGGTTGCCACTCCATAACGGTGATTTTGCTACGGAGTGATGTCCCAGTCCCTAAGACCATTGGTACTGTGTGTTTGCCAACGGTTGTGACCCACAGGTTGAGAACTGCTGCTCCTCTAAGCTGGTGTGGCGTCCTTAACTCCTGCCTGAAAACTTGCTTGGCAGGTGCTGCTGGTTACTTTTCACAGGTGACACAGGCTCCCAGGCTGGGAGCAGATGTGGGCCAGCAGTGGAGGTCTAGAGGCCGGCAGAAGGAACCACAGTGGTCCCAGATAGTCTGAGAAGATACACCGCTCCCTCTGTGCTCCTAGTCATCAGCCCTTCCCTGGCTAAACTGCCATTTTAACAGTCAGCGTGTTCCAACAGCAGTCTGGAGTAGACGGCTACCAGAACGGGGCCTTAGACGGAGCTGGAAGGAAGCATGGACAGATGGGGCCAGCCTGCCAGGCAGTTGGCTAACTAGGCACTCTTCCATTCAAGCCTCTGGATGAATGCCCTATTCTAGACCAAGGCCCTTTTCCACCAAGAATCCCACATGCTGAAGTCTGACTGCTGGGCCGTCTCTGCGCAGGGGCCCATTTAGCTGAAGTCCCTGGATCCTGTACAGGAGTCCCCCTAGGCCACCCTGCACGTGGGGGGGGGGGAAGCATGCATCCCCTTTACTTGCTAACCCCGAAGCATTAGCATTGCTTTGCCCACAGGAGCAATGCGGAGATGTGGAGAGGCAGCGGCCCCCTTCTTATCAAGAGCAGAGACATGTCCTGTAGTCACAGGCCATGGGCGCTCCAACGCCTCTTAATGGCCAGGCTACAGCCAGGTCACAAAGCCACAGGCCCACAGCTGCCATGTGCTGGGTGAAATCTGTGTGCTCTGATGGCAGGGCCACAGGAAGGGCGGCAGCAGAGAGAGGCAAGTGGGTCTTCAAGGCTAAGCTGAGTCCGGGCAGGAACTCACTACAGTCAGACTCTTACTGTGAGGGTTCTCCCCACACATGCCACTGCAGGGCACGGATGGTGCGCTAGGTGGTCTAGGGGACTCCTGTACAGGGTCCAGGGACTTCAGCTAAATGCACCCTTGGGCAGAGATTGTCCCTCAGAGTCAGACTTCAGCACGTGGGGGGCTCTTGAAAGGAAAGGGGGGCTGGGTCTAGAAGAATGGGGCTTTCCTAAGGAGACTTGCATAGAAGAGTGGTTAGCCAACTGCTTACCTGTCTGCAGACACCGCCCCCCCCAGACCTGTAAGGTCCAAGAGGACAGACTTGGGGAAGAGGCAGACCTCATGAGAAGGCCAAGGACAGAGCAGGAGAGCCCATTCCTTGTTCCCAGACACATTCCCTTAGGTTAGTTCTTCTGACTTCTTAATTTTAGCCTTTCTCCACCCAGTAGGATTCCTGAACTCATTTGATGCAGGTTCTAGGAGTAGAGCCCGCACAGCCAATGCTGGCTGGAGGGATGAAGGGTGAAGGTGGGAACAGCTTGTCCTGTGTTCACCCCCCACTCCCTTGGACAGCACCGAGGGCATGAGAAAAAAAAAAAAAAACAAAAAAACAAAACAAAACCCACGGCCTCTTAACTGAGGGCTAGAGGCAGCTCCCAGCCCACAGGAGGATAGACCCTGCCAGGTGATCCCAGGACAGCCAGGGAGGGAGGAGGAGACAGTCACAGGGATGTCAGGCTGGATGGACAGCTGCGGCCATAAGCCGCTTCTGGGTAGGCAGCAGATCCCTGCCCATTGACCTGGTGCTGTTTGCCAGGCTCCCGAAGAGCAGGTAGAAGAGGCGTAAGAAAGCAGGAGAGGTCAGAGGACGACGGGGTGACCTGTGCCCACTTAGCACGGTTGGGGTGGGGAAGGACTGTTTTCTGATATTTTCTCCCACCCTAAATGGTCTTGGATGAGATTCCATGTCCTACCCTGACCCATACCTGACTCAGAATATACTGGCCATCCAGATGGGCCAGTGACAACTTGGCAAAATCTTGCCGGAAAGGTCTGTTCAGCTCTGAGAGGGAGCACACAGGCCCAGGACAGGGGTGCCAGGTGGCACTCCAGGCCCAGGACAGGGGTGCCAGGTGGCACTCCAGGCCCAGGACAGGGTGCCAAGTGGCACTCCAGCTCCACCTCCTTCAGCTCTGCCACAGGAGGTCTCTCCGCTTATTCTTTCTCCTGGGGCTTAGGAGTGGGATGCCTGGGCTCGTTTTGAGCTGGGGGGGGGGGGACGACAAACAGGAAGTCCTGTCCAGTAGGGGGTACCAGGGTTTCTCAGACTCTTGGAGTGCATATACCCAGCCAAAGGGCTGCTGCAAAGGTAAAAGCAGCAAGCAGTCCCGTGGGCTGGAGGGGTGTGGGCGCAGAGACCCTGTAGCTGCCTCTGGGCAGCAAGGCCAGCTACCAGGGGAGGAAGGAGATTAGGCACTAGGCACCTGTAGTCAAATGAACCGTCATCTTCTTTGGGGTCTTCCGGGCCCAGAGGGACGTCCTTCTTTTCTCGAACTGGCCGGTAAGAGAAAACAAGATAGACAGACAGTCAGGATGATTAAGAAGGATGTCTCTATTCTCCAGAGTGCTTCTGAACACACAGCCCAAAGACATCCCCTTGGGGGCTGGAGAGATGGCTCAGCGGCTAAGAGCGCTTGCTGCGCAAGCATGAGAATGCAAGTTCAAGTCCGTAGCACCCATGTAAAAAGCCAGGTGGTGCAGTGTGTGCCTGTAACCCGGGAGCTGTGGGGGTGAACACAGGATGGCTGGGTCCAGCCTCGCTCCGGGCTCAGCGAGACACCCCGTCTTAAAGGAATAAGGCAGAGGATGATAGAGAAGGGCAGCCAATACCCTCTTTTGTATCTTTTGCACACCCACATACACCGCACCCTAGACACCATCTTGGGCTCAGTGACAGTCAATGACAAGCTTTCTTTTCACAAAGTACTATTAATGCCCCCAGGCTCAACCAGTTGCTAAGCTGATGACTCTCCTGTCACACCCAAAGGGGTCTTTACACCCCAGCTGACAAACCTCTCAGCTCCCTGCCATTTCTCCATCAAGTTGTCCCAATATACCAGAGATGGCATCCTTTTCTCTGCCAAAGGCAAACACTCCCTTGTTGAGTCCTTTCTGGGTTTGCTCTGAATTATAATAGTCTTATGTATTTCCTCACTGGTGACAGATGTTAGCTCTCTCTTTTAGGGCGGGGGATTGTGTTTCTCCAAAGCTCAGGGCAGAGCACTTAGAGGGAGGCTACTTCCGATGCCTGTGGGATGAAGGTGCTCTCCCTTGAGTCTCTCTTGTTGGCTTCCTCTCCCTATGTGGCCTCTGGGATGATGGCATACATAACCAAGGCCTGTCCTGCTGTGCTGTGGTTGGTCCCTCTGAGTTAGCTGTAATGTTGAAGTCTTGCCCCAATATTCTTAGTATTCAGCACAGAGCCCGACTGACATACCACAGGTGCTCACGTGAGGGGCTTTTTGATGCCTGAACGGGATAATCAACCCATTTGAGAGGGGAGAACAGGCCACAGAATCAGTAGTTGAAAGACCGAAGACTAGAGTCCATGCCCTGGTTCCCGGTTGGCTTGACTTGTTACTGTATGAGGGAAGGAGACTGGCTGGCTTGAGAGAACTTTCTGGGCTGGGACGCTTTGTGGAGGGCAAAGGTAGGCTAAGTGTGTCTGGTAGGTCCCTCAGGGGTCCAGTCCCCGCCCCACACTCAGTAAGCCCCCCCCCCCCATCTTTGGATCTCTATTCAGCTCTGGCTTTTTCTCTTGCAAAAACCACAACGGAAAACAGTGTTAACTATAGTGGGACAAAGTGAAAGAATTCCGTGCTCACCAACGAGGAATTAAATCCCTACCCTCCGTCACCTAGCAGGAGCATAGCTAGCTTCAGGACACAAAGGTCAATGGGTACCAGGCAGGGAGCGAAGGGGGCCGATCTTTCCTCCTCTTACTTGCTTCTTAGGGAATGTGTCTGGTGCCGGAGCTTTAAAGCAAAGCAGGTTCATCCTTCACTTCTCAGGTTATCTGTCCTTAGGCCTCCTGTCCCCTGACCCACCCTGTCACAGCCACATGGCTTTCTTGCCCATTTGGGAAAAAAAAAATCACTATTTTCTGAAACAAGACTGGAGAGGCCCTTGACTCTGAAGGCCCTTGAGGTACAGAAGAGACATGTCTCTGTGGGACTTGAAGGAAGGGCTAGGGTGTCATCACCCTGTCCCCAGAGCTGCGAAGGCTGTGGGCCTCAGGAGGGCGTGGCCCACCACGTGGATTCTCTCTGGGTCATGCTGCTTCTGCCTAGCCCCCTTCTCCCTTTCTAGCATGGCCACTGCACTGCCCCGCTTTGTTGAGCCAGTAGGTGGTAAGTCAAGGGTAGGCAGGCCCTCCCAGCAGGAGCCAGGGTTCCTTCCAGACCTCTCTGGAGCAGCCTAGGCGACAGCCATTCACCCGGGCAAATAAAATCAACTCAGTTGTTTGCTGGCAGATTGTAAGAAATAGGCCGATCTGGCTGGGGCCTGGTGATTCACGGGAGGGCCCGGCCACCCTCCCCGCCTCTCTCTCACCTGGGTACTTGCCACCTCGGCTCCTCTTGATGAAGCAGACGATGAGCAGGATCAGCACCAGAAGGGCAATGGCGCACATGAGCCCGATGAACCAGCCCTGGGTGGCGATGTCTGCCTGGTTATTGGTGTAAGCTGGCAGGGAGGGTGGGAAGGAAACCGTGAGCCGGTGCACAGCTATCAGGCAGATTTGTCCTAGAGCCTATTGCTTCCACCTAGCGGAACCTCTGGCCCAAGCCGGTGTGCTCAAGGGATGAGAGATAACGGTTAAGGAACCAGGGGGCAAAAGATCAGAGAAGAAGCCAAGAAAAGGGGTGCAGGGAGCAGAGAAGCAGAAGGCTGCGCAGGCCCTGTGGGATGGGGACGCTTACTAGAGAGAAGGCGGCGTTCATCGCACGCACTGGCCACAGCCTGGCGGGAATGAGCGGTGCCGCGCGGGGCGGCACGGTTCTGCTGAATGGGCCTGCATGGTACCTGTCAGGAGGCTGAGCACGGCCACACTTCCAGCTCTGCTGGAGGACAGCCTCTTTGTCCACCAGGCTTTGGCAGCGGCTCCCGGGCCAGATGGAGGTTCAGGTGGCCCTGTGCCTTTTCAAGTCTCCCCGGATGGACGGTGCCTTCTGACAGCAGGCACATAATTCAGGCCCAGGTGCCCAGGTCAGGCAGGCAGTGACTCCGGGTCGGCATCCCCTCGCAGGGTCACCTCGCAGGGAATGCCCCTGGTGGGCCGTGACAGGCCAACAACCTGCCTTCCTTTCTGCGGAGACCATCTCACAGGTCACAGGGAATGCAGGTGTGTCTAAAGGCCACGAGAGCTTGGATGGTGTCCATGCTGTCCAGGGGCTGGGGATTTGGGTCTGTGGGAGAGTGTGCTAAGTGCACACTCGCCATTCTTCCTGTGGACTAGAGGACAAAGGGGGATGCTTCCTGAAACACAGCCTTTCCTGAGAACTGAGACTGAAGAAGGGAGGGGTCCATAGAATGCAACATACCCAGGGAAGCCCAGAGCAGGCTTGGGAGAGTTAGGCGGCCCATGGAGCGAGTCACAGCACCAAGCCTCCTCCTAGGAGACACACTGGACCTGTGACACCCTGTGTCCTAGCTCTTGGGTACCTTTTACCCTTTGCCAGTAACAGAATGCAGAAACTGTTCCATAATCTTCCCAGAGCCAAGTCAAATACATCACGCCAGGAAGGCTCTCTCTATAAACACTAAAGAGTGACGAGCAGGCCCTCGGTGGCAGCCCAGTCCTAGCTGCCTTGCTGCAAAGAAGCCTGGTCCACAAGACATGCGGCTGTTGTCGCCTTGATCTGGGTATGCTGGGGAGAAAAGCCCTAACCTGTTTCCATCTGTGCTCCCGTCTGATGTCGCCACACTGTATCCCCGGACCCCACAAGGTGTTACAATACTCCTTTGCTTCAACACTCCAAAACTCCTAATTGCTATGAGAGGACACGCCACATTCCTCATCCAGTCAGGCTCTGCCAGAGAGCTGGCCCTGTAGCCCTACATCCCTCTCCATACTCCAACCCCTCAGCCACTTGCATCCTCCCTCTGGACCTTTGCACCAGCTGCTCTTTCTACCGAGAAAGATCAGTGAGTCTCTCGCAATGACGTCACTGTCTAGCTCTTGCCCCAGAACTAGAGGAAGATGCATCCTGTTGCAACTTGACCTCATCGTTTTGCTGGACTTTGCTGCTCAGGGTCCAGTACTCCTGTTCCTCTTCCTCCACTGGTCTGTAGACCATCCATCCCTTCCCCGGATCCTTCCCTGGACCAGGAGAGCCTGAGCCGACACAGCCTCTGCAGCTGTCCCCTCCTTACGTGCCAAAGGTCTTTCCTTCCCTCTTTTCTCCCTCCAAAGTCCTTCATTCCCATAAAGACCCTGGACTGCCAGCATGTTCCGTCTCTTCCTCTTTGCTCTCTTCTTTCTGTGTCTTAAACCACAAGCCTGGAGGAACCTGTCAGGCCTTCTGAGACGGCCCGTACTCTGTTCTGATCAGGTGGACTCATCAACTCTCATGGCTTCCAAATCCTGGCAAGTCTGCTCCTCATTCCCCGGAAGCTGTAAGCGCCACGTCTCAGTTGCCATTTCCAGCCAGCTGACCTCTCCCACACCTCCCACCCCACCCTGACTCTGACCTCAGGCAAGTCTTGACTTCTGCTTGGTGATGCTTTTAATCATCTCTTATACCAACAGCCAACCCCACAGCTCTGAGCTCAACACTCTTCCCTAACTTCTTGACCTGAATTTCCACACACGCTCCACATCTAAGGACCATTATCAATCCCCACCCCCCAAACAAGTCTGCTACATGGCGAGCAGCACCTATGCATCTTGGCGCCCATGGGCCCAGTGAGGCTAGCATTAGCACTCCCATTTGTTATTGGGATAATGCCTCCCTTATTTCCTGCCACACGGCCCATCTGACTTTCTTCCTGCCCCGTTCCCACCCTACCTGAGACTCTAGATTGCCATCCTCTCATCTGACTGCCTTTCAGATTCTCTACTCCCTCCAGAGCCTCTCTGGTCACTCCAGCTTACGGCTTCTCTGGACTATGCTCTCACGATCCCTATTCCACGCAAATTAACATTTCATTGTTCTGTTTCCTGGATCCTGGTTTCCAGTTTCGAGAACAAGGTGACCTCCCCCCTCCCAGTCCTCAAGCATGATGCGATCACATAACGAGTGAGTAGTGACTACTTACAGATTGACACTTAACTCTAAAGTAAGAAAGATAACCTGGCACCCCGCTCTTGGTTTCCCCCATACCAGCCAGTGGCCACATGGATGCTCCTGTCTACGTACCATGCCTAGGCAGTAGGTGAGGGGATTACGTCACTTGTATTTGGACAGTGGCACCCACATTTTGCAGAGAGGTTGGTTTGCATCTCTGCAACGACCCGTTTGCACCCCCATCTCCTTGTGTCTGTTCGGACACTCTGGCAGCCATCTCCACGACATGCCCTTTCTCTTCAGAAAGAAGGTCATGATGCCTGGGGAAAGTGGTCACAGGGGCAGTTTAGAAGGCAAAGGCAGCGTTCCACTCCTGACAGTAACCAGGAGAAGTCACAATGTAGCTTCAGACGGTTGGAAAAAAAAAAAACAGAGAAAAGAAAAAGAAAATTCTTGCAAACTTCAGACACCGAACCAAGTGGGGGCCAACTGACTGCATGTTCCTAAAAGTAAGTTTGTTTCTCAAGAACAGAAAACAATAGAACGATCTCAGCTTACACTGAGAGGAAGCCATTCCAGTGAAGCTCCCAAGAGTTAGCGCGCCTGACCAGCAATGCCACAGCTCCATCGATCTGCTAAACCGGCATTGAAATGCTAACTCTCAACCTCCAGAGACAGCATTTATATTCCCCACCTCCAACAGGAAGTGACAGGAGACACTCCTCTTCCATCATAGCCCTGGCAGGCACAGATCCAAATGCCTCTTGCCCCGAATTAGAAGTGTTCACATTCGAGCCTTCTAAGCCACACCCAAAGCAAGGCTAGTCTTCCTGATCATAGCCAGAGTGACCCTGCCTTGCAGCAAGCTTCCACGGAACTATTCTATACATCACACTATACACCACACAAAATGAGCCAAGTGGTTGGTTGGGCTCTGAGCGTTTTCTGAGACCAGGATGGAGCACACAGAGACAAAACTTTCTCAGTCTGGTTTTGTGTGTGCCTTATGTTGTCCAAGCCTGTAGTCACCTCTACTGCCTGGACCACATTTGCAACATTTCAGCTGGAGACTCAGAGTCATATCAAATATTAGGCTTGGCACTAGGGGCAGTTGGCAACTTGGGGGAAATGCATCTGTCCACAGTTGTCTGGCATTCTGTAATGATTGCTAATACACTCATTTCATTCAAACACATGAATGAGTCATTCCATGGGCTTTGTGCCAATTCTAGTTTGGGGCAGATGTCAATTTTATGTCGTGCTAGAAAAGTTCATGCAACCTCCAACCTATTTTTAAGAGATGGGAAATTCACTTGCTAACCAGACAGTCCATTCAGCTCCCATGTCTAGCTGCAGGAATCTGGCTTGGCCTTACACAACAGGCTCATCATTGAAAGTCATTCTGGAAATGGATGAACAAATACTGAAGCAGGGATGACTTTTCTTCACACACAGTTCCATGTCACCCTTCTCCATACGCCCTGTCTGATTCTGCCGTCTCTCTGGCCTCCCTGAGGTCTTAGCTGATTCTAATACCTATGCCGTCCACTACATTCAGCAGGGAAGCATGGATGGGCTTGTGAGAATCAAGGGCCATATATTTGTAGCCCCTTAGGTTTCTGGCTTCAGAAGCTTTAATAAGGGATGATTAAGTTCCCAATGGGATCTTTCTGGCGAGGGTTAGAAATCCTGTTAGCATTCCCAGAAGTCCTTTCTCCTTCCTTCCTGAACCACCACAGCATGCCATATGCAGACTAAAGTGATGCCCTGTGGTTGACTAAATGACCTGCGGTTGGGGCCCAGAGATGTTCGGAAAAGCTCTACTTTGATGAAATGCAGAGATCTGGGGGTTTGCGTGGCCTTGCCTCTGGAGTCCACCTGCAGGGAACTGTTTTGACACATTCATACGGGGCACACGCAGACTTCAGAGAGTGAAAATATTTTCTTTTCCTCGTGTGGTTTGCACACAGCAGTTTCTTGCCTGCCAAGAAGGAGGTGAACAACCTCAGCTCAGAGACAGGGTATTGAGCTTGGATGCTCCAGCTTGTCTGAGAAGAGGTTTGGGGAGACTTTGTGGATGCTATGTGTTTATGTGATTCTTAAGGCAGGCAAGCAGCCAGGGCCTCTTCAGATTCAGCACAGAGGAAGAAAACTGGGTATCGATGACAACATTCAGAACCAAGTATCACCACCCCCCCCCCCAGATACAGCATGCTTAATACTTGAAACAGATTAGGCCAAACCCAAAGGGAGGGTCTGGCCCTTTCCTTTTCTCTCTGGCTCTCTTTATCGGCAGTGCCTAGAGAGGCAGAGCTCTCAAAACAGGCAATGACAGGGAGCATCTCTAGGATGGAGTTCTACCCTCAGGCATTGTCGCCTCTTGCCCATGAGCCTGGGATCTCCAAGCAGGAGCAGGTCCAAGTCCAGCTACCCGCACTGTTCTGCCGGATCCAGACACATGGCTTCCCATGTAACAAGATGGCCTGGCTGCTCACTCAGATCTCCTGCCTGAGTGCGCCTAAGCAAGGAGCTGCACACTCCATTTCTGTGGGCTGAAAACACGTGGGAACTGGTAGAGGCACAGCAGGGAAGACACACAGCAGGGACCAGGCTAGAAGAGGTAGGGTGAGTCAAGGTTGCAGATGGACAGTGACTCCCTGGATACAGGCTACCAGTATCATGTGGCTGGGCAAGGGGACAGTAATGAATATTCAAGTCAACATTCAGAAATGCACATAAGTCATTGTGGGGTTTCCCCACCCTGTGTGCCTAATAACCCGAGTCTGACTAGGCCATCCCTAGAGGCAAAGGCTTATTCTTTTCTCGCATAATCCCTTTCCCTACCTCCCCTTAGCCCCAGGGCTTCAACTTGGCTGTGTCTCTGCTATGAAAGAGACACACAGATGCAGGCCCGCAGACAAGCAAGGGCCTCTGTGCTTGCAGATTCCCAGCTGCCCCCACCAGAAGAGAAATTTCTAAGCCTGGTCCCTCCAGAGCCCTAGGTAGCCTAGCCATTTGCTATAATAAAGATGCTTCTCTATCCAGGCTAAAGCTCCTGCAGAGCCAGACTGCTGTCCTCCTGCCCCTAACATGATTGAAAAACAAAAACAAAATGGAAAAAACAAACAAACAAAAAAACAAAAAACCCCAAAAAACACACAGCCTAAACCCACTTACTTTTAGGCAGGACAAACTTCGAGTGAAATTAAATAAAAACAAAACACTGATGTCGGCAAGGCAGCAACACACACACACATACGCCGGTCCCAGGTCTGGTTGCTCCTCCCCCTCATTCTACCTGGAGAGAGCAAGCTCCCAAACAGTGGGGCAGAGTGCACGGCTTGGGGGGGGGGCGACCCTACACGCACTGACCACGCTTGTGCATGCACTGAGCCCTTTTGTTCCAGGCATGGTGGGGAACCAAGCATTCCCTGTCCTCATTATCCAGTCCTTTGTCTCCTGATTCCCAACTCAGCAACCCGCCCTGGTCCAGAGCCTGGCTTGCTCTCCACTGGGACATGCACATCTGACTGACTCTTTTGACTTCCTGCAGGCCTGAGGCATGCCATGCAAGGCAAGGGATGGGGGTGGAGATGAGACCCGTTTCCAAGAAGAGACAAGCGGGAAGCTGGGAATGAGGATGAGATGCCCATGCTTGCGGGGGATGGCAAGGGCCAGATCCCCTCTCACCTGTACTTGTCATAAAGGTGATGACGGTACTGCTGATGCCCTCGTTGTCCCGGGAATACACCCGCAACGTGTACGTCATCCCGGGATAGAGGTCTGTCAGCTGTATAGGCTGGGCCTGGGCCTTAACAGGGACAGTTTTTTTCGTATGGTTGCCTGGGGAACAGAAACCTAGGTCAGCTTACAACCAGGCACCAGGAGCTGGAGGGAGCGTTTAGGTCCCGGCTCATCTGTCAGAAGTCGGTCCGGTCCACCACACACAACAGGCAGCTCCCTGACACCCAGCATGCAACCCTAACATGACATCTCCCCCCCCCCAAGTCTTCTTCACTGCAGACTTAGCACTAAGCACATCAAGATTGGCTGCCGCAGCCTTAAAGCCCTTCAGCTGCCATGAAAAGTGCTCGACAGGAGCCTCTGGGAGAGCCAGGAGGCTGGTTAGTGTGTCACATGGTTAGTGTCTCACATGGCTTTCACTTCACTCTTGGCCTCATCTCAAGATGTTGGCCACATTGCAAAGTCACATATCAGACAAAGTGCCTATGTCTCCCTCTGGGTGGTGGGAGGAAGGAATGATGGTAGCAGGCAGCTTAAAGCATCCAGGCCTGAATGGGGCTCCAGACCCTGAGGATCTACGCCTTCCTCTCAGAACCTAGCACCAGGTTTTTATTCCCTAAGAGTTGAGGGAAGGGAGCAATCCAGCTGAGCTTTCTGGCTGGCTAGTTGATTTCACTGCTTCTGGCAGATGTTAAGAGGTGTGGGCTCAAGAACCAGGGGTCCTTGCCCTGAGAAGGCAGACCTCTGGGACACATTCTGCAGTCTGTTTTTCATTCTGTTGTTTGTAAACCCCAAGCTCCGATAGAGCACACGGTTCACCTTGAACCACGGGCTGCCTGGTCTGTGTCTGTGACTGCTGCTTTCCACTGTTCTGTGAACAGTGAGCAGCTGCAGCTCAGGTCTGTGCTCTGAACTATGCAGCAGAAGATTCAGAACCCAGAGTCTTCTTGGCCAGGAGAGCAATATGGAAATGAGACCTGGCTCACTTTCGGATACTCAAAATCCTCATTCTGGGCAAGAGTGGACCCAGGTCACAGCTCACAGATCCTCCACAACAAATGCAAATCAAAGTCTTTGCTAATGGCTTTGAAAGCCCCTTCCTGTTCAAGTCTGCTCCTTCCACCTCTGCTATCTCTGGCAGGGATCGATTTCATGAGACCGCAATGAAGCCAGGCTAAAAGGCTTCTAAGCCTGTGGGAGTTCAACAGGAGCTCCTTAATGGGTATCTACCACTACCCACCACTGCCGACACCCCCTCCCCGCATAGCAATGCTTACTGTCGATGTACTCAACCACAAAGTCAGTTCCAGGCCTGAAATTGTGCTTCCAGGTGATGTTGGCCCATTTACTGTTGGGGAGCACCGTGACGTTCCAAATGGACTGCTCATCGGGGGCTGGCGGACGGGTTAGAAGAGGAGTTAGTGGTGAGGAGAGAGGAAGCACAGGAGACTCAGAGATGCACACACTACATGTGCAAACTCTCACACCCAGAGTCTGCCGGGAAAGGGAGGAGTCAGGAGCAACAGCTGTGCATGGGGCTCAACAGAGGTACAGGCTGTAGTCTTGACAGCCCGCCAAAGGTACCCAGGGGCGCACAGGACCGGTCTGCACGTGGAGGGGATCAGGAGGTTGTCTCTCGCTCCTTACAAGAAGGGGTTAGGAACAAGAGTGGGCTTTCACCCTTACCACTTGGGGCTCTAATCTGGATTTATTCCCTTTTTGGATCCCTTGTCATAGATTTAAACAGTGTAAGGAAAGGGGCAAAGAAACAGGCTCCGTGGTCAGAATGCTGGCCGAAGGAGAGAGAGCAGGCTTTCCTACTTCAACTCGAAGGGGAGGGGCTCTTTGAAAATCAAGCGGGAGTGCTTGGGGGTATGGCTCAGTACTGGGGTGCTTGCTGGCCATGTGGGTTCCATCCTTAGCACCGCCAAAAGGAAACAAAGTGAGAATGAGATGCCAAGGATAAGTCTAATTACAGACCCACTCTCCTGGCTGGAGAGTACTAATCACCTGACTTTCATCTGAGGCCCTCTGGTTAATGAGAGCCTGGATGACCTGTACTGTGTCCTAGAACCTCAGGGTCCCCAGTACAGTCAGAGTTGATGTTGCCAACACAGGCTAGATAGGATCAAAAGATGGTGAGCTGCCCTTACCATCCAACCCTTCCTTAGTGTCCCTGTATTAGAAGAGCCCTGCTTGTTGGCTTCTCGGCCACAGAGCCACTGAGGCTTGCTCTCCACGTAACAAAGGGGACATTAATTATCGAGCATCTGGGGGCTGGGAGCTACTTTATCAAAGCCACAGTGCTGTCTGAAACCATAGCCCATATAGAGGAGAATGGCAGCTAGCTGCCTTCAAATACCAGAGCCCCAGAAGCCCGATCACCACATTTCCCAGCAAAGGGCTAGCAGCAAAGGACTGGCAAGGATGCTTGTAGTTCAAGGGCTTTACAAACGCGGCTCCTGTATGTTTAATTAGGATGCAAGGGGCACTGTCACCAGCTCACATCAGGCGCAAATGACTACAGTATATCGGCGATGCATTTATTCATTATCTAGTTGACATGTGATTGAGTCTGCAGGGCTGAGGGAGTGATGAAAGATGCCCTGATTTACACTTCAAAGAAGTGTTTTTTGTTTCCCTTTCCTTCTGCAACCCTGTCAGGTGTTGTTTGCCCCAGGTGAACACAATGTGTGTCAAGTGAGGGCTGAGAAAAAGTTCCCATTGATGGTAGCAGGAGGCCCACTGCCTGGGAGGGAGGGAGGGAGGGAGAGAGGGAGACAGACTTTTTTTTCCTGCCACATGGGCCATTTTGATCACACTGGCTGCTTTAGAAATTACTTCTTCCTGGAAGTTCAAGGATCTTGGGGGTAGTAATGACTAGCCCAGATTTGGGGGTCTTTCTTGCTCCTAATCTCAGGACTCTGTATGACACGTAGAGAATTTGCATCTAAACAGCTTGTCCTCCCCCCCCCCCAAAGTAACACTGAGCCAGATCTGATGCTCTCCAGGGGAATGGTGATGATCAAGGTGCTTTTCGGAGCGGCCAAGCAGGGGCTGGAGAGAGGGCTGTGAGTAAAAATCCTCGTCATGCAAGCCTGTCAGACTGAATTGGGATCTCCAAAATCCCAAACAGAAGCTGAATAGGGAAGCACAAGTGTCTGTTATTGCGGACCAGGAGAGGGGAGGCTGAAAGAAGAGTCACGTGACACTTGCAGGCCGCTGTGCCGTAGCCATGTGACACTTGCAGACCTCCGTGTGAGCATCAAATGACCCAAATCCAGATAGTTGGGAAGCCAGCACCAACAACACTCTTTCTCTCATCTTCGTGTGTGGACCTGCATTCACACACACTAACATGCACACAGTAGCACGTACACACACACGTCCTACACACAGAGAAAAGAAAAACCTGAGCAACGGGAGGCCATGATGATTTTGAGGTGGGACCCATAAGAAGCGTCAGGACAGTGACTGCTAAAGAGCCGGGGTGTCCGGAGGGAGGGGCCAAGAAGGTGAGCTCTGGGCACTGGTGAAGTCAAAAGGAGGCCATGACCAGCATGCATTGCTCCATGGATCCCCAGCACGTCAGAGCTAGGGAGTAGCTCCTAAATCTAAAGACGACTCAAAGGATGCTCTGCAAAAGGACAAGCTTGAAACACTGCCCATTACGGTTTAACACAAGATGGAGGTGGATTACTGGGAAGCTGAGACACTTCACAGTTGTCCCCAAGCTCTCCACGCCGCCATCGGGGCTGTGGCCGGGCCCTCTGCAGCTTCAGATGGCCGGCTGCTGTCTACACTAGGGCTGTGAGTCATGGGGCCAGTGCTGCCTGGTTTAAGAGTGATGCTTCCAGGTCAGGAATTGCCAGCGAGCAAGGTTCATTGCTTCTGAATTCTTGGCTCACTTCTGTGACTTCGAAGCGCTTTAAGGATTCAAAGGCCTGTTCTGATAAAAAAGACGCCTCCCTATGCCTTAGAGGACAGCAACCCCCAAGTCTCTGATGGCATCGGATTGTGTAGAAGGCCTGTCCTGGGTTGGCTTTCCCCCTAAGTGCCATGGTTACATTCTAGCACCCAGCCTCTAAAGTACAGCAGCATTTCCAAGTGTCAGCTGTGAATCACCTGCCTCTGCCTGTGGCTCACTTAACACCAGCAATTGCACGAGAGCAAACACTAACAGGAGCCGGAAGCCTCCATCTACATTCAGAGGCTGGTAAGTGGGAGGATGGGAGGCAGCGAGGCTCAGAAGGTAGAGGAACTTGCCCAAGAGGCAAAAGCAGCAGAGGCTGGGCCTATGACTCTCTGGGAATGGAAGCCTTCCTTCTGGGTGCTCCCTGGAGGTCTTTCTAGTGGCTTCGTGCTATTTTTAAACAGCTGCGGTCTGGGCCCAGGAAGGTCGGGACCCTCTGCTCTATGATAATAATAGACTGATGCTTGGTATTCAGAAACGACTGAATTCTCCAAGTCCAGGGACCCTAAAGGCCATTCTCAGAACTCCTGATATGCAGGTTAGGGGTGCATGGGAAGGAAAGGGAGCATTGTCAGGCATTATGACCTGGTAACACCATTTCCTGCATGCTCTAACTTTTAAAACAGAAATACCTGCAAGAATTCCACGGGGACAGAGGTGCAAGGAAGGGGCAAGGCCGTGGGGCATGTTAGCCACTCCCCGCTCCTTCTTCTGGCCTCTGTCCCTAGAGGTGGACAGACATGGTACAGCCAGCTGCTTTCTTGGCCAGGCACATAGCCATTAGAAACTTCCCTTCTCACTACATCTCTTCCTGAGTGCCCATCCCTGCAGGGCTGACTGGTTGGCTTATGTTTGGGTCCTCTCAGAGAAGCCTGGCGCTGGGTTGAATGGCAGGATCTGACTAGCATAAGGAGTACTGAGTGGGGGGCCACCCATGTGTGCTCAGGGTGGGGACTCTGCCTTAGTGTTCAAAGTAAACCACCCCAGAGCCCACCACTCAGCTGAAGAAGCCTGGGGATGCCCGGAGGAGCTATGAGGTGGGCTCGGAGGGGCCAGGAGCATGGGCAATGCACAATACCGGTTTCCTGAATCTTAGTCCCAATGGTGGTAGTGGGAGGACTCTCCGTGGTGGTGGTGGCGGCGGCAGTGGTTGTAGTAGTTGTGGCGATGGTGGTGGCGATGGTGGTAGGTACGGCGGTTGGGATGATGGGGACTGTTGTTGCTTCACTGGTGGGAGCATCAATACTGCTCACAAGGCCTGTGGTACCCACAGTGGTTGGGGGTAACGTGGGAGGAGCTGAGAGGGAAAGGGGAAACAACCGAGTCTGGTTGGTCCCGTAGCACCCAGCGAGCACATCCGGCCCCCACGTGCAAGGCAGGCAGCCCAGTGGGGAGATGGGCTCAGGAGTCAGAAGCCTCCCCAAGCATCCGCACTGGTCCAGGAGGACCCCGCAACCGATACACAGCCATGGGAGGGGAAGAGAATGAAGCTGCTGTGTGTTTCATTTTCTTCTCATGGTCTGTGTAGCTTGAAGCACCCAGCATGCACCCAACCAGGGGCGGTGGCCGAAGGACACACGCGCACTGAGTCATTTGGACCCCAGGGGTGGCGCAGAGAGTGGGCCACACACCACCCACAAAGACCCAGAAACACCACGTGGGCCCGGTCCTGGAGCCTCGGCTCAGAGGAGATGTGGGCAGGTGACTGGCCTCTGCCCTTCAGGGACTCAACGCAAGCCTACCACCCCTAGCCCCTTGCTCCAAAGTTCCCCTTTATCATCTCTGTGGTTTCCTCACCAGCCCCCATCTCTCCCAGTTTTGCCTACTCCCGCATCCAAACTTCTAGTGCTATCTTTCTGTCTAGGGTACGTAGGCTCCATGCACCCCCAAATCCTTCCTGATCCCATTAGAACATAGTAACGTGGCCTGCGATAGGCAACCTTAGTCTCCCGGCCACAGAAAGATACGATTGTTAACAACAAAGGAGCTGAGTGCCACAGCCCCTCTCTGCGGAATCTCCATCTGGCCTCAAACATCTGGCTCCTTTTGGCCTGACTTGCTTATCTACAGTGGACTTTTCATGTTAGTTGGCCCTGGGGCCCAGTCCACAAATGCAGTAACATTTTCGTACCACCCTTCCTCTCTAGAACTTTCAGAGAAGCTAGCAAGGGACCTCCCCTCCTTACTTCCGAGATCTCTCTCTCTCGTGTGACATCACTGCTAATGATCTGACCGCTGTTTACTGTCTGGTGTTGGCAGTAGCCAGGGACTTAGTTGGACACACACAGTAACCCTAACTTCTGAGGGACAGTGACATCTGCTGCAAATCTCCAGAAACCCTGGGAAATAACACCCCCTGCATCTCCCATCCTTACAGAAGAGGGGTAGGCCAGAGATGGAAGGGGAGAACTTTCCCCAGAAGAGTCAAGTCCCGAGCCTGAGCCATTTCAGCCGGAATCCGACTCACTGCACCTCCCTGGGGCTCTGGTGTTATAAGCCCCTATTGGGAAGAAAGACATCTTTTCAAGGTGCCTGAAGCTCCCCTATTTGCTAAATCAGAGCTATTAATGGCCCTAAGTGTGGGGACTGCAAAGCCACACTGGGAAGATGACGGTCCATTACATCTCAGAGACTCCAAGGGACATTCAAAGCCATTAACACTGTATTTCCCTGCTTCCAGCCAACTATCAGACATCCAGAAGGCGTGGAGAGGAGTGGCTAGGGTAGGGGCAGGGAGCAGGGAGAGGCCTTCCTTCCTTATCATTTCTTTTACAGGGGTGTGTTCAGCCCTAGGCTGGAAGGTCACCTCAGTGCTCTTAACACTCCGCTGGAAGGGATCCGGCTTATCCTAACCCATCAACATGCTTGGGGAAGCACTGACTCATAAACAGAACAGCAGAGAGACTGGGAGGCACAAACCAGCTCCTTCAGGGCTGGCCCCATACCCACCCTCACCTCCGTCGCAAGTGACAGACCGGAAGGGAGGGTGTCCCTCTGAACAAGGCAGCTTTCGCCTAGTTCTGTGTGAATGATGTAGTTTCCAGTACTTTCTGCCAGATGGAATGTCCACGAGGCCCTCTTTTCTGTGACTATCATGAGAAAATACTCCTTGTGACTTGAGCCTCTGTCCTGCTCCACCCTATAGCTCGGGGATCTGCGTTTCCTTCCCCTCAGGGACAGTAGCTGTTCATTCTCCTGGGCCTGTGAGTCCGAGTCCATTTTCCTCAAAGTCCTCCTAAGACCGCATCCTTTAACACACAGGGACACACACGCCTCTCCTGCTCCCTTGGAGCCGCACGCTTTCCGGGGCAGCCTAGCAAATGCCCTTGGGACAGACATGCTGAGAGGTCAGAACAGGGTTCCAACTGCGTTGGACAGCTTGAAGACAAGGGTGAGGAACTACTATGTGGATTTCCAGCCCACATTTGACAGCCGCTCCTACCAAGTATTCTCTGTGGTGATAGTTCCTGGTACTTTTCCTTGAGCTCTGAGGCAAGCCTCGGGGAATAAGTGAGAAGGAGAGATGGGGAGAGAGGGCAGGAGCTACTGGCAGCTTCTGGGGTGCTCCCAGGGAGGGTCCCATAGAGTAGACCCTCGGAGATCACAGCTGGCAAGTCAGCATGCGCCTGACCCACTCAGTGCTGTGTCTATCATCCTCAGGATGGAGGATTATAGGATACAGCGAGGGCAGAGGCTAAGAGGAAAAGCCCTGCAGCCAGAGAGAACAGCCCAAGCCTTGGACAGGTAGGAAGGAAGGGATGAACTCTTCCCAAGTGAACTATGTATTTCTCAGGACATTAAGAGCATTTCAACCCGGACTGAGCTGGGGAGGAAGATTGATGAACCCTGAAGTGGGGTTGGCATACAAAGGGGACCATAGGCTACGTAGACATATTCCTGTGCTAGAATGCAATTTCTAGTCACAGCAGGAGCTGTGAGGTTTGGAAATGGTTCAGGCTGGTACTGATTGGCGGTCTCAGCTGGCCAGCAACCTAGAGCAATGAATGTCAAGTACCCAAGCTGGTTTTAGGGTGACCTAGATCTGGAAGCCTGGATGGGCCAGCTCTATAGAATATCTAAGGCCCCAAGAAAGACACAGCTAAGGACTTGAACGTTTGGGAGAGCATTGCATAGAGATGGAGAGATGACACATTTTTCTCATTTTCTTGTCCCCCTAAACCTGCCACAGAGCTGAGTTTCTATCAGCTACCCACCCAACATTTTGAGATCTGAGCTGAGTCGAAGACAGAAACGGCTTCCAGGCATTCCAAGATAGAATGCTCGGTCCAAGATTGTCCACATGGAATGAAGACTCCTCCAGCCAAGGCACAGATTGTTAGACAGATGGCAGCAACCCTAGCAGACTGCAGACACAGGTGGAAGACGGTTTATCGTTACTGGGTGATAGAAGGACTGATCCATCTTGGGGGAAGCACCGTGGTTTGGTGAGGATGAGAGAAGAGGGTGGTGGGCTGGACACTACTCCCTTTGAAAACGTTAGACCCAAGCTCGACTGTCCCCAGAAGGCGTTGCGTATGCAAAGCTGAGAACATCTGATTTTACTGGCACGTCTCAACTACAAAAAGGTACAATCTGCCCTCCCCAGGGTATCACGTGGAAATTGGAGCCTGACTGACGGCAGAGACCCTGGGCCCGTTCTGTCTGGCATGACGAGTTTAGAACCTCTAAAACTGGAAGGAGGAAGCGGAAGGAGGATTGGAACGGCACCTTCCATCCCCCTCGCAATGGCGGCTCACAGGAGGACTGCAGGCTGCCCTCCGAAGATGGCAGACTTCTTATGATTGGATCTGTTCATGGAGTGCCAGAACGGGAGGGAGACAGGAAGATGCTTGACCGATTCACCTTGAGTTGACTCGTCCCTGGTACCTGCTGTCACAATTGTGGAAGACAGGGTAGGGGCCACCGTCCCTCTAGCATGGCAAGGATTGTTGTCCCCAGACCCCAGACAACGTCTGTGTCTCACATCCTGGAAGAGGGCTTTAGATCTTGTGGAGAAGCACTGTTGGCTGGCGTGGTTACTGGGTGGGAGGAAGAGGGTGAGGAAAGGAATCGTGGTGGGACTTTTTTTTTTTTTTAAATCATTGGCGGATCTAGCTGGCAAAACAAAAGGAGGGCACGCAACAGAAGCAGAATTAACTTAGGAAGGAGCAGGTGGAAATAAATGGGCATAGGTAGGAAGGAGACCACGTGGCTAGGCTAGCTAATACACAGTGAACTCGGAGGCCTGCCTGGCTTGATTCCCGCACCTAAAGCATATGTCTTATGGAGCTTGCTTATGCAGGCTCTAGTGACCCCTGGCTTCTAGCCTTTCTAATTCCCCAGGCATTCTGTCCTTGGCTCCTAACTCACGGGATCATTCAAATTCACAGGACCAGGAAAGGAACCCTGGCATCTCTCACCTAGTTCTCTGGCTTGAAGACAGCCCTCTAAGTTAGAGCCCTTTGATGGTCCTCAAACCAATGACATGAGGACTGAAGGGGGACACTGTTAGCAGGTTGGCTTTTTAACACACACCCATCTGCCCAACTCCTGATCCCAAAGGAGAAAGTCTCTCCCCACATCAAACCCTGAGGAGCTGAGCTTCTGGGTCCAAGGAGATCTTCAATCCCTGACACCCAGCGAGACTCCAGGTCCTGGAGCCCCTGTCTTGCTCAGACATGCTTGCTTATTCTCACTGAGCAGAACATACGCTAACTGGTGGAATGGTTCTGGATCCCCCCATGCAGCATGCAAGGCCAGCATGCAGCGTGCTCACCCTTTCAGGGGACTGTGGCATGATCAGGGCTAGGAGCCAGCTGTTCATTCTGTAGCACACCTTCTAGAGCTATCTATATGCTCAGAGATGTCAGGTCCAGCAAGGCTCAGGGGGTCACAATAGATGATCTACATATGAGACCCCTTCCAGGCCAGCCTCCTTAGTAGGGGCAGGCTTTTTGTGAGAGAGGGCATGTTCATCCCTTCTAGTCAACACTCTCTGTACACCTCCCTTTCAAGTCTGGCTTCTCCACTGAAAGGGCGAGACTGGAGCACAATGTCGGCCTGAGTCACTTTCTCTTGCTGGGCTCGGGCCCGCTCAGGCTCCACCGCACAGCCCCGTGCCATGCCCGTTACCTCTGTTACTGGCACAATACCTGCAGTTGGAGTAGCTTCAGACACAGCACCCAAGATGGCCAGAGAGGGAGAGAGGACAGAGAGGGGAGAGAAAACAGTATAGGTGAAACCACAGAAGAAAGCAGAAAAGGCCTGGCTCAGGCCCCACCCCAGGGGCATGACTGGGTTGCAATGCTAAGCTTGCTAAATAGCGTTTAGGAGTCATGCTCCACCCCACTGGAGTCAGGCGGGTTCCTGTCATTCCATCTGGGGCTTAGAGACATTTCCAATACATCATGCTTCTACCCACATTCAAGGATTTGCCTTGTAAGAGGTGGCTGCAGGCACAGCTCAGGCAAAATGCTATATTTCCAGCTCTTTTTCCAAGGGCGTGTTCTGCCCTGGCTGTGTTAGGTGACCCCCCAAGATGCCAGGAATTGAGGATACAGATGTATGGAAGGGCAGGAGCAACCAACTAAGCACAAACATAGCCCCTGCACCTTCACAGCAAGATGCTGGGTAGTAGCGGGTGAGGGACCATCCCCACCTCAGACTCAGAGCTCTGAAATCACCCAACCTGGCTTCCCACTGTCTCAGTTCCCACCCCCGTTTACTGTACTTCATGAAAACAGGGGAAACCTAAATGTGAGAGCTCTAGAACAAATCTCTGAAAATTTCCACAAATCCCAAACCCCCTCTGTTCCCTTGACCCCTCCGGGGTTGCAGGATTTTCCCCTCCGGGGGTCACTAAATTTGGACAAAGGGGCTTTGTCTTCTGTCCTGTGCTGGGCAGAGAGGCTTTCTGCATATCTCTTGAACTATATATAGATCTGGCAGTCTTTGGGCAACAGACCCAAGCAGACACTTACCTGAAGTCCACCAGCCCTAATCAACTTCCTGCGTATCCAGAGGCTGGAAGAGGACACCAGGATCGGGAGTGTGTTGTGTGACTACTCCTGGTCTAGAAGACCAGAGAGGGCATAGGGGACCTCTAGCTTCTGCCTGGGTGCTGGCCTGCTGGGTGGAGGAGCTCAGGCAGCATGGCCTGGCAGCCCCTTGGGAAGCAGAAAGTTCTCCTGCGATGGGGGGTGGTGAAAAATCCTCAGAAGGACCCCATCTGGGTCAGGGTCAGACCGCAGGACCCGAGCCTCCCAGGAGGCACGTAACGGAGTCATCATCGTGTGGTGACCCCAGAGATGCCTGTTCATATTACCTCTCTTTTAGCCTCTCCATTTCATATTGAATGCCCTAAACTTCCTGCCCATGGCAGCACCTTCATTGGGGCAGAAAGCCAACCAGCCACTCTTGTAAATGTCTCTAGACTTTGTGAGCTTCGTATTACCTTTATGTCCCTTGCTTCTGGTGCAGTGTCTGGTGTGGTACTTGTGGATGGCTGCTCAAGAAATGGTTGCTGCATAGACCACTGTACCTCTGGAGAGGCAGAGGGTCCCCATCAATTTACAAGGACCTGCCAGGTTTGAGGCTTCAGTAATTTTGCATCTCTGGGAGGGTATGACGAAGCCAGCATATGGGCAAATGGGCCAAGAGTGCCCTCTAGTGTACACTCAAGTCAGGTGCAGCTCTCGGGAGGGAGCTGAGTGGTTGGGACTTGCCCTTGACTTAGGGTATTAGTTCACTTGCTCTTTGTGAAGCTGGCTTGGCAAATGGTGGTTCCCAGCTCCCATTTCTCTGCAGCCAGACATCTCATGTTATTCAGGCTGCAAAGGGAGGACATATTTCCTCTCTACTCTTGATCCAGTCAAGCAGCTTCAATCCCTGTCTCCTTGGCTCTGTATGCTCTTGGCAAAAGACAGGGTGTTCCCAGGGAGGACTCCGTTATCGCCTTGCCTCCCTCGTAGATGAGCGGTTTGACTCTTTGGAGTTCGTCAGATTGGCTATTTCTCAGGTTTCCCCCGACCTCCTCTCAGCTCCCATGTCCTTCCTTATTCCCCCACACGGATGGATGGGCGATGGTGAGTAGCTGAACAAGTCACCACAAAGCGAAGGACCAGGCCTGCCCACATGACTAAGAGTGATGACTTTTCCAGATACAGCACCCAAGACAGGCTGCATCATGCGGTGGGCGGGGCTGAGGATTTGGGGCCTCATTTCCTTTCTATCCTGGAAGGCCAAGCCCAGCCTCTGGTGTGTTTCTCTAGGCGCCCGGATTCACTAGGACCTTTCACTCCAGGGGCTGCTGCCATGGACCTACCTTCATTTGGAGGTGCTGGGGACTCCTCTGTGGCTGCTTCTCCAGAGCCCACCTGCGTCCTGGCACTGAGGGAGAAACGATAGCGCGATACAGGGTCCGCTCTCTGCACGGAGAACTTCGTCTGATTGGGAGAGAAGTTTTCCACCATCTGCTTTCCCAGTTTGGTTCCATTAACTGGAGAGAGAGGAGAGCCGGTGGTTTAGTACTGGCATGGGTTCTAGAAGCTGTGGCTTGGGCAGCTTCTGGACTTTCTGGAAAGGGATTAGGCACAAGCTCCCTTCCACCTGTTGGAAGCTCTGAGATATTCCCATCGGACCTCGGGGTTCACACTTGCCACTGGGTCCATTCCGAAAGCCATGTGGCCAGTTCTGAAAGATGAGTTTACACTTCCCAAGCCCCCCAACAAGGCCAGATCTCTGGAATTCTTTTCTTCTTTTGAAAAAGAACTGGGAAATTCCCCCAAGGCTTTTGAATTCTGTTTGTAAAAGGCCATTTCTTCAACACACCAGGGGAAGGGGCGGGTCCAGAGATCAGTTCAGAACGGCATGGAGGGCACATGGTTGTCTGTTAATATGTCAACAACATGTCACCGGACCCTTTGAGCTTCCCAAGGAGGGGAGGGGCAGCCAGCACTGCCTACCCTTTAACAACTTTGAAGTGTGATGGCATTCCTGGTCCCACCTGGTGATAAGGTAAGGACTTTCTGACCCTGGGCCCTGATGCAAATCATCCCACAGTAGCCTGACTGTTCTACAGATAGCTGCCTTATCAAACGATGCCAGCTTACAGTGTCTCCCCAGCATCCTTGGATGCCTGTGCACACACTGTTTACCCGTCAGACAGATGTGCCAATAGGGAAGGGGATCTCTTTCTTAAGACTCCTGACGGCTGGAGTGGTCTCTTTCAATGGACCAGAACAGATGGATCTGCGTAAGAGGAGCAGGGATCGGGGCTTGCCTGCTCCCTTTAGCTACAAGGAACTTTTCCTTGGTACTCTCATCCCTGTGCAATGCCATCTGCACCCACAGGCTTCCAATCTCCGCCCCTCAAGAAAATGGTGAGAACGGGTTTGGGATTACATCTGACTTAGAAAACGCAAAAGAAAAAAAGAAAGAAAGAAAAAAGAAAAAGGAAAAAAGAAAAAAGAAAGAAAAAAGAAGAAGGAGGAGGAGAAGCAGAACATACAGGCCACGTATTTGAGAGTGTATCCGATCAGGATTCCATTAGGGTGCTCCGGATGGTCCCACTCCAGGTTGATGGTCTCCAGGTTGGGCTGTCGGACTCTGAATCGCCTGGGGGCACTGGGTACTTGGGGAAGGAGGAGGAGGGATCCAGGAGATGAGGGCAGGGAGGATGAGGAGAACACAGAAAACAAAGCACAGGCATGAAGACATGACCTCGTGTATCCCTGGGCTGGACCACTGTTGAACTAGGCCCTAGAACCTGGAGGGCAAGGCTGCCTGCCTGGCATGCAGTTTCACCTGGTACGGAGCCAAGGAGGCTCAGACATTGCTGTTGAAGTGGCAGAAGAAGTCAAATGAATTTTCCTTTAGCAACCACCTTGGAGTTGGCATACGTTAGGCTGCTTCAACCCTGCAAATAGACCTCCAGATCTTAGAGCCACTCCCAGGCAGGGAGCCAACCCTAACTGTCTTGTGGCAAGGGTGCAGTTCTCAGTCCCCAGCCAAGGGCTCGCAGCATCACTGGGTGCAGTAGCGGGCCCCAGCTTCTGGAATATGGGCTTTATGGGGGAGGAGAGAGAGAGAGAGACTCGGGACACAGCACCCGGAGGGTGGGAGTGATGGGAGAGGCTGATGATGGGAACCAAACTGAGGAAGGAGAGACAGGGATAAAGAAAACAAGAGGGAAGGACAAAGGAGAAGAGAAAGGAGGAAGAGAAGAAAAACGGGAAACAGTTAAGGAGGGAGGGAGGCAAAACAGAAGGCAAAGCTCGTGCCTAGTGGACAAAAGAGCCCATGGGAAACCGAGGGTAGAACAGAGCTTTGTAGCCATCTGGACCACAGGGTTAGAGCAAGCCGTGGACCCGCAGGAGGGCGGGGTGACACTTGGTTACTACTCTGTACACACAGGCCAACTCCCCATAAATTTCTTGAGGCCAAAGGGAAGCTCGTGCAGGTCTTGCTTGCTGGTACGCAGGACATCGAAGTGGCCGATGCATGTGTGGCCTTTGCCTCAGAGGAGGTGCTGGGGTTAGTCTATGCAGACTGGAACGCATTGGCACATCGAACGCATCTCTTGAGACACAAGTTTCCGTAAGGATGGGCCGCCTTGGCGGTGGTCATCAGCTCGCTGAGGTCATCCAGGCTGTCCGGGCCAAGCCATGCTGGAGCTGCTCCAGGCTCACCGGAGACACTACCCTCATCCTACCCCACCTTGAAGAGCTGCAGGTCGGACCTACCTCCTTCCGGGGTGGTGAATTCCTTGGTTTCACTGCGAGGTCCATCACCTCTCCCATTGACCACAACCATCTCCAGCTTGTAGTTACTGTAGGGGAACAGGCGAGCCACCACGCCCCTGGGGCGGTCACCAGGGAAGCTGGCCTGCTGTCTCTTCTGAGACACCCACAGGTTCTTCAGCAAGCTGCTTTCCCTCCAGTAGTAAGCCTTAGAGACAGAGGCAGGCTGGTGAGGGACCAGGCAGCAAGGCCAGGTTAGTGGTTAGTGGTGGTAGTGACTGGTCCTTCCTTTGTTTACTACAGTCTCCCAGTCCCAAATGACCTCATCCACCCCATACAGACTGGGGGGGGGGAGGGTGGGCAGCCTTATGGTCCTTACTCATTAAGCAACCGTGAATAGAGTGATGTTGAACATGAAAACAGGGGTGTGGTTTCACCCATTTTTGGAGCCATGCTACCTCTTTGGAGAATGTGTCCGAGCTGGGCAACTTGTTTCACAGAGAGTCCATGCCAGAACCACGAACGCGGATCAGGGGTGTTGGTGCTGAGAGCTGTGCCTGGTGTTTAACGACCACCTCGCTTTCAGTTGGATTAGTACAGTTTAGGGAGGCAGCAGGTGGTCATGCAAGGAGCAGGTTGTCCCAAACAGTTGGGGTATAAGTCTCTGAAGCCAAGCAATTTCTTTATGCATTGTTGAAGGCCTTTAGAGATGGCAGGCACATGTCCAAGTGAGTTGGGGTTCAGGGCTGCGCAGTAGCAGCTCTTGGATGGGAAGGGTGGCCTTGGAGGGTGGCAGAAGGACTTATTAGTGGTGGGTAAGAAGCCACAGGGCAACTTGTCACAGCAGTGTCACCGGGGGGAAGCGGTGAGGAAATCCAGACTTAATGGAGACTGGTAAGTACTTCCGCAAAGAGAAATCTCCAGTCCAGCAGGTTAAGGGTTAAAAAAGGTAACTGTTGGGGAGGAGCTAGATCAGGTGCACATGGCCTTCCTCTCTTTAGTTCACTGCCAAGTTAAGTTCATTTCCCAAGAAGGGGCTGACCCCTTCTGCCTGTCCCCAGCTGTCCACCAGCCAACTCTTGATGACCTCCGAAGTCACAGGCCCAGCGGTAACCCACGGCTGTGTCATGCCCGCTGCCAGCCAGCTGAAATGTGGCTACCTTCCCAAGGGAAAACCCAAACCGCTCCCAGGCTGAAAGCACAAGGGGCCAGGGCCTTCAGGGGCTGTGCTAGGTAGCAGAGTTGGCTGCGGAAGGCGGGGGCTGGGGGGGTGGGGGGCAGCTTATGCCTGTTCAGTGTTTCCCCTGTTAGTGTGGCTTTTCTGGAACCAGGCTGGGGAAGCAAACGGCTCAGCAGGGGCCTCTGAGGGAAAGGGGGTAGCTCAGAGGTGCTTCTGTGAGGCACACGGTGATACACGTGTTCGTTCATACATGTGTCCCAAACACATGTGTTCCACAGTGCCAGCACAAACCCAGCACCCTCCTAAGGAGCTCTAGCTGACTGACTGGGCCTTCAATACACACGTGTGCTCATATAGTCTTGAGCTGTGTGATACTCTGCCAGCAAGGGACTGTGTGTGATTGGACAGTGGTCCCATCGGATGATTTCACCTAGTGATGGTGGTGTAGCCATCATGATGTCATATTACACTGTGTGTGTGGTGGTGCTATGGAAACAGGCCGACTGGGCTGCCAATCACAAAATCATAGCAATACAATCGGACTGCTTGGTAACGGACATCACTAGGAAACTGGTTCATGCATTTATAATACTATCCTATGCTTTGTATTTACTCAATACTCCCCATCTGCCTTTGTAGTGCTGGGAATCGAACCCAGGTTCATGAATGTTAGGCGAGCACTCTACCACTGAGCTATGCCCCTAGGCCCTACTTTATACAGTTTTTGTTTCTTTTTTTAAAGATCTATTGATTTATTATGTATACAGTGTTCTGTCTTCACATATGCCTGCAGGCCAGCAGAGGGCACCAGATCTCATCACAGATGGTTGTGAGCCACCATGTGGTTGCTGGGAATTGAACTGAGGTCCTCTGGAAGAGCAGCCAGTGCTCTTAACCTCTGAGCCATCTCTCCAGCTCCCCTACTTTGTACTTGTTTTAAAAATCCTATTTAGAAAATGCAGCTTACTGTAAAACAGTTTTCACTGTTACATTGGCAACAGCCTCACGCACCTTAAGCTTGCTGTGTGTGTTGGCTGCAGTGAGCGGCCGTGCTGAGGAACTGGCTTATATCAACTAGGTTTGCCTCAGTATGCACCATGATGCTGGCACAATGACGCAATTGCCTAATGATGCATTTCTCAGAACACGCCCCTGTTGCTAGGTGAAACGTGAACATATGTATAATGTACACAGATAGATATATGTATGCAGAATACATTCCCCACTGGGTAATTTTGAATTCCAGAAATCATCTTGAATCGAGTTTAGATCCTGTGAGCATTCCTAGGACCCCTTCCAGATCCCCTACACACGCGGCTGCTGCCCCTTGCCCTGGTTAGTGAGCAGGTGGTTAGGTAGGGCTGAGGGCTGGCCTCCTCACTCGATATTCTCTGAGCTGGCCTTGGACCGTGTCAGAGTAGACCCGGTTCCACTGAAGGCTGATGGCTGTGCTGTTCATGACTCGGATTTTAACTTCAGTGGGTGCAGCTCTGGGATCTGCAATATGTAGGGACAGAGAGCTGGTTATACAGGCAAGGTTGGCTCTTGGGTCCTAAGGTCCCCTGTGATGTATTTGGACACTCTACTGCATACCGGGCACTCCAGTGACATCTCAGAACTAGAGGGTGACAATCCAGGTGAATAGAAAAATTATTTGTGATACTCAAGTGCTGGGGTCATCTGCCTTCCTTTCCATTCTCCAGCTGTCCCAACTGCTCTGTAGCCTAAGAGGCTGCTCTCTTTGCAGCTGAGTACATTTTCCCCAGGCTTCTAGAGGAGTCTGACCAACATGAGGTGCCAGAGTAAGAGCAGAGGGGGAGTGGACATTGCTTCCTCTGCGGGGCTGCGGGTTGACAGAGCTTTGCTCCTCTGCCCACAGCCACAGCCCCTCCCCCCAGGGCTGTACTCACAAGTGGTGGTGACTCACGTGTCCCCTGTCCCCTTTGAGGCTCAAAGGGAAATCACAGGTTGTGGCTATGCTCACGAGGCTCCGAGACCTCAGTATTTTCCTCTAATCCTCTTCTTCATATATTTTCAATGGCCAATTCTGAGTGTGCCAATAGAAACACTATTGACAGACAGGAGATGCCCCCAATTTTGATCAGAAAAGAAACATAGCTCTCCGACCCCTGCTCTGCAACCAAAACAAAGCTGCTGCAATGGTGGACAGGCCCAGGGTGGACAGGTGCAGTGGAAACTATGGTGATGCAGAATGCCCCAAATCACTGACTGGCAGCCCCCACTTGACTCGTGCAGGAAGTATCTTCCATTGTAGAGGTAGGACTGGGATAGGCCCCTCTGCTCATATCCAGTGGGCTGTACCCGTGACTGCTCCTGGACATGGCCCTCGCCGCATTCCTAGTCACCATCCTGGGACCACTGGCCTTACCTGGAGCCCAGTCTTGCCTTCCTTCTGAGCACCCACCAACCCTTCCATCTCTGTTCGGGTCAAATGCAGACCTGGCTGCTGAGTCTGGTTCACTCTATAATACCCTGCTTTGCCCAGGAGCTCTGGGACTGATGCGGATGTGCAGGCACAGAGACCAGGCACACACTTTCACATACAGATCTAGAATGTTCTGTTTGCCCAGACCCAGCTTCTTAAGAAAATCCAATTTCACGTTCAGTCCTGGAATGCCGGGAGATGGTGGGTCAGGAGGACTCTGGTCGGTTCTCTGTAGGCTTCACTGCCTATGGCCCCCTTGCCCTGAGTGTCTAGCCTGTACCCAGCCTCTTTGGAGCATCGAAATAGCTCGTTCAAACAGTAGTCCAGATCTCTTTCTCAGTGCCAGCAAGGCTTGGCAGTAAAGCAACCTGTCTGGGGACCCAGGGACCTGGGTTCTATTTTCAAGCTTGACCATTTGTTGTTGTACAGTCCTGGGCAGGGCTGTCTCTAGACTCAGTTCTTACAGCTGCCTCCTCCTGATGTTACCATGGCTACAAGTAACAGCCCTGCAGGGTAACAGTACTAGGCCACAGTAGGGTAGCTCTGTATCCTGGGAACTGGTTGTCCTCACACGACATCCTGAGTTTCTGAACCTGTGAGAGTGGCCGCGCGTGTTTGGCACCGAGGACCCTGTTGGGGAAGGGAAGGGGGCCGATACTCACAATCTTCTCCTGAGTACCCAATGATGGTGTCAGGCTCGGGACCCTTCCCAAAGTCGTTTTCAGCCTGGACTCGGATCTCATAGGGTACGTAGACAGGGGTCTGTCCCACCACATAGCGAGAGCCCCACACTGTGACGTTGTTCCAAGTCTCTCGGGTCTCCCTCCGTCGCCACTTGACAATGTAGCGCAGGTTGGGGCCAAAAGCAGAGGTAGCATTCATGGGCTGTGCAGGGAGAGAGACAGACAGACAGGCAGACAGGGTGGACAGAGCGTTGGTAAAGCCACCCACAGCTTGCCCCCTCCATCTGTGCCAGACACTCTACCCAGGCTTGCCTGCCACCAGCCAGCTCCTTTCCAGTACAGGGGATGGTACTCTGCCTTTGCTGAGTCCCCAACGAGCCTAAAAACCCAGGAACTCTGTAGCACCCAGATTTTCTATGACAAATACGTTCCCCAGAGACTTAATCACTTTGGCTGTAAGCACCACCCACACCGCAGGTGCACAGGGAACAGATGCTTTAGTTAGGGCAAACCTCCTTCTAAGATAGAAGGATCTGGGAGTCGAAGTCTGACAGGCACGATCTCCAGTCGGAGAGAGGACCCTGGTCTCCTGCTGAGGAGCTAAAAATTCCAGAACTGACCTCACTCTACCAAACCTACATGACTTGAACCCATTCATTCACCCTGAGGACCTGGCTCAGGAAGCAGGCTGCCAGAGCTGGCCACACAGAGCTACAGGCCAGCTGTCCAGAAGTCAAGTTCAAGTTCAGCCCAGAGCTGTTGGCCAAGGATGATGGCCCGCCAGGCTTCAGAGTGATAGGGCTGGTGGTGACTCTGAGGAGCACATCCCTGACTTTAGAGACCCTTTAGAGACCACATTTTCAGCTTTTAGGGGTGGTTTAGAAGAAGTCAGTTTCTAAACATAATCCAGTTTTAATTTGGAAAGTGTAGTCAGGGAGCCAGGGTGAAGAGGGAAGCTGACAGTCCTAGCCTGAAGGGAATCACTCAGCCCAGGCTGTAGGAAGGACCTGGACTCCGTAATGGCCCCGGTGCCTCCGGCAACCCACTGCGCAGAGCTGGCACATGTCAAGCTCAGCACTGGTGTTTTGCATGTCTCTCTTTCCTAGAGCCCGACTCCCCCCTTCGACATCAGACCGTTTATTGTGGTGGCTTTCACAGTGAATTTTGCCAGACTGGCAGTCTGTAGGGTTGGATGACCTCTGCTCACATGTCTGCTCTGAACTCCTGCTCCTAGGCACTTGTCCTGTTTGGCTTCTGATTGCTCAGCTCTGAGACTAGTTTGGTTCTCCGAGGACAGCGGTCCCAATCAGTTATATAGTCTGGAACATACTATGGCCCCAGGGAGTAAGGAATGGGGGCTCCTGGGTGCCTGCTGCGAGGGTGGGGCAGGGAGGTGCTCTTACCGTCCACGTGATCTCCATATTGTTCTTTCTTGTCCCCTCTCCCTTCACGTCACTGGGGTTGGACTCGGGGGCTGGAACCCAAACAGATAAAGCTGAAGTCAAACTTGAGCCTGACCAGGCACCCACCCATTTGCTTCCCACCAATTGTCCCCTTATGCACTCTGGCTCTTCCCAGCTTCCAACTTTATTTCTCCCGTGCACGATACATCTTCCTAGCTAAGGTTTGAACCCTCCAAAGTAAACCTAATTAATTTCTTTTAAATTTAATCCTCTACCAGGAAGCACACATCTACAAACCTTTCTGCATCTCAGTAGCCATTGTGCTAACTCCATGTGTTGTATGTACCCTTCACAGATCATCCGCTAGTATGTCTTGTGACATGCTATGCTGGCTTATCCTGGTAGTTAATGTTCTGGGGCAAGCATGTCTACCTCCATGAGCTGGTGTGATCCCATAAGCTTAAACCTTATCCTAGTGTGCGAGGGAGAGAAATCCGACACAACACCAGATTATCTATTTTTATGTGTGCCTCTGCCACAGCTCTGCCCCTGCGAGCAGATAATAAAGAATCATTACCAGTAATAAAAATGACAGTTAAGATTTATTGTGTGCTTATTACGTGACAGGCACCACAGTCAGTGTCTGGCGTGTACTTTCCTTTTTTCTTTCATGTACATCTGTGTGTGCATGTGTGTGGAGGCCAGGGCTCAATACTGGTTGTCGTCTTGATCACTCTCCACCTTGGTTTTTGAGCCAGGGTCTCTCACTGTCCCTGGAACTCGGGGATTCGGTTCCACCCCACTTCCCCAGTGCGGAGCCTACAGACGAGTATAGTGAGATATTCACATTTCACGTGGGGACTGAAGGTCCGATTGAGGCCCTCATACTCCACAGCAAACATTTGGTCCCAAGACACATTTTCTTCTTTAATGATTTTAAAACATTGCATGTATTTATGTACTTAGCGTGTATATGTGTGGGTTCACACGTGCTACAGTGCATGTGTGAAGACCACGGGGCAACGTCGGGGAGTCAGTCATCTCCACCCACCATTTGGGTAGCTGGGATCAAACTCAGGTTTATCAGACTTGGCACCTGGTGCCTGTACCCCAGCTGTCTCTCCAGCTTTTCCAAGTGGCAGTCCTCACCATAGCCGAGGTATGTGTTACTATAAGGCGAGGAAGCCAGGTCTCAGACAGGCAAGTAAGTAACTTGTGGGAGTTCCCAGGGCCGGGAGCTGGGTAAACTCAGGGTAAACGCGGGCACCCGGGGCTCAGCTACTCACGTGCGCCACTGGTTCTGTAGCGCTCAGACGGAAGGCTGGGGTGGCTGCTCCCGACCTCGTTGACGGCGATGACTCGGAACTGGTAGTTGACATACGGGGACAGATGGAGCACGGCTGAGTTGACACTGCCTGGGAACTTGGAGTGGTCATGCCAGACCCCTGGTTGGAACTGGTCCTCTTCAAACTGGATGACGTAGTCTGGGTGGACAAGGAGGACAGGAGGACAGGGCTGTTTTGGGAGCCACAAAGTCCTGCTTTAGAAGCGCGTCCTTCTTGGCTTCCGTTCACATTTATCATCTCCCCAAGACAGACAGTGGCATGTGAAGAAGTCTTCCCAAGGTATGGGATGAGGCAGGAATGGGAACACACATGGGGGTGGGGGTGGGGGGATCATCCAAAGCTGTTTTGCTACCAGCTCTCTCTGGCTGTAGAGTACAGGGGCCCCGGGCTGACCTGTGATGGGGCTGTTGTTATCATCCCCTGGAATCCAGGTCAGCCTCACACTCCTCTCAGCCAGGTCAGTGAGTTCCAGGTCCCTGGGTCGGTCTGGCCGTCCTGGCAGCAGAGGAAAAAGATGCCACTCTGAGCTCCTGAGTGAGAGCCAGTCCCCTTCCTTGGGATAGGTGGCACTAGAGCTGGACAGCCCTGAGGGGCTCGGCTCAATACTGCCAGCAGATCAAACCCCAACCTACCCTGGAGGGCCAGTGCAGGGACCACCCCATTCCCTCCAGGAGATAAGGAAGAACCAAGAATCCCAAAGACCGTGGAACAAGGCAGGGCAGAGGGAACAGGGGCCAAGTCATCCTGATTCTTCGGATCTTTTAGAACACGTGCTTTGGGGAGGTATGGGGCTTCATCTCATTTCTCGCGATTACGGCTTGTTTCTCTGGCTGCCAGGGCTCTGAGGACCAGAGCCCAGAAGGACTCTGCCGTGCTGAGCAGAGCAGGTAGATGAGAAAGTGGAGAACGTTGCTAAGAATCCATCGGGAGAGACTTGGTTTGGATTAAGTGAGGGAGGAGAACAGTGGGGGCCAGAGGTGTCCACACAGGAGTAAGGGAAATGCCTTTTTATGGGGTGGTGGTGGTTTCTATTGTCCTGGCTTTGGAAGAGAGTCATCCAGCCATAGAATGCAGGTAGACAAATTCCCCCCACATCTTACCTCCCTGAACCAGCTATTTCCATCATTTGGCTGGTACTGGGAGGACCTAGACTGTGAGTCACTAAGTTCACGTGTCTGTGTGTGTGTGTGTGTGTGTGTGTGTGTGTGTATGTGTATGGGTGTGCGCACGCGTGTGTGTGCGCGCGCGCGTGTGTGAGTTGGAGGAGGGAGTACATATAGATGTGTGGCGGTCTATAAACTGGTGAGCCTGTACAGGAAAATCTGAGGAAGCAGCCTTCCTGACTGGCCATGAGGTACTTCTGAGGTGTAGTGATGGGCAGACAGCAGGAGCCTCAAACGAGGGCTAAGTGGGGTGGAAGGGAAGGAGATAAATGGTGGTCCAGACTTCTGAATCCAGCCTGTAGAAGGAGCCCAGGGCAGGGTTGTGACAAGGTCCAGAGATGCAGGTGACTGTGGGTGCCTGAGGGCCAGGGGTCACATGTGGGGCAGGTGGAGCGTTGTCCACCAGCTTGCAATGTGTAGTCTTCTCATGAGACACATTCCTCCTCAAGATTCTACCCCTGGACAGCAGAGCCCCTGATTAGTACAAATTACCTTTGGGCAGGGCAGCCAAACGGTTAGTTGGAGTGGCCTGATCAGCTGCAACAGTAAGACGGGTTATCCAGGTTAGCAGGTTATCTGGGTTAAAGGTTCTAGAAGGATGGCAATGGATAGATGAGGCTTTTGAATCTGTCCCCTCCCTTCCACGGACAGTCCCTCCTTCCAGCTGACCATGAGCTAGAGTAGGGTCTCTGGCTTCTTCCTGTCCAGATATATTAACACATCTGGGTCCATCATGGCCAGTGAGTGTGGCCTCCACTGCAGAAGTTCAGAGAGGGAACAGGACAAACGTGACAGCAGAGGACCTGCGTCACTGGGAAGGGGTAGCCTCCCTCCCTTCTGTTTAGGATGGCTTGGTATTTGCAGTCCAGCCTGGACATGTGGACAAGGAAAGGGGGCATCATTTTGTTCAGTGAAAGGCACAGTGTGAGCAGCATGGGAGGAAGTGTTGGAAGCACACACACACACACACACACACACACACACACACACCCACCACATACACACATACCATATATATACCACACACATGTACACACAAAATACACACACACACCACATACACACACACCACATATACACCACACACACACATACAACATGTACATACCAAACATACACACACACACATATCAAATACACACACACCAAACACATATGCACACCACACACACACACACATATACACACATACCACACCACACTTCACACACCACATTTACAAAACACACACAAACACACACACCCATCTTGGCCTAGCATTGCTTCTGGGTGGCTTTAGTCGACTTGGCGATGTGGAGAGGTAGCTGTAAGAGAGCAGGAGAGGCAGAAGTTGCTCTCTTCCATTTCACACCTTTCAGCTGGGGTCGGGAGGTCAAGGACCTCCCACAGGTCTTAGAGTGGCAGCCTCCTAATCCAGAGACCTGAAGAGGTCACCACGCCTGACTGCCTCTCACTAGGCATTGCCCTGGGGACCACCCAGTGCTCACAGCTACCATGGGCTGCTGGGAAGCGGGGGAGGGGTGTTGGTGCTGATGTGGATGGTAGCCATTACCTAGAACAGTGAGGTAGGCCTTGGCCAGGTCTTGGTCCAGCTCGGTGCTGGCCATGCACGTGTAACTGCCTTGGTCCCGCTCTGCCACGCCAAAGATGGTCAGGGAGTCATCTTCCTTCTTCATCCTGCAAGGTGCCAGGCTGAGGTTGGAAGGAGGGTGGCTCCCATACTGGGCGTGGCTGCTACCTTCTTCCCGAAAGGGGATGGTGAAAAGGAAAATAAAGGAGAAGGCAGGGCCAGGCGAGAGCCAGGGCTCCTGTGAGGGGTGTGACTGCACGTAGGAGAGAGAGTGGATGCTCCTCAGCATCCACACTGCATTCATCTCTGAGCCTTTCCCAAATTAGGGTACCGTTACCCCGACACACCCAAGACAGGCGGGTGTTACTGTTGCTTCTCTTCCCCTACCCGTGTTTTGTTCTGTGTGACAGTTTTGGTGCTCTGCCCCTGGGCTCCCCTGACCTGAGTCCTCCAGGGGACAGGGGGAGGGGCATCCCATAGTGATACAAGATTGTAGAAGAACTATTAGTACCAGTGGGTGCTGGCTGCCCATGCACACAGGCAGGGTGCATCCCTGCATGAAGCTGGGCGAGACTGGGAATGGATGGTGCCTTACTGCCTACAAGAGAGATAGATAGCAAAGAGAGCCCCAGGAAGGGAGGTAGGAATCAGCGGTCCTCAATCCTAAGCGTACATCAAGAAGAACCCAGGGGACCTTTCAATGCCATCAGCACCGGAATCCTACCCTTACGCAAATAAAGTCCGAATTGGTGTGGGAGGTACAGATGGGCACCATCAAAGCAAAGCACCCAGATCTAGGAGCTGAGAATCATCAGGCATTGCGCTGGGGCCAGACCTGCCCTCTACTGGCAGGCAGGGGCACTACAAGCAGAGCTGGAAGGCTTGGAGGGTGGAATGCAGAAGAGATGAAGGGAAGGCGGGGGGGGGTGGAGGGAGGAAGAAAGAAAATGAGATATAAATTAGGGGAGGAAGAAAAGCGAGAGAAAGGATGAGGAAGCAAGAAGATGGGAGAGGAAGGGTGGATGCTGGGGTTGCCCCTGAGGAAAGGGTCACTAAGGCCATCATCCCTCCTAGGAGCTCCCGCGTTGCATGCGTGACACTGAAAGCAAGATCAGACTTCCTCCTAGGTGTGCTCCCGGGATGGAGATGGAGAGCAGAAACCTGTTTCCAATGTACAGCGGCTCATCGTCCTTCAGCCAGGAGACCGTGAGCTTCAGGGACGGGTCATGCTTCACGCGACACTCCAACTGCACCGTAGTGCCCCTCTTCACCACCTGGTCCTCGGGCATCCTGTAGATCCTGGTGGGGTCTGTGAGGACAATCGGAAAGCTGGCATGGACCCCTCTTCTGCCCACCAGCCCCAGTGTGGCCATGAAGTGTGGCACGCCCAACCCTGAGGTGTCCATCAAAGTGCAACTAGCTGTAAGAATGGTGAGGAGTTCCTGCGTGTGTGTGGTAACCAAAGTCCCCAAATGGTTCTCTGGCTCAGACATCCACGATGGGAGTGGTGGTGAGGAGAAAGAGGTGATGTTCTGGATCGGGCTGCTAGGCTGCCCCAGTGTTCCCAGCAGACCCCAGGCAGGGGCATTTCCTATTGCACCTGTGGATAGCTGTGAGCATAGTTTTCTTGCCCCGCCTGAACTCTCACCTGTGAACCCCCTTGCTTACCTTTGACCTCTAGGCGGACTTGATTCTCAGCTTTGCCCAGGATGTTGGTGGCCACACAGGTGTAGATGCCTTGGTCCTCTTTGCGGATCATCTTGATTTCCAGACTGCCGTTTTCGTAGACGTGGTAGTTTCCACCATCCAGGTTGCTCCCTTGCCCATTCTTAAACCTCACAATAGAGCAGCGAACACAGCATACTGAGAAAGGACTGGCCCAAGGGAGTTAGGAAGCAGCAGAGTCCGCGGCTGGGTAGGGGTTTGGGGGGGGGCATGAGGTAGACACATGGAGTCCTGAGTTTTGCAGGCTCTGCCCATAGCCGCTAGCTGCCCCTTCTCTGAACAACACGGGCGTTCACCCAGATGGCTGGCTTTGACTGTTTAAGGATCCCTATAGGGCAGATGGCAGCAAAAAGGCAAATGACTCCTGCTGGGGAGACCTGGTTTCCTGGGACTTACCATCGGAGTGTTGGAATGGGAGAGCCGAAGAATGGACAGTCCAGCCGTGTCCGATTGTAAAGGATCACCCTGATGAGCTGGTTCCGGGGAGACAGCATCCGAGGGGGCACATCTGAAATTCCAGAGGGCCGATTCACCAATACGGGTGTGGAGCACAACCCTTCCCCTTCCTCCCAGCTGTCTCCGCAATATGTTTCCCCCTACAGCAGCTTTCCAGACACCTAGGTACCCTTATCCACCCCTTCCTTTTACAAGCCTCGTCTAAGGGGAACTGTCCAGCCTACAGCCCCTGGGGTCCAGGTGTCCCAAGATCATTACAAACGCTGCCCAACACATTTGTAGACCACAGTCATGTTACAATGTCAAAGGGTTACGATGTCCTTGATGTAAGGTTTAGATGAGGAGGGAGTATATTGATCCATCTGCCTGTCCACCATCTGCCCCGCATTCAAGCTAGCATCTGCAAAGGGTTTCCCCAAATTATCTCACAGGTTTTGGAGTTGATCCTCCACAGCCCTGAGGCATCTTGTATCTCCTTGCTCAAGGAGTGTGGCAACCATGCTCAGAAGCCCTTCCTTCCCAGCTTTTCTGATGGAATGGTCCCTATGATCCTCTGATTTGGTGGAGTGCAAACCCCACCTCCCCAAGCCCTTCCAGCATGCCCAGGCTCCAGAGAATGAAATGTACCTAATGGCATCACTATACTCCAGGAAGACCCCACTGCTAATGGGCAGAGACTGCTTTGAGGGCATGCTCACCCAGCACACTGACGAAGGCATTGGCCAGCAGGTAGCCATGCTCGTTGGATGTGTTACACTGGTACACCGCCCTGCTGCTGATCTGAGTGTCCCGGAAGATGATAGTATCTCCAGCCACCTCACGGTTGGGGTTCGGTGGTGCGGCTACAGGGTCCAAAAAAGAGGTTTTCCATAAGAAATGGGACCAGACGGACTGAGGGGTATGCAGGGCTCCTGGACAGGGTCCCAAATAGGCTAAGAGTTCTGTGGAAGAGGCAGCTGGGTGGACCCAGGTAGACCCAGCTTCCAGATTCAGCACTGCCGAACCATGTGACCTGGGTCCTCTGGGAGTTTGTTTCTCAATCCATCATCTGGCCAGAATCTGAATCTTTGCCTTATCCAAGCAATAGCTGGGCAGCTGTGGTTGAGGATATGAGCTATGGAAAAAGACTAACTTTGAAAATGGGAATCTAACTACATCTCCTGTCAGCACTTCAGACCCTGGTCTGTGGGACAACCCCATCACTTTATGGAGTCTTGTGACAATATCCTGAGACTTTCCACACAGGGGTAAAGGGAATAGTGGAAGGCCAAGAAATACTGTTAATTGTTTTGACTCAACTTATTTAGTTAATTAATTTTCTGAGGACAGGGTCTTGCTATGTAGCTCTTGCTGGCCTTGAACTTACCACGAAGCTCAGACTAGCCTTAAACTCATGGCAATCCTCCTGCCTTAACCTCCTTGGGATTACAGACATGAGTCAGTCATTATGCCAGGTATTCACCCATTATGGTTTTAACCCAGTGTGTATTGACAAGAACACAACAACGTCCAAGTAGCCAAAACCCACCGTCTTCCCATTCTCTGGGCAGAACCTATCTCACAAAAAGCTGCCCACCAGACAAAGCTTCGTGCTTATAAAAAGGTCTTCTTAAGAAAAGTGGCCTACATAGAGAGGGCATTCTTGCCTATAGTTCTCCCGGTATTGCTGGCTTTGGCGAGCTGTAGGCCCTGCCCATATGTCCCTCTGGGACTTGGGACAAATGAAGCAATACATATGTTCTGGGGTGCGTCATTCCTATCTTCCCCATAAGAAGGAAGCAGTGAGCGGAGGGAATGAGAAGGGGCTATAAAACAGAAACTTTCCAGAACCGCAAAGAACAACCACTCTTCTTATTTGTGACCACTGGACATATCTGGACTTGGAAGCAAATGCTTTGGCTTGATGGGACTGTGGGTTCCCTGGGGATTGCTTAGACCTGCAAGGGAAGCAGGAGTCTGGCCCTATGGCGCCACTCAACAGATAGAGAATCTGGGGACTCAGCAGACGGTAAACGAAGGCACGGTCGGTGTCCTGCTCATCTACTCAGCACAAAGGCACCTGGGGAGTGGCACCACCCACCTGGACGCCAAGCCTGGCCGATTTCACGGGCACAATTTCCCTGCCAGTCACTTCTCTTAGGCACTCCCCGCAGAGGTTGGGAGAAGACCTCAGGGCTGAGCTTCAGCCTGGGCCTGGGCCACATCTCCAGCACAGGTGCTATCAAGTGCAGCATCACTGCCTGCTTCCCCGAAAGTCTATAAGGAGGGCTGTGGCCACATCGCTGCTCATGGTGGGGTAGGGAGTCCCTGGGGACAGCGACGGATTCAGTGTCAGCCGGTGCAAGGCCTCTGCAGTCCAATGGGCAGCTCTCAGCTCCCCCCAGCCACCATGGCCTCTGCAGTCCTCACCTGCTGTGTTTGCCAGGGCACAGACACATCACCTAGCAGACTGCCTCCCCTCTTGGCCTGTGTCTGCTTCTCCTCCCGTTCCTTTCCTTTTCTTGACTATCTTAAAAATGAGTTCTCTAGGGCTGGAGAGGTGGCTCAGAGGTTAAGAGCAATGACTGTTCTTCCAGAGGTCCTGAGTTCAATTCCCAGCAACCACATGGTGGCTCACAACCATCTGTAATGAGATCTGGTGCCCTCTGCTAGAATGCAGACATACATGCATACAAAATACTGTATACACAATAAATAAATAAATCTTTAAAAAAAAAAATGAGTTCTCTACTTAGCACATGAACATCATGGGGCACTATTCTCGTGTATGCATGCCAATGAACTTTGATCATGTTGCCCCCTAGCTACGCACCCCCCCCAGCTACGCGCCCCCCAGCTACGCGCCCCCCAGCTACGTGCCCATCTCCCTCCCCCCCTCCCCCCCCCGCTCCTCTTGTTTCTCTCCGCACGGCCTCTTTTCTGTTTGCATGCCACCCATACTTGCGTTTAGTTATCCAACCATGTGAGAGTTTTGTCCTCCTACCTCCCCCCTCTTCCGTCTAAATCACTCTCTCCCCTTTTACAGACTTCTATTTCTGTGTCGTTGATGTGTGTATGCATGTACATATTCATATTCAAGCCCAGATCCCACACATGAGGAAACATGGAACTCCTGTCTGAGTCCGGCTTGTTTCACTTAACACGATGCGAGCCGGTGGTCTTCTTTGAAGCACCATTGTGTCTGTGTGCCGCGTTATTCTCTATCCGTTCACCAGTGAAGGAGGTGTGCCCCTGGAGAGGTGGCTTTGAGGTCTCATATCTGCTCAAGATACCACCCAGTGAGGTAGACTGTTGCCTGCAATCAACATGTAGTACTTCTAACTCCTCCAGCACCATGATGATTGGGGACTAAACCTCTGAAACTGTAAGCCGCTCCAAATTAATTGTTCCTCCTTTGTAAGAGTTGCCATGTGTCTCATCACAGCAATAGAAGCCCTACCCAAGACATGTGCCTTTTGTTTCTGTCTTGTCTTGTTGCTCTGAGGCTTCAAGAACTATTGTGAACATGAAAGCAGACAAACTTATAGTAGAGATACTTTCAGTTCTCCACTCTCTATGTTTTATAGGTTTGTTGCAATATAGACTTTATTCTGTGGAGGTCTGTTCTTTCTATTCCCGGTTTCTTCAGGAAACCTTATCATGAGGAGTGTTGGGCTTTGTCAAAAGCCTTTTCTGCATTGGGTGAGGTGACCTGTGCCTTCCGTCCATATGTCTATTTATCTGCTGTCTTACAGCTACTGATTTATACATGTTGAGTCAACTTTCCACATCCCAGCAAGGTTAGATAGAAGAAAATAAAAAGGAGTACAGGAGATTGTTGTGAAGGGGAAGAGGAAAGAAAAAGAGATTAAATGAAGATCACCAATGAAAAAGTCTGAAAAGAGAATGAGGTAGGCGTAAGGAAGGAATAAAACATAACATAAAAGACTTGCTGTGGCATTGAGGACACTACTTGGTTAGTAAATTGCTTGCTTTGATCTCAGATCATATGTAAAAGTGCCAGACACCGCGAGTATGTTTATAATCCCAGAACGGTAGAGGCAGAGACAGGTGCCTCACTGGCTCCCTGCCTGGCCAGCCTACTCCACTTGGCAAACTCTAGGCCAGTGAAAGACAAAAAACCAAGATAATGGCTCCTGATGAATAACACGCAAAGTTGTGCTCTAGCCTTTATCTGCAGGCACACACACACACACACACAGAGCATTTATTTGAAAACTAAGACGAAGTCAAGTAAAAATGTAATGAAAAAGAAAAAGGGGTAATAAAAAGGAAATATCAACAATGAAAAATGCATAAATGCAAGTAGTTAAAGAAAGGTAAGAAGAATAGAATATTAAAACACAAAAAGTTAAAAAAATAAACTGCAATAAATAAAACACTAAAAGTGCAGCAAAAAAAAAAAAAAAAAAAAAAAAGAAAAGAAATTTTCCCCAAACCACTTGATGGGGAAGTTCTCCCTCATATTCAACTGCAGTTATTCATGTTGTCACAGCCCCAGCCCCATCCGTGGTTAATGACAATAGATGGGTCTTTTCACTTCCTGAGCCCCACCCACCACTCAGAGACAGTGCTCAGACTCTAAACTGGGCAGAGTTATTGGGCAGAAAGCAAAGGCTGAGAAAGCTACAAAGAAGCAGAGATCCCTAAACATAGGGACACACCCACAGGCTCTAGGCTATTTATCCTCCCTTCTCTCAGAAAAAGAAGGAAGGCACTCTCTACCTCTGGGCTGCCATTCATTTCCTTCACCATTGACCAACCAACAAAACCTCTGGAGGGCAGAGGGGACAAATGGAGTCAGACTTACATTGCAAAGGCTCTCCGTTCACCATCCACTGGACAGTTGGCTTCGGGTTCCCATTGGCTCGGCATACCAGCCTCCCATCTTCACCAGGAGCCAGGATCAGGTTTTTGGGTTCGTCCAGCCAGTATGGAGCAGCTGAAAGTCAAGGCAGGCGGATGTAGATGGCGCAGGCTAGGCACGAGAAGCCAGGTGGGCTCCTGCGTGAGGGTGAACCCCAAATACCAGCCCTTATCTTTTACCCCCAGGGCGATGGCTCAGCCCAGCCTGCAGGTTGCTGCTTAGCCTAACCCATGGAGCAGAGTCGGCTTATTAGATTTTCCCAACAGGCTCTTAAAACATGGGGATGCTGGCACTCATCTCTACACCTACTGCCTGTCAAGGGACTGAGTGGCTGAAGCTCTGAGAGGCCATAGGCATTGATGGAGCCCTTGGTCGCATCCTTCAGGACTCCATTGTTGTAAGAACAGAGGTCTAAGAAATATCTGAACTATTTTCTTTTAGGCACTGAACTTTAGTCAGAGCAGGTCTTGGCCCTTCACCCTTTTTCATTATTTGGACAATTTTGTGAACATGTGGATTTTTCTGAGAAAAGAAACTTTTGGATTAAAACCTCAAACATCGTGTTATTCACCAAAAAAAAAAAAAAAGGATGAGAGCCCACTTGTGCGTGTAGGGTGCTGAAGGCAAGGTCATAAGATCAGTCACCTGTATGCTGAGAAAGTTCCTGTACTCAGCCCTCAACCTCCCACTGTGCATGAAATCCTGGGCTGGGAAGTGATTCACATAGCCCATCACACAGCCAGGACCCACAATGACAGGAGCTCTAGTATCCCAACCCCTGCTCGGGTGGACTGTGCCTGCTTTGAGGGAAGGGAAGCAGCTTAAAAATAAAGACGTGGTCCATGATGATCCCCATCCTTTAGAAGAAGCACAGTGCCATGCATTCAACACAGACAGCACAGGCTAAGACGGCACGTCACAGATGGGATTCCAAAGTGAAGAAAAAGCTCTGGAAGGAATGTCACTTGCAGAGAGCGAGCGATCAGAGCTGGGCAAACATTAAGGCATGTCCTTTTCTCAGCAGACATGCCCACGAGTGCATATAGTCACACATTCAGGGGTGACACCACCATGTCCCCACTCCCTCTGCCTCCTCGCCACAGAGGGAAGGTTGTCATGTTTGTGTTTAAGGCTGGCAACATAATCATAATGAGAAATACACACAACGTACCCTTTACTCTCACCGAGATCGTGTGCCGGATGCTGCCCATCTTGTTGGAGGCCAGGCAGAAATACTCCCCAGAGTCTTCTTCAGAGACATTGGTGATGCGCAGAGCCTTGTTAAAGTTCTCAAACTTGGTCTTGTCAGACGGGAGGTCCCCACCTTTCTTGTACCATGCAATGTCTGGTGTTGGGCTGGTAAAGGGACCAAGCAGGAGACAAAGGGCTCATTATAGAATGCAGCCCTTGTCTGCTAGAGAGCCTGACACCCAGCTATCCTAAAAGGGGACTTGGGCCCAGGAGGGAGGTGCATACCCTCTAAAAGCTGGGCTTTCCTACACAGAGGAGGCTGTTTGGCCACAGGGTCTCCATGGGAAGACAGAGCTAAGATTCCACATGATCAGCATGCCCAGCCATTGCCTTCGCTCTTTTTCCAAAGCGGGGACAGTCATAGTGAGATGCAGGTGACAGACATATAGTGTGCTGCTTGCTTTCCTTTCCCTGTGTACCGGTGTGGATTGATGCCCACCCATCCTCCAGGAACAGGGATAGAAGATGGTGCAGACTGTACGTACACCCCAGAGGCAATGCACTCCAGCAACAGGTCCATGCCACGGAGTACCATCTGACTGCTCGAGGTGCCCTGGGGATACATGAAGCTAGGCGTTCTTTCAGCAACTCCTCGGGCTGAAACAGGACAGAGCAAACTTCCGTGAGCCTCCTCCCCTGGCATGCCAGAACTGCTGGGTTAGAGAGAATGGTTCTCATGCCCCTCTCTTGGTTCCTTCCAGCCCACCCAAGCCACCACCCCCCGGATCTGGGCATCTTTATGAGGTGTGTTGGGAAGCTTGGGGTCTCCACCCCATCAGATCATGTTTGTAACCAGCTCCAGGTTCTGTAGAGAAGAGCCCAGAAACTCTTCCCTTCCCTTGGGACAGGGAGGGGGTCGTCAAGCAGTGAGATGTCCACTCTCTGTCAACTGTGTTGGGACAGAGGCAGGTCATTCAGCGTCAGTCTATCCTCTCCAGATAGGTACACTGGAGAAAGGAAAAGCATAGACTGGGGGCAACCTGCTCTTTGGGGCCCTGGCAAGGAGCTGGGATGAAGCATGCGGGGAGAATTGTTAATGGCATAAGGACGCATGAAGAGAACTGAGGAGAGATGCCCGGAAAGCTCTCTGGGGCCATGCCCACTCTGCCTCCTAACTCTTGACTCGCTGCATGAGGGGTGGGAGTGGCTTGGGTGGGAGGGATATGGCAGCCAAGGTGGGGGAGGTGGCCAACATTCAACTAGGCTGACAGCTCCCACATCGGTTGGAGAGGCTAGGTAGTCCACACAAGGATGCTATCATCAGCCTGTTCCCTGTGGAAGGAGCCATGGCAATCAGGTGCACCCATGGAGAATGGACCTCATCTTGTCCAAGGCTTACTTCTTTCCTATACTCTTTGTATAGCTCTAGAGAAACAGGTAAAAGGAAAATCAAAGATTTCCAACCAGAAACCCCAAGTCAAAAGGGAAGCTGGAGGAGGCATTACTGCTTAAAGATACTCGAGGACTGAAGGATCACTGTATGATGAGACTGCCGTGGGTCTTGGGCTCAGCCAGCCAAGTGGGAAGTAAGGGAAAGGCAGAGATGCCGGGAGCTAGGAGCCTTTGGAGATGCCTGGAGTGGGTACAAGGGCATGCTTCTGGGTTTAACAGGGGGAGGACTGGCTGGTGGGGGATCCGAACTTGTGCTTCTTATGGGAGCTGGCTGTATCTGCAGGTGTCTGGCTGGGTCAGGGATCCCCTGTCCTGGGGATGCTCAGCTTCTCTTCATTAGATTGGGAACCCTCTCACTGAGTTGACCTGTCTTTTATCTTTCCGTCAGGGGAAGAAAGGTTAAAACATATACTGGCTATCGGCACAATACAATGCATGACACATGACACATGACACATGTTCAGTCAATACTTGGGGGGGGGAAACAAATTAAAGGGGGGAGAAGAAACGAAAAAGGAGGGAACAATTTATCCCCCATGCTGTCTGTAGCTGTCCTTATCTGTCACAGCACACACACACACACACACACACACACACACAGAGTAGCAGCAACTGCAGGGTTAATTCATTAAGCGATTAGTTGATTACTGTCTACACCTGTGGACCTAGCAGCACCCAGCTCACAGTACCCAGGAAACAGCAGCTTCCTTCCACCCTCACCACGAAGTCACCAGAAACAGTCAAGAAAACACGGCACGGGCACCAGACTGTTAGGGAGAGAGATTCCAGAGCAGGAGGTTCATATTAAGTACATGAGTCTGTCCAGAGTTGTGAACCCCACGACGAGGCGGAAAAGATCCCAGCTCAGTCATCACACTCACGCCACACAAGACAGTCTGCAGGAGGCAGCCTGTGACCCTCCCCACACTTAGCTCACCCATGGCGTGCAGCAGAAAACCCAGGGTCAGGAAACAATAAGGGTGCGTAGCAGGAAGGTTAGTGGAGAGCCTGCTCTGGGCACCACGGCATGCTGGAATGTGACCGTAGCAAAGCTACATTTGCAGGATGTGGGCTGTCGGCCCACAGAGGTGTCTTAGGGAGGAAGCAGCCACTGGAAGGGAGAATGGAATGAAAGACTACCCTGTAAGGCGGAGGCAGCCATCACCACTCAGTGTGGACCTGACAGGGGCCAAGGCTGGGACTGCATAGTCTACAGCACCAGCATGTCGAATCCTCACGACACATCCTGTGTTTTATTTAGCAGAGGGCACTGAGTTTCTATGACGTTAACAGGCTTGCCCAAGCTCACAAGTTCACTCTGCTTTGGATTCTGAGATGCGCTTGTGAGGTTATTTCAAACTGACTCTGTCTGAAGCCGGAGATGCCACTTGTCCCCATTTCTGACAGACAATTTCAGAATAGATTTCTAATAACCCCAGCCAAAGAAACTCAAAATCCAAAGGTCGAGAGGTGAAGGAGAAAGGCGTTTGGTCCTATGATCTGCTCTGGTCTGCTTTAAGTTTCTCACTATCAAAGATCCCAGCTCTCCTCGGTGACAATGGAGAGTTGGAGAAGAAGCTTGGGAGGGAATAAAGAGGCTCCAAGGCCTCTCAACTGGCTTCTTAGGGGCGTGTGAATCTTGCAGGAGAATCATGGTGACTAGTGGCTTTTCAGAGCAAAGAAAAGGCTGGAACTAAAAAGGGTGGTTATGAAGAAATGGCTGTGCAGGACAGATCAAACGAAAACTTAAGGAAGGGGGCCTGGCTGGTGACTTTGGGAGCCCCTGCTCCCGAGGGAAGGTGCCTACTTCCTTTCCCTGGAGGAGACACAGGAACCAGTTAACTACCAAGATGAAGGCAAAGACTGCGGGAAGCTCTATGTAGTGAAAGATGTCTCCTTAGATAGGACAGCTCTCTCCACCATGGAGGCAGGGATGCTTCTGTCCATTTCCAGCCTTCAGGTTGGGGTCTACTCCGACGTGGAGGAACTCCGGGATCCAGAAGCCAGGCCCAAACCTGCGTAGATTCAAGGACAGCTGCCTTGCAAGCTATGGCTCAGAGAGGACTCACGGATCTCCAGAGCCAGATGGTGGGGCAGGGGACATCAGGGCACGACCCCCTTTTAATCAAATTGGCTTTAAGGGTCATAAGAGAAAGTTTCTGGCTGTCTTCTATTGAGAAAGGTCAAAAGTGCTGACTAACTTAGCTGTTCCCATCACTCAGTGCTGCCTGCCAGCGGAACAATGGTTCAATACATCAGCCGGATCTGGGAACGTTTGCCAGACACAGCTCCCTCTGGCAGCTGAACCCTACATCCAATTCTCTCTGCTGTCTTCAGTTCTCAGAACGGAGAACCAGAGACTTGTGAGGCAGGTTCCTGGCACCTCATCCATGCTTCTGGCCTTAGGAATGGCTGAGCAAATGGGGGAGGGGGAGCCTCTTGGTCTAGAAATACCTGGTGTGTCTCTCTGTCAGGAAAATTCTTTTATAAATTTAACTAACTCCTGCCTGCAATAGTTGTAGCTTTTTTTTTTTTTTAACCCAGTTCTTAGTAGAGCTCACAATCTGGGCAGGTTTCGTTCCTCTGGGGTACTCTGATGTCTCTCTCTCCCTGTGGAGTACTTCTCCTGTAAGTGTGCCTGCCTCTCTCTCCTAGGGTCCTCTTCAAATTCTCTGCATCTCCCTTAATTTAGAAACAGATGGCCTATATACAATCCAATCCACATAAAACCTTCCCCTTTAAATCCAGCAGTGGGTTGCATGTTACACTGTCAGTGTGAGTCAGCTTAGCAGGCTATGGGAACACAGTCCTCTTTAACCTTTGCAGCCGTCTTTGAGGCTAGTAATCTTCCTGTTTGGCAGCTGAAGAAATCAAAGTTCTAAGACATTAAATGAATTGCCCAGTGTTACCTGGTAGCTTGTCCTAGAGACTGGATTTGACTTGAGGCAGTATACCTCCAAGTACACACTATAAACCACCTGCTTTCTGGCTTGGGTGAAACCCAAGTGGCTTTCTCTGCCAATCAGAGGGGGAGATGGCTTCTGGTCCATGTCCAGAGGATGCCAACTCTGTGCAGATCATCAGAACAAAAGGGCTGGGTGGTCCTTCTGCTAGGAAGGAGACATGTCATATTTCAGAGCCAAATAGAGGTGTATACTGGACATTTGTCACTGAGTGTCCCTTGGCTAGCATCTCTGTCCACCCAGGAAGAACCTCCTTACTTTCTTGCTTTTTCCTTCTTTCTAAAACTATCAGCGTGGTTGTCCTTTGCTCAGTACGTGCTTTGTTTTACTGCTATGTCCTTCCCAGCAGCTTCAGGCTACGGTAGCCATGTTCAGGTATGGACGCAGTCTCCATGGAAGCTCTGTTGCCATTACAGTCCTGAGTGATTCTCACAAATCTCACTTATTTTCTTCGTAAAAAAAACAAAAATACTCACCTCTGGAGATAATGAGGGTCATGTATGGCTGAAACCACCCAGTATCTTCCATGGATAGAACAACTACATTTCCTGCCTTACATAAAGCAAAGAACTTGAGCCAGGTGCCCCCCCTCCCCTAAGGACTCTGATATATCCTGGATTTCAGAGCACTTCCTACAATAGATATTTGGGGTACTCTTTAAAAGGCACATTCCGTAGCAGTGCTCTGGGACTTTTGACACAACAGTGGCTGGCCCATTATCTTGAAAATAAATAATCCAGGATCCAACAAAGGCCGGAGCAACCGTGGGCAATAAATCTCTTTGGCAGTTTCTCAGTATGGGTTTTTGCAGCTGGTGCCAAGTCGGAACCTTTGCTTTCCCTTGGCTCTCGTTTCTTGTCCCATCCTCCACTCCAGACATTGATCATTGCCTATATTAGCAATCTCAGCGAAGACATCCCTGCCTATTTGAGCTCCGAAAGATCCCCGAGGGGACCTGATCTCAGCTCAGTAGCACAGCTGATGATGGAACCAGCTGCCTTGCCAAAGCCAGCGAATGCTGCCTCCAATGGCATTCTTTAGCTACAGTGAGGGGAGATTCAGGTGTGGAAACAGCCAGTTCCCCTGTTAATCAGACCTAGCAGCCAGCTGTGCTTTATTAGAAACACAACTGATTGTGATTGATTCATGACTTGTAGATGTAGCTGGTAGACACTAGATTTGCACGTGCTGCCGGAAGGGAGACAAAGCACAGGCATCAGGAATAGGGAGGGGCAACTTTCATAGTTGCTTGGAAAGAGAACTCTGGCCTGGAGTCTTAATACCACTTTCTAGAGAAGCCTTATATCTTTTAAAGAAAGATTTGCTTATTTTTATTTTACGAATATGCATATTTTTGCCTGTATGTGTGTAAGTCCGCTAGGTGCTGGCCTGATGCCTGCGGAGACCAGAGGGGGGTGTTGGATTCCATGAAACTGGGGTTGCAGGTAGGGCACCATGAAGGTGCTGGGACTCAAACCTGGATCTTCTGCAAGAGCAGTCAACGCTGTTAACTGCTGACCCATCTCTCTCTCCAGCCCTCTAGGAAAACCTTAGAGAGAGATGGGACCTGGCTGTGACGCAATACTCTTAAGAAGCAAAGTAGTTACAAAGCAGGCGGCTCATACACTCCCAATAGGAACTGGGCTTCCTGTCTCCTCCTAACTTCGGATTCTCGCCTGTTACCATCCCCTGTTAAGGTTAAGTCTGAAATGTGCCCTGCCCTGCCCTGCTTCTTTCTCAGCTCACGGTGCCGTTTAAGGGCAGGTGAAACATTCGGGTGAGGCAATAGCTGGTTTTAAAAGCAGGTAACTAGGGCTGGGCCTCTGAAGGACACCTGACCCTCGCTTCTTGCTGTGCTCTCTGAATGGCCTCTACATACACTCCAGCCAATAGTGAATGAAGCTACTGTGCCTGCTTCCCTGCCGTGAAGACCAAAAAAAAAAAAAAAAAAAAAAAAAAAGCTCTGAAACCGTAAGCCGACATAAATCTCTGACCTCTCAAGTTGTTTCTCAGATGATCTGAGCACAGTTATGCAAAGGTCCACTTTCCATCCATCTATCCATCTACCACGGGTCCTGAAGTCTCTGCTAGGTCCTCCATGGAGATCTACCCTGCTTGAATCTACCGTCTAAGAACTTAGCCAACGGGGACTTGCACATTGGAGGGGCAAGCAGAAAACAATTCCGATATGAGCTACCCCAAACTCCCACACTGGCCACCTTGCTCCAGGTGGGCAATATCCTGAGGTGTCCCTTTGGCATCTTGCCTGGCCAGCTGTCCACTCTGCCGCCCAGCAGGAGTTAATGTCACGGTATCAGTCAAGTTAGCCAAAGTGGATTAGGACAGGAGAAGTTACTTCCCAGACTCACCACTGTACATGTCAGGGTGGTTTCTTAAGGACGAGTCATTATAGGGGTTGTCTGCAATAAACAAAAGAGGGTGAGCAAACACCAGGAGGAAGAGAACAGAAATGCAAAGCCGCATCGCAGCCGAGGACAGCGCCAGTGGGTTTTTGCAAAAAGAAAATGGTGCTCGTGGAAAAGGAGTGAGCTTGGTAGAGAACAGCCAACACAAAACAGCTCAAAGGGAAACAAAACGGTTAAATCCTGCGAAGGAAGGCAACAATAAAACAAGATTATGTTGAAAGTAAAGAGATTAGGCTTGAGCTCTGTTTGGTCCATCTATAAACAAACGAGGTAAGGGTGAGGGTCTTGTAGCATCTTGGGGCTGGTCTGAATCACCTCCCCCCAGGTCCCAGGACTCCACATCAGACCAGCTAGACAAAAAGGAGAGTTAGTGAGACCTGCTGAGGATGGCAAAGCCCTGCCTGGCAGTAGCTAGGCTGCAGAGGTCGGTGAATGTGTGTTACAAGCAGTTTTCCCACAAGCCTGGTCCCAGAGCCACGTCAGTCCCAAATCACACACAGAGATGCTATGTTAGATATAAAGCTGTTGGCCTGTTACTAGTGTTTCTTATTGGCTAGCTCTGTCTTAAATACTAACCCATTTCTATTAACCTAAGTGTTTCCACATGGTCTTATCTTACCAGAGAGAGGGTTCAGACCTCTTCTCTCGTCTTGACTCTCTTCTACTACATCTCCCAGAATCCTCCTTGTCTCCTAGTCCTGCCTATCTTGCTTTCCTATTGGCCAACAGGGCTTTATTCATTAACCAATAAGAGAATGGCATCTCCCATCTCGTGTGTGTGTGTGTGTGTGTGTGTGTGTGTGTGTGTGTGTGCGCGTGCGCATGTGTGTGTGCGTGTGCACATGCACACAGACAGTAAGACAATCACCAGCAGAGAGGGACAGAGGGCCCTTTGCAGTGCCCAGCAACAAGAGCACTCTAATCTGACCAGGTGGGCATCCCTGTAGACCCTGCCAGACATCTGCTGGGGGGCCCTGGTGGAGGTTTTTGAAGGGGAGTAAGATGAAGGGATGGATTCTACACCTAAGACCTGGACAGCAAGGGGACAGGGACTTTCTTTTAAAAGCAGTGGCTTCCATTCCAATGTAAGACGACTAAACCCCTTGGTTATTTAGTCTTCAGTGAAGACATTATAACCCAGGACACATAAACATACCACTCTAAGTAGCATTTTGCTTTCTATCCATAACCCCAAGGGCTCAACTTCTGACTGTGCCCACAGGGGAGGGAAGCCAAGCAGACAACTCCAGAAGCCAGGACACAGTCCAGCTTCCGAGGGTCGCTAGCGGCTGTTAGAACATTTGCCTATTTAAAGACAGTTCAAGCCCCATCGCAGGTAATTATAAGAGGGCACATGAATTCTTTTCAGGGACCATCATTGAACTGCACCCCCAATCTGCTTTACAGCCTGCGATAGAAAGATCTTGACTCTCAGAACTGCTTCTCAGTGTGGGGCTGGTTGAGAGAGACACAGCCGTCTTGGAAGTCAGTTTGGATGGGCCTGGCTGGTTTGGATGTACCACAGTGCGATGAAGGGGTAGCTGGTCCCAGGTAGCAGGTGCTGAGGCAGTGCTGGGGGGGGGGAGAGAATGTCCACCCCCCCCCCCCCGGGGGGAGCACGCTGGCATACTCAGCCTGAGGGACCCTTCTCTTCACTCCGATGGTACCGGGTGGAACAGGGTCTTTCTCTCTTCTGGGGAAAGACCAATGTGCGCAGCAGCTTTGGGAGCATGTGGAAGAGGTCTAGGGAGATCCTGTCCTTGAGGGATGCCATCTGAACACCAGCAGGAAGTGCAGTGCATACTCCATTGTCTGTCCTGGCAGATCCCCTCCTCTCTATCCAGGGTGCCTCTTTTTTTTTTTTTTTTTTTTTTTTTTTTTTTTTTTGAGATAGGGTTTCTCTGTGTAGCTTTGGAGCCTGTCCTGGAACTTGCCCCATAGACCAGGCTGACCTTGAACTCACAGAGATCTGCCTGCCTCTGCTGGGATTAAAGGCATGCACCACCAACGCCCGGCACCAGGTGCCACTTAAGGTAGCAGTGGAAACCTTGTGCCTGTCACACTGTGGACAAAGTCACAGATGTGTCTTTATTGGCCCAATTCTCTTGGTTACATTTTACTTCATCCTAAAACAAGTTAAAATGATTTTTAGCTTGCCTGGTGTTTTGTTATATAGATATACATGAAAGTATTTGTGTATATCTTATTTCCCTTCCTTTGATACAACTAATAAAAAAAACCAGTGCAACGAGACTGATTTTGTTCCCAGAGACAGAATACAGGCGGACTTCTTGGCTTCCCATCCAGACCTGGTTCTGAAGGAGGCAGAGAAAACCTGAGCCCCTTCTAGACGGAAAAGTCAACAGAGCCCCACTGTGCTATTTTAAGAAACTGCCCAATTCTAGGCTGCCTCAGATGCCCAGAACTTGCTTCCAGCCAAAGCTGCTCTTGGGAGGACTCCAGGAAGCTGGCAGGGTTCTGCCCAGGTTACCAAGAGGGATTCTTGTCACTGGGAGAAGAGAGTTCCCAGTGGAACCGGACACTCAAAGTGAAGCAGAGACAAGCATCCCTTGCATCCTCTAGAGAGAAGAATGCTTCTGGAAAGTTCTGTTGCTCAGTGCCATTTAACCTGACCATGCTCCCAGACTGCCCAGAACAGCATGCCGCCTGGCTCAGGCCCTGGAGCAGCAGACTGACGCCCAGCATCACTCTTTCTGGGTGGACGTGAAGGCTCTGCCGTGTTACCCTCTTGACAACACTGCTGCTCCTTATTGCAAGGCCTGTCCTGGCTGAGGGCACTCAGAGGTCCTGGGCAGACCACACTGTCCTCCTTCACTCAGCCAGCTGGCAGACAACCACCTGAAGTCACCCGAGGCCCACAGCAGGCACATCAACTTCCTTTCCCAGGAGTCTCCTGGGGTGGGTTCAGGGGTCAGAAAGCCAGGGCTTCTTGCTGGGGTCTGCACAATCCCATGGGCTATCTGTCCCATCATGGGAGACAACACCCACTGGCAAAGAGGTAGCACAGACCAGGAGGCAGGTGACCAGGGGAGTGTTCAGAGGGAAAGACTAGCGAGGAAGAGGAAGAAAGAACAGAGGAAGGAAAAGAAAAAGGAAAAAGGAGGGAGAAGCCATGAGAAGCAAACGAGAGGAAGCTTCTCCTTACGGGTAAGCGCTCCATCCCAGAGGAAAGGGATGCGGCTGCGTGGATGCACCCCTGCCCATCACCAGCACAGACCAAAGTGGTCTCTGTCAGTGCTGAACAAGCCCATCCAGGCTTTTCCCCAGGGGACTCCCCAGTGTCAGCCCCTGGAGGTAGACCTTGGGAAAGCAAGATTCAGCCCCACTTTGACCTGTGGTGCTCGGGGGCATGCCATCCTCACATTCCTCACCACCCACAGCATGGCACTGACAATGACATTGGCAGCCTAAGTCGGGCAGGCCAGAGACTCTTTAGAAGGTCCCCTGCTAGCTGTGTTACATGCCCATGGCGTAAACAGAATCAGGAGACATCTTGAAAAAGCTGAGGGCTGTAGCCGAAACTCCTGCCTGGCTTGTCCTTGCCTGCCTCTGGAGAGAGCCACCACCAGTGTAGTGGGTCAGGGAATTCTAGTTTGCTTTTGTATTAGCCCCAAAAAAATCAGGGTATTAAAAAAAAAAAAAAAGAAAGAAAGAAAAGAAAAGAAACTAACTCCCACAAAGTGAAAACATAAATCTACGGTTTGTGGACATAACACATCCATGTGGCTCAGCAAATACACATTACAGAACGAAACACAATTTGTTCTGGTGTGTCCACTGGTCCTAGTATCTTTCCGCACTGGCTTTCTTCCAGAAACAAATGCAACTAATGACTAGAAATAAAAGGAATAAGCCAAGTGTACCAACTATAGGGATTCCTGACTCGATGGTCACCTAAAGTCTGGGTCTCAGACTCCAGGAGCATTTGAATGCGAGCCGAGGGTGGAGAGAGCCTTAGCCTGCTGAGGGTAAGACAGGGCTAGACCCTGGTATGTGACTCTTATTCCAACCAAAGGGCAAGCACTGGCTTAGTCCAGGACCAGGTTTGATTTATGCAAGGCTTCTGCATCCAGAGATGCTGTGTAAGGCAGAGGCAGTGGCTCAGGATGCATAATTCTGGGCCAGCTGCAGGTACGGATAATGTATGAGCTTAGGGCCTGTCTCCTGTGGCCCCCAGCTCTGAGCAGGGCCCACACTTACTGGTAAGGACCTTGAGGGTGAACGGGTTCTTCTGCTGGATGGTGTGGGTGAAGTGGAACCGTGCATTGCAGCTGTAGTCGGTCTGCATGTCCTGCAGCATGACGTTGGAGAAGTATAGGTCCCCATTATGACCCTGGGAGACACGCTTGTCCTGAGTGATGGGCTCCATGGCTGTGGGGAAGCAGAGGGGTGACACCCAGTGACAATCAGCTTTTTTGGGAAGGGGTTGTTTTTGCTTTTGAGACAGGGTTTCTCTGTGTAGCCTTGGCTGTCCTGGAACTCACTTCGTGGACCAGGCTGGCTTCAGACTCACAGAGATCTGCCTGCCTCTGCCTCCCGAGTGCCGGGATTAGAGCTGTGCTACACTGCCCAGCTGGAATCTCAGAGCTTTGAGGCGACTTGCTCATGAGCACACAGTTGTATCGGCCTCTCTGCACAGCTGTTTTGAGCCCTATGGCCTCTTCACATCTGCTTCTCACAAGTTGGTCGCCCAACTCAGAGAGAGCCCTCGTGTTAGTCTCCATATGTCTGTGCATCTCTGTTAACCAAGGCACCTTACGGAGGGATTTTTGTTTGTTGTTTGTCTGTTTTGGCTTAAAGATCCGGGGGAAGTTCGCCATGGAGAAGGCACGGTGGTAAAAGCGTGAGGCAGCTGCTCACAGCATTCACAGTCAGGGAGCAGAGATGCCAGCCGCTGCCTGGCTCCCTGTCTCCTTTTTATTTAACCCAAGATCCAAGCCCATGAAAAGGTGGGCATATTTAGGATTTTTTTTTTTTCATTTCAATTAACCTACCTAGAAATCTCTTATAGATAGGGATTTGTCTCCACGATGGTTCTAGAGCTGTCAAGTTCAGTTAAGAGTAACCATCATACCTCCAATTCAACCCACCCTCGGCAGCCCCCGGAGCTGGGCTCTGGGCGAGGCCAGGCTTCCACACTTACAGCTGCTCATCCAGAAGATGACTGGAGATGGGAGGCCAGGAGGGGGATTGCACTGCAGTGTCAAGGGGGCACCCTCTTGGACCACGACGGGGTCTAGGTTTTCCTTGGGCCACAGGGGAGATTCTGAAGAGAAACACAGGAGGGTGACGTGAAGCTGATGGCCAGAGCTTGCAGGCTCATGAGAAGGGGAACCGGGAGAACGGGGGAGGCAAGGATGAAGACATAGAGGGTTGCTGCTAAAAGGAGAGAGAAACTTTCTGTGACGGTGAATGTTCCCCTCTCCCCTCCTCCAGTGCTCAGAGTAAGATTGTGCCGGCTAGTCTGGAAGTTTTCTTTCCAGGAATCTTTCTGGGGTGGGAGAGACCCTTAGAGAGCTCTGTCTCCCGCATGCCCCCTACCCACTGGGGAGACAGCACCAGGCCCGTCCCTGACACTCACTGGACACCTGCAGGCGGATGCGGTTGCTAAGCGCGGTGCCAAATTTGTTTCGGGCGAAGCACTGGTATTCCCCTTCATATTCCTCAGGTCGTCCACCACTTCGGAAATCAATCACCAAGGTCCCAGACCTCCTCCTCATGGACACGCGCGGGTCCTTGGCAATGTTGAAGAATCTGCTGTTCCGAGTCCAGTGAAAACTGCGCGACAGGGGCCAAGCCAACCATATATAAGGGCTGGGAAGGGTCAGTTCCTAGTCCCTACTCAGTGGCAGACTTCTACTCCCTCTGTCACCCTACCTCTGAGCCAACGGACCCAGTCCTGGCTGGGCAGAGCCACACGATAAGCTTGGGAGAAAGCAAAGGCCCAGGTCATGTCTATTGGGACTGCACATCCTGTGAGTGCTGTTACTAGCTAAGGCCAGTGATGGGCAGTAGGTACCCATGTTCTCCAGCGGCTCTGTTCTGTGAGCACATAACTCAGGGACACAGTGGCTTCTTAAAAAAACAAAAAACAAACCAAGAGCCAGCTACTTCCTTTACCTTGTGGCATTCCTAGTCTCCTTTAGGAATGCAAACTCCTTATTTCACCAACCCGCATGTGCCACAATGCCACCTCCGCTCTGACACACTTTAATAGTGTAATTCACTCTGAAAACAACATGGATGGCAGAGGCTGCCTACCCCATGGTTGACAAGTGCTTCCTGCAGACCATGAACCAGCAGCATGGGAACCATGGAAGGGCAGCTTTGGAGGTGAACGAAAGAGAGCTGTAAAGAGCCTAAAATATCCCCCTAGGTCGGGGTGTGTTTGTGTGAGGGGCTCAGTAGCCTATCACATACAAGAATCTAATTCCACCAGGCATTGGTGTCACATGCCTTTAATCCCAGCACTCGGGAGGCAGAGGCAGGCGGATCTCTGTGAGTTCGAGACCAGCCTGGTCTACAAGAGTGAGTTCTAGGACAGGCTCCAAAACCTCCACTCTGCATCATCTCCCTTATGACAGCCACATTCTGAAACTTTGAAAATGGACCGTGTTATTTAATATCTTCACTTTGCCAGGTGAAATCTAGCCTTGGTGATCAAGTAGTGGGTCTAAATCCTGCTCCAATCAAGCTGGTGACTGGTTAGAAAGGCATTTAAAATCACCATCTTCCTCAGGAAGACACTGGCCTTGCCACAGAGGAAGGGGGGCAGATAAATAAGACAGCACAAAACAGTCTACATACGACGTTTTCCTCCTTCCTGTTTACTGACCTCCCATCTGGGACAAGCAAACACAAACTCAGAATGAAAGCCCTGAGTTAGCTAGGAAGAGGGACTGCCTGTAAACTGAACATAGGTGGGCGAAGCCCGCACAGGGCAGGATAGCTTGTTACACTAAAAGTCTGAAAATAACATCGAGCTGTGTCCAGAGGCACATACCTGTAACCCTAGTCCTCAGGAGGGGAGATGAGGCAGGAGAGTGATGAGTTTGAGGCCAGGCTAGGCTACACACCGAGATTCTAGGGTTTCACTGCAACAGAAACAAGCCTTTTAACACCTCCATCCTGGTTTCCACTATGCTGAAACTGGTAGAAACCCCACATATACGGGGCAGTCCTCTTTTTTCCAGAAGACGCGATGGTGGCTCTGAGCTTTGAGCAACTTTCTCATGAGCACACAGCAACAGCAGCCGCTGCACAGCTGTATGGGCCACATCTGCTTTTCACAAGCCTGCCTTCCTGTGTGGTACCTGGTGAATGTCAGTGGCTGTTTATCAGGTGGATGGACCAGACATTTAAAAAAAAAAAGATTTGTTGTAATTTTAGTTGTGTGTGCATATGTGCAGGGGTATGTGTGGGTGTGTGGGTATGTGTTGGGACATGTGTGAGATGTGTGTGGGTATGTGTGGGGCATGTACGAGGGTATGTGTGGGTATAAGGTGGATATGTGTGCGTGTGGAAAGTGTGTGGGGGAGTATGTACAGGGGTATGTGTCAGGTATGTGTCGGGTATGTGTGGGGCATGTGTGGGGGTATGTGTGGGGCATGTGTGGGGCATGTGTGGGGTATGTGTAGGGCATGTGTGGGGTATGTGTAGGGTATGTGTAGGGCATGTGTGGGGTATGTGTAGGGCATGTGTGGGGTATGTGTGGGGCATGTGTGGGGCATGTGTGGGGCATGTGTGGGGTATGTGTGGGGCATGTGTAGGGCATGTGTAGGGCATGTGTGGGGCATGTGTGGGGTATGTGTGGGGCATGTGTAGGGCATGTGTGGGGCATGTGTGGGGTATGTATGGGGCATGTGTGGGGTATGTATGGGGCATGTGTAGGGCATGTGTGGGGCATGTGTGGGGTGTGGGGCATGTGTGGGGCATGTGTGGGGTATGTGTGGGGCATGTGTGGGGCATGTGTGGGGCATGTGTGGGGCATGTGTGGGGCATGTGTCGGGTATGTGTGGGGCATGTGTGGGGCATGTGTGGGGCATGTGTGGGGCATGTGTGGGGCATGTGTGGGGCATATGTGGGGCATGTGTGGGGATTGTGTGGGGTATGTGTGGGGTATGTGTGGGGCATGTGTTGGGTATGTGTGGGGCATGTGTGGGGTATGTGTGGGGCATGTGTGGGGCATGTGTGGGGCATGTGTGGGGCATGTGTGGGGTATGTGTGGGGCATGTGTGGGGCATGTGTAGGGCATGTGTAGGGCATGTGTGGGGTATGTGTGGGGCATGTGTGGGGTATGTGTGGGGCATGTGTGGGGCATGTGTAGGGCATGTGTGGGGTATGTGTGGGGTATGTATGGGGCATGTGTGGGGTATGTGTGGGGCATGTGTGGGGCATGTGTGGGGCATGTGTGGGGTATGTGTGGGGCATGTGTTGGGTATGTATGGGGCATGTGTAGGGCATGTGTGGGGCATGTGTGGGGATTGTGTGGGGTATGTGTGGGGCATGTGTTGGGTATGTATGGGGCATGTGTAGGGCATGTGTAGGGCATGTGTGGGGCATGTGTGGGGCATGTGTGGGGCATGTGTGGGGTATGTGTGGGGTATGTGTGGGGCATGTGTGGGGCATGTGTGGGGCATGTGTGGGGCATGTGTGGGGAATGTGTGGGGTATGTGTAGGGCATGTGTGGGGTATGTATGGGGCATGTGTGGGGCATGTGTGGGGCATGTGTGGGGCATGTGTAGGGCATGTATGGGGAATGTGTGGGGTATGTGTAGGGCATGTGTGGGGTATGTATGGGGCATGTGTTGGGTATGTGTGGGGCATGTGTGGGGCATGTGTGGGGCATGTGTAGGATATGTGTGGGGCATGTGTGGGGTATGTGTAGGGCATGTGTGGGGCATGTGTAGGGCATGTGTAGGGCATGTGTGGGGCATGTGTTGGGTATGTGTGGGGCATGTGTGGGGCATGTATGGGGCATGTGTAGGGCATGTATGGGGAATGTGTGGGGTATGTGTAGGGCATGTGTGGGGTATGTATGGGGCATGTGTTGGGTATGTGTGGGGCATGTGTGGGGCATGTGTGGGGCATGTGTAGGATATGTGTGGGGCATGTGTAGGGCATGTGTGGGGCATGTGTGGGGCATGTGTGGGGCATGTGTGGGGTATGTGTGGGGCATGTGTGGGGTATGTGTGGGGCATGTGTGGGGTATGTGTGGGGCATGTGTGGGGCATGTGTGGGGCATGTGTGGGGCATGTGTCGGGTATGTGTGGGGCATGTGTGGGGCATGTGTGGGGCATGTGTGGGGCATGTGTGGGGTATGTGCATGTGATTGCCTGTGGAGCTCAGGTGTGGTGGCTGCTCCTGGGGCTGGAGTTTCAGGTACTGAGCTTTCTGACCAGGATGCTTGGAACTGATCCCAGGTCCCGTCAAATGCAGTACTCGTTCATAACCATCGAGCCTTGTGTGGGACTTATCAGTTTGCTTGCCTTCAGGATGACTAAGAAGCTAAGAAGTGGGTCCCGCCAGTGGTGGCTTCTTAGTCCTCTCCCTCCACTCACCTGGGGGCAGGGTTCCCTTTAGCTTCACATTCAATCAGGATGTTATCACGGGGGTCCACGATGTGGTCCTTCACCGACTGCTTGGTGATAGTTGGGGGCTGGGTCACTGCAACAGGACACATGTGGCAATGCTCAGAACTGCAGGGACCCGCCATGAATTTGGTTTAGAGAGTGGCTAAAGTCAAGAGCACACGGGGTGGGGTGGGGTGGGGTGGGGGGAGGCGAGCAGGTATGAGAAGTACCCTAAAGATGCAGCGTCTTAAACAGGGTTCCAGGATAGGGGTGGGTGTTACAAGTGGAGCATAGGAAACCCTTTAAGAAGATCCAGTCTCCCTCAGAGCAATTGACAAGCAGGCTTATGCCCCAGTGCCCGGCACAGTGCACAGGGCACAGTTCCTGCTAAATGTTTGCTGAATGGATACAGGAATGAAACCAGCTATGACTGCAGAACTTAGGGCCATGATTCTCAACAGATGGCCAGACTGCTGAGGCAAGAGCCAGAAGAGGCTTCAGTCCCTTAGAGCTTTGCAAGGGCTTCCTCGTGTACCAGCAAGCTGGTGTGTGTGTGTGTGTGTATGTTTGGTGTGCACATGTGTGTGGTGTATATGTGTTGTGTGTGGGTATGTGTTGTGTTGTGTGTGTGTGTGTGTGTGTGTGTGTGTGTGCAGTGCCAGCCACCAGTGGATGAAGGAGTTGCAGCAGCTATGGAGCATCCCAGCTGCCATCTGTAGCCCTTCTTCTGACCACCCTCCCCACCCCCTGCCATGGGACATCATCTTACATTGGCAAAGGACTCTCTATAGGACTCTAGGCTTGAGTAGCACCAGCGGGCAATGAACATGCCACCGAGTTCAAGCCCGGTTTTCTCAGCTGGCTTTCTCCCAGCCCCTCGTCCCTCCCTCCCTCCAACCTCCCAGAGACTCAAGGGCACGGAGGCGCACAAGGCACTTACGCTCATTCTGAATGCTTGCTGTTAGTTCCAGTGGGTTAGCAGTGCACAGGGAGAGAATGAGAACACTGTTATTGCACACAATTGATCAGCTCACTGCCGGGTGTCCCCTTGCCCTAGCACACGGGGTTGGGGTGAGGAGGCATGGGAACAACACTGGGCATGGGGATTTATCCCAGATCTGGAGCTTGGCAGATGAGCCAGGCAAGGTTGGAGACGAGACCCAGCAAATACTTCATGGAAAAGGCATATCACCGGGGAGACGGAGACTACACAGAAGGGCAGGGCCAGCAACCAATGGAGATGTTATCAGGGCGGTCCAAATGTCCCCAAATGGCAACGCTGCCTGGAAGGGACCCGTCAGATGCTCCCTAGCATCTGACAGCATTGAGGGAAATGGAAGCCTGGTGCACAGGGCCAGCGTGGAGATGCCGGGAACAAGTAGATGAGTGGATGCTATCCATGTCTGTGGGCAAAGGCCCTGAGGGCCTAGAACCCCATTCCCTCACTACATTCTCTGTTACACAAAAGCATCTTCTGCGAAAGTCCTGTTCCTGGGTGACAGAGTCCCGGCAATGGCCGAGCCCACCGCTCCTTCTTGTGTCTTCCATAAACGGTACGAAGAGGTAGGTAGGCGGCGCACATCGTCACCAGCCCCGTCTGGACTTACGGGCGGCGTACAGGTGTGCTCCAGCTTTTCACACTGTGACCCACAAATGAATCACTGCACCTAGGGCAGACGCGGGCTCTGGCTGGGAGGGCCTGCTGTAGAGCCTGGATTCTACTCTGCTGTTTTCCTTCAGTGCTGGGGGTGGAGCCCAGGCATGGGCTCTACCAGGGGACCGCATCCATTCTAAGTCCTCCACTTCTGACAAACGCCTGCGGCCTACGAGCTGTGCCCTGGGCAGCAAGGTTTTAGATGTGGACAGCAAGCATGGTTCAAACAGATGTGGAGAAAGGACAAAATATCTCTCTAGGACTCTTCAGTGTCTTTTCTTATGATGCCGAGAGGAAGCAAGGTGACGTCCACACGTCATGCTGGCGCAGAGGGCAGGCACACCGGGGCATGGTGGGCTGCCTTTTTCAGAGTGAGTGCTGTTGGGGAGAGCAGGAGGTAGGGGGCTTTGGAATATCACCATGGAGACCTTGATGTCTTCCCACCAGAGTGAAGAGACTCGGGAGGAGGAGGTGCGGGGGAGCCAGGGCTCACCTAGGCCCAAGAGAGCCATGGAAGCAGAGAAAAGGATGTGAAGAAAGGATGGTGTGTGGCAGGAATGAGCAGGCTGCCACGGAGGCTGTCAGCAAAAGAAAATCTCCATGCATGGCCTTTAAAAAGGGTCCACCAGCCAGGTGGTGTAGCTCTTGGAGCAACAAACAGACATTTTGCTTTTCACTTGGCCAGGTCTGCCTGGGCTGGAAACAAAGAAATGAAAAGCCAGACAGGACAGGCAAGGGGCCCTGAACGCAGGCTCTGTGGTGCTCCCCGCCGGCTGCACGGGGCCCTGAACGCAGGCTCTGTGGTGCTCCCGCCGGCTGCACGGGCTCTGAACACGGGCTCTGCTGTGCTCCCCGCCGGTTGCATGGGGCCCTGAACACAGGCTCTGCGGTGCTCCCCACTGGCTGCACGGGGCTCTGAATGCAGGCTCTGCGGTGCTCCTAGCCAGCCACCCAAGACTCTGAACACAGGCTCTGCGGTGCTCCCACCAGCTGCACAGGGCTCTGACCGCAGGCTCTGCGGTGCTCCCCGCTGGCTGCACGGGGCTCTGACCGCAGGCTCTGCAGTGCTCTGGCCATAGTACTTCCACCTGCGTATGGTTTTCCTGCCAGTATTCTAAGAAGCCTGAAAGCCAGGGGGCTGGCACAGGAGGACATGAGTCTTCAGACGGGTGGGGACCGGCACTTGAGCACACCCCTGCTGACCACCAGCTGGGCTCTAGCTTCATTTCAGGTCACAATGATGCCTGTTGGTCCTCATGTACCCTGCTCTTCCATGGCATCTTGAATTCAAGGAGGGGTGGTCACATGGCTATGTCCCGTGGAAGCTAGCCTTGGAGGCAGAATGTGTACTAGCTTCCCAGATGTTGTTGCAGAGCTGGTGGGTAGGAGTGTCTCTCTATCCCTCTGTCCTCTTCTGTGGGATCCTAGGAGGAAATGCTGAATCCTCTTGAGTGGCAGGAAGTTGGGAGTATATGAGAGCTATGAGAGCTTCTGGAAGACTCATTCTTGGCAAGGTTGTTCTGGCTGATGAGGTGACCATCCCTTCCCCCCCCCCCCCTTTAAGGTCATGCTGTCTCCTCTGGGCGAAAGGGAGGGATGTGGTGTGTGACTTCACTGGCAGGGCGATTGGAGCCAGAGGCTGGGCGAGTCAATAAGGGATTGTGCAGCCATCCAGGACGCTGCTCCAGAAAGATGCTGTGCCAAGCGCCAGAGTGGCAGCAGCGTCCCCGCCCCAGAGGTACAGAGAATGCCCTGAAGAGGCAAATAAGTGAGACACCCCCAGGACAGTCTCCAGCCAGATACCCTCAGCCCCACCCTGCCAGCCTGGTCTGTATATACAACACGAAAGGATGGCTCCGCCCTGTCCTCCTCCTCCTCAGTGGTGAGGAAGTTAGGGCCCTCAGCCTTCTGCCTCAGGCAGTACTTGGGTTTCCTGTTGTCTCCTGTAGAGCGTAGAAAACCTTATTTTCAATATAGAAGCCTGAACTATCTATTTCTATGTTCACGCTGCAGGATCACCCTCCCCTAAACCAGCCCTGTGTATCTAACGGCAGATGAGTGAGAAGTGGCAGAGGAGACACGAGCCTTCACCGTGTTCTCAAAAACTAATTTCCTCTGCACCCTCCTCTCCAGGGACACGCCCTTGCCACGCCGCTTATTAGACTGTCGGCCTGGCTGTTAATGAGACTCTCCTTGAGCCCACCACAGACGGTTGCCATGGGGACGTTGGTCTCACAGTCCTTGTCTTGTCTCCTTTCCATGTATGGATACCCAGGCAGCAGTGGTCTTGGCCAGCTTGCTTCTGGTCTCAGGGACCCCTGGTCTCTATCATCCAGAAGTACTGACTCCTCTGGGGTAGCAGTTACTGGAGTGGAGGAGGTCTGGCTTTACAGCGATGTGGGGCCTTCTTGGAGCCCATCTTTGCCTCCCACCTCCTTCATCGATCTGTTAGTGGGAGAGAGTCCAAGTCTATCCTGGCATCATATGGACTCTGTGACTTCCTTGAGGCAGAGAGTAGGGGGCAGATGCGCTATGCCTACACCTCAGTGCTGGGATGCTAAGACTTCCAGCACACAAGTGCCAACACTGTGGCAGAGGGGTGTATGCTTACAAGCAGGACCAAGGACCAAGGAACTGATCAACAGCCACCAGAGAACACAGTACCAGAGAGGGAGGATAGGGAGCCAGACATCAGTCCAGCCATTCAGGTTCACACAGGGCTCTGCCACCAGGAGCAGAAATGAGTTCCGTATTTGGATAGTTCTGAGGGAATACTGGGACAGAAAGGACCTGTACCTGGCTCCCCCAGGATAACATGTTATGGCATCATCTTTTAGAAAGATAATGTCCTCGCCAAAATCATCTGCCAGGCTATCCACCATCGTCCTTTTTACTCCAGCCAAGAGCGGCCTCAGCTTTGGGTGTGCCAAGGTAGAGAGAGAGACCAGTGATGATGCCCCCGCCCCACCACACTTGACCCTGAAAACAGCTTTTAGAAAGGGTGAGCCATGCGGGTAAGTACGGGAGAGAGAACTCCAGGTGGCTCTCAGAACTCCAGGCCACAGACACCAGCTTATCCACAGCCCTAAGAAGAGGCCTGCGTCATCTTAGTTTCCAATTTCCCAGTGGGGGAGAACACAGCCCTGCAGCCTGGAATTCACTGCTACCCCCTCGCCTCCCTGACCTCTCTCTGCAACACCTATTCCTCCAATATCAGGAGTAGAATGGAAAAGTGGGCACAGAACTCACGGTCCATTGGAATCTCAATGGCCCCTCCGAGGCTGAGGAGGAAGAGGATGAGGGCTGTGTGGACCCAGGGTGGCGCCTGCTGCCTGTCCATCCTCAGCACCGGGCCTTGCCCCCAGCTGCCCAGCCCACGGGCTCTCGACGCCTTGTGCCGCTCTACGTGGGCTCTCCAGACAGTGCTCAGCTGAGGAAAGAAAATGATACCAAGTGAGTTTCTCTTGAACTTGGGTTTTGCTCTGCTCACCCCCGGAGTCTCTAAACACTTGACGGGCCTCTTGGCCACAGAGCAGGAATCTCCTAGACCAGGGTTTCTAACTTTGGAACCAAACAACTCATGGCGTGGGAACTGTAGGCTGTCGGGAGTGCCCCTGGTCTCTGTGCCCAATGTCAGTAGAGCCCAGCCAGCCCTGTTGCCAATGAAAAGCATCTCTGGGCATTGCCACTTGTCCCAGATGTCCAGGTGCTGCAGGTGGCGTCTCCAGAGGACAAATCCACCAGCAATTAAGAGCCAGTATGGAACAAAGGCAACTTTGCAAAAAGCAGTCATTAAAACACACACTGTCCTAGAGGTCCCGAATAGATAGATGTACCAGCTCAAACCATCCCCCCAGGCCACCAGCTGAGTGTGCATGGAGCAGGATGCATTCGGTTAAGGACACAGGAGTAAGAGCTCATTGGTGGTCTTTGACCCTATGGAGAGGCAGGAGGACTATCCAAGGAGAAAGGATGAGCTGCGACTCAAGTTCAGCATGGTGACACTGCCTGAAGCTCCTAACTCTGCCAGCCTGCCAGCCTATGGCAGCGAGTCAAGGGGGAAGGCAGCAGGCAGGGGCCCCAGAGTCCCCGCAGCTTTCCGCCGAAGACATCTGTATCAGCTGAACACACAGCTCTGCCCTTGCTCTGTTTGGCTGGAACCTGAGGCCACAGTCAACTGCATACACCCACCCATCCATCTATGTAGATAGAGGACAGGGCCCAGGCAAGAGGGCCTCAGAGATGAGGCCATTGTTCTGGGGTCCTAGAGTAGGAGGCATCACCAGTGACTACTTCCCCATGCCAGGATGAAGGGTTCTGGCTCACCTTTCAGCAACTGTGTGTGTGTGTGTGGGGGGGGCCTCTCTCTGCCTGCCTCCCTTCCCATGGCCACCTCCTTGGTTTGGATCACCAGAGTTCCAGGCTAGAGTGACTGCAACAGCTCCCAAAGGAGCCCTGCTGCTCCTACTTCTGCCCGCCTTCATTCTCTGTCCATGACAAGGACAGTGATTCTAAAGCACCAATACAAACATGCCACTCCTTGTCACCTCTCACCATTGTCCCCAAGTTCACGCTGACTTCCCATACTGGCTCGATGCCCCACGCCATGTGCCTACCCGATCTTTCGCACTCTCCCTTGGCATGCGGCTCCTCAAGGACCTCAGTGTATGCTGTCTTGGCCACCGGCTCAGGAAAGATTAACATGTGTGCAGGACAGTCTGTGATCTCGGCCTCTTTCATTAGGATTTGCTGAGTGTTACTTAGGTGTTCCCAAATACCCACTCCCACGATGGCATCCTCGGCTTTGTACTCATCCCAAAAGTCACTTGAAGGTTCCATAAATGGGAAAGTTTATTATCCACTTAGGAATTTACCACAGTACCAAATAGCCCCTCAAAAAAAAAAAAATGCGTGGCAGAGGGACATAAGGACGGGTAAGAAAAATGAACAAGTAAATGAATGAATGAAAAAATTACTTAGATGGCATTATTTTTAAAAATATTTCCTTATTTGAGAATTCCATGACATGCATTTTGAACATATGTGATGGGAGATGCGATTCTGTATATATGTTTCTCATACTGGTTTAATGAATAAAGCACTGTTGGCCAATAGGAAAGCAAGATAGGTGGGACTAGGAGACAAGGAGGAAAGAGGAAGGAGTAAGGAGGAGTCAACATGGAGAGTCTGGAGAAAGCAGAATGCCGGCCGGCTCCCCGGTAAAAGAAATACATAGATCAGCAGAAATGGGTTAATAATTAAGACAGAGCTAGCCGATAAGAAACAAGTAACCAGGCCAACAGAATTATATCTAATACAGAGTCTCAGTGTGTTATCTGGGGCTGGCGCGGCGGAGGGACAAGACTCGGCGGCGGGAGGAAAAACCGTACTCGTTACACACATGCATCCCCTCTCCCACCTCCTCCCACATCTCCATGCCTCACCTACACAAGGGAGAGCTTTCGTCTTCTTTTATTAATCCCATCCAGTCTAGTTTGTGCTGCCCAGCTACTTCTAGGAGTGGGGGTGTCCTGCCCTTACTAGGAGTCACACCGTTAAAGAAAACTGACTCTCCTGGCTATTAAATGCCAATAACTCATCAGCTAGTATGTTTTTGTGCTCACCTTCCCCACGCCACGCTGGGATTTTGCCTGGCTGGAGCATGCACAGGTCTTGTGCATGTTACCACAGTCATGATGCATTCATGTTTGCAACAGCCCTGCTGTGTCCAGTAAACACTATTTCCATGAGGTTACCATGTCAGCTCTTACAATCCTGCTGCTCTCTCTTCTGTGAAGACCTCTGAATCTTGGGGAGCAGTGTGTGTGTGTGTGTGTGTGTGTGTGTGTGTGTGTGTGTGTGTGCGCGCGCGCGCGTGCGCGCGCTCCTCTAGAAAACCACTAGGTGGCAGAGGGAAGCACAAGCTGGATAGTGACTAAGGTGGAAGAAATCCCTTCCCTACAGGTCAGACACCAGGAAGCCAATGAGCTTGCAGAAGACAAGGGAGTAGAAGCTCTACCAAGCATGGGCCCTGTGGCTAAAAGGCATCACAGGAGTTAACTCTCCAGGATGGTCCTTTCCTTCAGAAAGGCCATTAATGCTTGACCTTGACTTAATATCAGCCTGACTTTCTGGCTGAAGCCACAGTGTGGGGGAAGCTCATGCTAGGGAAGGCATGGGCTTCCTTCAGGGAGGGGTGGGAGGGCTTATTCAGGCTCCCTGACCACCATGTGGCAGAAGTGATGGGAAAGGGAGAGATACTCATTCTGGGAATCTTGATATAACTAGGAAGCCAGAAATTACTCGTTAATCGGAAACACATTGGCAGGAAAAAGCCCAGCTGTTAGGGATGTTGAAATTCACAGTTTAACAGCACAGTAGATAAAGGACATCAAGATAACCACATTCCGCTGCCTGATAAATCCCTTCTTTGTTCTCAGGAACCCTTTCTTCCCCCAACCAAACGTTAAAAGATAAAAAGCTCAAAGGCTATCTAATTTTATACAAGCTACTTAATTGTAAACAATGCCCTCACTGTTTAGATGAAGTCAGAGGAGGACAAGACATTGCTTGGGATCACCCAGATGACTAGTACGGAGCTAGGAAAAGAATCCAGGCATCCTGAAGTCTTGACCAGGACTTTTCTACCTATGTTCCTTGTCTTTGTTACACAGCGAGGATGCTATTTTAAAAGGCAGCATATAGTGTGCCAGTTTTTCTGAAACTCAAACAGAAAACTCCCCACGATCCTTCAATTTTACTAGGTATATACCCCAAGGGTTTTAAACAGGTTCTCGAGTACGTGTGTGTGTGTGTGTGTGTGTGTGTGTGTGTGTGTGTGTGTGGACAGCTGTCCTGTAAAGCATCACAAGGGCCAAACAGTGGAAATAGTTCAAACATCCACCCAAGGTGGATGGAGAAGTGGGTGGGTGGATTTGGTTCATACATGCCATGCAGCTACAGAAAATAATGAAATGCTGAACTACACTACACTGTGAGACAATCCCCCAAAACGTGTTTAGTGAAAGAGCCCACACTGTCACACACAAATGATTCCATGTGTGGATTCTCATAGAAAGGCCTAGAATTTGTAATTGCAGACACAGAACACCACTGATGCCAGCCTGGAGGGTATCGTAGGGAGTGACCGTTAGTGGCGTGTGTTTCCTCTGAGAAGATGAAGATGGTTTGGAACCAGACAGAGGTAGTAGTAAATATACATGCTGTGAATATACTGAATGCCACTAAATTGTGTACTCGAAATGGTTTATTTTTAGATAAATATCACATCAATCATAACATTGGGCTCTGTAACATTCTCACAGAGATGGGAAAGTGGGTGACTGGAAATATAGACACAGTAGCTCGCAGCACAGAAGACAGGCACAGTTGTGCAAGCCTTCCGCACACTGTGCGGGGATTTCCATTTGAGTCAAGGGGATGCGGGCCTAGAGCTCTAGCTCTGGGCATAGAAGAGCGGTGTACAGCGAGGAAGAGAGGCCTGCCAGGACCCTCACATCAGAAGGCCCACGCCTCACCCAGCTAGAAACCAGGGGCAAGGGGGCAAAGGGGCGGGGCTCCTGGCCTACAACAATGACTCTAAAGACCGCCTGACTTAATGTCAACCACAGCGGCAAGGCCATCACTCCATGACCAAGGCATGGCATCTCCTAGGTCCCTTTTCAGGCCTTCCCAGTAACATAAGTTGCATCCATTCTTTTTCCCTGTTGCTGTGATAAGCACCCCAACAAAAGGAAGGGCTTGTTTTAGTTCCTATGAAGAAAGGGTTTATTTCATCTCACAATTCCAGATTAGTCCTTCTCTAGGGGAAATCAAGGCCAAGGAGCTTAAAGGAAGCAGTCACATCCATAGTCAAGAGTAATTCAAGATCCCCTGCCCTGGGGAGGTACCACAGTGGGCGGGTTTTCCCACCTGCATTAGTCAAGACAATCGCTGACAGACCCCCACACGACACACGACAACCTAATCTAGACGATCCATCATTTAGACTCTTTCAAGCTATGCTACATTGTATCCAGTTGACAATGGGAATTAGCCATCACAAGGGTTAACGGGTAAAGGGTGGGTGTGTGGGCTCTGGTAAGAGCCCCTTGGTGGGATGGGGAAAGCCCCATTCCCCATTCCCTGCAGAAAAAGGGAGCATGGAGGGTACACTGAGGTTGAAGAAAGCCCACTGGCCACCGCATCTTTCATGTTGGAAAATGAGACAAAATGTTTCTGTTTAGCATCACAGGGGGCCAATCAGAGCCAAGGAGGAGGAAGTTTCAGAGAGGAGGTTGCAAGTAGAAGTTACCCATCAGCCATAGCCACCACACACCATCCATGAAAAATGAATCAATTGAGCAGAGTGGTGGGTACCACTCAAACGTGCAAACTTCTGAATTCTAAACTTCTGGAGGAGGGGCCAAATCGGGTTTTAGATTCTTTCCTTCCTTCCTTCCTTCCTTTCCTTCCTTTTTTTTTTTTTTTTTTTTTTTTTTTTTAATAACTTGTGAAAACGAAAGTCAAAGAACTTCTGCTACCTTGTTTAGAAACAATCCACATCCTTAAGCATGGTGGTACACACCTTTAATCTCAGCACTCGGGAGGCAGAGGCAGACAGATCTCTGTGGGTTCAAGGCCAGCCTGGTCTCCAGAGCGAGTGCCAGGATAGGTTCCAAAGCAATACAAAGAAACCCTGTCTCAGGAAGAAGGAGGAAGAGGAGAAAGAGGAGGAGGAGGAAGAAGAGGAGCAGGAGAAACAATACACACCCTTGAGCGACCTGCCTGAACATTTGAGAGCCTCCTGAGCGACTCAGAATTGAGATATCTCCGACAGGCACAGGTGAATTTGGTCACTATATGCCACCAACCAGGGAAGACGCTGGCATGGTGTCTCTTGGTCCCATGCACTCAGTCTGCCTGCTTTAGGGTCATTGTCACTTACAAAGCAGGGGCCCCTGGCCTCAGAGCTTTGTACTTCATTCTGGAGCATGGAGATAATCCCAGCCCCTACCCCAGAAGCACTTCCCCTGGGAATCATGCGGCGTCTATGGGGCACACATGCTAGCTGCTGCCACGGATCAGGACTTTCCCTCCCAGGGATGAAGGGTACACACACTGGCAGCCCGTGTGACTATTCACAACGGGGGTGTACTCCCAAGAACTATCCACTCATTGTCACAGCTTGCTTTCCTATTTCTCCCTTTTGTTTTACTGGGTCCTGATTGCGCCCCCCCCCCCAGATTGAAAGCCCCTGGTGTTGATCCTACAAGCTGTTCCTGGCAGATGGAATAGGTGCCCAGAGCTCCGTCCTTCAAGCTGTCGCCTTCAGGAGCGACATCCTCACAGCCCTGTCTCAGGCAGGCTGTGACAGAGGTACAATATGTCTGAATGACAGAGAAAGACAGGCAGCCTGGAGATACGGCTCAGCTGGTGGCCCTGGTCCCCTGAGCAGTGGCTGCCACAGGCTTTCAGGAAGCAGGCTTCAGTCCCACCTGGTGTAGACACTGAGCTAGGGAACTCATGTGGGTGGAAACAAGGTTTATCCACTCACATACCCCACATTTCCAAACGAATTGGAAAGAACCAAAATGAAATGACCAAAGTTCAAGGACGAAAACCCCATCCACCCACACAGGATGCAGCAGCTCTACTGAGCAGGCGCAGAAATGCGGGGTGCCTTCCCGTAGGCAATGAATCAATTAGCTGTGACACACGAGGATGTTGGAACATTGTTCAGTGCTGAACAGAAATGAGCTACCAAGCCATGAAAAGTCGGAGAAGCCGCTTGGATGGATGGTTATCACAAAGCCAACTGTACATCATTTTGAAAAAGGCAAGGTACACTGTCAGTTAAGATCAGAGGGTGCCAGGAGGTGACAGACAAAAAGCCGTATCATTCCGTACTTGTGGACTGTAGACTCACATCGCTACAGAATTTTCAGACCCAAGAAATACATACGCAACGCGGAGTGTGATTCCTGCTGTCCTGGGGCCTCTGGTGATAATGGTATGCGGCTCTAGGAGTTATCAGTGGGACCCAGCAAAGAGTAGTGGTGCAGGTCACCGTCGGCGCCACACTCTGTTTACACAAGTCACTGTCTCCCAAGTTTGCCTCATCCAGCTTCCCTTCTCACCTAACTCATCACTCATCACCCAGGGCAACATGTCTACCCAGAAGGCTTCCTTTGCCACGCCTTCCCACCAAGTCTGCAGGATGTCCCCATCTTAGACGCTCTCAAAGCATTCTGAGATATTCTCCCCATAATGAATGCTACTTCTTGGTGTCAGCGAGTTGCCTGTATCCCCAGCTGAACCCCGAGTTCCTTGTGGTTGGAGGCAGCATCTTATTCAGCCAGTAGAATGTCTGTAGACACTTACAAGGTGCTCACTCAGCCTCCAGCCTCTCCTCTCATCCAGAACACTGCTCCCTCCCTGGGAGAATTCCTCACCCTTCCTAAGAGTGTCTTATCCCCGGGGTTCCAGGGTGGGGCCCAAGATTCAAGACAATCAGCACCACCTAAGGCTGTGGAACTGCCACCTGCTGGTCCTTGCAGACTTTCACTGAGACAGCTGGAGAAGACACATTCCCTTTCTTTGAAAGAGACCCTTCAGGGGTTCACAAGGGTGTAGGCTGCAGGTAGATGGCTGGGTGGGGCTTGGCAGCAGGCTGCTTTGTTCTAAGGCATCCCCCTGCTCTGCAGGGGAAGCTCAGGAGGGATGTTGCTCAGAGGTCTCCTCTCCTTGTTACTGTTCCTGTCAGCCCCAAATCCACAGGTGGGAGGGGGAAAGATGTCTGTCCCACCTCCAAGGCCTTCCTGAGATCTGAGGACTCCTGGGTCACATCTGGCAGGCTCTGGTGACTGACTGGTGCAGGACAGGAGGTGGCATGGAGAGCTCCAGGTTGGAAAGTGGACTAGCCACAGCTGTGGGGTGGTATTGAGGCTACAGAAGGAGGAGCAAATGGGCTCGTAGTAGGGATGAACAGAGTTTGGGCTGGGGGGGGGCGAGTTCCATTTGAAATGCCTCAGAGCCATGAATAACAGTCTTGTAGGCTCTCCCAGGCTGTGTGTGAATTAATGCCTAGGGATGTACCAACAGAGAGAGCTGAGGCCAGCAATTAGCTCTTGGAATAAGCTAATCAAGTGACTAGAATAGTACTACAAGAACCAGCTAAGGAACACATTCACACATCACTGCCACAGGAAATTGTGGGGGAGCAGAGAGATAATAAAAGCCCCCCCCCCGTGCCAATGCAAACCCCAGCCACTCCCATTAAAAAGACAGGCAGCGAGGCTGATCCTGATAGCTACCCCGAAAACAACCCAAGTACAAGAAAGTCTGTCCAGCTCATGGGCGTCTAAGGCCAACACGTGGATTCTTGGGGACTCAAAATGTGGCTATAGAGGGCCGGCCGCCAGCACCTATAAACAAAATCACCAGCAAGGAGGAGAAAGGCGGGACGGGGGTGGGTGGAAGATGATAATATTATACGAGGAAACAGTGTGGAGGACGGCTTCCCGACTCCGACAGCTCTTGGCACTGTGTCACCGAATCTCCCTCTTGTCACAGCTGAACTGTCTTTGCATCTTCTGAGAAAGCCAATCTGCCTGAATAATTGCCCCCTACAGGAAGACTTGGAAACTGCACTGCATCAGGGACACTGCTTGGTGTTGGGGGGAGTCACTCATTTACCTGCTTCCTGAGCACGGCCATGCCCGGTGGGGACAGCTACTGGCTTCCTGGCCTGTGTGTGGGCCAATAGCCATCTAGGATTTTCATGCAGCCAAGGAAACCTGGTACAAGGCTGCCCTCCCTTCTTGGTGCTGGAAGGGGTGGTCTCCATCTGCTGTGGCATGCCTCATGCTTGGCACAATCCCCTTGTCAGAGGGAGGGGAAGGGTGGAGGGGATGGAGAGGGAGGTGTGGAGGAGGGGATGGAGAGGGAGGTGTGGAGGAGGGGATGGGGAGGGAGGTGTGGAGGAGGGGATGGAGAGGGAGGTGTGGAGGAGGGGATGGGGAGGGAGAGTGGGGTGGAGGGGATGGGGAGGAGGGGTTGGGAAGGAGGGGTGGGAAGGGAGGGATGGGAAGGGAGGATGGGGAGGTAGAGGGGAATGAGGAGGGAGGATAGAAGAGCCAGGGTCTCCTTCCCATTAAAGATGTAAGCAGGGTAGCTGCCTCACAAGCAAGCCTCAGCTAAGGCCACTGAGGTTTCTGGACTAGGGGAAGGAGGTCAAGCAGTCTTCATGCTCTCTGGGGAGGGGCAGAGAAGGACACTTGCATTCACATTAGAGATGTGCCTGAAAAACAGCTGCTTCCTATGCAGCAAACAGACGGAACCCTGACGGCTCGGCTACTACAGAGGAGAAGGAGGGGTGGGAAGAAGGGAGTGAGGTGTGACCTTTTCCTCCAGGTGGCAACCACGAGGACCTGGGGGCATCAGTTTAGTTTCAGACCGTACTTCCTGGGGTGGGAAAGCACCCCACGACCCCGCGTTACTCACAGGCCACCGTCAGGACCAGAGCGTGCAGAGGACCCAGCCACCTCTGGAGCGGGGGGGGGGGGGGGGTGCCCTGCCCTCGCTGTAGGGACATAGAACTTGTGTCCCGCACTGCGGCTGCTTCCTCTGGGTCTGCACGTATCTCTGGTCACCGTGGCTCTTTAGACTGATTTTTCTCCACGCCCCCCCCCCCATCACAAGAGCAGCAGGATGGACGTCCTTGCATTTCTATCCCCGGCCACACAGGAAGTGAAATTGAAATGCTGCCTCTTGCTGTCATTCTGACCCAAGGCCAGCTGGAACCTAGTACATTCCAGTCTGGCACTGCAAGGAAGCCGAATGGACACAGGTGGCCTCATTCCTTAGCCCTGCAACCCGACAGGAGCGGCGCGTCTATGTGCTATGATCCAGCCAGCTGTCAACAGTTCTTTTGGAAACGTATTTGTATCATTGTTTCTTCTCTTGTCCTTTGAAGGACAGAACTGGAAAACACATGGTGGTATAAGCCGGGGTCCGTCCTACTGGCTGTGTTAGTCAGCTAGACCCTGTGTCCCCAAAGTTCCACACCCTCAGAGACCAGTATCACCAGTGCGAGCCCCACGGTTAACATTCCACACCCAAGCCAGAACCAGGGCTTGCAGGAAACCTCGCCTGCAAGTGCGGGAGTGTAAAGACGGAGAGACCTCGGACAAAGGGATGGGTTGGGCAGAGAAGTGGCGGGGTGAGGGGGGCACTCTTGGCCTCTGCTTTCAAAGAGCACTTGAAGAACGGGAAAGTTTAGCATTGCAAAGGCTTCCTGGCGGACCCACTCAGGAAAGGGTTTGGGGCAAGAGAGAGGACTCCTGCAGGCTGGGAAGGGCGAGAGCCTTGCTCCAATACTCAAGCCGGCTTCCATCCCTGGACTTCCTGTCCTGGTAACTACCATCCAAAGAAAGTTTACACGGCACGTGGACACAACTGGTCTTTCTTAAGGAGGAAGAAAAGGCAATCAGGAGAGCAGGCAGGGTTCCAGCTGTCTCCCCAGCATGCCACCATTAAAGGGAGTGGCTCACAGGAAGGCTGGGAAGACCATGATAATGATCCCATGTGACAGACCTCAAGGGTGAGGGGGGGAGGGGCTCACGAGGGGGGTGGAGTAAGAAGGAGGGGCCCAGATGGGATGGAAGGTGGAGACAGGAGGTAGAACACCAGAAAGGCATCCTGGGAACTAAAATTCATCAGAAAGAGAAGGGCAGGGGCCCCACAAGAGGCAGTCATCATGCAAACAAACATGGTCGACTCATGCAGCGGACTGTTACCCAGCCACTCACTGGAACGCAGTGCTTACCCATTCAGCTTGGATGAATCTCAATGACATCTGGCTAAGTAAAGAAACAGGACGCAAGAAACCAGACACAAAGATCACCTGTCACATGGTTCCTTATACACAAAAATCTCCAGAACCAGTGGATTCAAGAACAGGGAGGTAGGTTAGTGACGGCCCAGGACTGGGGATACAGCGGGGACAGACTCCTACTGCTAAAGAATGGTATGGCTTTGAGGTGGGGGACTGGGGGTGGAGGTACAATTACAAAGATTCACTTGTTGGTAGCTGTCCAGCACTAGACCCTAGCAAAACACTACATACCATCATTGAGTGTATGTGTTATACATTTATAGTATGTGAATTATATCTCACCAAAGCAGTTATTAAAAGCATTAACAAGATAACTTAGGGGACTTTGTCTTAGAAAAAAGTGTGATAGTTCATAAAGGAAAATGAATGATTAATTTTACAAATGAAGTTTTAGCACTTGCAAGGCAGAGGCAGGAGGATTTCTCTGAGTTTGAGGTCAGCCTGGCCTACAGAGCGAGAGTTCCAGGACAGGCTCCAAAGCTACAGAGAATCCCTATCTCGAAAAACAAAACAACAACAAAATTTACAAATGAAGTTTCAAATGTTGAAAGGAATTAAATAGACTATTTATATTAATGGCACCAAAGAAATGATTGTTAAGAAAAAATTATAAAATTAAAGATAAAAGGTTATGAGAGCATGGGATTTTGAGAGATGGGGAAGAAGAATCTAGAATAGCCACTCCTTTCCCTTTCCAAAAAGAAGTCAGCAATGCAAGTCCCCTCATCTCTCTGTTCCAAGACTCTGAACCCAGCACTCTGTGGCAGGTCCTCAGGCTCAGCCAGTGGATGTTCCTTTGAGGTCCAGACCGTGGTCCACCCATGGATATCCCTATTCATTACACACACACACACACACACACACACACACACACACACACACACACACCATGTGTGTGGCCAGGCACTGTTCTAAAGCCAGTTGGAAGCAGGTTGATTGCAGCAGAGAAAAAAGAGACAACATTATAGAATATGGGGTCGAGGGAGATTTTGAGCTTTTTGTGAGCAAGAGAAATGCCATCTATGTCCCCAGCCCAAGGCAGAAGTGGGTGTCAGTGCAGAATGGAACAGACCTGAGTTTAATAACTAGCTAGTTATAACAGAGCAGAGGGAATATGCTAGATCCTGGTGATTTAACTTTAAAAACTGATGTGTTATCTCCCTGGCACACAGAAGGCCTTGGCTTGCAGGCCCGGCCCCAGCCACGGAGGAGCATGCTGTTTTCTCTCTAATCCACTGTCTTCCTGTCTGTAGGAGAGGGACATATACACTCATTTATTGCAGGGTTGTTGTGACAATTGTTAGGTCAATCTATGGTCTTCTAACCCAAGCCTCTAACTCTAACACACCTTCCCTTCAAGAAACGCCAGACTTTTATCCTTCCCGCTAAGTCACAATGGAGTACCGCTTGCTACCTGGTTTGGAACAATCTGGACTTCCGCATCTATTTATATGTCTGTAAGTGAGACAATGCCTGTGCAGACCACTCCAGTCTGGCCCTGATGCCCAAGGAGCCACCACCACTCACTCTCAGGATCAGCAGCGGCTTATCGGCGTGGGCAGTATCTATCCCACCCGGTAAGAACAGGAGGCCCCTGAAGGTCCCCGACCAGCCACTAAACCTTTGCTCTCCTCCTTCCTGTTCTGGCTCACCATCTCTAAAGCAGCCCACGCCTCCTCTTCCCACCAGCTCTTTCTACCAGGACCCAGCCAGCCCTTTGGCCATCAGGAGACCGTGGAGTCAGTTCTGATGGGACTTCCGTCCAGAGCCAAGGGTGGGTTTGCCACCGCCGCTGTCAAAAAGAAAAGACAGGCACCCCGCTGAAGTCTTAAAATTCCTGTCTGCTGTGACAAGTGGGACACAGAAGGAAAGGACGAAGCCAGCAGGAGGGAGCTACCACCCCACACCCTCCTCCCTCCTGCTCGCCTCCCTCTGCCTTCCCCATTTACATCCCAGGCAGACAGCAGCCTGAATCCGACTGCCATGGCGGCAGGCAGGCTCCCCCAGACAGGAAGAGTCTGAAGGCAGGAGGTGGGGAGGGGGCTGGAAAAAGGGGGAGGCAACAGACGGGAGAATTTTCCCAAGTTTTAAGTCGCACCATTTGGCCAGGAGTCTGCATGTGTGAAGTGCGGTGGGCCGAGTATGCCACCAGACATTTCGAGCCCCCAGTGGCGGGAGAGGAGCTTTGCCACAGTCTCTGGCTGTCATATCAGAAACCAGAACTCAGGGTGGGGCACAGTGTCTCTAGCCCTGGAGAGATGGGCTTGGGTTAGCAGAAAGGGCCAAGGGGAAGCAGGCGAGCCTGTTATCTCAGCACCTGAGGGGAAGATGCTAGAAGACTGTGAGGTTGAAGCCAGCCTGGATTACAGCATGGAAACCGCTCTTAAAAGAGAGAGAAGAGACTAGATGTGACTGCATTGCTCCTGCTGAACGAAGATGGACAACAGGAGCTCCTAGGCCCCAGCTGTCACCTCTGCCAACCACACGCCACACCTACCCCTGCCTGCCTCAGCACCCATGGGCAGAGGTGGCTAATGTTGATAGCCCGGAATCCATTTTGGGAAGTTAAACAGTCCCCAGTGAAGGGTACAGCCCTGGTCCCGTGTGTCCCCAGCTGCAGGTCCTGAGCATGCGCTGTGTCTGTGGAGCCTGTGGTGAGGAGGCTGACTGGCTGACAGGCAGAGGGGCTTAGGGGTGGGAGCGCAATTAACCAAATGGATCCATTTGTGAAATTGAAGGTCTGGGGAAGCTGGGTGGTTTTTCTGCACGAGTCGGAGGACAGGTGTCTGCTCTGAGTGACCCCGGCTGATAATGAGTTGGGGCACTGGGCGCACAGGAAGGCTCCTCCTGCTGGGAGGGGAGGAGAAGGGAAAGGGTAAGGCCTCGGAGCAGATGCCCGGGGCAGCTCCAGATGGTCGTGGGCTGAGAACAAAGGGGGACAAGACAGAGGACACCTGGCGGGCAGGGCTCCTTCCCGAGAAGGCTTCCCAGCTGGAGCCACCAAGACGGCACCACATCTGGGACCCCGAGGACACCTGCTCAGAGTCACCACGCACTGTTCTCATGAATCCTGGACAAACCAAGCTGCAAACGCCCTCAGCCCCAAACCTAAAGTGAACCACAGAGACCCCAGAGTAGGCACGACACTGCCTCAGGTGAGCCTTTGGCAAGTCCTGAGCCTCTGTGACTTGGCATCTGTCACAGAGTACTAAGGGGTCTTGTCTCCAAGGGCTGCTGTGAGAGAACATGGAAGCCACACGCGTGTGCAGAGTACAGGTCCCCACACGCAGAAGGATGGCCATTGTCACGGGCCAAGAGCCCAAGGTGGGTCTCACAACAGCCACATGTCCATGCTCTTTCAGGTTCGTCTGTGCCCGGGATGAAAGAAGGGAAGCTGGGCCAGGGCTGAGGACAGCTGACGAGGCTGGCCCAGCTGAACTGAGCATGCTCTGATCAGAGGCCTCACACAGAGTGGGCTTCGGGCTCCAAGAAGGCAAGGAAGGGTCCCTAAGGGGAACAGATTACAGTGGCCCAGTGAGGGCTGTGGAGGCCGAGCTAAGTCTTCAACCCTGCTGAACCTTGGAGAACTGTACCCACACAATGTTATGTCCAAGAAACTAGTGCCACGTTAGTTTTCAGTCTTCCACGTATAGGAGAGAAACAGAAAGAAAGAGGGGTTATATTCAAGTTCAGCTCTTACCAATGGGAGGATGAAAAAGACCCCAAAGCTGACAGTTCTGGAGCCCAAAGGGGGACCCGCACAGAGACTACCTGGGTCCCCGTACCACGTCACCTTCACACTCTGTCTCTGGCATCTCTGGCTTTGCCTCCTCGGCCTCTGGGGAGACAGAGACTCCGAGGAAGCTAGGAGCATGACACGAGGCGGAAATGACCAAACTCAAGAAGGAAAAAGTGCCCAGGTGTCCCGGCCGCTGTCCTCACAGCCTCCTGGCAGTGGATTGCCATCTCCCATCGGCTGCTCTGGTGAAAGTGAAGCCCTCACTTGCATGCCAGCCTCCACCCTTTGCAGGGAAGGCAGGGGCTGCTGGTGCAGTAGGAAGTCCTCTGCACAAGGGAAGAATGCAGACCCTGGATACAGGGTGTGGCCTCAGTGCTGTGAGCCCCCTCGCTCTGTGCACCCTGGACAGCCATCCATCTGCCAAGGCCCTGAGCCCCACCCAGAGGGGGGGCTCTCAGACTGCCCCCATATGCCAGGGCTGTCGCTCAGGAAGTACCCAGGATGCTGGGGCCCAGGCAGAGGGGTAAGGATCATTAACAAAGCTGGTTTCCAATTGTTCAACTAAGGTGGACAGGAGAGACAATGACGGCAGCTAATGCCAGCTGACTGACCCTCCTACAGCAGGAGCCAGAGATGCCCCGGCACAGCCTCCTTGGAGGGCAGGCCCCATCATGGTGTGGCTCTGAGCTGACCCCTGGCTTCCATGCCTGGGGAGAAAGAAGGAGTCCTTGAAGATTAGTGGGGCCAGGTAAAGAGCCTGGGAGAGGGGGTAACAATGTCCCCCCACCCCCCTACCCTCCAACTCATGCTCAGACCGGAACCCCATTGGTACCTTATCTGCTTCATTCAGCCTGCTTTGTGCAACCCCAACGGAGACTCTGCTCCAGTCTGCAGAGGGCGAGAAAACTCCAGGCTCCCAAATTGCACATAAGTCAATCAACCTGTCTCAAGGCAAAGACAAGAAAGAGACCCAGGGTTACTCCAGCCATGTATGTGGGAAGACTCTGCGGTTTGTTTGTTTTTTTAACTCAATTCACTCAGGAATGACATCTCTGTCCACATCCATTTGCAGTTTTTGAAGAACATAACGGCATCTTTGTTTACTCTGCAAGAAATGGACAGAGTATGCAAGGTGCTTAAGCACGCTGGCCTTTGGGACCGGCAATTGGCTCTATCGTCCATGAATTACCTCTTCATGCTCTGACACCACAATCCAATTGCTAATTCCTCAATCTCCTAGGGGAGTTATAGATGGAAGTCCCTCTCTCTCCTACACTCAAGGGAGAATTTACTCATAAATACCTCATTAATATCTTAACTTCCTTAGAAAAACTACTGTGTTTTTTCTTCCCTACCTACAGAAAAGCAAACAGGTTCATCCCAAACAAATCCGTAACACTTTGTAAAGGGTTCAGACTTTATGGTTGGGAGCCAGGGGTTTTAAGGTCTAGCATGAGCTGCGTCTCTCAACAAGAGTGGGTCTCTGCCTATGTATTTACTATCTTTCGCAGCTGCACAACGATAGAGTGAACCAGAACCTGTGTTGAGCTGGGCCTGCTAGCACGCTCCTCTCATCCCAACACTCTTTCAGAGAGATGGGAGGCAGAGACAGAAGAATCCTTGAAAGTCACAGGCCAGCGAGCCTAGTGTAAACAGCAGTGAGCAGCAAGATCGCCCCGAACAAGCTGGGAGGGGAGGGTCAACCTGAGGCTGCTCTCCGACCTCATGTGTAGCATGGCATGTGTCTGCACATACTCACACATGCACACACAGTCACACATGTCTCTCACACATACACACGCGGGTAAAAAGAAAGCAATGAGTAAATAGAATATTGTCTTTTAGATCTTAAGGGTGAGAAGTTTCTAGGTCATATACGATAGCAAAGCAGATAGGCAAGAATACAAGGGATGGGGTGAAAAGGTTTAAGCAGGGATGGGGGAAGTTAACCCAAATGAAGAACATATGGAAAAGCCATTAGGAAACCTACCATTTTCAAGCCAATTGAAAGCTACAATTATTTATTCTTTTTAAAGAGCTTGATGGAGGTATCCTGCAGAGATGGATGATATAGCCTCCATGAGCCACAGGGTAGTGAATGAAAACCCAGGTGTAAGACACTTTCCTATGAGCTGTTTGTCAGGGAGGTTTAGAGCCTCCAAAACAACACAGGCTACTTCCGTTGCTCTCGGTTACCCACCAGAACTAGATGGTAAGATCCTATGGTTGAAGACATTCAAAAGTAGGTTCAGGACATAAAGAAATCAAGCTGGAACTGATCTGAATACCTTTTCCTTACTGGCTTAACTATGCAAACTGCTTAAGGAGTCAGCAACAGTATTACCCAGCTATGAGTCCTGCAAGCTGCAACTCCAACCTGCCAGTCAAGACATGCACTCAGGCACAACAGCAGCGTGACTGTTGCAGGGGTAACCAGCTACCTTCTGGTTGAAGATGAAGCCTGCTCCACAGGAAGGAATTCATGCCTAGTACTGTAAACTTGGTCAAAAGTCCGTGGCTGGGAAGGTCACTGGGGTAAGGGGGGCTTATTACTGTTGTTTTGCTAAAGGGTCCTGCATATTAATGTTTAGACTCACACATCGGCGTTGGTCAGAGAAGCTCTGTTTAATGCATAGAGTCATAACTGGTCCATTCCAAGTGCTGAGGATGAATCACATAGTCCTAAATGAACACCCGCATTGCTCTCCTCAAACCTCGGGAGACATCACAGAAAGGAGAGCAAAATGAATGGGAAGACCCAGAGGACGGGGAAAGTGCTGGGAAGCAACATCTTCAGGGCACAGCACAGCCGCTGCATTCACAGTCTCACAGAAGCTGCTGTCATCTACACAACACATTTACAAAACAGGGCTGCCGACATCCCATCACGGTGGCGGAGGGGCTCGGGAGGCCGTGTCTCGAGCTGAGGAGTTATTGGAAGTAATGCCTGCCGGAGTCGTTTTTTCTTTGGTGACGTCACTGCCGGTTGTTGCTCACGCTCATGGGAGCAACTGTAACCAAACTCAGTAGTCACAAAACAAGCGAAAGACTTGAGAGTAGGAGGGAGCCTGCTGACTGAGTGGGAGTGGGAGGGCATGAGAGAGGGCAATAGGGTGTGAACAAAGACCAAAATGCATTGCATATGTTTAAGAAGTCATCAGATGCTAAAAAAAAATACGTTTTTCGCATTAACGTAAATTCCGCTATGTGTTTGGGTCCATTCCTCAACATCTTGTTCTATTTGTCTCTTGACGCTGATACCACTCCATCTAATTTACGTTAGTTTTACGACAGATCTTTTTATCTTCTTTCAGATTTTTCCCATTTATTCTTGTATTTTAACCTTTTCTATATGAACTACATAACCATATCCCCTAGTTTTCTCTTCGCGTATGTATGTGGAAACCAGAGGTCAGCTTTAGCCATCCTCCTTGGGCTTTTTTGAGTCAGGCTCTCTTAGCCAGCCAGCCCCCAGGAAATCCTTCTGGCTCTGCTTTTCCAGAAGAGAGTGGAAAAGAATGGGCCACCATTCCCAAGCTTTTAATGTAGATGCTGGGGAGCAGGGTCAAGTTCTCATATCTTCACCCAAGTACTCACCAGGTGACCTATGTCCCAAGCACCCAGGTTCCCTAATTCTTAAAAGAAAACTACATAGTATGTTTTCCATTAGAATCGTGTTAAAATGATAAGCAGTCAAAGAATGAACATACTGATGACTTTGAATCTCCCAGTTTAGCAATGTGTCACAAAATAGGGACAGTATAGAGCATAAATCCTACAAAATAGTAAATACTATAGAGGTCCAGTGAAGAGCCAGGGGCTTTAGTCAGTAATAGTGCACAGTCAATACTGTGGAGAAAGGAAACTTTAACTGCTTTTCAAGCACACTCAAGCATGTACACACACACACACACACACACACACTCATTAATTCATTCCTTCATACACAAAGGTAATGTACATAAGATATGGACATGTTAAATTGACTCCATGGGAGCTTACCCCATGTGTTTACCTCACAAAATTGTAGAATATACTTTAAGTACACATAACAACATACATCAGAAAAGAATGTGACACTTGGTTTTATTTTGTTCCAGCTTCCAATTGCTTTTTGAAGTTTCCTCATGTTGATTTATGAACATTTCATAGTTTCATTATGTACTTAATCCTCCATTCATTACTTAAAACAAAAGCTTCGTATTAATTTTGAACGCCACCACAGCTCTAAAAGTCCACAGTTCAAAGAGAAAGTTTCAAGGAAACTAAAAAGCGATATACTGAGCTGATTGAAATGAAAATGGAACATATGGACTCTGGGGAAATTCAGATAGAGTGTTGTTGAGAGAAACTTGTAGCATGAGATCTGCATGGGCGGAGCGGGGTGGGGGTGGGGAGGGAGAGAGTCAATACTGACAAAATGCTAACACAACTGTGAAGAAGAAAGAAAAAGACACAATTAGCCACACTACAAATGAAGACATGTATGTCGCTACGGACCCTAGTAACTCAAAGGCATGACCAGGAAATGCTGCACACACACAGATTTACCCATGGATGAAACGGGACACATCCTCTAAAACAAATAACCTCGGCTCCCATATGCAACAAAAGCGAACCGTCTTTATAATCACTAACAAAATTGGATTCATTATTTTAAAAAATTCCCTCAGAAGGAAATCTCCAGGCTCAGATTGTTCACTGGAAAATTCTGTCAATCACAAAAAGAGCTAACTCAATTCTGTGCCATCTTCTCCAGATTGTGAAAGAGGCTGGCCACGTTCCAAGGCACTCTGTGAAGCTTGTGTGACCCTGGGATCAGCACCAGACCCTAAAAGTCTACAAGAGAAGCCAAAGAATGCAGACCAAATAATATTCCTCAAAAATAGGTTCAGTTCAGATCATACTGGGTGGTGAAAAACAGAATCCTGTCCCCTGTCGTTGAAGACAAGCAAGCGTGTTTTCCATCACCATCGCTCAGCAAGGTACTGCTGCTGCAGCCAGTAATAAGTCAAGAAAAGGAAATGCGTGGCACAAACCTCATAAAGGAAGAAATAAAACTATTTCTAATTCCGCATGGTGGTGCACGCAGACAAATCCAAGGTATCTATGAAAGCGTTCTTAGAACTAATGAATTCATCAGGATTGTGTGATATAGGATTAGCATACAAAATTAATTGTATTTCTACATGAAAGCCATAGCCATAAGGAAATAGAAGTTTAACATACAATACCATTTACAAGCCCTCAAATATTCTTAGACATAAAATAAACAGAGCACGTAAATGACTCAGGCATAGTGGTTTACACGTGTAACCCTAGCACTTGAGGCTCTTAGGAAGATGGCCATGGTTTGAGGCTAGCCTGGGCTATTATAGTGAGTTCTAGGACAGCCTGAGCTACAGAGTGAGGCCTTGTCTCAAAGGACAACATCAACAACAAAATAAGCACAAGACTTATGTGAACATTTCAGAAAATTTATGAAAAGCTAAAAATGATAGGATTAAGCAGAAATATCATTCTCATGGATTTGACTCAACACAGCAAAGAGACAAATTAACCCCAAATTTACATACTAATTTTATGTAATACTTATCAAAATCTCTACATAATTTTTAGTAGCAATAGACAAGATTATCCTAAAACTGACATAGAAAAATTAATCAAAATTGCTTAAACGATTTGTAAGAAGAAAAGCAGGAAGCGGAAATCTATCAGTCCAAATTAGAGTCTTATTGTATAGATAAAGAAATAAAAAATGCATACGAATGACAAAGGAACAGATTAAAACTAACAAAAAGGGAGCATGAGAACTTTTTCAGTGATGGACATGCTCTGTGTCTTAATTGAAGTGGTGTTTACCAAATCATGTGGGTTTGGCAAATTCACTGGACTGTAGATCCAGCAAAGGTGGATGTCATTCTGTACAAATTATAACTCAACAAACCTGACTTGGCAGGAACGTACCTTCAGGTACATGCGTGGTGATGCGTTAGAACCTGGCAGGGGACCACATGGAGAGAGAGAACACACTCAGAGATAGAGAAGATAGACACCCTTCTGTAAGTGACCCTTTCCCCAAATAACGGCACCACGTGCCTATGAAACGGAGTTGTTGTGACCTAAGCACCTCCTGTTGGTGCCACAGATTAGTACTAACTGTCAACACCAGAGAAAAGTACCAGCGACCTCAGTGTGCTCAATGGGAAGATGGGGGGTGACCAGGCCACTAGCCAGCAGCATCTTTCCTGAACCAGCATGGATGATCGATCTGTCCTCTGATACAGTTTCCCTTGTCAAGCTTAAAGACCACCTTTAACACTCCTTTTCCTCCTCAATCCCCAATACCAGGTCCTCTTCTCTCAATTTCCTGATGTTGAGAGCATGGGCTGCACGCCAGGAGCTCCTCTTTCGCACACACACACACACACCCTGCTCTGGTGTCCTCAATGCATTCACACCCCGAGTCCCACCCTTATGTTGCAAGCCTCCAGGTTTAAATCTAGCTCCGAACCCTTGACCTTCAGACCCACACAGCCACCTTTGGTGGCATTTCTAAGACTGTCTTGGAGCCAAGAAATCTTAAATTCTTTCCTAGCACCCTGCCAAACACAGTCTGTGCTGTGATACTCTGAGAGCCCAGTGTCTCCTCTCCATCTCTGCACTCACAGCTGAACGGGAGCAAATCTTACCACCTTCGAGTCTTGGAGCCCTACACTGTCCTCCATCCTCCTGCCCTGCCACCCTTCACCCAATAACCCCAAGCCCCCACCTGCTTTATTATAACCAATTCCTTAGCACTTAACTAACATACCCCTATCTTTTACTGTGTTTTTCCCATGGAAAAGACAGGGGCTTTGTCTGTTTTGTTCATGTCTGTATCTCTGAAATCTAACACTTTAGAAAGTGATTGTGATGATTAATCCTCCTTATCGATTCGATTTCATTTGCCTAGAGGACACACCTCTGGTTGTCTGAGGGTGTTTTCTCGAAAGGTTGAACCCAGGAGGGAAGATCCATCCTGAATGTGGATGGTATCATCCCATGGACTGGGGGATCTGATTTAAGAGAACAGAGAAAGACAGCTGAGAAGCAGTATTCATTCTCTGCCTCCTGATCACCGAGGCTTTGTGCCCTGACCACTCCATGATGGGCGGTGTCCCCTGAGTCAGATGAAGTATGCCCTGGTCTCTCTGGAGCTCCCCCCCCCAACCCAATGCTCAGGGTTTCAAGTACGGCCTTCAACATGATGTGGCACTGGTGCCAAGCTAAGCCCTCATTGACCTGCTGGGTTCTGAGTTCTCCAAACCATAGCCCTTGACTTTCTCTCTCTCTCTCTCTCTCTCTCTCTCTCTCTCTCTCTCTCTCTCTCTCTCTCTGTCTCGTGTGTGTGTATGTGTGTGTGTGCACATGTGTGCTCATGTGTAAGTCAGAGAACAACTTTTGGAAGTCAGTTCTCCCTTCCAACCACCATGTGGGTCCTAGGAATTAAACTCAGTTCATCAGGTTGGGCGGCCAGGGCTTTACCCCCATGAGCCCTCTCTCGCTGCCCCCAGTTATTTATCTTTTTAGCCCCCTCAGCCCAAGCCCTTGAGTTGGCTGTTCCAACAGCTCAAGTTCAGACAGACTACTCGTTTTGGCTAGTATGAATCTCATATGTATTAGCCACATTGTTTTACACCCGACCCCCCCTTTTGTCAATATTGTCAGCATGTAGGGCCCTGCGTGGATCCCCGAGGCACCCTGAGCAAGCCTGAAGCTGTTGGCTGGAACATCTTGCCCCAGAGTAGTTCTTGGTTCTCTTCTTGATTTGCTAACACACATCTGCTGGGGAGGAACTGAGCCCGAGAACTGCACGCTTGACCCTTGATTGTTTTCCACTGTGCTGTGAGTCAGTGTATAAGCCCGCTCCTTCCTGTCAATATTCGGCATTCAGCATTCCAGCTACACGAATGATCCACTGTCTTGTCTTTTATTTCAGTCTCTAGGCCTTCACCGGATTGGTGGAACAGATTTTAGCATGGGCGCTGCAAGCATAATGCTCCACGAGGAGCTACTAAACACTCCAACTTTCTGAGCCCTTTCAGCATACTCACAGTAACTGAGTTCGGTGTCACTCATAAATAATACTGAATCTCAAATGAGTTTTAAGGCATTTTCTCTGAGGAAAACCAGAATCACCTCACCCAAGATCACACACTCAGGGCGGAGCGCAGAGCTGAAGCTGGGGTGCTCTGATTCAGGTCACAGGACCTCCATCCTTCTTTGATGCTGACTGGAAAATGGAGGACTGGCTCGCCGTGGCACATGAGTAACTTGTGGGACGAGAGAAAGAACCCGATCGATCCAACATCCTTCTCAGCAGACTTCCAACAATCGCAGCCACAGTTCCAGGGAGAGGTGTCGAGGAGGATGGGAGATGAGACAGGAGGGTGCCATTTTGCCAGAGCCAACAAATATACCACATGCTAGACAGTGGGAGCTAACGGCTGTGTCATAGACTGGCACCCACCAGTCTGGGCTGTAAGATGGCTGGGAAGAGAGATGCCAGGTATTGCCAGCTACCCCACCTCAGTCTCAGGAGGGTCCCCTGGCTCCAGCTTATGTCCATTCATCTGTGAGTGACCAGCTGTATGACTTTGGGTAAGTTATTCGACTTATTCGTGTTTTGATTTCTGTGTGTACAAAGGAGCGGCAGTATTCCTTTTCAGTCCGCATGGGTCCAAACTTCGGCTAACACAGCCTTTCCCAGCTGGACCCGCCTCCGCTGTCATCACATTGGGTTGTGCAGTCCCAGACTGTCCACAGGCTACTCCTGCTACCCTCATTCACTTGGCATTGTCTCTTCCCCAGGCCACCACTGGCTCCTCACATGGCAACAGGGAAGACATTTCCATGGAGAGAAGGGCTCTCCTTTATCCCCTCACTGAGACCTGGTTAAATCCCAAGCTTCCAAGAAGTACCCCCCAGGGGTTGGTGTGCAAACAAATGGATGGCCTCTTGTAAGGTGTCAAAATGAGCAGGTTATAATTCCTGATGAACTGGGGTATGGTCCAACATAGCCATTTCTATCAAGTTCCAGGTGATCGGATGTTCCCGGGAGGAAAATGGTCCCTTAGACACCCACAATTGCTCCATTAACATCATTTGTATCTATCTCCTGCCTGACTCCGGCCCTGGATAGCCCTCTGCCCTGCTCAGCCTTTGCTGCCTGGATGGGAAACATCCCAGAAAGGTCTAATGACTCCATGGAGCAGCAGCCATAGTGTGGGCAGCCTGGTTTTCTGGTCAGAGTTAGAAAAGAAGCAATCATAATACATGTACTGCAAACAGCAAGGGCTACATCTTCTCTTTTCTACTCCAGATCATTCCTGGAATATCTTGGGCCCATAACTAAGTTCTTGGAAACGTTCTTCTGAGTGGATGAGTAAACAACCAATCCCATAAGAGGCTCTGGCCCGTGGTCCGTTAGGAGCAGGCAACATATACAGAATGACACAGTTAACACATCACTGTCTCTCCCTATAGCCCAAATCTGGCCTTTTACTGGGGGTCAAGAACACAGAATTTGAATGTGGGTCCCAAACACCAAAGAGTCACCAAGCATTCCTGAGAGCAAACAAACAAGTTACAGAGCCCAGGAAGGAGGGTTATTGTTTTAAAAATTATTTCCGTAGTCCTCCAAGAACTGGAACAAAGCGGGATTGTCCCGGCTGCCTCCCCTGCAAGAATTCATATTCTCGACTCGTCTAAATGCCAGTGCAAACGCTGCTCAGAACACCATTATTAAATCAGCAAGCAGCCGTCACACCGAGAGGGGCTGGAAGTCCCCGCCCTTCCATTCTGCAGCAGCTTTGGGCAGTTTAGTTCTTTACCCCTAGTGTTCCTGTGGCCCAGCCCCACGCTCCTCCTTATTGTTTCCTTTGACCTACTCCATGCTGCCTCTCCCAGGAGAGATAGCGGGTGAGTATGTGTGCAGCGTGGAAGCTTCTGGAGAGAAAAAAAAATCATCTCAAGGAGGCCAGTAGATTGGGCTGGTCCTGGGATATCTAACCCACTTTCAGAGCCCGATCCCTTCATCCTTGACCTCCAGTAGACCAGGAAGAAAGCAAAAACCAGGAGATAGCGTCTGAGATTCGAGATCCTGCAAGGTGATCACCGGGTTACAGGAGCCACTCACAAAGGGAGTTGGGAACGTCCACACTCAAACTCAAACGTGGAGTCTTGAGTATTTAAAAATGAAAAATACAAATGGTATTGAAGTGATGCCTCAGAGGTATCACGTGCAAGGGCCACGTGACTCGGCCAGCTGTCCTGGCTAACCGGCAGCATGCTGTTGTAATTGAATCAGTCTGGGCAAGCACCCTTCCCCACTGAGCTACATTTCCAAACCCTTCTGCAATTTAAACTTTGAGACAGGTTCTCACCAAGTCACCCAGATTGGCCTTAACCTCTCTTAAAACCCGGGGCAGACTGAACTTGTGATCCTACTGCCTCAGCCTGCTGAGTAGTTGGGATTCCAGACCTGTGCCATGGGCTTGGAGACAAATCTTAAGGGTGTTTTTTTGAAGGCGGGTACCCTGGGTGTCTGAGGTTCTGTTGAGTCTGGCCTCACTGAATGAACAACGGCTGCAAGAATGAATGCACACCCTCTAAACAGCTCCCAAAGAGCAGAGGTGAATGACACAAAAAGGCCAGCCATGTCCACTGCCTGCCAGATTCCTGATGGCCGACAAACAAAGGGACAGCTCTATACTCATGCAAAAGAGGTAGAGACTGGGGGAGGTTTCCAGGCAATGAAGGCTGTTGGGTATATTAGACCATTGAGGTTCTAAATGCTTGAGGAAGGAGCAGGAATGGGTTGGCCAGGAGGGAGAGGAACAGAGCATGTGGCATGGCATTCAGTTTTGGTTTCAGCAACAGCTTAACTGCTCTTAGGGCAAGGGGGACATTGGTTTGAGCAGAGAAGAAAGTTTGCATGAAAGAGAAGCGGGAGGCGGAGGAGCTTTGAACGCTAGGCTAGGGTTTCCTCTTCTGTCAGTCATGTGAACAACACGTGAGGCATTCTTACAGTAAAAGGCCTGCGCGATCCAGTGAGGCTAACACTCCTTCAATACTCTTCTCTCACCCAAACCCCCTCGCAAGCCTATACCGTTATTAGCCCAGTAGCTATCCTTCTGGCAGATGGAAGAACTCGTGCTACAGGACAGGTGCTGCCAGACCTTCTTGAATCAAGGTTTGTGTTCAAGAGGGAAACAGACCGAAGACATGGCAGCTAACTCTTGAGAAGTGGGCTCAACAAGGCATGGGATGGGCGAATATGAATGATGCAGGAGGAGAGCAAACAAACAAGCTTGTGGTGGTACCCGAACTGGCTGCTAGGAACTAACGCTGTGGGGCGTTGCTTAGAGACAGAAGAATAGAAGGGGCATAATTTAAAGGGAAGAGTTGAAGGAGCAGTGATTCTCAACTTTCCTAATGCGGAGCTCCCTTAATACAGTTCCTCATGCTGTGGCGACCCCACAGCAATAAAACTATTCTGTTACTACTTCATAACAGAATGTTGCTACTGTTAGGAATTATAATACAAATATCTGATATTCAGGACACCTGATATTTGACCTCCAAGGGTGTCTAGGACAAAGGTAAGCTTATATTATAAACAAAACAAAGATGATGGGGTTTAGGATTTTCAAAGGTGGGTTACCACACCAACTGAGATAATAAGAGACCTCCCCCAAAGACTGAGGATGTAGCTCAGTGGTAGAGGACTTGTCTACCAGCCACAGTGATCTGGGGTCCATCTCTAGTCCCCACAAAAAGAGAATCAGCAATAATCCCACTTCAGAACTGAGCAGAGCCTGGAGAATTGCCTCAGTAGCTCAAGAAGGAAAAAACTCTATGAAGAAAAATGGCTAAGAGGTGGTGGGAAGGGCTACTCCTTATTTTAAAATCTGAAAGCTGGGCTGGGTGGTCACAGTGTACATCATCTTCAATCCCAGTACTCCAGAGGCAGAGACAGGCAGACCTCTGAGTTCAAGGCTACCCTGGTATACAGAGTGAGATCCAGGATAGTCAGGGCTACTTAGAAAAGCCCTGTCTCAGAAAACCAAAATTGATGATGATGAGGACGACAATGAAGATGATGATAATGATGATGACGATGATGACTATGATGACGATAGTGATGACTATGATGACAATGATGATGACTATGATGATGATGACGATGACGATGATGACTATGATGACGATAGTGATGACTATGATGACAATGATGATGACTATGATGATGATGACGATGACGATGATGATGATGAAGATGATAAATATCTGAGAGCTTGGACAAATGGCAAAGCCTGTATTCCCAGACACTCAGAAGACAGACACACAGTCAGCTTTGACCCAGAAGTTTGAAGTCAGCCAGGGAAACACAATCAAAGAAAAAAAAAAAAAAACATAATAAACTATATCTGGGCAGCTATCTTCCTCAGTGGCAAAAATAACAATCCTTGCTACATAGTCACATGCTAGGAGCTGAAAGTTTTCAATCTAAATTAAAAGGTCTAAAGTTAAAACCAAACAAAAAGACTAGGCATGGGGTTTCCAACTCCTCGGGTCCTCCTCCTCCTCCCCCGGCTCCAAGAAATGAGCTAGCTAATGGTTTGGCCAAGCCAAGCAAACGGTGATGCCACTTCTCTCTGCTAGCTATTAACTTAGGGACAGGCAGCTGGCCAATGAGGCACAAAGAAGTCAACTGAGGAAACGTGTGGCAAGTACTTTGCCTCCATGAAGCACACAGCAGAGGCATGGCATTTTATTTCCACCAGGAACGTAACTGTTTCAGGATATGTGTTTGAAATAAGGCATCCATTTTGAAACTATGTATTGCGGTAAATAAGGATCAGGATAAACAAATAGGCCGAATAGATGTTTATTCAGGGAGAAATAACTTACAACCTAGACAGATGAACACCAGGAAATTCAACCCGATCCTCTCCTGTCCGAGTCACGCCAGAAAGAGAGCGCCTTCCTGGCCCCCTCCCACCTCCTTCCACAGGTCACTTCCGCCCATGGCTCCACCCCAATGGGCATGGTCAGTGCCACAGAAGGACTATCTCACTACAACTATGAGGTTATGAATATGGGTGCTAAGAGAGGCATCAAGCTAAAGATATCAAAACAGAAAGGAAAAAAAAAAAAAAGCCAGTTCCTAAAACCTAAGTCTTACTCCAAACTGGAAAAGAAACTCTCTTGAGACCGAAAGATAATTAATGGCCTCTTGTTGAGTACATGCTGCTTCGGCACTCTGTTAAGTTGTGTTAAGGCAGGCAATAGAGAACTATGCAATAACCTCACCTGCTTCCCCAAGACTCCAAAATACTTAACTGACAGCAAAGTTTCTCCTGCATCCTGGACAAGAGGGAAAGGGGGAGGAGCTAGGCAAAGTCAGGAGAAGCCTAACCCTGGAAAAGCAACCTGGGAAGCCATGAGGCTGACTCACTCAATTCAGTCCAGTATAGCACAGCACACTTTACCCTGCCTAACTCAACGGACATAAATTACACACTCTCTATGCACAATCCTTTTGGAGAATAAAATGGTGAACAACTGTCAAGGTTGGTCAATGGGACTTAGAATCACTACGGAAACAAATCTGAGGATACCTTTGAGGAGCTACCTAGATTATGTTAATTAGACCCACCCTAAGTATGTGTGATAGCATTCTTTGGGCAAGACTGAATAAAAAGAGAGTTTGGTGCAAGCATTCACCACTCAACAGTCCTGACTGTGATGGCAACTTGACCAGCTGCCTGAGACTCATGCCGTCGTGACTTCAATGACTTGACGGATGGATTATCCATTTCATACTGTGGACCAAAATAAACCCTTCCTCACTGAAGGAAAGCAGCAAAATACCTGCTCTGCCAGGTATTTTGATACGGCAGCAAGTCACACAGAACAAGTAAGGTCTAAGAACTAAGTGCTAAGAAGTGGGAGCATTGCTATGGAAAACCACACCACGTGTTCTTAGGCTTGCTGTGGAGCCTCTTCTCCCTGTCCTTTAGCTGCTGGAGATTGGGCACCAGGCCCTGCTGCCACGTCACATCCTGGTCTTCTCCCACCGTTAGTCTTAAGCAATTCAAGCGTGGCTGCTCCCTGTGACTCCCCATGATGCTCTCCGTCTCTGCCCCTCCCTGCATCTTCCCTCCACCCATGGTTTCAGCCACTTCCTACTCATGTTGACTTCTCTTACCCCTTCTCCCACAATTAGATTTATGTAGTCAGCTTGTTTACGGCTCATCTCTGCCTGGGGGACCTTACAAACTATATGTTTAAAACCAGACCCCTGCTCTTCTCTACCAAACCGATTCTTCCTACATAAATCACCCTGTCCCAGTCCAGCAAGCTCAGCCTCTAGTCCTGACAGCCAAACTCCTATCTCTTCACTGCCCATATGGAACCGCCATCCACGGGGGGCTCCTAAGTACCAGTTTATTCTGCTCCTAACA